>NC_045651.1:15547568-16171685 GCF_009829145.1 Chiroxiphia lanceolata
AGGCTGGACCTGGGCGTGTTGGTGCTGCTGCTCAGGCTGCACATGCAGGCGTGTGCTCTCCTCCTGCTGAGCCCCTCTGGGCTGCAAACACACGGGTGCTGGGGCACAAAGGGTGGTAAAACTTCCCAGAAAACCTGCACCACGTGAGGTGGGGACACAGGGATGCTCTGTTCAGATGCTGAGCCTGCAAACTCAGAGGCTCCGTGGGGTGCTCAGAGGTGACACACAGGCAGGGCCAGAGAGAGCAAAAACCAACAGCACCAACTCACAGCAGAAAGGCTCTGCATGAGCCCAGCAGCCTGCAAAGGGAAGTGCAAGTTTAGTAACCAATTTTTTCCAGTCCTGTGCAGCATTGTTAAAAAGCTTTTATTGGTCTTGTGCCCAGAGGAATCAAAGTGCTCCCTCCCTCATCTGAGCTTTGTACAATCAAACCCAGTATTTCTTTGGCCGATTGTAAAAGTTGAGGATGCAGGGCAGTGGAAGGAAACGTAAGCATGAGCTGTACGTTCAAAACAACAGATCAGAATAACAGGAGAGAGGCAGAAAATGGGAATGGAACATAAACATGAAATGTTCTGGAGTCCAGAGAAGTGCTGGAAATTGAGGACAGGCTCGTAGGCTGCTGTTCCATGTTAACTTTATGACAGACAAGCCATTTTCCTCACCTATATTCTTCCTATTTGCTAATGCTTGAGATATATATTATAAAAAAAATACATGAAAGTATGTGCAAGTGTGTGTGTATGCCAGTCTGTACATACGCATATGTATCTATGTGCACAGGTGATGGAGAGGGAACTACTTGGAAGCAACAAGGTGTTTTTTAAGTAGGCAAATAGTTCAAACGCCTGAGAGCTGAATTGTCACAGCCAGATTTCACAAGAGGTTTTCCTGTTCCTGTTCTCACTGTGTCTCATACATGGACTGCAACCTGGCATCCAGAGTGTTGCCATCCCTGGGTCACTGGGAAGTGTTAGAGCGAGTCCTGCCAGGACCAGGGAGGGAGCATTGCCCTTGGAATGCCCCAGGGCATGTGTGCTGTGCCCAGGACTTTGTGTGCTCTCCCCTTCCTCTGCCACCTCCCAGCTAATACCAATTGGCCCAATAAAATATATTTTTGTCTCCACAAATTTGGCTTACTTGTACCCCTAGGCCATCAGGACTACAAAAATTGTCTGCTAGCACAGAAATCTATTTTAATTGCAAAATGATGACAGAATTTCCCCACTATTCAAAGGTTCTCCTCCTTCCTTTCCTCTCCCCCTTGTTGTACCAGCCTCTGCACTTGTACAGGCCTTTTCAGCACAGGGCAAAGGTTTATTTTGGCCCCTGCGTGCTCTTTTTGATATAGCTGCGTACTTGGAAGACAGTTTTATTAATGTTTTCTAATTGGCTCTTTAATTATGACACTGTTTCCAAGCTAAAAAATCCCTGTAAAAATCATGTTTATTTGCATTTACTAAAGATGTGTGAAATGGAGGGGCTTTCAGCCCTTGAGAGTGGGCTCCTGCCAGCTCACAGCAGTGGCTAAAGAAATTTTTAAAAGGGTTGGGATTTTTGGATTGTGGATTCTACACAGAGTGCAGTAACTGACTCTTTGTCTCATGTCCCTGACATGCAGCAGAAGCTGATGCATGGTCTGACTCCTGGGAGTCTCTAATAACTGGATTTTTGGCTGAAGAGACTGGGAAAACATCTGGGCTGGCTCTTTCCGTAGGTGGTGTGAGGAGAGGGGATATTCCAGGCTTTTACCCTTCTGCTCCATAGAGTTGGAATTTTACTTCTCCCAGGTTTGGTATGGCTCCTACAGCCAGGCAGGTGCCAGCTGCTACCTCAGCTCCAAATCAAGCTGTGTGGGTAAAACTGCTTTGGTCCATCCCACCTGGCAGCAGGATCCTGGATCCTGGGGGAGCAGCAGCAGCTGCTCGGGGTCTGCAGCGGGCACGGCACGTGGAGGGAGGGCACAGCAGTGGTGGAAACAGATGTGGCCTTGAAATAGAGATATGGCTGTCTTGGATTTTTTTTCTCCCCTTCTCATAAAATTAGGAGTCAGAGCCAACGCAAGGTGCCAGAATCTGATTTTTTTTTTTTTTTAAATGCCGTTATTTTTAGAGTAGGCACAGCAGGGAAGCATTGGTGTTTGCCTAACTCAGGAATGGTCTCCAGTTTATTCCTAGTGACATTTGCCTCACTTTCCTTTAGACTTGTTCAGTGTCATCTTGTCCAGATGGGCTGTCCCAGCCCTGTGACCTGTCCTGTAGCTCAGCCTTAGTGCAGAAAAGGTTAATGAAAAGCCTGTTTGTCGGCTAAACATTTGCTTTATCCTCCTTCCACAGTCATTTGCAATTAAAAAGATCTCACAACAACCCAGTTTCTACTTTAAAGGCCTCATAGCTGAAGTTAAATTGTTTGTTTGCTTATTTATTTTAATTTTAAAATGCTTTAAGCCTCTGCAGTAGTTATTCTCCTCAGCATTTGCTGGGGTTTGATTACCGGGCTCCCTGTTGTGTTGCTTAAATCCTCATCGAAGTGTCCTGAATTCCAAACAGTTCAGCAGGAGCTTTGTTGGCACAGGAAATGAGGCTGGTGCTTTACTGCTCTTTAAAAGTATATAGTTTAGCCCAAGAGGATGAAACTCCTTTCTGCTCTGCCTCTTCTTCGTGGGGAGGATGTGTCTGCCAGGACCTCCTGTTTACCAGCAACAATAGGGGGCTGAGAGATGGTGCCCTCAGTTCTGGTTGATTTAGTCAAATTAGTGACCTTGGACCAAACAAAATGGTTTCTTGGGAAGTGGTGGGAGGGATGGAAAGAAAGAAAAAAATTATCTGTGCAAATTGGCCTGACCAGTTGGTGACCCCGGAGGGAAGCTGAAACCAAGGGCACTTGCCCAGTGTGCTGGGATGAAGGGCCAGTGATGCTTTTTTGGGGAAAAAAGATAGGGTCTGTGGGAAGGAGCTCTGCTCAGCCCCCTGGGCAGTGAGAGCACTTGGGGAATGTTGTCTTAGATCTGAGTTACGGATCAGAATTTAATTCTGCCTCTGTGGGGAAACTCCACTGCAGTGATCCAGATCCTGCTGTGCGGCATCTGAGACTGCACCAACCCCTCTCCCCTGCCTTGCTGGGTTGTTCAGAGAGCCTTCCCCACTCCTGATGACATTTTTAGGCCTTTCTTCTGCGAGTGAGGCTCACAGTTATATAAGCACATGCATATTCATACCCGAGCCCACATAGGACACTTCTGCCTGTGCGTCGTCGCAGGGCTCTGCTGGCGCCTGCCCATGGGCTGTTTGTGAGCACTTGGTCACGGAGCCCAGCTCTGGATGCTTATCTGAACCAGCTGGATCTGGAAGTACAACTAGAATTTGGTTCAGACCAGAAGCCCAGTGTGCTCTTGTTTTCCAGCTGGAGTATCCGAGTATTTTTAGCAGTGAAGTGCACATGGTGCAGAGCTTCCGTGGCTGCAGGCAGGGCTTGTCCTGGGTGCGTGGGGAACTTGTCCTCAAGACTTCTTGGTTTCTGAGGTGGAACTGGTGCAGTGATTAAATACGAGTGTAGTGACTTACTGCCAGGCTCCTTGGGGAGGGAGATCTCTGTTATCAGGAGTAATTGTTGTGGCTGATTTCATGAATAATGTCCAGTGCAAATGTCAGCAGGCTCATTAAGTTTCCTGGCTGCCTTCCAGTCCTGATGTCCAAGAGGTATATGATTGTCCTGGACATGCACTTAGCTGTGGGAGTGATACAGCACATCTAGATGGGAAGTTGCTTGTTAATATGCATGGTCAGCTCAGCTCTTTGCTATGGTGGTGCTTGTGCTCTGTGCACAGTCACGACTCTTTCATCTGTTTTTGATAGAGATCTTGCACCTCCATCCTTCCATGCTGTAAAATCACAGTGCTTCTGATTTTGGGTAGGTGACTGTGCAAGCCAGTTCTCCCTTCCCCATTTAATTGTACTTTATCTGTGTAGGTGTTTGAAGCAGTTATCTCTTGGATAAATTATGAGAAGGAATCTCGCTTGGAGCACATGGCTAAACTGATGGAGCATGTTCGCCTGCCCCTTTTGCCCAGAGATTACCTGGTACAGGTTAGTCTGCACTTAAGCTGTCGGTAGCTCCTTAATCAGTGGCTTGGCTGTTTGTGTCTGAGATGGGTAATTTGGTGTGTTACTGAGTCTGTAAACAGAGGAATTAAAGCAAAAACTGAGTGGACTCTGAAATCAATGCTCTCAGTCAGAAACCTTCTTGTAAATGCTTCTGGGGGAAGCATTGAGCAGTTACTGTCTTGTGATTTTTCACCCCAGAAATACCCAGGTGGTGGTGTTACAGGCTTGTGCATGTTTTTTTTTTCCCCTCATGCACAGGTAAATTTAGCTTTACGTGTGATAATTTTGGCTGAAGATGTGTTCTGCACAAAGATATGGGTGAGGTGCTCTCTGACTTAGTCTGACTTGGAGATTGTTCTTCCTAAGTTAATTCCTGGGATCTGGGCCTTGATAATGAGCTGAGAATCCCCAAAGAAGGGGTTGGCATGTGGGCTCTTTGACTACTCTGCTATTATCATGTGTCTAAAAGAATCAATACAATTGGCATAAAATTGGCATTCACAAGATGAACCCATCATATGGTTTTTTTTCCCTCTCAGCTGTATCTTCTGATGGAATAAAAAATTTTCCATCTCCTTAAAAAGTCTGACTCAGATAAAAGAAATTACTTATTTTGTGCCCAGACTCCTGGTGAATTCTCCTCTGCTGAGTTAAGTGTCTGGCAGAGGGTGATAAGAAACTCTGTGAGTGGTCTTGGAAAACAGAGAGAAGCTTGGATGTTTTTCTTTGGGAAGAGCTGTCAATGTTTGTCTTCTGCATTTTTTTTTAAAATGTTGATACTTTGGAAGGGAAGTTCCAGGTTTCATGTCTTTTCCACAAAGCTCCTTGTGACCTGTGCCACCAAGTACTGGAGTTTAAATGATCTTTTGTGTGTGTTCTCAGACAGTCGAAGAAGAAGCTTTAATCAAGAATAACAACACCTGTAAAGACTTCCTTATCGAGGCCATGAAATATCATTTGCTTCCTCTGGATCAAAGGCAACTGATAAAGAATCCCAGAACAAAGCCCAGGACTCCTGTTAGCTTGCCAAAGGTAAGCAGAGCTCGTCACTTCGTGTCACCTCACTCATCTTTACAGGTGGCATTTTCTGTCTTTGACAGGAGCTCGAGATCTTGCTGTGCTACTTCTTCCTAACTCCATGATCGTGCTTTGAAGTGTTTTACTCCCTCTTCTGGCGTTGCCTGTGCCCAGCAAGGACACGTAATTAAGTTGGCTTAATGTAGTTGAATCGTTAGGGGAAGCAGCGTCTCTGCTGCTGAAGCATTTTGTCGGCCACAAGTGGTTTTGTGACTCGTGGAGAGGCTGCAGCGCTGGGAGGGCTGGCTGAGGTGTCCTGGAGCCCTGCTGAGGAGGGTCACAGTAGGTGTCTTTTTGTTTCCTGTATCCATGGTCAGAAGCCAGGAGATCGGGAAACAACAGCACCCAGCCCCCTGGGCAGGAAGTCTGAAGCGAATTTCAGTAGACTCAAAGCAGCAACTGGATAAATAATCCTTGTTGCTCCCCTGTTTATCCTGTGGGCGTGTGATGCTCTGGCCACCACTTTATTAGTGAAGTAAAAAAACAGCCACAGAAACTATTTTCCCTGTGCCCCAGAGATAAACACAGTTGGGCACAATGTCTCTCAACAGGCTGTCACTGGAGTTGTTCATAAGCATTTTGGAGATTCTAAGGCAGCAGGACCACAGTGTGTAATTTTTCTAAGCACAAATGGTGCGGGGGCTGGTTTGTGGGATGGTGTATGAGATCTGTGCTGTTTGTGATGTTTAGATATTGGACCTTCCATTGAGAAATTGTGGTTCTGCTGTGTGTGTCAGCGTACTGTGTCCTTTCTGCTATTGCTGAGATGAAGTTGGTAGAACGTAGCTTTGGGGGTGTCATGAAGGGCAGACATGTCCCTTGTTCAGGGATTAAAGTAGTGAGGGATAAAAGGAACAGCAAACCAGCGAGTTCAGAGGTTCTCAACAGCCTCTATAGTATGACCCGTGAGCACAAACCCAAATCCTCTGCAGGTCTCTCCTCCCTTCTTTTGAACTGTGGAGAAAGGGAAGAAGGTGATGATCTTTCAGCAATCCTTTTACTGAGAAACTTTCATCTGGCCTGTTGGTCCTGCTGATGAGGGATTATCGTCTGCCACGAAATCTCTTAATTCTGTAATCGTGTGAAGCTCTGCAGCTTTCCATGGGAGACTGTTACACAACTGGTAGTCAGGCTGTTAATTTAGACTCAATTTGCTTTCTAATGTCACATTCTCATCTTTGTAGATCAAACAGGCTACTATTTTCATACTCTTCAAATTCTTTAAATCGCTGTCCTGCTTTTAAAGGAACCGTGCTTGGGAGTTGAGCTCATTACCCAAGTGACCTCAAGTGATGATCTTATCCCCTCAGCTACTCCCAGCTGCGTTGCAGAGGCTAAAACCAGTTTCCCATCTACTCTTTGTCTATATTTGAAGCCCTGTTATCTTGTTTCTAGCTCCTTGGCCTTGTAAAAATCAGGTTGTCTTGGGTAGTGTTTGCTCCTGCTGATTTGCTGTGATGAGGGAGCATATCCTCCCTCGGTAGCCGTGGAGGGTTGAAGGAAATGTGTGCAGGTGTTCTGGGGGCTGCCTGTGCAGATGCTGGTTTGCAGTGCTCAGCTGGGGCTCAGCAGCAATGCACACTGGAGGGATGAGCTGCAGGCTCCTGAACCCATGGGAGGTTTGTCTTCTGGCAGCAGACGTGGCAGATTTGGGAAGAAACACACTGCATGCTCTCCAGGTCTTCTGGCCTTCTCACTTTTTCACCAGTGTCCACCACTTGCTATTGCTGGGGGTGGAGCCCTGGGCTGGATGAACCCTTAGCCTGACTCAGCAGAGCAGTTCTTGAACTCCTGAGGTTACCCTTGATCCCCTTCACACAGCTCTTCCCTATCTGTGAGGAATGTAGGGTTTAATTCCTGAATTTGCATCAATACCTGTGGCAGACAAAAGCCTTAATGGAGCTGACAAATCCCTTCCTTCAGCAGCTGAGCACCCCAGGTGGTCACAGTTCTGGTGGAGTGTTGCCTTCCCCACAGGTGGCAACACAGCTGTCAGGTTTTATTTGCTCAGTGGCATTGATTATTTTTAGCACCACCAGGGAGATAATGACTAAACAGTGGGCTGGCAGTGGAAATTATGCTGGAATCTTCTTCACTTAAAAATACTTTTACAGTGAGTCTTTCATACACTGTGGGGCCGAAAGGTTTTGTATTTCAAGGGGAAATTGGGCAGGTTGCCCACCTTGGACATGGTAAATGAGGCAGCCGTATTTAGTGTGTATTAAATTGGAGATAAATTTTTTCCCCTTGAAATAGAATTGACTGAAATAAGTGTTGCTGCAGAGGCTTCTAGTTGGCCTGCCCCATGTTTTTTGGCAGCTGCTCTTGACTGGGTTGCGGTGATGGTTTCTCTGCAGGGAGAAGCTGCTCAGGGTTATGTCTGAGGTTTTCTATCTGTTGTCTTCCCTCCCCAGGTGATGATCGTGGTGGGTGGGCAGGCCCCCAAAGCCATTCGCAGTGTGGAGTGCTATGATTTTGAGGAGGAGCGCTGGGATCAGGTTGCTGAGCTTCCCTCACGGAGATGCAGAGCAGGTAATGGGACCTTTTGCTGCCACCTTCTTTGTTTTCCCAATGCAGCTCTTTAGCACTGGATGGATGGCCTCAGCCATCCCTTCAGCCTTCCTTGTGCCCCTGGCCTCAAATAGCTCTTTCTTTTTGCCATTTCTTTCCCTACAGATGTTTTCCCTTTCTTGTTCAGGTGGATGAACCCCTCTCTAGAGGGGTTGATCCTACCTGCCCGCCTTCCATAGCCACTGTCTCCCCTTCATCATCTTTCTCTCTTTCCTGGCTGCTCCTCTATCAGCGTTTCCTTTCCTCCTCCCATCCCACTGACTTGGCAGCCCACAGGGATCCAGTTTGCCTTGCTGGTATCCTAGTGAAAATCCAAGGAGCTGAGTCAGTCCCTCTTGGTGCCGAGGAGTGGGTGACGGAGAGCAGATCTTCGAGTTGGGAGCGTTCCTCTGAAAACATCTGACAGAGTGTGGATCGCCATTTGGTGTTCCCTCTGGCTCACAAAATTACTCATTCAGGTGTGAAATCCATCTGTGCCTTGTGCTGCCATGGTTTGATGTGCGTTTCCCCTCCCGTGTGTTTTATCACACTTGGCTTCAACGCCCTTAACCCGCGGAAAACGCCAGAGCCGTGCCCACGTTCTCCCGGCTGCGTCCCACACCCTGGCAGGGCGCCTGCTCCCAGAACTGTTTGTAAAACCACTGTGACACCTCTCTCCTCTCTTGTCAGGGGTGGTGTTCATGGCTGGCAACGTTTATGCCGTCGGGGGCTTTAACGGGTCGCTGCGGGTGCGGACGGTGGACGTGTACGACGGCGTGAAGGACCAGTGGACATCCATAGCCAGCATGCAGGAGAGACGGAGCACTCTGGGGGCAGCCGTGCTCAATGACCTCCTGTACGCAGTGGGAGGCTTTGATGGCAGCACTGGTAGGTGGCTGAGCAAAAACCAGGCAGTGCCTGACCTGAAAAAAACATTTGCAGAGGCCCTGCAGAGATTGAAGGGCTTTAGTGATGTTCCTGTAGAGGAAGAGCCAGAAATGGGGTTTGCTGCGTGTTGTAACCAGCCACATGCATGCTCTGAGCCATCAGCAATTGCAGAGCATCTCACCCTAGTTGTTTTCTTCAGTGATACAGTTCTTTCAGTCTCGTTCTCTGTATGAATACGCTTTTTCTGGACTGAAAAGGGATTTTTCCTTGTTTCAGTGAAATTTTTCATAGCGACATGAATAAAATACCAGCAAGGCGTGTTACAGGGTGTGTGCGCCTGGGACGTGTCTTGGCATAACTGCATGTTTAGATTCACACCTCTGCCTCTGCTGTAAAGCTTTGCCACTTGGTTAAGCCCTGAACTATTTCAGCTGGTGATGAGTACAGTGCAGCAGGGTCTGGGGGAGTTTTTAAACCCTTACATGGACATTTTGTAATGCTTGAAAGGATGTGGGGCTTTGGGGCTTGGAATCTGGATTCTGCTCCACCTCAGTGTCCCCAGCACACTGGAGAGGCAGCAGTCCCAGGGCAGAGGTGATGGGGTAGCATTTTTCCAGCTGCTGAAGAAGTGGCATTGAGATGCTGGTCCCAGCCTGAAAGGCAAGGGATTAGGAAATGGGATTGCAGGAGCGTGGCGGGAATTACGGGCTTGGGAGGAGGCGGAAGGCAGATGAAAGTGCAACACCAATCTTTTTTTCTTCTCTTTTTTTTTAATTAGAAAACCTGTGTATCCCCTTTTTAACTAGGTCTGGCATCAGTTGAGGCCTATAGCTATAAAACCAATGAGTGGTTTTTTGTGGCTCCCATGAACACAAGAAGAAGCAGTGTTGGAGTTGGAGTTGTGGAGGGTAAGAAAATCAGCAGCCATTTCCATCAAGCAAATGTTCCTATGTCAAATAGAAGCCTGAATGGTTAAGTGCGGTAGGAGGCAACTGCAAGAGCTTTTCCATCGAGTAGTTGGGAAAGATTGATTTTTATATGATGTAATTGCTGCAGCTTTTTCCATTCTCCTCTTTATCTTAGTGAAAAATCATGTGTAGCCTTCCAAGAGCCTCAGACCAGCCCATGCCTCCTGTGAATGCCATTAGGTGTGTGCAGGTTTCTTGGAACCTTATTCTTCCTGGGCTGCCTGTGGCTGGTGAGAGCCGGTGCTGCTGTGCAGTGGATGCCGTTGCTCCCGTGGATGGAATTCCCATCACGGAAAATCTGCTCAGAAACAGGAACACAGTTTGTCCCACAGCCCCAAGCTGGTGGGTTGGCAGGAATACTAAAACCTGTGTTTGTTGACATCAGGCAGGGCACGCTGTGCTCTGGTTCTTACACGAGCACAGGCTGGTGCGGAGGCAGCTCGGAGCGAGGTGGGAGCGGAGGGTGCTGGGGAGGAGGGTGGCAGCTGCTGGCACCTCTGTGTCAGCACCACACTCGAGGGAGCTGGAGCTGAGCAGCTTGGTTTGGATCCAGGAGAATGAGCAGTTTAAGTAGGAACCACTTCTTCCTTTACAAAATCTGTTCTGAAGCAAGTGTAAGGTTTTGTTTGATGTTGCCTCCAGCAGGTTGTAGCAGTTTCCAGTTAGTGCAGAGCAGAGCAGCCACTGGCACAAGCACTGTTACAAACCATGCTTTGCAGTGGTTTGGGTTGACCTGTGTGTGTCATATAATACATGGGAATGTGTTTATGAACATGGGAAATACATGGAATGTTTTTATGAACATGAAATGTGTTTAAGTGAGAAGAGAGAAGGAGATAAAAGTGAGAATAAATAGTGATTATTAACTTAAATTTGCATATTTAAGAACCATCTCCTTCAAAATTGGCCCATTTTTGGGAAGCACTGGGCTGCTGGGATTTGCTAAAGGGATTTGAATGCAGAACAAATATTAAGTATGGACATGAGAGATCCATTTCTACGTGAAGATTTTCTACAGGAGACTTAGGAAATCCTTTTCCTTTGCTTTGTTTGAAAGTGCAAATAAGTGTTGCACGCGGTGGAGTCTGTAATTAAAAAAAATGAGGGCATGTGATTGAGACAAGAGCTGATCATACTGGTGTAGGGAACAAGCTGCAGCCTTCAGTTAATCCACAGGGTTTGTCTGAATGTGACAAAAATTGACCTGATTTCTGTGGATACTGAAAATACCTAAGAATTGATGCCAGCCAGGGAACTTTATCTTGCCTTGCTTGGTCTGGCACTCTTGCCTGATTCACTGACTAACACCAGGTGGGTCAGACCAACAGCACAAATATGTTTACAGAGGCAGGAAGATTGAGAAGGAGGCCATGAGTGAACCTGAGGGAGGAAAAAAAAGAGCCAGCCTGTTCTTGGAGCCTTGCAAACATCCAGAAATAGGAGAATGCAAAAGTGGAGATGATAACTGTTGGAGGGAGTCCTGTGCATGCAAAGAGTTACACAGCTCATTTGTGACCAGGCTCTGCTGTTATGGATTGAAAATTGGTCTTATTTCTGGGTTTTGTTCAAAAATTTAGGTTAGACTTTTTCTACATATCTGTTGAGCTTTATTAGTGATTGTTTGTTGTAGCATCTAAGAGACCTGATCTTGAACCAGAATGCCTTTGTGCTAACTGCTTCAGTAAGGAGAATCCCTCTCTGCCCAGAGAGTTTACTGCCTAAATGCAAAACAGGCTGATAGATGATACAGGGAGACAAGGAGAGAGTATCAGTCAGGCCCTGGAACAAAGGATATGGTGGACCATCAGCCTTGTTTCATGTGTGACACAGTCCCAGGATATCTGATTGTGCTCCTCAGGTCTCAGAAAGTCTTTGTTATTCAGCTTTCCCTAAGCTGAGGTAGGGAGGGTTGGACACACTGTGCTGTGAGGGTGTCCTGGGGTATCACACTGTGCTGTGAGAGTGTCCTGGGGTATCTTCTGTGTTCTCATCACTTGGTACGAGTGACCAGGCTGGTCTCAGCTGTGCTGGCAGCATTGCTGGGTTTTGATTTGCCCAAGTTCTCCAAAATCAGGTCTAGGTTTCCTTGCAGGTATTATATTATTATAAGAGGCTGTTGCATATTTATTGCTCATATGATACTGTAATTAATGTGCAGTGCTGACAGCACACCTTGCCTTGTGGCACCTGAACGGGAGGAAATGCTCCATCAGCAGAACATGCTTTGGTGTCACCTCTTCTCCTGGGTCAACAAGTAATTTGAAAAACCCTCTGGGCTGTTGGCTTCTAGTTAAGCTGCTGTGTTGTACCCATGTCTTAGCAGACAGCTTTACAAACAGGTCTGTGAGTCTACTCTGGATTCTCCCAGACACCCCAGCAGGTCTGGGGTCTCCCCTCAGGCAGGATCCTCACCCGGGGCTGTCAGGTGTGATGGTAACGTAAATCAGTGGTAGCCACGATGCCAATGGCCCTGTGTGTGTGTTCCAGGGAAGCTCTACGCCGTGGGGGGCTACGATGGAGCGTCCCGTCAGTGCCTTAGTACTGTGGAGCAGTACAACCCCGCCACCAACGAATGGACCTACGTTGCTGACATGAGCACTCGGCGCAGCGGGGCAGGTACTGGCTCCCAGAAGTGTCCTAAGGAGCAGATGAGCACTCAGTTCTCCTCTGCTCGTGGAAGGGAAGGAAAAAATGTAGCTGTGCTGGCAAGTGCAACCTGTTATTTGCCCCCCTTCCCGTGAGGGGTGAAACCATAATTGCTTGGAAGCCCTCAGCAGCTCTCCTGATTTCGACAAAATCTGCCAAATTGTGATTAGTTTCTGGATGAATGAAATAATGTTCAGTGTCTCTAAGTAGCCCTGCTGACAGATGTGTCTCACTTGTAAGCAAAGAGTTCTCTCCCCAGATCACCAGCTGCAGGGTCAGCTGAGCATGAGAAAGCCAAGCTACACCTCCTATCACTGGGGTTTGTCGGATGGATTTTCATTTTGGGTCTTCCTGCAAGCATCCAGTGGGTGCTTTGCAGACCTTTGCATCACTGGGTGATGTGCAGACCCAAAATTCATCTCAGATTGCCCCTGCTAAGCTAATTTTTAGTATATTTTTTGTTGGCGAGAGTTGATCTGGAGGATTAGAGGAAAGGACATGTTATAAAAGGATTATATTCTAGCCTTGATGGTTTCTAACTTACTTACATGATGTTAGGCTAGGTAGGGACTTGTCTTTGTGACTGTTCCTCTCTGAAAGGAGTGAGAGCTCTTATCCATTGCATTTAAAATCCACCTCAGGTGAAAGGGAATTTGTCACTGTTGGTCCTGTTGCTCAGTGTGTGCTGTGGGTCCCCCTTGTTGTTAAATTGTGCAGTTACCCAGAGGCAGCCAAGAGGCTGCCCTTTGGGGCTGAAATGACCCCGCAGGTTAAGCTGGGGTGGGAGGTTCCCTTTTGAGCTGAGCAGTTTGAGAGGCTGCTCTCTACACCTTGTCTTCCTTTCCTCACTCCAGTACCCTTTTGTGACTCCAAATGAGGCTAATTTGGACACACACTGTTGGTTCAGTTGGAAGAAGTTTGTAGCATCTGCCTGATGCTTAAACCTAGCCCAGCACAACCTTACAGGAGAACAGAATGAGCGTCTCATACTGTTTACAGCACGTTGAGACAGCAAAACAGTTTGTGCCTGTAGTGAGATGGATTTTAGTGAATTTTCTCTGTTTGAAGCACTGCTCTGAGAGCTGCTTTGCCAGTATATCCCCATTGGCAAGTCCTTTGTTAGGAGCGCTCGTACTTCCCTGCCAAATTGCTCCGCAGTTTTCTGTTCCCCACCTGAAAGCTGAGCTCCTCGAGCTCTGGGTGTCACCCGGTGTCCCTCCAGCAGGCACTGGGAGGGCACTGCCCGGTGCCCCTGGTCCCCAGCGGTGCTGCAGCACGATCTGCTGCACAGCTCCATCACTGACACCGCATTGCCTTCCCCGTGCTGACATCTAGTGGGGACGAGGACAGTTGTCCCCGACTCCCTGGGGTGGCCCCAGTCCAGGCAGTGGGGCTGTGGGGGTGTGCAGGCACTGTCTGGGTTTAATAGAATCACGGAATCATTTAGATTGGAAAAGACCTTTAAGATCATCGAGTCCAACCATTAACCCGGCACTGCCATGTTCACTGCTGAACCATGTCCCCAAGTGCCACATCTGCTCATTTTTTAAACGCTTCCAGGGTTTGCTGGACCAGCTTGGGGTTCTCTTCCCCCTCCTGGCAGGAACATCCTATCTGTTTGTGCCTGTCTCACTGCACAGGGAGGACAGTTTTAGTTGGAAAAGCCTTTAGAGTGTTTCTGACTCTTTTACTCTCTTACTTGCTTAAATTAGTTTACTAATTAAATTATTTCTTAAAAGTATAAAAGAAAAGAGCTGAATGTAGTCAAATGCCAAGGTGCTGCTGGGCTCAGATGCAGTAAGCTTTACTCCCTATTTAAGTGACTTCCCATTTTCCAGTGGACTGGGAGACACCTTGTAGAGCTCAGGAGCCAGGATGTATGTTGGGACTTGGTCTCCCCTTCCCAAGTGGTGCATGTTGGAGTATCTCAACCATACCAAGGATTCGGCCCAGTAAGATGGATATTTATGGCAGTTAGAGATGAATTATGTGTTTACCAAAGGTGAACCATAAATCCCAATCCCATGCTGGGATTTCAGCACCTCTTGGTGCAGAGGGAGATGCCTGGTTGAAACCAAACCCAGCAGCGGCAAGTTAAGAGAGTCTGGAGAAAGGAGAGATGATGGTGACAGACCTGTGACAGTGTGCCTGTCCCCAAAGGGTGGTGTGGCTGGTGGAGCTGTGATTCATCAGTCAGTCTCAGTTATGCTCTGACCTGTTTTGGGGTGAGGGAGGGGCAGTAATGCTCTGATAGTTTCCTTCCCCGCCTTGTGTTGCCATCCTGCAGCTGGAGCACAGCAGCTGCCGTGGTTTGTGCTCCTGCTGACCATGGCAAGCCTCAGAGCAATGTGACACATCTTGTTTTTGGCATGGGATACGCCACCAGGAGCTCCTGGTGGCACAGGAGCTGCTGAGCCCAGTTGGTGCTCTGGTCCTCTCCTTTCCCTGTGCTGCACAGGACAGAAAAAATCCTTGCACAGGGACCAAGTTGAAAACCTGTCAGTGTTAGGCTGGCAGGGCCCCTCTCCTCCTTGAACACCAATTCTGTGCCTTTCCCTCCACTGTCAGGGCCCAGGGCCCATCCTGCTGGTTAATGCCCTTGGTTGGAATGATGTGATTCAGATCTGTTTCTGCTTTACTAACATCACACCTTGTTAATTTTAATAGAGGCCCTTGAACCTATTAATGAAGATATGTTGCTGGAAGTTTTAGCTCTCACGGATTGGTGAACATTTTAATTAATTAATTTACTTAAT
Source organism: Chiroxiphia lanceolata (assembly GCF_009829145.1). Lineage (NCBI taxonomy): Eukaryota > Metazoa > Chordata > Aves > Passeriformes > Pipridae > Chiroxiphia > Chiroxiphia lanceolata. The sequence goes on from NC_045651.1 coordinate 15,562,557, forward strand.
ATTAGGCAGAGGTACCCTTCAGATCCCTGTCATTCCCAGAAATTCAGCCAGGAGCCTGCAAAAGTGACTGGGAAGGTGGCACTGGAGGCACCTTCTCTGCTGCCAGGTTTGGGGGTGGGAGTGAGAGGAGAGGAACCCATTGGTAGCCTCAAGAACTGGAGTCTGTAAGTTGTTGAAAAGATGAAGAGCATCAGGATGAAGTCATGTGGCACAAAAGCACCAAGAAAAATAAAAATAAAGCTCCTGGCATTGGGAATTTGTCTAAAACCAAAGGGCCCCATGGCAGAAAAGATCAGGCAGATGGAAACAAGGTGGGATGGGAGGCAGAGAACAAGTCAACCCAAAGAGACGGAATGAGGGCAGAGGAATGTTGTGGGACTAGACTGTGGATCTTGGATAGCCTAACAGCTTCCTGAGAAGGGGCACAGCCCTGCAAGAGGGTTCATCTGCCAGGCACTACTGCCCAGGCTGCTGTGGCACCGGTGGGTGGGTGGGGAGTTGACCGCGGTGATCTCGAGGCACATGTGGCCCGTGTTTTGGAAGTGCTTTGGAGAGGCCAAGACAAGCCCCCAGGAGGAGAAGCAGGGGGTGTGCAGCCCTCTCCCCTGCAGGTTTGGCTGACACTGGGCTCTCTTGGCAGGTGTGGGTGTTCTCAGCGGGCTCCTCTATGCCACCGGCGGCCACGACGGCCCCCTGGTCAGGAAGAGTGTGGAAGTCTATGACCCAGGGACAAACACCTGGAAGCAAGTAGCAGACATGAACATGTGTAGAAGAAATGCAGGTAACCACGATATGCCTTTCTGTGGTGTTTGGTTCAGTTGTCTGTGAGGTTTTTAATGCAGTTAATGTGCTGGTGTTGGGAGTGACAAAAGCGGAAGATGAAGCACCTGCTTGGGAATGGATCGGGAACGTGGCAGGAGATGTGTTGTGGGGGGTGAGTTAGCCCACGTCTGACCAGCTGTGCTCTGCTTTGAGGTGTGTGTGCAGTGAATGGTCTCCTCTACGTGGTGGGAGGTGACGACGGTTCCTGCAATTTGGCCTCGGTGGAATATTACAACCCCAGCACAGACAAGTGGACGTTGCTGCCAACCAGCATGAGCACAGGGAGGAGTTACGCAGGTAAGCAGCCAGTGGGAGAGCTGGCAACAGCTGGGGTCGTGCATAAACTTGAGGGCTGTGCCTCCTGAAGCTTTAATCCTACCTTTTTGTGTGTTTTATGTTGGTTTCAGTAGAAATAGTAGATGCCTCTCCCTGCTGGCCCATTGCTGGGCTTTGGCTTTCCAGGGTGATCTGAGCCACCCGGCAGCCCAGGAGCTGCTCCTGCAGTAACTGTGTCTGTCTGTCTGTCCTTACAACAGGTGTGGCTGTGATTCACAAGCCCTTGTGACACACAATCAAGCCAATGTGAGGAGCAGAAGTGAAGTGGATCCAGCTAGGTGGTGTTGGGAAGATGACTGACCTCTGACTTGACCCATCTCATTGCTGTTAACGTCTTAGCATGACAAGTGATACGTTCCAAGCATCATCCACTCTGTGGTGGATTGCATAGCCAAGTGAAAAGCCCTCTGGGGACATGTTCCATGCTAGACATGAGGTGTTGCTTGTTTTCTGTGGTGCAATCAACTGTTCTTCTCAATGGCATGTCCTGAGATAAACGCTGTGCTTGGACTGCAGGCACGGAATTACCTGTGTGAAACAAAACTGCTACGTTTGGGCATGTGAGTAAAAATGAACATTCCTGGATTTCTTCACTACTGATGCTCCGTGCACATTGTTGGTTGAACTACTTACTCACTGTGCCTGGAGGGTGGACTTCACTACTGGCAGTGGAAAGCTCTGAGTTCCAACTGAGCAAAGCAGTCAGCAGAAATGGACTGGAACAGGGTGCTCTGGCTCGAGTGTGACGCTGTCTCAGTCATACGTTTGTACATGCCACTGGACTGCTGTATGTACCCCTGAAATGCTTGTCCTACGGTGGAAATAAATACCATGTGATTTTTCTACTTGCCATGGATGCTGTGTGCTGTACCTGACGGGACCTGCTGGGCAGTGCCTTCCCTGGGGCTGAAGTCTCAGCACCTGAGCCACACAAAAGTTCCCAGCCCCACAGAACACATGCTGCTCCCATGGGGTTTGTTGCTCCTGTGAAACAAATGTTGCTTGAATAGAAAGTATTCCCAACCCACGCATTTCAGCTGTGCTGAAATCCCCAGTTCTGGCTCTGTCCAGCATCTCAATGCCATTTCATAATAGAGCATTTAGATGTTAAAAACTACCTTACGGTGCCATTAATGTAGAGACATTCCATACAGAGAGAACCCTCTGTCACCCAAGCAGGGATTAATGAGCCAAGTAAAATACCTGCAGTGTTTTAATGCTTCCAGAGCATGGAGATTAACTAATCACTGTCACTGTAATTGCTATTTTAATCTTACCCTTACTGAAGGCATTCCTCTATTAGTATGAAGAACTCATAAAATTATTCAAAACAGACAAATGTAGCTCCAGCTGCAGGAGAGCTGTCTTGCTTACATACCAAATTCTTAAAAGTTTTCTGTTTGAGAAGATGTTTGACTTTAAAACACTTTGTTGTGTCTCCTTGTGAGCTCTGGCATGCTTCTGCATACAGGGGTGAGCTCCCAGAAGCTTCCCAGCTGAAGGGAACTAGTGAAGAAAAATATTTTCTCTAGGCTATTTCTTGTCATTTGTTGTTTGTTTGTTTGTTTTTTTTTGTTTCTCTCCCGTAGATCAGCTGAGGCTTTTTGTTGTGGGCAGCCAGCCAGTGTTTTTCTGCTGGTTTCTTTCTCCATAGGTCTGTTATCAAAGACTCCCTGTGACCTTCGACAGTAGAAAAGAAAAATACTTCAAAATTCATTTCAGAGGGATCCACGTTACATCTTCTTGTGCAGCTTTAGCAGAGGAGTGGGTTACTTCTGTAAATATGTAGATCTTTGATCTTTGAGTTGACACAGTCCTGGTAAGATGGGTTCACTGTGGGGGAAACAGCACCTACCTTTGCTGTGTCACCCCCCCACAGAGGGACTGGCCTTCATGGGGAACGTTAGATAGCTCCCGCTCCTCTTTGGATGTTCTTGTTTGCACAAACAAAACCAAACTGTCCAAAGAAAAGGCAGTATTATTCTTGATGTCTACCCTTCCACTGTATGTCAGCTCAGAAGTCTTGAAAATAATAATTAAAAAAAATAAATGAGTCGTTTCTATAATACCCTTTAAACATTCTGAGTTTTACGATCCGCAGTGAAACGTGCCAAAATAATAGTATGACATGTTGCTCTTCTCTGAGGTTTTGCTTACTGTAAAAGCCATTGAGGCTGGCAGGAATGTATCCTGGCAGGAATGTATCCCTGACTGCAACTGCCTTAGGATCAGAGTCCTGAGATGCATCTTTACGGTGACATAAGGAAGGTGATGAGGCCCCAGTTTGGACAGACTCAAATTCACTGGCCCGAAAAGTGGTTCCCTGTGATGCAGCCCGTGGGAATAAAGGATAAAATGGGACAGGTTTTGGTCAGAGGGAGTGTCTCTTGTTAGGCTGAGTGACCGGACAAGGGTGAACAAGCATTTGGACACACATGGCCCTTGTTAGATCTGTACAGACATAAAGCTAAATAAACTACTGTATGAGCTGCTGCGGAGCCCCACTACAGCTCAGCAGTTGGGAACAGTCCCCAGCCAACCTTCTCATACCCGTGGCTTCACTGGAGCAAAGGCAAATACTATTCAGGGACTCTGACTTTCTGTGGGCTGGAGATAAAAGCTAGTAGGTACTGCTGGAGAGGAGCAAGGTTGAAATCTGCTATGGTTGTCAGATGTGGAAAGTGGATATACCTGAAGCTGGGATAATTTTATCCCCCGCTATCCATCTATTCATAAGATATTTTCCTTTGGAGGAAAAAAGGTTTTGGTGTTTTTCTGCTATTGTAAAATGGCATTTCTGCCACTGCTGGCCCAGACCTGTGGCTTGCTGGACAGGGCCAGGACTCCCAGCCCTTGCCAGGGACGAGTGATGCTGTTCCCAGCTGCAGCCAGTTCTCCTCGATGGCAAATGACACATTTCTTTCTCTCCTCCTCAAACAGTTGCAGTGTTATGCAAGTCAAGTGACCTCGTTTTCCAGCTATGCAATACCAACAACCCTAACACGTGATGAACCAGCTGTAAACCCCCCCACCCCACCCCAGAAATGCTTTTGGAATTTGTCTTTGGCCTGTGGTTTCGTGTTTGTATTGTTCATCCTGAGCACCTGAGCCAGATCCTTTACAGATTGCCTTTTTCTAGGACTGAAAACGTAGCATTAGCGCTAACAAATTTTACTGTAAATATTTTTATAAGACAGATTTTAAATAATTTTTCTGGATCGCTTTTTATGGTCGTCAGTGACACTTCTGTTAAATTCTGGGTCTAATTCATGCACTCCAGTGTGGGTTTTGCTGGCTGTGGTGTAGGTGTGACTCTGCACGTTCTCTGCACAAGAAATGCTGTGTTGGAACTGAGATCTGGGATGGCTCTTGTGTTGATTTTAACCTGTGAGAAGGACAGCACTGGGCTCCACATTATGAGATAAATTCAAATCCATTACCTCAGTCACCAGGACGCTCTTAGATTATTACTTTACTCTTATTTCAGTACTCTGATTTAATTTACTTGTGCCATGTGTTTGGTTCCTGGTCAGTTTGGGGGACAAGCTGTCACTCGACCATCCTCTTTCTTGGCTCCTGTGTGAGCTGCTTGAAGATGGAGATGCTCTGCCCAAAACTGCGTGGGCACAACCCCCCAGGCTGCCAAACCCAACCAAATTATTGCAGGAGGCTTAGTAAAAGCTTTACACACCAAACCTGGGCCGCTTCCTCGCGTCGGTCCTTTGTCAATGTGAAGGCTTTCCTCAGCTCCTGTTGTCACCTCTTTTTGGGATCACCCTGTGCTCGACCCCTGTGGGATTTTCTGGCCTTGGGTTTCCCAAAGGTGGCTTTGCTGTTGCAGAGGATGCACCCTGGGGATGTGCCCCCCGAACCCCAACAGCATCTCGTGTAGATGCACACGCTGCTGGGCTTGCAAAGCAGGATAGATTTGCCTCAAGCAAGCTGTTGTTTGAAAAAGTTTGAATCAAGTCCATCTTTTCCATTTGTGCCTAATAGATAAATTGGGGGTGATTAAAACCAATTTTCGGTTCATTCAGTTTATCCAAACACTTCCTTTGTGCAGATGTGTGCAGCGTGTAATTACCATAAATTCACTTGGCAGCGTCTGCGTGACACCACCACGAAAGCTCAGCACTGTTCTCTGGTTTGCAGTGTTTGGAGACCAAAATCCTTAATACCCAGCGAGGTGCAATGCCTGTTCACCAAACTAACACGAGGGTTCAACAGCTAGATTAACCTTTGGGATTGTTACTAATATATTATCAAAGCAGTTGCCCCCTTGGTTTAACATCATGCCCACAAATCACATTCACATGAGCACAACTCGTTGCTCAAAGCTGCAGTGTTGGGAGTGTGCTAGGTATTACAGTCTGAATATGGACTAAGTCACTTTTTTTTCATCTACTCTTCTCTTGTTTATGGGTTTATAAATTATTTTCCTCTACAGTGACAATAAATAAATATTGAGAATTTTAATTTGTATATTTTATGTATAAGAAGACCCTTAAGAGTAATGAATGATTGTGAAATAATTTACCTGGGTGTGAAGTTTTTTGGCTTTGTAAAACAGACTTTGTTGGTTCAGTAGCTGGCAGTATACCATAATGACTCGGTAGACTGTTTAAGCTTGTTTTTTAAATTAAAGATTTTTTTTTGCATGAGTGTGGAGGACCAAGGACTTTGCAAAGTAATTCTCTTGACAGCTGTCTTGTCCAGTGCGACAAATGACTCAAGAAACATTCATATTTATATTATGAAAGAAAATCACACTGTAGTTCCCCATCATTTAATTTGAATAAAACCTGAACTAATGAAACTTTCCAGGGTCTGTTTTGATTTCACTGGCTTCTGACAGCGAGGAACAATCTCATCACTCCAAGTGACTTTATTTTCCCCCTCTTTAATTACAGTAGATACAAGGCCTGGGTTTACTTTGTGCCCCTTGGCCTGGGGTAGTGGTATCCACACGTGCTGATGGTGAGAGGAGATGCTGCCCTGGTCCTGTCCCAGACTCTGCTCTGCTCCTTTTCCAAGGGAAGTTAAAAGCTGCTTTCCTGCTGGGGTGCAGAAGAGCATTTCTTTTGGGGGTGGGAAAGCCCTTGGTTTAGGGCACAGATGGCAGAAGACAGAACCTTTTAGTGAATGCAATTGGGAAGAGATAAAAAACATGAAAAAGGAGAGTTTATCCTCATGGGCTCAATATTTCTTAATAACACCATAAAGTAATACATTAAACAAGTTGCCAACTCATTTTGCCTTATGCTTACAATACATCTCACTGAGCTCTGGTTTTCCAGAAACGTTCCTTGTGCCTCATCTGTTAATACCAATGTATGACATCAAATTTACCATGTGGGATCCTGAAATTTAATTACCTGACGAGCAGATAATGACATATTGTGGGCTGCTCTATGCAGCTGGAGGACTTTGCAATTATTCCTTATTTTATTTCAAAATGACTTTTCTCCCGCACAGTTGGCTCCTTTTTATTCACATTTAAACTGATAAATCTGTAAATCTGTGAACCTGCAGCTGAAGAAAAGCCTTTGCAATACGGGAAAAAAAATCACTGCCTTGATTTTGCTGCCTGATTTTTTTTTTCTGCTATAATTGTTTCTTTTTGCAGCCTACATTTTAGTCTTTTGGCATGTGTTCCACCCCAGATTTCACCCATGGCAGGACAGGGACCTTATAGCAGCAGCTGCCACTTTGCCTCATTCACCTCAGAAGGGTAAGTAATTTTGCAGTGAGGAAAGAAAAGGGGATAGGAGAGAGGAAAGGAGAGGAAATATGAGGAAAACTCACCCAGTGGGGTTACAGGCTCAGAAAAGCAGCTCCCCTCTTTGTTGGGTATCACCCATTTTGGAATAACCCAGGGTGAGATTTGCCTCTTCTGTTGTATAATTTGGTCCATGAGTCATCTGGAACCGGAATCAAAGGTAGGGCAGGAAAAAGCCTCAGCTCTGGAAACTTCAACATCTGATCCAAGATGACCCTATTCATGAATAAATAAGGCCAAAGCAGGACTCTCTGCATCCCCGTGCCCTGAACTGCAGTGATGAGCTGGGCTGGAGGTGGGACACGTCAGTGGAGGCTTTAGATGGCAAAATTGCTTCTGCCCTGGCAGAGATTTGTTCTTTGCCTGTGCTGAGGGTTCTGTGTGATGGCAAAGAATGATTGCAATCAAAAAAAAATATAAAATCTGTTGGATACTTCTAAAAAAGCCCGTGGGAGCCAAAGGACCACTGCAGACACATTGCCACGAACCACCCAGGGTTCCCAAAGCATCCCACAGTTGCTCAGTGACTGATGATATTGCCTCACAAAATGTTATTCTGCACTGTAAACAAGCACAAAATCACTTAACTACTTAGTGACACGAAATATTCTAAGAAATTTGCCAAAGTGATTAATGTTAACGTTCTTGTTCAGCAAATTGAATGAGATTTAATTGGCACAGCTGCTGAAGCTCAATGCATTTGATTTGGCCTCGATTTACAGAATGTGAGCCTTCTCCTTCTCTCACTGCAAACCTCCACAGCCTCTGCTCAGCATATTGCTCAGTGAATTACAGGCTTAAGTGTTAGTGTCCTTTTTTTTCAATCAGTAAATCTTCTAAAAGGGCCCTTTCATGTATGTATAACACCTGTCCCAAAGGATCTGTTCTTCTTTTCTAACCAAAAATGGTTTAAATATTACTTTTCTTATACTTCTTTACATTATACTCTTTTCACAATGTTATCTCACCCAACGGTGAGTTTGTCCCACTGGACAAATGCAGAAATATAATTTAGTGGTCACAGCACCAAGGCTGACAGAGCTCAAGAAGCATTTGGATGATGCTCTCAGGCACAGGGTGTGACTCTCAGGGATGGTCCTGTGCAGGGGTAAGAGTTGGACTCGATGATCCATGTGGGTCCCATCCAACTTAGCATGTTCTTTGATTCTGTGACTTTCATGACAGAATTTTCTCTGATGGAAACTACAGAATTTAGAGAGCCACAGTCTTCCAGGCAGCTCTAATTTAATTCAGAATTGGGTAATATTTCTTACCTGGGTAAGGAAAGTTCAATGAAAGTTCAATGAACTGGCATTTTGCACGTTATCAGTTTAGTTTGAAATGCATTTATATATATTAAGTGTGTAATCACATAGGCTTTAATCCATTGCTGTAGCATCCCAGGGCACATGTCGTGTGCCAGAGTGTTGGAGCTTTGACCCCATGCACAGAAATCCCTAAGGCTGCTGCATGGACATGAAGTGACAACAGACCATGATTAGGGAGTAGACAAAATGCTGTTGATAAATTGTGGCTAATTTGTGGACTAAAGGAAAACAGCCTGGGACATTAATTTGTGGTTACCTAAATAGGTGAGCATGATAAAATCATTCCACGAGGGTTAGATTTTGCTAAATTGACTTTCCATGTTCAGACTGGGTTTGGGGGTATAAATGGCTGGGGGCTCTGACACTGAAGGGGTTTCTAAGGTTTTAGGACCTGTCTCTACTACCCAGCCTAAGGTAAGGAAACCACTGTGACTCCCAGCACTGCTTCTCCCTTTATCCTCCCATCTCTCTGCAACCTGTCAAAACACCCATCAGGTAACAGGTAAGGAGATTGGGGGTCCATGACTCCCTTGCATTTTCTTCTCCTCTGTGGTTCTTAAAATCTCCCTTTATCTCTGACTTTGGAAAGAGGAAAGACTGCAGGATGTGTCTGAGCCCGTGTGTGCCATGGTCCAGTCTCATCCCATGGACAACCCAAGCAAAAGGAGGTTTAAAAGCCTACAAGAGAGGGTGGTGTGAGCAGACTTGTCTGAAAGAAGTGGTATGGCTCAAAAATCAGTCGAGTGACTGGTTACATAAGCTGTTTTTAAAGCTGTATCTCGAATGTAAAACACGCTTCTGCTTTTGAAAGCATATATGACACTGGGAATGACTTGGCTTATCTAACACAAAATGAAATAATTATTTTTATATTCTTTGTTAAAGAATAAAATAGTGGTAAACCCTCTAGAAGCAAATTACTTAAAGTAGGAGCACCTGCTTGACAATTTAACCTTGATTGGGATCAGCTGGTTCAAGCACAGGTGTTGCTGCCTCTCTCGCATCCACCCCTCCCACTCTTTCCCCAGCCACCCTGGGCAGGGGAGCTTTGGTCATTGTTCTGGATTGTCTCCTGCTTTTTCTTTGCAAGAAGTGCCTTATACTTCTTGTTGGTCCCAAACAACTTGTCCCACCAGCTGAAAACAGGGAACAGTTTCTGTGGAAGTCATGGGGGATGTACCAGAGCGGGTTCCAGAGGACATCAAACCCCTGCTGAGGCTGAGCAGAGTGAGGATGGAGCTGCAGGAGAAATGGCAGGTACAAAGTGGTGGGGGCTCTTAGCCTTGTGTCACAGGGATGCCTGGTTGTTTGGACAGAGGTGGGTGCAGCCCCTCTTGCTGGGAAAGGCCCTGGTGTGAGGTGTTTTGCAGGTGGTGGTACCTGTGCAAGGTCACAGTGAGGTTGTGTGTTTTCTCCCATTGTGCTTCCTCTTTGCATCCCTAATGTTTATGCTGGAAGGACAAGAAGTTCTGGGACCCCTCCCTTAAGTGTAGTGGATGTTTTTCTACAAGAAGATGATGCATTGAGGATATACCACCTTGGCTTAGCCTGTCCTTGGAACTGGATATTTTCCTCAAGAGCTGTTCTATATTTAACTAGTTTCAGCATTTAACACATTTGTTTATGGCAACATACTGCAGCCTCAGGTGCTGACTGAAGGAATGTGGGGCTCCCTGCTGCTATCCTATTGCTGGTGGGATGCACTGAGGTCTGGCTGCAGCCCAGGTGCCACTGCTGAGAGATCCGCTGGGTTCAGGTGGGAGTCCTGGTTTGGCTCCCGGGGGGCTGTCCCAGCACAGATAATCTGTCAGTGCCATCAGCCTGTTTGCTCATACAGGGTTTTTTCACTAGTACGTGGTCCTGGATGATAGATCAAGCGGCACCACTCTCTGGTTCCTTTCCAGGATGCCATTTATTATAACTCTTTTTTTCTTTCTGTTTTTTTAATGCTTCAGCACTCTCCCTTTGTCCCCCGTGTGTGCACAGTGTCAGTGACAACCAGCTCTGCAGATGGGGAGCACCTTGTGGCTCCACCTGGGTGTCCCCTGTGCTGGTGACAAAGGGGGATTCAGGGCTGATGTCCCTGCCCACAAATGTCCCCTGAGCTGCAGCAGCAGCTGAGGAGACAAATGTCAGTCTAAAGGGTGGAGCAGAGAAAGGCAGAGGGTGGGGAGCACAGCCAAGAATAAAGATCCTACCTTCACAGGAGGGTATATAGAGATTATAGGAGATTTATCAGGTTGTCATTTGTGAAGGGGTGAGAGGGAGGATAATTCCCATCTGAGTTGTGAAAAATGCCACTTGCCTGAAGACAAATTAATTTACTTTTTTTTTTTTCTGGGCTGAAGGTGTCATTGAGCTCTAAAAGTTAAAAAAGTATGTAGGTATATTAAACTTGCACAGAAAACGAGCCTTAAACCCTCATGCACAAGGAGACCTGAATTTGGGTAAAGGAAAATATATGGTTGTTTCAATGGTATGTGCAAGAGAAAGACACTTTGCTTACTGGAGTTTTGCTCAATAAAAAAATGTGTCCTTTTGTGCTAGAGAAGTTTTGGTCTCCTTTACAGTGATTTTAACATTGTGGCTGCAGTCTGAACCATTTCTCTTATGCATCAACCACCTAAGAATAATTAACCCAAATTAATCCGCCTCTGTTTTCTGTGCCTTTAATAATGTCTTATTGGTATGTTTGATAGTTAATATGGCAAACAGTTATTTCAGAAAAATGTCATTAGAAAGTTCTAAAATGTATAATATAAAATAAAATACAGTAGCAGCTTCCCCTGGACTCAAGTAGCAGAAATAAAGGATTCCTTTCCACCCCAGTGGGTGTTTATGTAGTGATAATTTGGTTTTTGCCAGGTATGTGGCTGGAGATATCAGATATAATCAGGCAGCTTCCCCATGAGTTTCCCTACGTGTTGTATTGCAATGACTATGTAATTTTCCCCCCCTTATCCAGTTAATTCTGCAGTTTCTCACACATGTTGCAATTTGAGTCAACGTGGGGTAGATGTGTGTTTTCTCTGGTGCTGGCAGGGTGCAATCATCCCCAGCCTCTGGGAGCAATCACTCCAGCAAAACGTCCTTGGATTAGTGTCAGTGGGTGGAAAGCAGGGGAGGGACCCGATGGGATTTGGGCTGGGATGTGCTGTGCAGAGCACTGGACTCTGGGGGTCAGCACAGCCAAATAAATGAGCACAAGCCTGGCTAGCAAGAGGCATTCTCAGTGCAGGGTGAATTCCTGAAAACAGCATTTTTGGGGGGAAAAATTAATATTTTCTTCTCAAGCGGCACAACTTCACAATTCCAGCACTTGTGCTGCATTTTGCAGATAGATTTGGATCAAATGCCCTGTGACAGAAATCCTTCCTGCCCTGTTCTTCAACTTCATCATATCTGAGCCCTGCATTTGTTGACATACGTTTAAAATAAGCTGCAGACAAAAAGCTGGAGTTTTTAAGGGATGTTTTTTTTAAGCCATGGACTTTGTCATCTGTTTTTTAGCACGAGGTGCCTGAAGCAGCAGTGAGCTGAGCCCCAGCGGGTGGGAGGGGGAAGCCTTTAAGTTGATCTTAGGGGCAAAACCTGTGCAGTGTGGAGTTGTAGCCTCAATTAAGCTGATATTGATTGCCTGTGACCTCTCAGGGGTGTCCTGAACTGTGTTGTGGACTGAACTGATTTCAGTTTTGGAAACCTCACGACAAGAAAGATATTGAGGTGCTGGAGTGTGTCCAGAGAAGGACAACGGAGCTGGGGAAGGGTCCGGAGCACAAATCTGATGAGGAGCAGCTGAGGGAGCTGGGGGGGCTCAGCCTGGAGAAAAGGAGGCTCGGGGGGACCTTCTGACTCTGCAACTCCCTGACAGGAGGGGGGAGCCAGGGGGGAATCGGGCTTTGCTCCCAGGGAACAAGGGACAGGACAAGAGGAAGCGGCCTCAAGTTGTTCCATGGAAGGTTTAGATGGGATATTTGGGAAAACTTCCTCATGGAAAAGACTGTCAAACACAAGCACAGGCTGCCCAGGACAGTTGGAGTCACCGTCCCTGGAGGGAGAGATTCAACAGACTTGTAGATGTGGCACTTGGGGACATGGATTAGTGGTGGCCTTGGCAGTGCTGGGGGAACAGTTGGGCTTGATGAACTCGGAGGGATTTTCCAGCCTAAACAATTTTATGATCTACCCCCCTTCACAGCCTGATTCTCTGCTAATTCTAATCCCCTCAAGAAACTCAAAGTAGAAGTCATCCCTTACCGACAGAGAAATAAAAAAGGAGGTTGAGACTGTCTCTCCATCGGGGACATGTCAAGGATGCCTGGGAGAAACTTAGTCTTTTGCCTCCTGTATATACAGGATTGAATCCTGCCAAAGCTTGTGCTGATCCTTGGTTGCAGGTGACAAGGAAGGGTGAGTGAATGCTGCTCTCCAACTGCTGAGTTCTGGGCTTCAAATCTAATGGAAGCAACATTTAAATGTCCAATCTCAATAACATTACCTACAAACCACTCAGCTCTGGAAGCAGCATTTGGTAATTTCTGGAGGTCAGAGAGTGTGATTTTGTTGAGCGTGTACAGGTGGTTGCAGGGCAAACAATTAGTCTTGGTAGAAACCAGAGCCCCTGATTTGTTTCACTCTGCCTCCTACCTTGAGGGCTTTTAGATTTGAAACTCAAGAAATGAGGCCCAAGAGGTTATTTGGCATCTCCCTTTTCTATCATAACCCGGAGTGAGCATTGCCCAGGAAGGGACTGATTGCCTGTGCTGTCTCTGCCTTGTTGATGAACCAGAAAAGCTTCTATTAGTTTATGGAAATGAGATTTAGACTTACACAAAAGCTTGACACCATGCCATGTTTTTAATTAGTTTTTTTTTGAAAAGATATGTGAGATGAGACACGCATATGCCACCGGTTCTTAGTGTGGCTGTTAAGGAGCAGGTCTCTGCTTCTGAAATCCGTGTCTTTTTGCAGTTATCTCATTTTATAATTGCCATTTAAACAAATGAGGAGCAGATTCCTCTAATTCTGCTCTCCCTAGAAAATACCTTTCCTCTTCAGTCTCCCTGTTGCATTTAATGAGAGATTGTCTGGTTTTGATCCAAAGGAAATGTAAAAGCAACAGGTAGGATCAAGATCAATTACTTTATATACCGTACATTAGATAGTTTTAGTACTAATTGAGCCCTTTCAATTAAATACTTTTCCTTGACATTTGTTATCTTATGAAGCTACAACTGATTCCCCAGATCTTGTGATTTATGGATGGCATTATTAGAGGAACCTGGTCTCCTCATGGCTTCTTCAGGCAATCACTAACTTTTTGAAGCCCTTTTTTTCTGTGTGTGTCAGGAAGCAGCTTTACAGGGGCAAGGAAATGTAGAAAAAAAATGTAACCTTCTCCATTGTCTGATCACCTTAAAATACCCCCTAAACTGTTCAGGAAACTTCAGTTTAGGATTTTGACAGATTAACAGACAACAGTTTGTTTCATCACCTTTGGCAAATCCAGCTTTAATTAATCGACATTTTAATGATTCTAAAGTGGTCACAGGCTTCAGTATAACTTAATTTAATTTAATTTGCTGGGCATGATTCTGCAGTCATGAAGTCCAGAGCCAAACCCTGTTCTCATCTCTGCTGCAGCAGTGCCAGCCCACCACCAGTCACTCACAAGTGTCATTAAAAGCTGGACCAAAGCCCAGATCAAAGCAGTGTAAGGGTAGCAGGAGGCTTCACAAGCTCTCCATGTGACTGCAAATTTGTAAATAGCTGAGAAGTTGGGATTATTTATTTATATATTTATTTATTTTTTAAGGAAAAGACAAATTCCCTGTAGGAGTCATGCCTGGTACAGGTGCCACCTGGATGCCACCTTGCTGAGGACTCGTGCACGTCAGCACAGCTCACTCCTCCCTACTCAGTTAAATGCTGACCCCAACCAGCCACGAGAAACCTCCAAAAGACACAGAAAGTGCTGGTTTGTAGCATGTCAAGTGTCTGAGGTTGGCATTCTGAAGGGATAGAGAGGAAAACAACCACAACCAAGTGCTGGGACACCTTTAAATTGCCAGATTCTTTCTATATTGACTGGACTTGTGTTTTTCAGAATTCAGTATTATTTGAATTATCTTTCTTCTCTAAAACAGGTATTATAAACTTAATACCTATAAATCTCTCTTTCATCAAATATATTTTCAGTTCCACTTCCCATCCTGGATCTGGGCTCCAGCGTCCAGAGAGACACTTCTCCTGCTCTTCTGGTGCAACTCATATTTGTCCTGTTGAATGAAGCTGTAGCTTAAAAGTACACAGAGATGTGCAAAGCATAAGCTGTACAAATGTTAGCACTTGAGTTTGAAGGCCAATATTAAATTGACCTGCCTATATTTGCATGTGTATTTACTTAATTCCTTTCTTTACCAAATATACTCAGTATGGCAGGGGAATGTTTCTCTGCTTTACTTGCTGGCAGGGCAGCTGTGTCACTTCTCACCTACAAGTGGTGTTGCACTAATCTCTACCTGTTGCCAAAGATGTTGATTTACTAAGAAACCAAAATAATGTGTTTATAGCACAAAATTTAACTAAGTAACCTAACAAAAAAATCCCTGTGCTTGATACCTTAGCTGTTCTGGTCACTGTGCCTCTGGCTGGAACATGTACAGCTATTTTATAAACTCTGTGCTCCTTTTTTTTTAGTGGTCACAGAGCACAGAAATGTTCTGTGTGGCAGTGAAATGGTTTGATAATATGTTCTGTTCGTACAGTACCTTTTTGTTCTGATGGTGCTGCATGGGAGTTTTTATAAACTGACCCAGAAGTAGGTTGAGACTCTTCATTTTCACGTGATAGTTCTTGAAGGGCATCTGGAAGGGTAGGGGAGGGTGGGGGAATCTCATCAAAACCACTCTCTGCAAGCAGGTGCTATTCAGGGTTTTAAAGATAAATGGTATGATGCCCCATTTTACTCAATCATAGCTCTAATGAATGATAATTTGATGAGCTTACCCTGGAAGGGTTGGAAGGACTGTGCCAGCCTTGACGTGATGACTTTGCTGTGTCTGGACCCATCACCTGTGTCACTTGGACAGAGCTCCTCTGGAGCTCCATGGTTTCCATCCTCCCCTTCCCTCTGTCTATCTGACTGATCTCTTGGACACCTTCCAAAGGGGTTTATTTAAAACAGTAACAACGGAATTGGAACGTGGAGGAATTATGTGCAGCCTGGCAACGTGAGGCACTGCCAAGAACCACTATGGGATCAGAAAAGACAGGTTGCTTACAACGCCCTGACTAACAGGAGGATTAGCAAACTCAGCTGCTGACAGCAGTGTTTCAGCAAGCAAAACTCTTACCCCAGGGGCCAAGCAACCCCTACAGCAGCAGATCCCAGCTTTTCCAGCTGTGCAGGAAGGATGCTCACCCAGCCATGCCCTGGCAAAGTTCCTTCAGGGTCCATCTGAAGGCAGTTCACTATGCTCAGCACGTGCTGAAATTACAATTAAATAATTAAGTACTAATATTAGTTCAATTTAACTATTACCTGAATATTTCAAGGATTCAAAGGAAAAATTAATTTCTTGATCCTCATGGTATAATATTGCTTCTACAAACTCTTCAGCAGAGAATGGGAAACCTCACCAAGATTGTAAATATTGCTAAATGCTGCCTTTAACCATGCAATGTTTTAGCACACAGAGGATGAAATTAATGAATCTGATGATAATGAAGGCATAACTTGAACAAGATGAGTGTTATGCCTAGAGGTTAATTATCAAGTAATTCAAGGGAGGCTACTGTTATAAGATTAAGATTTGTGTGATAGGACTTTTTACCTTTATATGAACCAAAATCTAATACTTAATAAAGGAACAACAAATTAAATAAGAGGAAAAAAGAACACAAAGGGATTACCCCCTGCTCCATATCTTTTGCAGAGCAGGTAGATCTGGTTAGCTGTATTTGTTGCTCAGAAAAACCTGGTGTTTCTGCAACCTGAAATGAAAGAGAATTTGCTGGGGACCCTTGGGGAAGGTGGGATCTTGCCAAGGCAGATGAATGGATGGTCTTTGGGGGTATAATCCTGATACAGGGCACAGCAGCAGTGATAGACAGAGCCTGGGTGGGAGCTGCAGGCTCTTGGTCAGCAGCTACATGTGAATTTTAGTGAGGCCAGGAAAGTTCCCACTGGTGGTAACTCAACCTCAGTGCTCCGGAGTGAAGCACTGCAGGTACTTCCCATTTCCTGTGTTCTCCACCTGTATCCTTTGAAAGAAGCCAAAAGTAGGGCAGGAGTGGAGATGTCTGAAAGTAATGAGTTTCAGACTCAGCAAAAGAGAAGAAATCAAGTTGTTCACTGTAAGATATGGTGGTTCAGGGAGCAGCAGCCCTGGTTTGGGCTGTCCCTGTGGATGCAGGTCTGGAACCTCAGCTAGGAATGAGGCAGAAATCTGCATTCCAATCTGCACTTCCAGTTTCTAAAAGCTCACACTCGAGCTAATTTCACAGTGCTGGAATAACCATTTGGAGTTTAACAGAAATGCAGTTTGAAGGCTGGGAGGAGAGATGTCAGCTTGGAGTACAGTCACTGTTCCTGGAACACCGAGTTAGTCAAGGATTATCTTGGCCATTAAAAGAGATGGAATCCATCAGGAGACCGGGTTTTTTTCCCACCACAAGATGGCATCAGTTTTGCAGAGATAGGCTTGCAAAAGGACCTTAGACTGGAGACGAGAGTGGCTTTAAAATAAAAACATTTTTAAATTAATAGCAGACAGGTACGAACCAAGCATTTGTCACACAAGTGTCTCTTGGAAAATTGTGTTACCTAAAAGCTTATTTTGGATGCACAAAATGAAGACACCCCTGATCAGATTAGCCAGTGCAGCTGCTGGTTGTGATGCTACAGGCATGAACAAAATTTTGCTTGCAAATGCTTTTTTGCTGTTTGTACACACCAGATCGAAGTGAGTTTATATTTCCCTCACAGGCCTCCTAAAGCCTTTCAGTTGTTTGCTGCAAGCTAGCAACAATATTTACCCTCGTTTAACACTTGTCTAATGTGTTCTAAAGGTCTTTATTGTTGTTTGCTTTATGGAATCCCTCATTTAGATGCTCAATGCTTCACATATATATTTTCCCAGTCCTTTTTCAGGGCTCTATTTTGACTCTGTGTGGCCTCATAAAGTTTACTTAAAGTAAAATCCCTCTAAATACTCATGCTGCCTCATAAATCTCTGAACAATCATCAGCTGGCCTAAGATTTATATTAACTCAGATAATTTTGTAGTTACTATTATAAATCCAGCAGTAATCTACTAGTAAATCTACTAGCAATCTACTAGTAAACTCAAGAAACCTTGGTACTTCTTGGACTTCTCTTCTTGGAGGCATCAGTGTTTTGTTTTGTTTGTTTTCTTTTTTTTTTTTTTTTTAATTATTATTATTTTTTCTTTTTAGTTAAGAAACACTTCCAAAATCCTGCTTTGCACCACAGATCTGTGGTATTTTCTAAGCAGAGACTCTTTCCAAGATTCTAGTACGGCCACACTCCTACACAAAGAGCTGAAAAAAAATCTCATTCCTTTTTCTCTTAATGATTTATATCTCCCTTTTTTTTTTTTCTGATTTTTGTTTTAAAAACAACAGCACTCAAAATGTCACGCTAGAGACTGTAACTCATGGGATCACAAGGCTTTGACAAGGCATTTGGAGATTTATCAAGTGCCACCAGAGGTTCTGCTTTGTCGTGTTTTACAACTTAGAACTGCCCAAGGCTTATTTCTTTCAACTGTTGTGTGTGTTGCTTTGGCTTTCACAGGACTTTCAGAATTCATGTCTTGTTTTCTTGTTTTTAGAATAAGTCATAGGCTTTCATGTCTTTACTCTGTGCTGCTGGTGGACAGTGAGTAGTCTTGGTAGCCCTTCCAGTCCAAGCAGTGTATGAAGCAACGCTGAGTCTCCATTCAACTGCACAATAAACTGCATGTTCTTCTGTTCCTCTTGCAGCTCTCAAGTTATTTCTGAAGCATGAAGTGCCTTTGTAAGTGTTATTGTAACAGTGATGGTTGTGCTTGATCTTGCATTTACTTCAGACATGAAATTCCACTGCAGTCAGTGGGTGTTTGAGCCAGCAGGCTCCCAAGCCTGGGCTGTGATTGCTGTTTATGACAGTATTCAGTCCCCTAAAAAACAAACCCAAAGGATATTGCTGGACTTGATGTGTCTTATCATGGCTGATACTGGAGGGTTAAACAAGATTAGACTGAGAGAGAGGTGAAGAAGCTACTCTGGAACTCTTACACCTTGACTCCACAATTAATTTTATCTAGATGGTCCCTGACAAAATTGCCAGATTAGCAGTTCAAAATGACCAGGAGGTGGTTGTATCTACAGAGCAACCTGATGGCTGCTAATGGAGGAGTTAATTACTGAGGAGTTTGCACTGAGAAGCACTCCAGAGCTGAGGCACTGGGGGGGTTTCAGGCTGTTCTCAAGATGTTTTATCTCCTCATCATTTTGCACCAAAAATCGAGGGAGCATCGAAGCAGTGACCATGTCTGTGCCTTGAAAAGTGCCTCCTGTCCTTTTCCCACCAGGATTTGCCTGGCTGGTCCCCAACACACATCACAGAGCAAAGGTGGCATCTGCATTTCCCTGCACTGACCTGTGGACATCACTTATTCCCGGTGATCCTGGGTCATTTCCAAATAGTGATGGCTTTACCTCTCAAACAGGCAGGGCAGGACTGTGCCATGCTGAGGAAAACCAGGTTTTTCTAGCCCAGAGTTGCCTGTCTCAGCACAATATGGTTGGGGTGTTGTCTGTTTTCCCCTTTTTCTGCAGAACATGAGAGGGGATTAAGCTGTGGTGGCTTCTGTTAACCTGCAGTTGTGAATCCCCTCCAGTCTCTTCTGGGTGTAACTCTGCTGGCCCAGGAGCACTTGCTCGAGAGAAGAAAATGTTCATTTCTGGTGTCTGTTACCCTCCTTCCTGCAAGTAGAAATGTTTCTTTTCACTTTTTTAAGCTCCCCAGGAAGTAGGTTTTTTGTCTTTTGATCTCAGAAATGTTTGACAACTCATGTTACCAGCCCTTTGTTTGAAATTATGCTGGGAACAGATCTATTATTTTGCCTTCAATACTACCTTCCTTTCATAGTTCATTTTAACTTCTTAATCATACAGATGTAGCATATCATTATAGTATTTTTGCTCTACATGTCCACTTAATGGCTTTTTACTCTTTTCAGTTCAAGGCACTTCTTAATTAATCCGTCATCAATTTATTTTAAACACTTCTTTCCTCTACTTCTTTGGAAAAGTAGATAAGAAAATAAAAAGGCAAATGATATAATTGCAGACCTGGTATTTTTGGCATCAAAGCTCTCTAACAGAAAACCTGCAGGACTGCAGAGCCTGGGGTATGAAGGCAACGTCTCCAGCAACTTTGCACGTGTTTTAAACACAGTTTGGGAGAGAGTTTGCTTTATTTCTGTAGGAGTACTGCCCTTCCCCTTGGAGGCATGACACCTCACTTTGGTTTTACTGCAGTTCTTTACTGGTGGCTGTAGCAAAGGCTCTGTGGCTGTACATGTCCCTCCTGGTCAAGAAGCACCTGATGGATAGAGTCTTTCAAAATGTATCACCCATTTTCTGACAGTGTAGAGTATATATTGCCACCTGCCAGTCTCCTATGCTACAAAATACATGTTTATCTTCGCTTCATAAAATTCCTGTATTGCAACCGTGGTATGAGGCAGGGCAGGTAATTTGACTCTTTCCCCTCTAAGCATCCAGCTTTTTTTTTGTTTTCTTTCCACTCCATTTGGATAGCTATACTTTCATACATAATGTGTTCCTAAAATTGTATTCAGGTTTGAGCTGGCTGAACATGGTCCCCTGAACTGGAATCAATCCTGCTTACAACCAAATAATCTAATGGGTTACCCCCTGGGTGGGAGATGCCAGGGGTGTGGGAACAAGTTTCCTCCAGACCTGGAGGAGTGAAGCAGCACTTTGAAAACAGAGAGAGGATTCTTGGAAGCATTTCTGGGCTTCAGAGAAGGGGAAAAGCAGCATAATCAAGCTTGAGCAATGCATTTGCAGCACGGAAATGTGCAGAGAAAGGAAAGTACTGTGCTGAGGGAGAGGATCCAGGAGCAGAGTCCTGACAGGTTGGGAGTTCAGGCTTGAAAACAGAGGAACTGATGGAGTTACTTATTTAGAAATTAAAGTAATACTGAATTAGATGGAATTCAAAGGATTTGAACCCAAATGTACTTAGAAGTCCAGTCTTCCTTCAAAGCCTCCACAACCAGAGGAGGTTTGTGCAGTCTGAGCTGTGTCATGCAGTTTTGGGGGGATACCCTGATGGGTGTGATAAGGGTTGCACACATGGTGCTGGCACCACTGTTTCGGAGAAGCTCACCCAGAGTCTCCTCTGGAAAGTGGAGGAGAAGGACTAACAGACCCCTCTCTGCCAACCCCTCACTGGTTTGCTGAAGATGCTGTTGCTTTGGTAGAATTCTTGTGATGTTTTTCTCTGTTGTGCATGAGGAAGAAAAGCTTTTTCATCCAACAAGAGGATGTTTCCTTGCTAATTAGTAAGGGGCTTGGCCAGTCTGTAAGTTCTTGGAGCTGACTTTAAAGTGAGAGATAGGCATATGTTTGTGATTATTTTATGCCAGCATTATTTTGTAATGGGATTGTTGGCAGAAGCTGTTGTTGGGAGTTTTCCCTGTATTAATTTAAACTGAGGCTCATCAAATTAAATTGAACTAAGGGATGAGGCACTCTGAGGTCAATACCCTTCCTCTGCCTCTGCTCCCAGTCCCATGTATAACGTGGGTCTCTGAAGCCCTTGGCCAGGAGCCCTGCTCCAGGCTTGGCAAGGTTTTCTCTATTTGTGAGAACAAAAGCTGTAGTGAGCCTGGAGCAGTCCCCTCAGACTGGCAGTGTGCACAGAGCAGGCAACAGATGCTGCTATTTTTTGTAAACCCAAAACCTAATTATGCCTGCAGCAGTCCCATAAGTCAGGGGAAAAGAAACCCCTCCAACCTGATTTATGGATTCCAGTCATCACTACTGGGTTTTAAAGCAGCAGAATATTTTTTTTTTTCAGTGATACTCCCCCTCCTCAACCTCAGGAAAGCAGGCAAGAGTGTTACCTGAGTGGGGATGATGGGGAGTTTGGTGCCTTCCCACAGCAGGGCAGTGTGTTGGGGCTTTCCACATCGCCAGTGGGAAGTTGAATTCTCACTGGGACATGAAACAGGGAACCTGGCATTTAGCAGACATGCAATCATGGACCCAACAGCTTCATTTAGTGTGTGTTTAGGGCTGATGAAGCTGCCTCTGAAGTGCTTTTAGGGATATTTGTCACATTACAATGTCAAAATCCACTGTGAATCTGCACAGCTTATTCTTTTTCCTATTTCTCAGTGGTTTTTCTTGTTTTCATTTATATTGAACAGACACATTATTCTTATCACAGTACCTGCCCTGCAAGCCTGGATAGCTGGAGTACCTTGACCCTTTTCTGACCCAGGCTTCCAGGAACTCAGAGCCCGAAATATGAAAACTGCCTTTCACAAAAACAGAAATTACAAAGCGAAGAGCAGTTTTTCCCCCATCAGGATATGATTTGTGTCTGCCTGAAGCAGGAGAAAAACTACACAGAGGAGAGACGAGGCATTTCCCCCTGCCTTGAAAGGGCTTGCTGCCTCTGATATGCTTCCAGTTCAACTGGACCAACAGCCCATGGCAGCTTTTGGACATTTTTGTGTCTCTGCAGATCTCATTTTAGGTGCAGAGGAATACTAATGGATTTTTTTTTTTTTTTTTGCTTGTCAAGACTAAAAAATTTGTATTCTGCACGCTCTGCTTGCGGATGATGGAGAGATGTTACAGCCTGTAGACATGTTCATTTGAATTGTACTTGCAAAAGGGATTAGCAACAAGCAGAAAGCAAAACAGTCCCTTTGGGTGTAGATGAGGTGAAGGGGTGTGGAAATAGGGCTCTGAGGGGTGGCTGGGAGGTGCCTCTGTGTGCTGGGGAGGTCTGGAAGCCCCCAGGATGGCGTGGGCATCTTCTCCAGCACAGGCTGGATCTGGAGGCAACAGCAAACAACAGCTTCTGATGTGAGCACTTCTGGCCCAGTCTCCTGTTCCTTTGGAGGGATTCAGGCCCCTGAGAGCTGGAGTCACTCAGAAGATGTAACTGAGGCAAGGACTGATGTTGGAGGGTATCAGCATTTGTAGGGGGGTGAGCTCTGACTGGGGTTAACAAACACTCCGTGGTGACTGTGAACCTGCTCGTTGGGTGTCTGTCTGCCCAGGGAAGCCCTGTGTGTGTGGCTGTGTCTATGGCAGTGCTGTGGTTTGTATGACAGTGTGCTTTTGAAGCGATTCTCCTGCCTGTCCCCATTCCTTGTGCCCTGGTTTGCATTGCAGACACATCTCCAAGAGCAGAATCCCTTCAAATGAACACAACTGGCATATGTAGTGGGAATCTGCTCCAGTGCTAATGTACATTCAGAGAAATGCTGCTCTGTCACAACCCCTGGAACATCTGTGGCTTGTCCATTCCCCTGCAGCAGCTGTTCCACACTACCTGTCCCATCAGAGAGCACCTCCTTAGGTACAGCCTTGGCACGGCTGAAGGAAAACTGATGCTGAGACATCAGTCAGACAAAGCAGGATCAGCCTTTTTAGTACCCTGGCACAATTTGTTACAACTGAGTCCTTCCAGCAAATCCTGAAGATTTTCAGCAGCTATAAGCTTTTTATGGCAAATCAGATTTTTCTGTCTGGTTGACTGGTTATAAACACACATTTCTCAAGTTGGCTTGTTACGCTGTGTCAGTCTTAAAAACAACGATGAGCAGTGGAGTGTTCATCTGTGTCTGCTTCTGGTGACTTATGCCTCCTGAAAATGAACACAAATAACCAAGAAAATCAGTTTGCATATGAAATCCCAGAGACAAAAACTTGAGCAAAGCAAAGCAACAGGTTGGCCTGTTGAAAGGAAGCAGCCTGGCCGTGGTTGCTGCTCTGAGACAAGTATTCTGGAACAATAAAGAGCTCATGGAATATTAATAGGGAGCTGCCTGGATTTTAGGAGTGCCACCATCCACCAGTCCTGTCAGGGTGGTGTTACTGCCTTTCAGCATCTGTATTCAGAAGAATTGATTCAGACCTCCAGTATGAGCCCTCACCCAGGGATAAGCAACACTAATTAATTTTCCTCGTTTCTTCTGAATCTAAGTGATTTAAGAAACGTCTTATTGATTGTGGTTTTGATAAGCTAAATTTGTGTTCAGTGTGCTGTGAACATAAGGAGAAGAGTTTGCCATTAAGGGCTGATGTGGGTGGCAGCCTGTTGGGAAGAGAGGAGTGCTCCACCCAGTGCTCCCTTCTACTTGGTTGTTGGCATTTTTTTTCGCTTTCATGCTTTATTGGAGGTGTTTTGGATGGATTCAGTGACCACAACTACAAAGGTTCTGAAGCATTTTTTGCCATTAAAATCTAGCAGCATAGCTGCAGTACAGTCACAGCAGATTTAGGAGATTTCAACACTAGTCCAAGATACAGCCCAGACATAGACAAAGACCAGAACAGATTTACAACTAAATCCCACTGTGTTCCATCAAACTATGATTTTTTCCAGTTTAAGGTGTGGAAAAGATACAACTCTCTGTCTGACTGGTGCAGTGCAAGTGGGGAAGAGCCTGGGTTTGGTTTGTTCTGGCTTAGGTGGTCTACATGCCTAATCTTCAGGTGATAGTTGTTATTAATGTCTCCTCCAGCACGTGTGTGATTTTTGGACCATGTGAAGCAGAAAACCTCTGACACTCATGCAATTTATTGAAAAAAACCTTATTTCCACAAGGAAATGAAATGAATTGAATGAACAATTCACATTTAAACCTCTGTCCTGCCCATCCCCACTCTGTGTAAGAGGGAAATCTGGAGGAATTCAAAGATAATGTGGTCTGGCAGTGTAAGGCTTCTGGCCAGCAGCCACGCTTTAGGGTTTATCACCTGTAGGATGTGAAATGCCAAAGGGAGAGGCTGTCACAAAAAATGTGGAATCTTTGACAGGGGAATACCCTGTGCAGCACAGATGACTCTTTCCATGGGGCCTTTTGGGCTGCTCAGCAGTTATGAGCTTTTTTTACAGCAAGTCAAATTTCTTCACCCATCTGCCTGTCTGCTTATGAAAATGCGTCCCTCTGGTGCACTGGTTACATTTCATTACTGTACAAGAAAATAAAAAGTCAACATACCTTGCCCACTGGTTTAGTCATCTGTGCCCGCTTTTGACAGAGTGCATCTCCTGTCAAACACACACAGATGCTCTGGACACAAATATCACCCCCCTGTTACAGCTTCCAGGCCTCTAATAAGGAGATCAACTTCATTAATGATGAGTGTAAAGGTAATGCCCACCAAACAACAGCCCCACTGGGAAGCTTTCCAAGTGGATACGTGATGCAGATGTTGTCTTTTTCATGAACAATTAGATTTCCCTTTATTACACCTTTTTGAGAAGGAAAACCAGCAAAAGAAGCAGTTTGCTAACAGTCAACTTACCTGCTGGTTGCTTACCTGCCTTTGATAAGATAAGATTCAGTAAAACCATTTGAAGGGAAATGTTGGAGAGAGAAATTTGCTCAGGCCTCAGACGCTGTGTATATCAAATAAATCTCGTGCCGTAGCATCATCTGCACTCCCTCTTCAATGCTGTTGGGTTGGTCCACTCCTCATGGGGGAAAGAGGAGCACAGCAGCCCTGATCTCTAGGGACAGCCTAAATTGTTTGCTCTAATTTTGTTTCATTGTCTTTAAGGTCTTAAAAATTAAGAACACGTTTTATTGTGCTGTGTATAAACAGTCAGCTCCCAGTGGGAAGGTTAATTAAAATAGCCAATGCATCATATTACCAACCATCTGAGTAGGGCTCAGTGCTCTCTGTTCTGTGGCCTCCTGGGCATAATTCAGGTGCAGATGCAGGTCCATACAGACAGTGAGACTTAAGATACTCTCAGTTGTAGGTTTATCATGTGGTAAAATACAAGTACTGTTTATTGTAAAGATAGAAATGTCTCTGGAGTCTAGCTCAATACTGTGCTAAAGAATAAGACACAATTAGTGAAACTGTGACTTAGATTAAATACTAATCCTTTCCTTTTTCCTTTTTCTTTCCCTGTATTGAATTATTTTCAAGTTTTCAGGCCCACTTGCTTGAGGTTAAAGGGGCTCAATTTTCTTTCGGTTTTTCTTTCTGTACTTTTCCATTAACTTAATGGTTTTTCTTTTTGTTTTCCTTCCTTTGCTGGCATTTCCTTGGCCAGTTGGTGGCTAAAGTGGATTGTTAAGAACTGATTGTTACAGCTTTTACGTACACCAATATCCACTCACTCTGGCTTCAAATCCATATTCTGCCTCCCTATAATTCCTTGTCATCTTATTTGGGAACCATCCCAAGATGGTTTGCAGCTAATCAGCTGCCACGTTTCTGTGGCTGGTAAAGTGATTCCTTGGGGAATTTAATTTGGAAAGTGTGGTGCTTTTCCTTCAGTATGACAGGCAAACAGAGGGGATACTGTGGGAATGTAAGATGGTGCTGTATATTCCTCATCTTGTGAGGGAAAGTCTCTGTGAGTGATCCAGTCATTCAGGTGCCGTTGATGGGACAAGTTTTATTTCACTGGATTTATTATAAAGCCACAGTCCTGCCCTGTGCTGTACTCTGTAACTCTCTTTCTGCAGGGGGTATCTTAGCAAGCTATGACTGTGCTCTATCTGTTTATTTATAGGCTCAAGATTAATGTGGTGTGGATGAAAAACATGTTTACTTACAGGATTGTGACTAATGTAGTGTATGCATTCTACATCAGTAAACATTAATGAATATTCCTCCGTGAGAGGCTGAATAAGAGACTCGACTGTTCCCACATGAGAGGGTGAGTGCTGCAGTGGTGGCACTCACAGGAGGCTCATCACAGGAGGATGGAGCACTGGACCTGCTAGGGAGGCCACAAGCTGATATTCCTTTAGTGAATAATGACTTGGGGCGCTGAAATGCTTATTAAGATCAGCCAGGGGTGGCATTAAACCTGTGGGATGGCACCAATAGCAAAGAATCCATTTTGTTCATGCAGTGCCCTTCAGATTTAAAACATTTCTAAGTGCTTGACGAATAACTGAAATGGAGTGTTTGGGGACTGTGATAGCAGTTATACCAGTCATTATGAAAAATGAGATGGAAAGCAGTGAAAGATCTGAAAAAAAAGCCCATAAACAGTGATGGTACAGCACCACCACCAAGGCATAACCCAGTCCCTCTGCCTCAACCCAGGCAGCACAGATGCAGAGCTGGTTGTTCCAAGCTTTACAGCATCTTCATTTTACACAAAAGTCTTGGCAATGCAGGAGGAAGAAATTACAGAGAATCCTGAAGACCTGAATGAATATTTGAATGAATCACCACAGAGCACAGCTGCATTTATCTGCTCACATCAGAGCCGGACAGCCGCGATAAGGCAGGGAGGTCTCGTCTGAAATGATGTCCCTCTCAGCTCAGCACCCCTGTTATCTCTGTGCAATGCAGATGCCTGTCCAGGATTGGCACCTGATGGCTTCCAACCCCCAGCAGGAACTGCTGTCTGAGCTATTCTTCAGCTTTCTTTTCCCTGGCAGCTTCCCAGCCATCCGGCACGTTTGAACTCCTCAAGGAGTTTTGTGTGCGCTTCCCGCAAATTCTCGATGCAGGAGCAGGAACTGGTCTTGAAAATACAGGACAGGGGCATGTGCTCTATTTGGCAGACTAAAATGATGCATTTGTGCATCAAATATTGGCTGAGGGAACCCCACCAGATCCTCCCTAGCTGAAAGGGAAAAGCATTTTTGGCTGTAGCTTGTGTGCGACCTTGGGGCATCATCTGCAAGGGGGTCTGGCTGGTAGATGCAGCCTGGGATGGTGGATGCATCTTTTTTTCACTCTCTTGAGGAGGCTTTAGCCATACCTTGCTCTGGCCCGTTCCTACCTCTTCCTTCCTCCCTCCCAACTTGTCCCCTCAGAGGCGTGAAGGAAGGAACCTGCTCTGCAGCTCGTTCTCCTGACATGACCTTGCTTGGGTGTTATAAAGGTAATGGATTGTGCTGGGAAAATAGTTCTGGTCCCAGGTCACAACTTGGGAAATAAGGCACAGAACTTCCTGCAGGCAACTTTATTTAATAACCTGCAAAAACAAAAGCTGCCAGCCAGGGACTGTGCTGCTTCAGAGCCCCAAAAGGGTTCCTGGGGTTCTGCCTGACGTCACTGCGCATCGTTATTTCCCATTAATATTTTATCAAGCAGAAGAAGAAACTTTCCCTTTGAAGTGATACTTTAGGAAATCAACTTCTTATTATAGCATTAAAATAGTGACAGTTTTACTTGGGGGAAAGGGAAGCAGCCAGCCCAGATATAAATACTGCACTGGAGCGATTAATAACTCGAGGAATAAGCAAGTGTTACAAACTAGAAATTTGCTTTCTGTGGCCCCTAAAGCTGAACCTGCAACAGCTCTGATCTTGTTAGTTCATTCTTTCATCCTTTCTGAGCCTAATGCAAACCCTTGGGGGAGCACTTCAGGCCTTGATGGTGCCAAGTACTAAGGCACCATAAAAATAACATTTTCAGGATGATGTGCTGGGCTAGCTGGGAATGGAGACAGAAACATCATGGGCTTAGCTTTAACTTTTTCTATCAATTACTGTAATAGGGAAAAATGTGTATATATCTTTATGGTATAGTTACAGATGGCCAGACTAAAAGCTTGTCTGGGGAAAAAGATCTCTTTCCTAGTGGACAGGAAGGAAAGCACTTTGTCTGGTAAGTGTAATAAAAACTGACCAGCACTCAGTGCTGTAAAGACAAAAAGTGCTGTAAATGTGTCACTACCTGTTATGTGGTTTATATGAGAGATTTGTAGCCATCGAGGCAAGCTGTCCATAGGGAATGCACTGGGAATTTGGGAAAGGGGGTTGTACTTAGAAGAGGATGGGACAGATACATCCCAGTGTAATCCTTCTCAAGAAGCACTTTTCGGAAATCTCTGTTATCAGTGACAGGACAGTACAAACTAAATACAGACCATTTGATTTACAGGGTTATCTATATTTTCAGAATCAAAATAGGTCTCAGCATGACAGTTCATCTCTAGTCACAAAGAGGGAGCTGGGAAAACCCTTCACTCTCTGGGTCAGTGTGAAAGCTGTCACTGAGACTGGGCAAGAGTTTGACTCATTTGGCTGAGAAGGCAGGAAAAAAAATTTAGAACCCTTTAATGAAAACTGGTTGTCTAAGCAGTGCTTTGCAATGAAATCTGTTTTGATGGGTTTTGCTGAGAAGAAAACTTCATGCTGATCAGCTGATGGCAAGCTTAATTTAGTCTGGTGTTCCCTCGGGAGGCCTTGGCTGCCCCATTTCATTAATCCTCTGAGATTTGTTCATTTCGGAAGGATCTTTTTTAATTTGTCCCTGCTTTTTTAACTACATGTTTGCATAGCTGCTGGTGTAACCCTGGGTGGGTCTGTCAATAATGACTGTCTCAAACTGTTGACAAAGATGTGTCCTGTGCAGGCACGGGGAGGTGCTTGGGTGTCTCAGACATGAAGCTGTTCCCTGCCAAAGCTCCTGCCCCTTTTCTCAGCCCAGGTCAACCCCCTGCTCTTCCCTGGCTGTCCCCAGCATTGTTCTGGGGAGAAAAAACATCTTTATGGGGATTTCATGCATATCTTCAAAGGTCCTTAATGTTTAGAGCTAAAATCTTGCCCTATCTTATCCCTTGTTATATCTAGCTAATGTGTTGTCCTTAAAAATGAAGTGAACAAGGTAATCCTTTAAGCTAATAACTTCATGAATCAATAATAATTCTAGATGGTGTGATTTGCTTTCTGCTTTCAAATTTGGCTTAGCAAACAGGGTCCCTTCAGCTCCTCTGCCAGAAAATGACCAGAAGATCCCCTTTGAAGTGATGGGCTTTTATGGCTTGTTATCTGTTAATAGTATTTATAATCTAACAGAGAACAACTTTCTAAATCTGTTTGAAATATTTTGAAGCTGCTTATCACGATGTAGCATTATAATCCATCACTAATTCACATTAGCCAAGGGTTGGATTTCAATTAATAGTTGCAATACTTGAGTTTATTTAGCTGAACCATTGGCATTGGTGTGTCATTCATACAAACAACGTGCAGGTACAGCAGAGCTCTCTTCCACATTCCCCTGACCACTTTGGACCAATTTTGTAAATTATGTACAAAAATGAGATGTTTTTTTTTATAAAAGTATTTTAAATTCAGAGGGCTCTGAAGAAAAACAAGGAACATATTTCCTTGGTATAAAATCTTCCTCTATTGCCTTCTCTAACCCTGACAGAAAGAAGTAGTTTGCCATCCCAGTCCTGCCTGGCAAGTTTATGGCCAGCCTTGCCCTGGTGGTAACAAACCCAAGCTGGGGAAAAGTGACAATGTGCAGATCAGAAAGTACATTTCCCAAAGTGCCACTGGGGCTGAGTTCAAAGCACTTTCTTTTACCATTTCATCCTCTAAATTACTTGAACAGGATTCACTCATTCTCCTGGCGTTTCTGGGCATATTGCACAAGTGCCCCGCAGTACAAAACACAAATAAACATCAAAGCAGGGAAAATAATTTGACTTCCTCATCTTTTTGGATGTGTCATTTATATATATATATATATATATATACACATATATATATATATATATACATATATACCTATATACATATACATATATATATATATATATATATATATATATAAAATTCCAGAAGTAGCCCATGGCTGATATTAAAGTGCAAGCATTTGAAATAGAGTGACAGGGGGTTATCTTCGGGGAAAAAAAAGGAAACTTCTCAAGTGATGTGATCAGATCATGAAGTCTAGAAAAAAAAAACATAATAAAAGAGAGGAGGCCTCCCTTCAACAGAATAAGCCTGAGCTAAAAAATGAAAATTTTCCGAGTTTTACTATTTTTTGTCAGCTCTCTGCTGTGAGGCAGGACCTTAACAGTATCCCTGAGGAGCAGGTGGATGAGGGGGAGACCAGAATTGCCTGGAGCTCTTCTACTGTTCTGGACCTCTTCATAACTTTGTTCTCTCCCTGCCTCACACAGTCTATTTTTGGGTAGTATCTCTGTGTCCCACCAGTAGCTTGCCCAGGACCTTGGCAAGAGTCCTTGTTTCAAGATGTTCATGGTTTGGCAACTGGCAGCAATGGAATCCGAGGGAACGTTTAACTCGAAGCAGATATTGGCAAGCAGTACTTCTGTGGAAATGGCTTCATGTAGACTAGGATTTATATGGTGCTTTAAAAATAAATCATAAGTGAAGAGTGGAAAATTATGTGCCCTTCTGTGCTGGGAGGATGTGAGGGTTTGGAGCAGGGGGGAGCACTGTGGGGGCTACTCCAGCCTCCCCTCTCCCTGGGCTCCCTGCCAACCAACCCACCTGCTCTTGCTCCTGGCATTATTATAAAGAAGGTTTGGGATGTGCAGGGGTGGTTATTGTGCCAAACCAGCTAATTGCAGAATTTCTGAGAAAAAGGGACTTCCTGGAAACTTTCTCCTGGGTGCTGAAGCTGCATTTCGTATCTGTGAAGCTGGCAAACAGCTGCAGAGGCTGTTTGTCAACTTTGGGCACATTTAGCCTTTGTTTGCATTTCCTTGTCGCCATTGAACTCCGGGGATATCATAGACTGGTTTGGATTGGAAGGGACATTAAAGATCATCAAGTTCCAACCCCCCACCCCCTGCCACCACAAGCAAGGATGCCACTCACTAGACCAGGTTTGGGCACCATCAAACCCAGCCAGTTGGCCATTTTATGGCCAACTTTTCCCTTTTGCTTTGTCTTCCAGGGCTGTGAGTGTGTGAGAGCACCTGAGTGTCTGGGAACCCCTGTGCCCAGTCACCTGGAGCCTGCCAAGCAGAGTATGCTCTCGCTGCCCATCAGCACATCTCACTCTCACTGCTTCTCGTGTGACCCCACAGCCTGTTTTAATGAAACCTTTCCATGCAGAGGGGTGATCCCGAGGTCTGTTAGCACTTGACTGGCTATGGGATGTGGCACCCTGTCAGTGCCAGCCTGCCCTGGGACCCTCCAGGCTGGCTGCAGCAGGGTTCACACACAGCCCGTGGTGTCAGCACGAGCGCTGCTGCCTCAGCAGCCCCTGGGGTCCCGTCACTTCAGCTGCTCGGGGGCCATGTGTGTGTGTGTGCCTGCCCATCACTTCTAATCAGCACCAAAGTGACACCTCGGAAGCGTGCAGCTCTCCCACAAGGGCACCTTGGGAAGCTGAGCACCTTCAGGCTGTCGTGCTCCTCACAACCCCATTTTCACTTGCTTATCTGCTGTGGAGGTTTGGGCTCTGTCCTTCTGCTGCAGAGCCGGCCCCAGGCTCTGTATCTCCACTGGCTCACACGTGTCACTCCCTTCAATCCAGGCACAGCTCCCCAGCTTTGATATTCTCTGGCCAGGGTAGCACAGGCTCATCTAACTCGAGGTGTTTCATTACTGGAATTGCACTGGGGAAATATAATGTTTAATGGCTTTGTGTCACTTGATCTAACGGTCCCCTCTTGGGCCATGTAACACGACCTATAGAAATGGTGTTGAATTTGCAGCCTGCTAAAATTCTTCCTTGTCCTGCTGGGAGTTGCTCCCTCCCATTGCTCACCAGTTTGCAGCAGGCACCACGTTGCTGCTCCGGTGAGGAGGATGGAGCCATTCTGAAAATACGAGTTACTGGCTCTGTCCTCCCCCTTCCCTCTGACCATCAGGTGAGACAGAGTAGAAAATTACTTGTCTGCTTTCCACAAGTAACTACAAGCCACTGAACTCCCCTAAAGAACAGCTTGTGATACTCTGTTTTTCAGCTTGTCTTATTTGCTTGTTTACTGACTAATTTTTTTAGCTTCAGCAACTTGTAATGGAATCTTAGTTATTAGCAGGAATTAGCAGGATTTGGCTGCTTAGCTTCCCAGAGTAAACTTGTTTGCTTATTAAAAGGTTATGTGATAATATATATGAAATCTGAATTTAAAGAACCAAAAGATCATAACAAATATAGGCAGCATAATATGAGCATGAGGACTACTTTCCCACACCACTGGGTGCTTTGGGACCATTCCTCATTCACTACACCCTTAATTCAGTTTATCATTCTTGCTCTAGAGGTCCCTTGCACCCTGTAATTAGTAGCATCCTCCTTTTCTGTCCATAAATGTGTCCTCTCATGTACCTTTTGTCCAGGATGTGTGGGATTACCGGTGCTCTCCAGTACAGGACTATGGGTTCTGCTCCCATCCATAGCCCCCTATAGCACATGTACCTTCCCACTCTGTCTAGTTTCCATTTTATACTACTGGGAACATGCAGTTTATGTGAACTTCTTTTCCAAGCATTTCAGGAACCCAGAAAGCACTATGGGTTTGTTAATCCTCGTGCGATGCAGAATGCTGGTGGGGTTCAGTTGGGAAAATTACGAAAACTGCAAAGAATGGTTCAGATAAAATAAAGGATTCCTCTTGGTAGTGTTATATGTTCCTCACAGCTTTGTATCCTATTTATAGCAATATATTTGGCAGTGCAGATTAAATATATTCTCCTATGCAAGATTCAGATTCGGAGCTGGAAAAGCAAAAATATCTGTGTGTGTCCGTGAGCAGCTGCACACTGAATGCTGAGACTGCACTTGTGTGGGGCTTCTTGAGTTTTATTTATTTATTTATTTATTTATTTTGTGAGGAAGAAAGCTTTTATGTTCACGTTGGCTTTGTGTATTTCAAAGACCTCATTTCTCTCTGACTTTGTAGTCTGCCAACAGAGGCTTTCAACTCTCACTTGATTGCTTCTGTAGTGGCTTTGGGGCCACCTCTTGTTCTTTCCCCAGCTCTGCTCCTGCAGGTGTATTTAGCTGAGCTGTGGGCAAGCAAAGGCAGTTTGCCTCTGGCTGAGGCTAATGTGGCTCTGAGAGCAAGGGAGTATCTTTACTTCCAGTGTTGCTACGACATTTTTCACCCACTACAGCCACACTCCTTCTGCTGCCTCTAGTTCTGGCAGATTAAAGATTTCATAGGCACTTATGGTCACCTTTGCCATCAAAAACCAAAGACTCGTGGTCCTAAGTCATCTGAAAGTGCAGAAAAATTCCATCCTTAATCGGTTTCTTGAATTTTTTAAGGCTGTAACTGTGCCATAAGTAAGTAAGAATGAAAACCTAGGGGAGATTAAATTGGAAAGAGGCTGTGCCAGCACATGCCAAACAGATCTATGTGAAGAAAAGACAAGAGTCTCTTCTCTGTCTTACATCTCTTAAAATTCCTACACATTTTCTGCTTTGATAATAATAAACCTTTTCACCTAATATATTTCTCAAGGCTGTGGTCTAGTTATCAACTTCAGACTTTAATGAAAATCAAATCTGGTGCTGGTTTCCTCATCCTAAACACAACCAGCCTGTTGTCAGCCATCACTCAAACCTCTGATTTCTACCTTGAATAAAAAGTCTGTATTTCCCCCCCACACCTCTTTCTTTTAGCACTCTCTGCACTTTTCCTCTCATTTTCTGGCTCTCTTGAGCTTTAAGAGTATGCTGGGAAATAATAAGAGAAAAGATAAAGAGTTGATTTAGTGCTTAGCAAATATTGGAAGGAGGTTTGTACATGTGATTAGAATTTATTTGTTCTGTTCTTTGGTAGCAGAGGAGGGTTTGATGTAATAGCTAGGAACATACGTGGCAGAAGTTGCTGAAGAAGGTTTTTCAGTGGTGACAGACTATGAATTTAAAATTAGCAACTGCAAGTGATAGTTCAAAACTCCTCTATGGAGCAGAGAGGGATTTCTTACCAGTGTAGATACAGCTACAATGGGCACAAATCCATGGCAGGGGGTTGCAAGGAGTTTGAGATGTGCCAGAAATTTCCCAAGGAATGCAATGGTGAGAAGTGTTTCAGAAGGGTAGAAGAGATTTTCTAACAAGTTAAAAAGTTTCCTTCTTCTCTTGTCTGGCATCAAGACCCAGTTCAAACCCCACACTGCTTGGGCTGGGGAGCAGTGAGAGGCTACAAGTCCATAATGCTGAATTCTGGCTGGGGCCAGTGACTTCTGAAGCACCTTCTGGGTTTGTGAGAGTGTGTGAGACAGGGAGGCTGGAAATCTGAGCTGCTTTGGTGTCCAAACTGTGGTGTGTGGGTGTTATAAGAATGTTCTGAAGGAAAGACCTCATTAGTCCGTGAGGAACGAAATGTGAAGGCACAGAAGGAACGAAGGGAGTCAAAGGCGATGGGAATTGGAAAGAGAATAAAAACCTGGGTGTTTGGAAGAAGAGATCCCTGTCTGAAAAGACAGTTTTGTAAGAAAGTGATATAAAAATAAACTTAATTTGCTTCCTAACATGACATTGCAGCAACATAAGTTTGGAATAAATCTTGGAACGCTGTATTGCAGAGAATTCAGAGTAAAGCTTGATCAAATTGTTTGTGTATAAAGAATGAAAGAACATGTAGGAAAATGGAGTTGTATTGAAGAAAAAAGTCTGTTACAGAAGGAAAATAGACATGTGGTTCCAGTTCAGCAAAGCCTGTAAATGATGCTTTCATCTCTCACTGCTGAACACAAGGGGATTTTGTAATGAGCTGGCAGCAAAGAAGGTGCAGAGTCAGACCTTAGACCAGCTGGAGAGTGAGGAATTGGATGGATCCAAGGGATTGGAGATGCCCAAGGGACATAGCCAATGCTCCCTGGCTTCAGTGGGTACAAAGCAGCTGTGGCTCATGGGCCTGCTCCAGCATCTTCTAGTGATCCCCAAAGGGAGATGAGAGCAAGTAACAGGCCACTGTCCTACAAGCTGACATATTGAAAACACACCTAAATTGGCTTTCAAATGAGAACCTGAAAAGCTTGTGAAAATATTTTGTTGTTTCTGGTTTTTGATGGCAGCGAGAGCAACAGAATCAGAGAAATTAATGGAACACATTTGAAGTGAGACATTGTTAGCAAAGTACAGTGGGAGTTTTTTTGTTGAGATTTATGTGTGGTAGGGAAAAACCAAAAGAGAGAGAGAGACCATTGAAAGCCAGATGAACTGTCAGAGCTAAAAAGTGTCGTCATTCTGGAAGCAGCTGAAAAAAGTCGATAGAAGACAATTGACTTTAGATAAATTGTCAAAAAAATGTCAGCACTTGAGGTTCAGAGAAAGGCCTCTTGACAGTGGAAACCTATCGTTTTCCTTGATAAAAGTCTGTTAAGATTATTAGAAATGCATTGATAAGAAGGTTATAGAGCAGCTTTGAAAATAAACGACAAAAGGAAAACAACCAAAAGCAGCTCTGACAGAGGCGGGAGAGCAACTGTTCTGCAGCAAAATGACCTCTGACAGAGAGGAGAAAACAGAAAGCAAGTAAATTAAATATATTTTTCTTGATTTCTACTTTTTTTATCATCACAAATTGCTATGATATGGAATGCTAGAAAAATTTCTTATAAGTTTAGAATTCCTAAACCATAGTGACCACTATGAGAGTTGGGATTTACAAGTGATTACTCTGGTAGCAATAGTGCTTGTACCTCCAAAGGCTCATTCTGTCATCTTTACTTATAACAGTGGATGTTTATTCATGGGAATTGTCCCTCTGCTCTTTTCTGCGTGTTACGAAAAATGTGAGAAGAAAATCAGATTTTTGCAATATTTTCATTCGAGCAGCCTGAGGTGCCACAAGACATGACTTATATCTAGCAGCAGTAGCAGCATTACAGGAATCCTGGGTGGCCCAGGTTTGTGAGGTGGTGATTTGGGCCACAGGACAAATCAGAGCCCTCTTCAACCTTTTGGAAATCAATTCTGGGGGAATGTACTTCGTGGCATTTGCTGCCCCTTTCCAGCAGTGCTGAAGGCAAGATGTTGATGTCAAAATGGTCCAGACATTTCTGTGGATGCTGTGAATATGTTGGGCTGGAGGAGGAAGGGTTGAAACAATTGCTCTGCTTTAAATAGAAAGCCAAGAATTATGGGAGGGGTATAAATACTCTTATCCCAGTGCCTGGGCTTTGGCAGCAGCAGGGAAACTCATGGACAAGTTCTCCTTGTGCTCTCCTGAAACAGTAACTCACAGAGACAGGATCTTTCCCTGGGGGACTGCCTGTGTCCATCAACCTGCTGATTCCTGGGATCCACGTTTACTCAGGTTCAACTTCCTTGGGGCTGATAAAGTGGAATGTGGAGTTTCCTCTGTACCCCTTTGAAGGAGATCTGCACACAGAGTGAAATACGGGGGCTGAAGGACTCTATCTCGGCGTGATTTATTTAACTCATGAAAAATGGAAGAAGATTGAATTATATTGGCACCATATATCACATTGCTGGGTGAAAAATTAAGATATATTAGTGGGGTTCAAGTGACTAGTTTATCACTGGATTTGCATTCTGATTAGCCCAGCTGTCCCTGCAGTGTGCTCTGCCCTGAGCACGGACAAGGAAGCAGCAGGCAGGTTGTCCAAGTGCTTTAGGAACTCCAGGCTACAATGAAGTGTGTGCAGAGGTGTGTGGCTGTTAAGGAGTCATGTCTTACCTGCATTTTTCCTGATATCAAACTTGACAGAGTGGCAGGAGAAAACTAATAGGGGGGATTTGCAGTAGGGAGAAGAGCATAAGTGAAGCTCGCAGGGTTTTGTTCAATACTGAGGAACAAAGGGGAGGCAAATTGCAGGACAAAAGGAAATTCAAAGTGTGTCCTCTGAAATACTGTAATTTTTCAGTACCAGCAGAAGGCAGGAGAGAATTCCAGTAATCAGCAAGTGAAGAAGAATTTCTTAAGAAACCATTAAGGAATCTGTTCATGCAAAGTTTTTTTGCTTATTAATAAAATTCAGGGAAGAAAAACAAAGATAGGAGTTGTAATTAAGGTTATTTTCTAATCTTAATTTTCAGTTCTATATTTCGTACTTTTTCTAAATACTTTCACATCCATCTAAGGGGTAATAATCTTGAATTGAAATAACTTAAATTGAATTGCAGTCTAGGAGTATTCAATATTTTTCTACTCAAATTTTCATGAAACACAGATTTTAATTCTCAATTCAAACCTTCAAAACCAAACTGAATTTTTAATCTAAGAGCAGAGTTCATTAGCTTTATTGTCTTTACTTCTGACCTCATCCCTTCTGCCACGGTTGACTCGGTGGTTCCAGTTTCAGGTTAATATGCACAGTAAACCAGTGACTAAGTGGTGTAGTTCCCATTAAAGCAGGGCTGGATGGTGCTGGGCTTCCTCTCCCTGGGCTCTTCCCTGTGTGCTGGCACTGCAGAGCATCAAGGCCAGGTTTTAAAGGAGTTCTTGAAAATGTCACGTGAGATGCAACTGCACAAATTACCAATTCAAAGGTTATGGATAGAAAAGCGCTGTCCAAGGAAAAACTACATCATGTTTAAAATCTAGACTGACTAAGTGGCTTAAGAGGGCAAAATTTAATTAAATGCCTGGAGCCAGCCTGAACTGTCGGGAATAAATCTAAATTAAATATGATTACAAAGTGATCTAATAGAATGAGATAAGTTATAAATAAATTAGACATAGCTTGTGCGACAGAAACAAATCAACAGAAAGTCCTTGGGTGTATATCAGTCCTGGTACATTTTTATGACACAGATCAAAATAGGATGAGAATTCCTGACTGTGAGGCAGAAAGGAGCCCATAAACATGATTGACAAATCTGCCAACAAAAGTTGAGCCCATGGGGGTGGAGTTGAATCATGCAGCAGTTTCTGTGTAACATGCTCCTGGTTGCTGAGAGGTTATAAATTATTACAAAAAGGCTGAGTTGCTGCCTTGCTTCTTTTAATAGTAGAAGTGGTGGTAGATTTAAATGGAGAACACCTCATACAGAAATTAGATGTCACTCCCAAAGCACACTTAATGGTTGCACCTTACTTTCTGCCAGGCTTGTGACCACAAAGATAAACCAGAGAAATTGTCTACTGAATCGGAATTCTCTTCATGATTAAGCCCAGTCACAATCAACAGAATAATCCAAGGATTTGATCATGATAAAAAACGTTTGAGCACATGATTTTGTCTTGCAAAAAGCAAGCTGTAATTAACTTGTAGCCATTGCTTGAGAGGAGCCAATAAACAAATTAGGACGAGGTTGGGCACTTTGCAAATTGTATCAGCAAACAGACAAACCAAATCAAAAACCACCTCATCAGTGGCAAACATCAATGCTTTTACAGCTGGTAAGAGCTGGCTCTTCCCCAATCAAAACAGCTTCAAAGAGAATTCCAAGACTTCTGTTATGAGAGAAATAACCTCAGAAATAGGAAATGTGCACAAACACAGCAGTCTTGTTCTGTGGCCTATCACCCTCTGAATATTTGTGTGTTAATTATTATTTCTCTTGGCACGGTGACACACGGTGAGTTCGGGGGAGAGAAGCACGTAAAGAGCAGACCCAAGAGAAAAAGAGCCAGTGAAAACAAATGTTTGAAGTTTGACTATATCAATTTTTTTTTTTTTTAAAAGGAAAATGTGACCAGAGGGAATGGCAGGAGTGTCAGGGGGCAGGTGAGGCTGCCCGTGGAAAGGTGTCTCGTGGGACCAGGGGTGCAACTGTCTGACTCTGGATGGCAAAATAACCGAGTTTGGTGGTGTCACACCACTTACTGCTGAACAGATGCCAGGATCAAAAAACACCCAGCAGTTTTGCTAAAACTCTCCTGGTAGGCTTTGAAGGAAGCCCAGAGGCAGAGTAGCCTGGAGTGCTGTGTGCTTTGAAATGATGCTGCAGTGTCAGCAGCTGGGATGTCGTGGGGGTCCAGGCTTTTCCTTTGGGCAATGTCAAAGAGGATCTTGTTTTCCACTCACAAAAGGAAATAAAACTCTTACTGATATAAAGGTGGCATCCGTTTCAAAGCTAGAAGGAAAGAAAACAACCCCCTTTTTCTGGTCTGGAAGTGTCACGTCACTCGTGGGAATGTGTGCCATGGTCCTTGGGGCAGTGCAGAGGTGCCTGTTGTGTTCTTACCACATCTGGGTGGATGCTCAGCCTGGGCAGTACAGCACAGACACTCAGCAATCCACAGGGGTGAACTGGAATTCTGATGGGGAGAACTAGACCCCACCTATGTTTCAGTGTAGGAGAGGTCAGATTTCTTGTGGAACCATGGTTCTTACAGCCTGCATTTCACTAGCTGGTCACAGAGTCCACTGCAGAGACTGATGATCAGCAAAATAAGACTGTCAACTCCCCCTAAGCTGCCTCTTTCTTTTGGGTAAAAGCACAAAGTTGCCTTTTATTTTCTAGTCCTTATCTTGCTTTTTTTAGTACAGTGTGAACCAACGCTGGCATGGAAAAACATGACAGTTCCCTGAATCAGCAGTCACAGGTTTGAGAAACAATAGGGCTTCTGTGGGAAATTTATTAGGTTTAGAAACAGAATTACAGTGGTGGTGGATAAAATACAGAGGAATATAACCTTGAGGAGAGAAAATGAAGCAGTCTTTTTCCCAGTCCTCTGCCTAGTTTTCAAGTTGACTCTGTTCAATCTCAAACAACTATTTCCCAGCCATCCTTTTAACTATTATTATTCTTTAAGATATTTCTCCATTTTGCTCTGCCCCTGCCTCTTCCATGTAATCAGCAACTGGGTGTGCTTATGGCAATGTTGCAGGAACATCATCTGTAGCTGCCTTTGATGGAAGAGGCAAGTGAGACGAGCATTTTTAAATTAGGGTTGTAACTTGGTGTCCTCTGCAGGAGGAGCAGAGGGGAGGGGATGCAAGGGAGCTGACAGTCAGCAATTGCTTCCCTTCCCTGGCTAGCATGGGACTAGCTGGTGCTTTGATCTGAGCAAGAAAAATGTCTTTTGAGAAAAAGCTTCACAACTCACACCCCTATCACATTAAGTAGTTTGTAGCCTCAGGACCTGAATTTGTCCAGCAAGCGTGACTTGATCTGTACTTTCCTTGCACAGCTCCTCTTATTCTGAACACCAGGCTCAGTCCTGAGTAGGCCAGTGCAGCTTTGCTGGGGGTGGGATGTCCTGCAGGAGATGAGGATGGAGGCACCTCTGTGGCAATGGGAAATGCAGGACTGGCCCCAGGCACTGCTCCCTGGACTCTGGGCTTCGTAGGTGCAACCCTCCTTTGGATGGAACCCTGTTCTCTCTCGCCTTCAAACTACAGAACCCAGCAGAGCAAATACTTTCTAGCAGCTCCTCTCCCTGAAAAATTCAGCCTTTTCTCTGTATGAGTGTCCCTAAGTCAGCTGCAGTTTGGGTTTGTGCCATGGTTGGCTGTTTGATGGGTTCAATCTGAAACAGGAGCTGTGGTTTGGTAATTCCTGGCTCCACTGCAGCCCTTCCCTCCCTACCATGGGGCTGCTAATTCCAAGTTTGCTGTAGGAGCTGGGGGAGCACATTTGCAGGGATATTTGATTAAATCACAGTTACATGAACACCTGAGGAGGGAAAATACAGAGCTGGCACAAATGCCGTCGATATGAACTCGTTCAAACAAATGTTTGCCAAGCCACCACAGGGACCCTTTTTATTGCTTTTGTATTGGAATCCCTTTCCTGCACAGGCCTTACTTGTTAGCAATATCCATACAGGAAAAATGCAGTGCAAATTCTCTGGGTCAGATCTACAGCTGACTTTGCTGCCCTGCTTCGTCTGGGGCTTTGTCCTTCTCCACTGAGGAAGAAGGGAGTTGTTCCTGATCAAAAGTTAGTAAAACACATTCATAGATTAGATGAATGTGAATTAGTAAAATGAATTTACTTCCAGGACATCAGTCATCCTCACCATTTCAAGTAACTAATGTCATTGGTGAAGTTAACTATCCTTAATTCAACCTCAGAGAAAAGCCAGGATAAGTAATTGTCTGTTGTTGGCATCTTAATTTTGGGAGCTCAGCTCAATATATCTGGTTGCTTGTTTCATGGATCTAATAATTGCTTTATTTGATATCCCTACCCTGGCCTGCATTCATTCTGCAGTTTCATTAAAGGATATCAAGACAAATCAATCAGCCTTTTCTCTTCATCATGGGGTGAGCTCTTTCTCCTGCAGAGGAGGAAGCTCTTTGTTACTTCCTACACTTTGGCATCCCTTGGCTGCTGGTGTCATTGTACCCTGGGCTGCTGCTGAGCTGTCAACCCAGGAACTGTCTGGCCTTGGTGGACTTTTCAGTGCTGGCTTTATGAACTCAACACTCTTAAAGGATCTTAATCTTAAAGGTCTTTTCTAACTTAAACAATTCTGTGATTCTAAAGAGCTGCAGCACGCGCTGTTGGAAAAAGCTGCCTGCCCTAAAAACAACAACGTTGTGTTCTGGTAGTGCCCCTGACCCTTCATAAAGCAAAGGGGCCAGGCATGGCCGTGCCCCCACTGTGTCCCCCACGTGCTCTGACCAGCACTGGAGGGCAGGATGCTCAGTTATTGCCATTGCCCATCTCCTCAGGGCTGGGCTGGGCTGAGGCAGCGGTGCCCAAGGTGCCCATGTGGGCTGTGGCCACTGGCACCACGCAGTGCTGGCCAAGGCTTGGCAGCAACTCCAGCTTTGGACTTGATTTCCATTTTTATTGCTGCTGCACATAAAAAAAAAAAAAAAGAAAAAAAGAAGTTAGTTATATCTATGTTCACATTCACGTCTCCATTGTTAGCCATGACCTGACATGTCATATTTTGCTGTTGCAGCACCCAAGAGAAATTGCATTTCTTAATAGGGAAACTCAGCTCCACGAAGTCTGGAAGGGGCTCTGCAGAGATGTAATAACTGCTTGTTCACCTGTCAAAGCGAAAAGGAAGTTTGACTGCTGCTTTGAGTTTATTTTTTGCTGCTTCCGTGCCATGTTAGACTTGGATTCAATATTAAATAAATCAGAATTCATGAAAAAGGCTGCTCCTTTTCATAGCATTAAATGGATTTTGAATACTGCACTGAACTGCCAAAAATGTCACTGAAGGCAGTGGTTGCACAGACTACAGACCTTTAGACTGCATTTGAAAAGGATTTAAATACATCCTAAAGTTAGCTTTCAAATATTTGTATATTTTCTTACTCCTTCCTTCCCCACTCTCCCTCTGCCTTAAAAAATAATGAATATGATTTCAAATATCTTAGGAAAGTTTCGGCATAAATGTATGTAATTTTTAAACCTGTTTTTAAAGGGA
The DNA here is from genome assembly GCF_009829145.1 of Chiroxiphia lanceolata. NCBI lineage: Eukaryota > Metazoa > Chordata > Aves > Passeriformes > Pipridae > Chiroxiphia > Chiroxiphia lanceolata. Next base: position 15,605,068 of record NC_045651.1, read on the forward strand.
TAGTGTCAAATATGTTTCTGTAAATAGCTCCCAACATCTTTGTTTACTTCTCTTGCACAGTTTGCAAAAGTGCAGAAATAATCTTCCTGACCCGTTGAAGCTTTTTCCCATTTATCAAACATTGATTTTTGTGTGTTTCTAGTAGAGCTTGAAATTAATAGAACAGTGCTGGTAATTAAAATACAAATGATCATAGCTGTAGCCTTTGCATATGTAGATCACTTCATATAAACATCAAGAGAGCGATCTGCAGCCGTTACGTGTCATTTGTGTTTACACATAGAAATGGAAGGAAACTTGCTTAATTCAATTAAATGAGTTTTTTTTTTGGTTAAGGAAAAAACCAACAACATACAAGATATTTCATTGGCAGGATGAAGTACTTGGGTCCTTGTTTCCGTTGGAGCTGTCGCTCTGTCGCTGGTGACCCTCTTGGCAGGGGGTTGGCCTTGGTGAGGTGGGAACAGGCAGCACCTCTCACCCACTGCCAGGGTGAGGTTGAGATGGCAAAGCAAAAACAGAGGGAGCTGGCGGCTTCCAAAGGCACCAGCTGCCATGGCCCTGGCACCCCAGGGAAAGGCTTTGCAGCAGCAGTGTTGGGGTGATGGGAGACCAGGACCCAAGCTGAGGGTCCTGTTGAGTGATGCAGGAAAATGAAGGAAGAGAGTGAAGGAACAAACAGGAATTTGTGAGAACAGAGGCACAATTAGCAGTGGAGAGATGAAGCCCACCCTCTCCTGCTCTGCAGGCAGCTGCACTGACACTGGAAGTGCAGAGCTGCTGTGCCAATGTACTGGTGAGGAGTGGAGCTGGCAGGCTGAGCTACCAAGGGGTGGAAGGGCCTGCAGGGTGGCAGCAGTGCAGGGCAGAATTTATGCCATTGCTTCCACCTGTGAAGCAAATGAGGCACAAGAGCTGTAACCTCACTTAGGGAAAATCCTCCTCTCCTCTGCCTGGAGGCAGACAAGGCTCCTCCTGGGATGGTCAGGCCCTGGCTGGCAGCAGTTTGGTGCTGCATCTCCCCGGCTGTGGAGAGGGGCTGCTGGATGCTGAGCTCCTGCTGCTGTCATTCCCTGGTGTTCCTGCTGTGTGCAGAGCAGAAAAACCTTTCACTTTTCAGCAAGAACATTTGTACCTGCCTTGCTTCCTCCCTGTTCTTGGCAACACGAGAGACTCTGCCCCGTCCAGGCACGATAACTTCGGCTGGTTTCTAAGGCAACCGCCAACAGCACATCCATCCCGACACATTTCAGGAGGCAGAAAGAAGTGTAACCCACACCCAAACCCCTCCTTGTGCAGAGCTGGGGAACAGAAAATCACATAACTGTAGCAATGTGCCAACACATCCACATCTCTGTCACCTGAGCATCTCCAGGACACTTGCACAAGTGTTCAGCGTGTCCTGCAGACCACACTGCTCTGTGCCCTGAACGTGCTCAGGGCTAGAGGTGGCAGTAAATACACTGCAAATTGGCATTATCAGTTAAAAAACAAACCAAACCGAAGCTCTGAGGTATGTGGACAGATTGCCACCATCCACTGAGTCCCTCGTATCATATCTGTGTGAGCCAAGAGCATCACCCTCTCTGTAACTGGGAAAAACCCCATGATGGGCATGGGGGTCCAGAGCTCAGTTCTGTTGTTGGATTCTGTGTGGGTGTCCATGTTTTGTCTGAGTTACACCACCAAGGGTTGTAGGAGATTGTGAACTGTGTGGGAATATGAACTTCGAAATTAATAGGCTGAAACTTTGAATGAAGTTGAAACTTTAGTTGCTTAAACAAACTCTCATGCTTGGACAGAAGAGAGTTTTGGCTGAATTTAAGCCAAGGAGGTGGTTCTCCCTGGATCAGCTACTGGGAACCTGGTGGTAAAGGAGCAAGTAACTTCTTGGCACGAGTGCTTTTACCCAGGGATGCAGCAGAGGTGTGAACCACAGTGAGGTGCAGTTGGCACTGCTTTGCAGGATTCCTGCTGGAGGTTTTAGGTGTGAGTGAGGTTGGGAATAATGTTCACTCTGCTTTGGCAGCTGGCAGCAGTGAGAAGCATTTAAGTTTGGTACATAAAAGCTTAAATGACTCAATGACCCCATTAAAAATAAAAGGAATTTGGTTTAACAAAACAATCTTCATTCAAAGTAGGTGAGCTGAGGTGACCTCCTGTCCCGATATTTTGCTTCATTCCTTTAGGAAGAGAGTACCTGACTGCTTTTCACAGCAGGAGGTGATCATGCATAAAACTTCCCATGACTTAGAACAGCAAGTTTTGAGGGGAAAAAGAAAAAAAAAAAGGAAAGAAAAAAATCTATTGTGTTTGAGTGGTCTGTTGCTTCCTTAGGCAAGCAGTGAGTTTCTTGGGTGCTGTAAACAAGAAGTTTTGACCCTTCTTCACAGTTATCCTGTTGTTGAGTGTATTGTACCCCCAAGGACACTTGTGGGGGCACATTCAAGCAGGGGCTGGATACGCAGAGTCTGGTGCACCCTGGGCTCTGTGTGTCACTGGGAAAGGTCACTGAACCCCGGGATCGATTGTGCTGTTGTACCTTGAGTAAAGGTTAAAGGAAAAGTTTTCTGCCACATGAAGTGAGTATTGATTTCCTGAAGGCAACTGGAAATTGCACTATGGTTGCACTTTCTTTTACTGAGATAGTGTCACTTTTTTTTCCCTTTTCATTTTTTTTTAGGGCAGTGATGTTTCTTTACTCGATCTCTGCAGACTTTAGTAGTTAATGGTCAGCTTTCTGGTTTCCTGAGGGATTGAAACAAGAGCACGATTTTAATGTTCCCCGTTATACCACCCACCAGTTCCATGTCTATAAGAATTCATTAATTTTAATGACACAATAAAGAAACTCTTAAGTGCAATAATGCAGCAATGACAGAAAGGCAGTAACTCAAAGCAACTTGGAGCACTCCTGTTGTTCACTCACTCCATGTGAGATCATGGCTTTAGTAATTCAGAAAGTAAATTTCCAAGATTGTTTTGATTCCTTCTGGTACCTGACAGAGCAGTGTCACAGAATTGTGTGTACAAACCTCTCTGTGTGGGGATAAATTTGGCTTTCTCTTGCTGTGGTGCCACGGCTTCCCCCCTTCACCCCCAAAATTCACTCAGCAGTGATGCTTCTGATTCATAACTTTCACTTAGCAGGGCAAAACTGCTGATTTTTTTTCCAATACCTGGATTATTCAGCAGTCCAAGCCAACTATGAAGTTATTGCACGCTCTCAAATACTTCTTGCAGGGAAGGTTTTGTTGTTGCTGAAATTTAACACTTAGTACAGCCTTGCCTTGAAGTTGTCTGGCCCTGCCACAAAACCATCCCAGCTGTCCTCTTACTGTGACCATTCTACAAAGAAGATGATGATTTGTAATCTATTTTTGCAATAGAATTACTCACTCACTGTGAGTGGGGAGTACAATTTTGCAAGGCTGATTTAATTTGTTTTCTTGTTTCAAGGACAGATATAATCCTATATTTACAAAGTAATTACATAGTCCTTCATGTATAATACTTAGTCCATGGAAGCTATTTATCATATAATTAGATGAATGGTTACCCTCTAAAATTTCTTGTAACAGGTAAAGAGTCCTCCAAATTTGTGCAGTACTAAATACAGCTTTACCTAAATTGCAGATGCTGGATAAAGTGACCAACAGTTGTGCTACATCATAATTATGTATTCTTTCCATCGCTTTTCTTTGAAATGAATTCAGAAGCATGAGTATTTAACTAGATTTTGGGCTCTTTTTCCGTTCACTGGTGAGCTGAGGAGGGTTATATCTGAAGCCAAGGATTAGAAAATAATAATTTTGCAACCACCTGAAGTGCCCACGTCACTCATGTCCGTCCTGTAATGCCCAAAGCATTTGCCAGCTGTTTGGAGCATTCAAAATAATGATAACGATTTTTCATTCATTTAGCAAAAGAGAGGGAGAAAATAGAGAAGAGAAACTGAAGTGACCTTTTGTGGTAGGCAGAAATGTGCCAATATTGAAACACAATTATCTGAAGTGCCTGTGGGTACCAGCTTCCTGTTGATAACCTGTGGTGCTAATTACCTGCAAGAATTCAGGGCAGATATTTGTGACTCGAATTAATTGGCTCTCGGGAAAGGCAGCTCTGGCAGAGGCTATTGAGAGAAAGAGATACAGAATAGCAAGAGGGAAAAGGTGTTTGTGGTGGCGGTGATGCCTTTTGGTTCTGGTTTCCAGCATTCTCCTCTACATGTGTGCTTGTACCTCAGCCAGGCTGTGAGACAAGAGTGTTTTATCACATCCCTTTAACTCTCCCGGGGATCAGAAATGTGATTTGGTAGCTTTCCTACCTCTTTGTCCCTCTGTAGCCTTGCAAACCTGTGGGGCAGAAGCCAGCTGGCCAGTTAATCAAAATACAATGTACTGAAAAGGTCAAAATAGTACAGCAGACTCAATATATTTTTCTAGAATGGGAGGCATTAATATTCTGGGTCTTCATAGACCACAGAGTAATGTCAAGGACTGCAACATCAGAGCAGAAAATAGAGAAAAAAGGCAATAGATTCCCTTGACAAAGCTTTTAATTAGAATGAGTAATGAAACAAAATTAACTGGTGGGTTTTTAGGATGTCTCATTTTGGAAGATACATGGAGTTCTGTGAAGTGGCTCGGAGGATTCTTGGTTTTGCAAAATTCAGAGTGATTTCCACGGTGAATAAAATCAGAAACTTTGCTTTGGGAGAAAAAGGTGCTGAAATGCCCACTGATTGCAGAGGAAGGTAGGACAGCATCACTTCTGGGGCACGAGATGCCCGTGGCAATTCTGTGCCTAAGCCCTCCTGCTCATCTACCATAGCTGAGCTAATTTGCACATATGCTGGTGGAAAAGTAAATTGGTGTCACATTTTAAAAGAGATTAGGTGGGATTGGGTTTTTCAAAGAGCTTGGTGCCGATCAGGGTGTTAAAAAGCCAGCAAACTTTCGTGAGGCCTTGAATCCTGCTGCCCCTGAGCATCTGGCCACAGGGCGCCCCAGAAGATGATGCATAATCCAGGGAATTTTTGCAAAACTAATCTTTACTGCCGCGCTGAAAAAGCAGCTTGGTTGCTTTCACACAGCCACTGAGACGCTGAAGATGATGAGCTTTAAGCTTCAGAAATGCTCTGCCACCCCCAGCCCAGCCGCTGTGAGGAGAGCTGATATCCACACACAGTGACAGTAAAGCAGGGGCACCTGCTCAGGGAGCTCCATCTGCTTAGATAACACAACCTGACCATCTTTGAAGTGGCAGCCCCAAGGTCACCCAGTAACCAAAGCCAGGACTGGGCTGAGGGTGTGCTGACACAGTCCTTCTGACCCGTGATGCCTCTAAAAAGGCGGATTTTGGCTCCTGCTGCCCAGGGAAGCCCCTCTCCCCTCGCTGGGTGCAGCTGGAGCAGCAGCAGCCAGGCAGGCACATTGACCTTTTCCTCTGCCCTGGTGACAGATGTTCCTCACAGACATGTCAAAATGTGTTCTTTCTACTCCCTCTCTCCTTTTCAGGGTGTCTTTTTATTGATTAGTCCAGGCAGGTAAATCTGAGCCTAAAGTAATTACTTTCTCTTTGTTTCATAAGGTCCCTGGGCCCGATATATTTTAATGACTTTCCTCCCTTTTAATGGATATCAAATGACTCCTCATGACATCCATCATTTCTCCTCAGTGACCCTGTTGGCTGGTTACAGCTGGTTCAGACAGTTCTGGGCAAACAGGCCTTTTAAAGATAATTAACATTCAAAAAGGTCAGTTATCTTTGCAGGTCTGCATGCTGATGTTCAGCTGTAAGAGAGTTTAGTTACCCTTTATTATAAACACCCAATTGAAAACCCCAAGCACAGCCAAATCCATTTGTAATAATCCCACATAGGTATGGCATTCGCAGCACAGCATATGAATATTGAGCTTTTAATTTTTTCCAATTCCTTCTTTCAGCAAAGGGCTCAGTTATTTCAATTCCTGTAAAATGTTGACAAATATCATCTTTTCCCACTGCCTCCTGCCTGCTTGTTGCAACACTCACCTCCTTGGAATAATATTTGCATTTCTTCATCCCCCAACAGCACTGATGAACATTCACTTAGGGCTTTGGGAGCCCTAACCTGTGAATCCACTCCCTTGTTCATCTTGCCCATCCTCCACGCTCCTTTCTCAAGGAAGAACACTCACTCTTGTCCTGAACATTTTTCAGCCTCAGATTGGCTCCTACAGCTGTGATTTATAGGGAATATGTACCCAAAGGAAATGTCTTTGAAGGTCAGAGGGGAAGAGCCATTGTAGCTTGCCAGGGTAAGCAATAGTTAATGTAATACTTTCAGATACTTTCTTGAAAATACTTATTAATTTGTTTATTTATTTATCTGTTTATATAAATACATGTGCATATGAATATATAGGCATAAGAAGCAGCATTAGTCCTGCAAGATGTGGAAGCTGGTGGGTGCTTTCCTGAACTGGAACCATTGCAAGGGGGGTTCTATGTAATCTTACAAGGCAGCTTCTCTACCAGAATATCTTTAAGGAATTACAAGGCCTGGAGAAGGTGATTAGCTGGTAGGGTAGTTTTGCAGATACTGCCTTTCTGTTCTGGCTGAAGAAAATGGTTTGGTCTTTTTTATTGTGTTTTTAAATGAGATTGAGACAGATAAGGATTCAACCCAAATTGCTGAGGTGAAAGAGTCCCAAGGCTGGCCGTATGGACAAAGCAGCTTTCCCAGAGAATAACTGCTTAAACAATTACACATCTGACCCAAAGAGAAGTGCCCATTAGAAACTGCAAATGGAAGCACTTTCTGAATGTGGATCCTCCTACAAACTGAACCTGAACTGGGATTTTTCTTTTTCGAGAAAGCTGTGTCTGAAAACAAATGTGGTTTTTTTTGCTCTTGCTGCAAGGGTAGTTCATTAACACTGGGCTTCTGTGCTTTATTATTCCAGCATTACATGTTTATCTGCCAGGTACTTGTCAAAGCAGGCTGCTCTGTGGGCAGGGAAAGCAAAGGGAAAATGTAATTGTTAGCAAGGGAGATGAGTTCTGGCCAGCACTTAAGTGTCAGCATGTCTGCTATATCTGATTTTCCTACTTTTCAGCCTCTGCTTCTCTTTGCACAGAACTTTTTAGCTGTCACGGCATCTTCGGAACAAGCAAACCTGGTTGAGGTGGTGGGTTTAGAAGGCACGAGCAAGCTGGTGATTGTCAGATGGCCATTACCATGATTAAATATCTAAGTGTCTGAGTTGGATGGTTAATGTGCAAGCTTACAGGTGTACAGATGTACAGATGATAAAAGGAAGGACAAAAAGGGTTTTGACCAAAACATGACTTTTATCTCTTCTACTCCTGTTGCTTTGGAGAAGATCCTGTCCTGGCCCAGACGCCCCCAGCCCTGAGGTCAGCCCCCAGCCAGGTGCCCAACATGGCTTTGGGAACTTTTCCTAGTGGGGCTGCAATGAAACTTTGCCTCTGCAGGAGCTCTGTGCCTTGTCAGGTCACAGGAGGGCTCAAGGGGGTTTCGTTTTGAGGGGTCCAGGTGGCCCCAGCAGTTGTGAGTGCCACAGCAAGGGATGGTCATTTGAGGGAGAGATGTGGAGTTTGCTTTATTTCACCAGAACAAACCCGTGAAAACATGCCCCCTCAGCCCATTTATACACACTGTCTTTATTTAAACTACTGCTAGGGGTAATCATCCAGTGCTGCTCCAACTGCACTGGTGACTTTGGGGAAGTCACTGCCAGCACCAGTTGGACACTGTAGGACAATATGTTACAGCAGGAGTAGGTGTCAGTTCTCCACTCCCATTACTGCTGATGGTTATTACTGTCTCTGGAAATCTCCCTCCCACTGATGGCTAATCAATGAGCTTGGCATGGCTCTGAAAGAAGTTATAGGTCAGTAGTAAAACTGCAACAATTAGTAAGTTTGCCTTTTGCGCCAAATATTGCAGCATATTTCCCCACCTCCTCCCCAGATAGTTTGCTTATTGAATTGTTACTTTTTTGACACTAACAGATGGTTCCTGGTGGCTGGCATCTGCAATATTTGGGAACAGATTGATGCAATTGATAATGACCGGTTTCTGCAGCAGATGGCTTATAGACAGATTTCGGTGTAAACTGACAATGTTACATCTAAAGAGAAGTTTCCAATGAACCCACACATCACAGCTATGATTACAACATTATTTAGATCCTGAAAAATGGATCTAAGCTTAGCATAAGCACTATGTTGTGTCTAAGACAAAGGTTAAGAAAGATTGATTAGATAATTAGCGTCGCTTTATTAGCCTTTCACCACATCTGCACGATGTTCTTACACAAACATTCCGAGCCTAAAATGGCAGTGATGATGTTTTAATATTTATTATGTAGATAGGCAAGAACTCAATTTATTTTATAACACAGAGTTGCCTCGGATTTGCAAACCCCCTCTGAGAGAAAATAATAGGCAGCAAAATGAGACAATGGCACGAGTGAGCCCCTGGTGGGGTGGCAGCCTGTTGGCTGCAGTTGTGGGTTTTCAAGCCTGCTCTCACTCACCTGAGTGGAGCACTCACTGAGCAGTCTAGACAGGTCTGGAGCATGGCTGTGGCTGCAGAATTGCTCTTTTGTGTTGGTCCTCTGCTGCAGGGTTCTCCACAACCTTCCACAACAGCTGTGATGTGCGTCCTTCCCCCAGTTTGGATAGCAAATGTAAGGATATCCTTGTGGTGAGGTGCTGTCACTCTGACAGGGGATTTTGTGGATTCCATGGCATGAGAGGGGTCCAGGTTGGCAGCGTCTTGGTAGCTGCAGGAAGCTGAGATGTGTCTCCTGGTGCTTGCTGAGCCCTCTGGCATCTCTGTGTGGTGCAAGGGCAGGCTGGGGGTGCTCCAGGGTTTAGTGGTGTCATTGCATGTCCTGTGACAGAGCAAATGCTCTCAGTCTGTTGGCAAAGTGCCACAGTAGGGTTCAAAGACCCCAAAGCAGGGTTGCTGAGGCAGAGGGAGTGTTGATGTGCTGCTGAGCAGTGCCCCATGTGCTCCATGGCTGTGGTGCTCAGGCTCTTGTCTTACCACTCAACATGAGTGAGTTCACAAAGGCAGCATCTGCAATGCTTCAAATAAGACGTGCAGGAGAAGGGCAATGCCCACCACACCTTTACTTCTGTTGGCAGTATTCACTTCTGATGCATTGCTTTATTCTCCCCAAAACTGCTGAGACATTTGACATCCTCCCTGTGCTGTGAAGTTGCCAATCATTCCAACAGCTCTTGACCAGCACATTTCACCTCCTTGAGGTGCTTTACAGTGAGATGGCCACCCCTGTGTCTTTTCTTCAGAGCTGAAGCACTTTGTGCTGTGATCCAAGCACAGAAGGGTTATGGTCCCTCCCTAGTGAAGCTCAGGGCACGGGGCCAGCAGGTCAGTGACCTTTGAGTGTCTCTGGAGTAAAGGCTGAGAACTCTGCCATGGATACAGCAGCTGCTGCAGGTTCATCCATCACAAGCTCTCAGCCCATCAGGAACCCCATGGCGTGAGGGACATTAAATAAGAGTTGTGTGAGGACTTGGCCTTGCTTGGCACTGTTTTTTCCTACCTCGATCAAGGACTCTTGACAGTGGGAAACAAATTATTCAAAGCCAGCCTGGACACCTTAATTTGTGCCCAGGCTCTCGGAGGTGAGCAGTGCTGGAGCTGTGAGGCCACGCAGTGATGTATGTGCTGAGCACTCCTGATAAATTCACCTGCCTGGGAAGGTCCCACTGGGGTTGCCTTGGGCAGGAGATGACTCTCCACGAGGAGTGTATTTGCATCTTTACTGGTGAAGCTGTTGACTGCAACCCTGGGTTGTTTTTCTAGCAGTGAGAGAGGTGAGATACCACAGAGGATACCACCACATAAGGAATTCAGCTCTTTGTTAGTATAGTTGGTACCATGGGACGGTTTTGTTTGTTCCCTCCAGCTGTATTTTTAAATCCAGGCACTTCTCCCATAGGGAAAACTTAAAGAGTTAAACTGAGTGTAAAAACAAAGAAAACTGGAGCAGAATCCCCTGGGGAAGAGCAGTTCAGCTGAAAGTAGTTCCTCTGGTTGACTTTGACAAACAAACTTTAAAACTGGGCTGCATTAATTTAACCAGGTAGTTCTGGAACTGCATGTTTTGTTGGTGTCTTACAAGGCAGAAGTGCAGTTAGGTGAGCTCTCTGCCCTGCAGAGCTGCATGTCTCTACTGCTTTTTCCACTGGACTTTTTTTATTTTCTTAATTTGTCCCTTCTTATTTTGCTTCCTTTTTAAATAAAATCCCATTTTTTATTGAACAGCTACAGAAGTACAGGTGGCTGTGGATGGTGTCAGGGTCTCATAGGAGTCAAAAACAGCTTCAAAACCACCTTTTTTTTCTGAGTGGCAATTTCTCAGAGCTTTTTCTAAAATATTCCCAGCCCTGGTTCTGACACGGGCATTGTGATTGATGTGCAGTTTTCATTAGATTTGAGTAAATGTGATGGTTTGATATCAACCTGGAATTGCATTGGTAAACACAGAATTGAATTTGGCTGTGACTGTTTGCATCCAGTATCAGATTGTGGAAAATAGGTGTCCACCAAATGAAAGTGAAATATTAAAATTCTTGAAGCCCTTTAATCCTTTTTGTTCTTATTTTCTCTCTCTGATATGAAGTTCCTCTGGTGTAGACAAACAAAACCTTTGTGCAATACAAATGTATCCAAACACCAAGGTTAGTTTATTTACATAAATACTGTTTTCCCTGCCTTGCTGAGATTATTTTCAGTGCAAATCACTGTTGCTTGAATGTGCTGTGCTTATAATGATTCAAAAGCTATTATGGCTTCTGCTCTGAAGGATGATCTACTTCTGTAGCAGTGCCCAGAGAAATGTTCTGCTTCCTAATTGTTGCTCAAAGGCAGCTAATTTGCCTTTTTTCCCCCTGTATCAGGTGGAGTGAGGCAAGATTGCTTTGTTTTTTATTTCTCTGGATTACTTACAGCAGGCACAGTGAGGGTGGCTGGTGTGAATGAAGGGACCTGCAGCCCTCCTCAGCTGCAGGTGTCTCTGTGGCATCTCTGCCCCTTCATCAGGGTCCCCCCTGCAGGGACAGAAAGGCTGGAGGTGTTTCTGCCCTGGCTGTTTGGGAGACTGCTCAGATGTCAGCCTGGGTTTGGGCTCAGAGTCACCTTCAGCTCTGGCTCCATCCTCCTGAGAATGAGAAAGTCGCACCCTGGGACTTGGAGTTTATTCCTGTTGTTTTGCTTCCTCGGGGGTTCTGACTTCCCACACCCTCAGGAAGGTGTTTTCAGCACCCACCTGCCCTTGGTGGAGTTGGCTGGGACACATTCCCGGCACTAAAGATAAGTCTTTTCCCAATCTGTCATTTTTTGGTCAGGATTTAAGGACACCTTGGTTTATCCCAGCCACACACCTCTTGGCATCTCCCTGTTACTGGCCAGCACCCCGAGGAGTCCCATAAAATCACATTACAAGGCAGATCATTCTCTAGTTTGATGAAGGGAAAACAATTCAATACAAGGATAAACTGAAAACCAAGACACTGAGTGTATTTTTTCACTTGTGAAAACAGAAGATATGTGAGATTTTACATTGTTTATGAGCCAATGATCTAACACTGTCTTTGCAGTACTGGATTAAACACTGACTAAGGTGTTTCTTCTTCTTCCCATATTCTGAGTACCAGATTCTTCTTTCTGTCCTTATCAGATGACAGGCTCTTAGGCTGGGAAACTCATGCCCAGAGGCGATGGGAAACTTGGGGTTGATTTTCAGGAAGAATGAGAGAACTTCTGTCAGTAATCACCTCCTGCTGTAGAAATTAAGAAAAAAAAAAAAAAAAGGCTTGCCTGGGGCATCAGTGATGGTTTCAGTGGTTTTGCACAGCTGGGCTTTTGAAAGAAAATATATAAAGGAAAAAAAAAGGTTCATTACAGGAAAATTTCACAAATAAGATGCTGGCTGAAAACTGTGGCTTATGCCCAGTGTTACTGGGTACTTGTTGGGTTTCTGGTGGCCCCAGAGCTACAGGTGGTGGCACACAGGTACGAAACACAGAGATTCTAATGAGGTTTTGAGTGGGGACTCCCCCTCTGCCCATGTTCACACCCACAGACATGTTCACACAGCCCCCAGTGCTCGAAGGACCAAAGTAAAACATGCCCAAGAAAGTGCATAAAGTCTGACACATGAAATCTGGGCTTCAATAAACTCGAGGCATGCTGCTGTAATGAACATTGAACTGTGTTCTGGACTCCTAATAGACACCTTAAAAAGGGGCATATTAAAAGGGCAGCCAGTTCCTATTACTTTTAGCAGATTTCATGGTCTGCTTTCAGGCAATTGCAATGAATAACAAAAATAAAATATTCGTTCTATTTTCCTATTTGCTTTTTCTAACCTACTGAGTCCCTAGAGCACTGGGGAATTGAAGTGCATCTCTGATTGATAGCAGTGAGAAAGTAACTGTAAGTCAGTTTTAAATTACTCTAAGTGCGAGATTTGTAATTTAAAAAAAGATATGTGAGGAGCTTTGTTTCTTGTTAGCGAAGGAATTTATGGTTTTAATATGTAAATGGTAAGTAGCAGCCCAGCAAAACAGAGCAGGTCTCAACAGGAAGGTCACCTAGATTTGGCTGCAGGCTGAGGCCTCAAGTAGACCTTGTTCAGGCTCTGGAAGAACTTACATGACCAACGGTTTTAGGGACAAATCTCTCTCGGTAAAAGCCAACATTGTACATTATATTTCACTGGAACACCTGTTCCAGCAAAATGTCAAGAGCTGTTGAATGGGAGCAGCTTTTCTGTGTTTATTAGCATTGCACTGATTTCTTTCTGCCTCTGTACTGGTCTGGGTTGGCACCAGACATCTCCTGGTATGTTTATTCCTATAGAAAATATGTTCACATCCAGAGTCAAAAGGATTTAGGTGATAACAAATTATTCTGGTAATTTTGATTTCTGTTTTTCGGACCCTGCTTCTGAAGGGGCAGGAAAAAGGAGGCCCCTTTCCCTGTCCAGTGCCTCTGACATGCATAATCAATAAATGCTATTGGCTGCACTTCTAGTGTCTCAGAAAGGGATTTGCTTTAGACCTAGTAGGGCAGTGGAACTTAATTAGCAATTGATTGTTAAAGGAGTTCACTAATGAGTAACAGTAATTTTATATGTATAACTTTACCTGTATATAAAATATGATTCACAAGAACTGGTGTATTTTTTTAAAGCCCTTGCTGGAACACAGGGTATTTTGCATCACTCACCCCTGGGGACTCTCCAGTGACATCCTGGTCACTGTTTGCCACTGGCTGATGGATGACCTCTTGTGAGGGTGGGAGGGACCTTGCAGGGACAAGTCCTGGCTGGAAAGGATGTGGCAGGACTCTGGGATAGGTTTTCCAGCAGTGGGTTCCCATGTGCATTGTACACAGGGGCTCCGGGGGAGTGACCAAACTGGGACATAAAAACTGCCTTCAGACGTGGAAAAATGCAAGTGCTGAGTTTGGGACAGATAAACGAGGCTCCTCTGGCTGCAGCTGAGCAATGGCTGCAGTGTTGTTGCTCCACAGAACTTAATCCCCTCCACACTCCTCCCATGAAGGCTGAAAACAGGAGTGAGCACCCCCCCCACCCTTAGGAAGGTTATGTGGGCTCATCCACCTGCTTTAGCTTTTGTTCCCTTCACCCTCCTCTGCTCCCCACATCCTATCCCCTGCCCCAGGCAAGAGCTGCTCTGTTCTGCCCCCCTTACCTCCCTCCACTTGCATCATGGCTTTATTTGGTTTATGTAGATATATTTTTTACTGTTTTGTCTCCATCGCTTTGTCTCATGGGACTGCATTTAGTACCATCTTACTCCTTTGCTTTTATGCTTCCTACATCCCCAATTGCTCAGTATATCACCAAATATCATCCTGTCACTCTTTCCTGTACCCATTTACTGCTGCTGCTGTTTCAGGCTGTGGCTCTGCCTAAACAAGGAGGTGGATAAATTACCCAGAGGGTTCATGTTGCACCTCCCTGGCCGTGAGGCACATCATGTTTTCCCTGGCCATGAAACAGTCTTTTCCCACCATAGGCTGTGGGAAATAAAGGAGCTGCTTACAACAGAGTGGGCTTAAGGTGGCAGAAAACCAGGATTGATTTGCCCACTCTATCTACTTTTATTTATGACTTATGGCTTCTCTTCTGGGGTCAAAAAAGAATGGGTGTTTTGACTTTCCATTTCTGGATTGTGGAGCAGAGGGTCAAACCCATGTTTTGACTTGATGGTCCCATGACCTGAAATAACGTGGCAACTGGAGCAAAATGACAAATTGCCCTTTAAAATGTGTGCAAGTGTCACTGAGAGTAAATTGGGCACAGAAATTGATTTCATGGTATTTGCCTCCTATGTTGAGGTAAGAGCCTGAGCAACTTATTCAGATTTTCAGTAATTTGGGGCACCTACATCTCTGCCCAGACTTGCAAAGTAACAAGTGTATTTTGTATGCAACAGCCCTACATCCTCAGTTGCTGGGAACTGAGGTGCAGTTGCTGCCCACAACCAGCAGCATTATTAAAACAAGGCAAAATGGTATTTACTATTCATGTTTGCCATTTGCATCACCGTGCACTTTTTCAACGAAGTCAAAGATTCAAGGTCAGACAGGATGGGGCTCTGGAGCAACCATTTCTAGTTGAAGATGTCGCTGCTCATTGCAGGGGCTTTGGGCTTTCCCAAAGGTCCCTTCCAACCCAGACTATTCTGTTGTACTCTTTCTCATACTACCATTCTAAAAAATGCACCAAAACTTCCTAAAGTAATTAGTAGCAAAAAGAAGGTGTATGTGTCAGCCAGCTCTCTGTCACGGGGTGATGGTGTTGTGTCCTCCTGAGTAACATCCTTTCAGTGGTGCTTTAGGGCAGAAGGACCCTCTCCTGCTCAGTAAAACCCCTTGTGTTGGTTTCAAAGTGCCTGGAGCAGGAGCAGAGCTCCTGGGCATTGGCTCCTGTTTGCTGTTCCTTATTTTACTGGAGAGGGATTCTGTGTTTCCACGTCCTGTGTAGGCAGAGCCAAGAAGTTTTCCCAGTGGTGTCGGTCTTCCTGCCAGTTAACTCTGCTTCTACATCCAAAAGAGTTATGCATGGAGGGTGGGAAAGAGCCTGCATGGACATGTGTGGTGGGGAGCAGGTTGAGAAAGGAGTGGAGACAAAGAAAACAGCCCCATGGGGGCTGCTAATCCCTATGAGTCTTTACACAAGCAACTTCTAATGCCCTAATTTCTAAAACTAGGTATTTTGCCTCTCCTTATCTCAAAAATGTAAATATTTCAATTGATTCTGAGATTCTGGAAAAGAGAAGTCATCATCAATCACACACTTCTTCTGCTTGCCTACCCACTAGGTGACATTAAAGAAAAGAGGCATTAGCACTTCTCTGTGTGGTTGCCTCCAAGCATGGCAGATTTTTGTGCTCTGGTGTGATGGCAGTCACAGCAGAGCAGCAACTTTAATTGCCAGGCTCTCAGCAAAATGCAGCATAACTCCCTTTGCACAATTTGGTCCTGTGGCAAATGTCTCTAGTGAAGAGATTTTCTTAAGTAGATAAAACAGGTCATATGTTTTTAAATGGTAAAGGGTGTTTTCATGTGTTGAATAGTGTTTCCTGTTTTCAGTCCTTTAAGAGGATTTTCATAAAAACTGGACCCTGGAAAAAAACAACCCTCACATTATGAATTTATCTCTGTAACTGTAATAAAATCTTCATTTTCGCTCAGTTTAACCAAGCAGGTCCAAACAGCTATTTAGCACGACGAGGATAAATCTGTGTTCACTGTTCACAAAACAGGTCAAATATATTAAATAAAAGCTGCTCTAATGTGTAAGAAAAGCAGCTGTGGCTTTGCTCCATCCCATCCCTCTGCATCCAGGTGTGCTTGAACCTGCTTCAGCCTCACAAGCTGCCACTGTCCCTCCAGTGGCACCCCAGTGGGTTGGCACTGGCTGGAATGGCACAGACTGGTTTGGCTCTGGGGATCTGTGGGACAAGGTGCTGGGGACTCACAGGGACCTGCTGGGAGGAATAAATGTGAATCTGTCAGTTAATTCTCATCCGCCTCCCCAGTTGTGGACATGCACAAATGGAACTTGATGGAGTTTCCTTTGCCTGCTAAAGGAAGCATGAAACAAATTATTTTATGTCCAAAGTTTGTAGTAGGGCCATGAGGGACTTCTAATTAGAGAGCTAATGTGCACTTTCCCAGTGATTAGGTAAACACGTTTTTTTTGTTATTTATAATAGCTTCCATCATACGGATTCAACTAATTACAAAAACTTCCCTTGTAGAAACCATTTATAATTTTAATTCCAATTATTTTTTGATAATTCAGAAACATTTTTCCTACTACTCATCAGAAAGCAGAAAGTTAATCCATTCATTACCATGCTGAAAGGCTGATTTGAAACCAACCATGGATTACAAAGTCAGACTGAAGGTGAAAAGCAGGAGTTTGCTGGGCAGAAAGTTGAGGGGGGGATGTGGGGTGTGGGAATAGCTATAAAAGCCCCAATTACACATTGCTGAGAGAAAGGAATCCTTTGCAGAGCTGAAGAAGAAATGCAGATTTACATCTGCAGCCTGGACACTCCCATGTTGAATGAGCCCTTTTGTAACAGCAAAGGCAGAAAGTCAGGGACATGTGAGAACCCAAAATATCCTCTCTGAAATTTCTCTGAAATCTCACATCACCCCATTGGAAATTGTAGGCATCTGTCATGTGATAACTTTGCCTTTCAAAAAATATTTGCTTTAACTCAAAACCTAAAAGGACCAAAGGTTCAAAGTGCCTTTATAAGCGCTGTGGGATGAGAGCAAATCTCCTGTGATTCCTTTTGATGCAACAAAAAAATACAGGTCAGGTCCTCCCTGTATCCATCTTCTTAATTTTGGTGCTTTCAGTGGAGCTGCACTGATTTACAGCCCAGGCCAAGGAGTGAACACATTTCTTTTAACCTAAATGACCTTTTTTTAAATGTACCCAATCTGGGAATTAAACATCCCATCTCATCTCCCATTCGTAATTTTATTATACGAAGCTGTAAGACATACACAGATTTTTTTTTTTCTCTGAAAAGTGATCACGCTCTTTGTTACACAGAGTCATATAAAATCCTGAAAAATTTGCTTCTGCCTCCCAATTTTGTATAACAAAGTCCAAATTTAGAGCCCTATAAAACTAGTTTATTGAATTCAGTGTGAAAATCTTTGATTTCCGTACATAAATACTCCCAGAATTGTATTCTTGCCATCTCTTACCTTCTCCAAATATTTACTTAAGTACATTTTTTTGAAAGTCATTTTCAACCTTCAGAAATGAATTGCTGCCTAAAATGGGTTTGACAAGCCACGAACGCAGCGTTTAGGCCAAGAAAACACAGAATGTTTTAATTTTGGAATACATCTTGCAAGGCAGGTGTGTGCCTTTGGAAGGTGCCCACTCAGAAGGTCCAGCTCAGCCCATGTTTCCCAGCTGACAAGGGACGTTTAGGAGTCACCTGTTCTGTGCTGAGACACCTTGGGAAGGGCTTTGCAGGGAGGAGAAGGAGGGACATGAAGGATGTCACACGTGAACAGTGTGGGTAGATTTGATCTTTCACTCCTTTAAAGACACTCAGTGGTCTCAGCCACTTCTCTGGGGGGACCAAACCCATCCAGCAGCCTTTTTCTGTCCTGGACAGAAAAAAATGGTTTAATGAACAACTCTTTTCTCACTACTCCACACCCCTCACACCCCAACCCTGCTCTTTAGGTGGCTTTTTGTAAGCCAGCCTGGAGATAAGTGCCACATATTTGGTTACTGGTGCAGCACTACTGGTCTCAATTTAGCTGAGGAGGAGCCTGATTTGCTTTCAGCAATGAGCTCTCAGGCACACCCAGTTACCATAAACCCTCCCCTGCAGCCTGGGCAGAACAAATCAGATCACGGGAGCAAAACACTCTGAGGTGGGAGAGGTTCAGTGATGGAAACCATGGAGGAAAATGAGTGTAGGGGCTGTGGCAGGGAGACCACAGATGAATTTCTGCTGAATATTTGGCCTCAGAACCCAAGGGTGAAGAGGTTTCCTCTGGGCCTGAGTCACTGCTGAGCTGGCACTTCTGTGCCACGTCCCACCAGATTTCTTGCTCTCTTCGTGATGTGCCATGGCTCTGTAAGTGAACCTCTGACCCAAACCAGTCCTTTCTTCTTCCCTAATCCTCCTCTGGTCATGGGACGAGACCAGAACTGGGAGGATGGTTGATGTTGTCACAGCTTGGAGCTGCAGAGAGGTAAATTTAAGCTGAATATTGCTGGGTATTTCCTGGGGGATGCTGGAAACACCAGAGACCTCATGTTAGAGAACCTGGCTCACCTCTGGCATCTAATGAGCATAAAGAGGAGGCAAAATGATGGATCAACACCCCCAAAGTGTTTCCCAGCACATCTCCTGCACTCAGCTGTCCTAAGGAGCTGTATGAAGCCATGGATGTGTTGGAGCACTGTGATGGCTCCCACAGGCACGGGTGGCAGCTGATCTGCACTTGCCAAGCTCTGGCCCTGGGATAGAGACCACTAAGAGAGCAGATACCAGCAAATGTGTTTGTCATTGCTTCAGCTTTTAGGAGAGCCACCACCACAGGAGAGGCCAGACTGCCTCAGTAAATGGGTAAAGGCAGGTTGTGAGTCCTAGGGCAAAGCAAGCTGGATGATTTCCTTGCAGGATGGTTGGGAGGGTCTGTGCTTTTTTGGCTCTCAGCTCTGAAGAGCCAACCCTCCTGCCTCGCCAGGCTGGAAAACTGCAAAAGTAAAAGCCAGACAGCAGGAAAAAACCTTCACTGCTGTTAATGAGCAAAGGAACTAACGAGGCTGGAGCGAGGGAGTGCATTAACAGCCCACCCAAGCAGAGAACCTCTCTGTGACAGCACTTTGCCAGAAAGGATCCATTTGCTTCCCAGCCAAGCCCAGCAGTGGGCAGGCAGGGCTCTGTCATCCCTGTCATTAAGGATTGCTCCCAAGGGAACAAACACCATGTCTGAGTTCTGCCAGAGCCCCAAGGCTCAGAGGCCCTTCCAGCCCGCTGGAGGTGCTTTATCAGCCTCCAAAGTGACCCAGCAATGCTGCTCTGTGGGGGAGCAGCACTAAGGGATAATTTCAAGGAGTTTCTAACACTCCCCTGGGAGGAGGGAAACTGCACCAAGAGCTGAACTAACGTGGACTTGATGAGCAGGTCAGCAAATGCTGCCGACACAACGTGCATGTTGCATATCTGAGAGAGCAAGTCTTCACAGGAAAAAGCTTCACAACTTTGTATTCTCTGCCCTAAAGTCACTGTCATCTTGAGATTCTCTGCAAAGATGAAAACAAATCATGCTGTCAAAAAATCACGCTTTAGAAACAAATTATTCTCTCTAAATGCATCTTGGCAATATAATTGATAAACTGTGAGTATGTGAAATAATTGAAAAAGTAGGGTGGGGACATGCAGGATAAATGACTAAAATAAGAAAGTAATGAACACGTGTAAATAAAGGCCACAATCAATAAATATAAATTACGGGTGTGACAAAATGTAAATAATCAGAGCATTTCAGGCCTGAAATGTGATCCTTCTTCAGGGGAAAGTTGTGTTAGCAAATCTGCAAAAGCTTCAGAGAAGAAAACAAGAAGAGGCCAGGTTATCAGGGCTCTTTGAAATGGCAGACACGATGGATTAGCCCCTGGATTCATTACTCAAAACCTTCCCCAGCAGTGTGGAAGTAAGACATGTTACCAGCACACTTCCTTCCTCCACCCCAACATACAAATAATCCTGGCAGGAGTGATGTCCCCAGCCTTTCTTGCACTGATACAGACAAAAAAAGAAAAAAGGATGACATTTTTCTTCCCTAATTTAGCCATTTAGAAGGGACTTTTGAAGGCTAACTCTTGTCTCTTGATTCACTTCAGTTTTCTCCTCCCTCCCCAGTGTCTCAGGAGTCTTTGTGACATTCAGAAACACCCACTGTCCCTGGTTTCTTCTGCAGGTGCACGTATCAAGGCAGTTTTTTTTGTCCACCGTGGAGGATTTTAACCCGTCTCTGTTTCCAGGTCCTAAATCCTTTCCAGATCCTGGGGATTAAATTCTCATCAAGACCAGCCCATGCCAAGGCCCTTCAGCACGAGCAGGGCTGCAGCCTGAATCAGGGATGAGGCTCAGGCACTGCTGCAGAGGGTATAAAGCAGCCAGAGATTAGCACTGAGGATGGACTGAAGGGATTTGGGATGGATGAGGGCTGGTGGATTTACACCCTCCTGGCTGACTCTTGACTTCTGAAAATGAAGGTGAGGGATGACAGACCTTCATCTGCTGTTTCAGAATATGGTTGCTTTGTCTCAGGACACCTTTAACCCTTTGCCCACAGCACGGCAGGAAGGTTCCTGCTCACCTGCCCACCGTGGGTGGACAAAATCCCTGAGTGTTTGGTGAATCATGGAAGAACAGAATGGTTTGGGTGGGAAGAGACCTTAAAGATCACCCAGTTCCACCCCCTGCCATGGACAGGGACACCTTCCACTAGCCCAGGTTGCTCCAAGCCCCATCCAACCTGGCCTTGGACACTTCCAGGGATGGGGCAGCCACAGCTTCTCTGGACAACCTGTACCAGGGCCTCCCCACCCTCCCAGGGAAGAATTTCCTCCTAATATCCCATCTAACTCTGCCCTCTGGCAGCATGAAGCCTTTTCCTTGTCCTGTTACTCCAGGCCTTTGTCCAAAGTCCCTCTCCAATTTCCTTGGAGCCCCTTTAGGGTTGGAAGGGGCTCTAAGGTCTCCCCAGAGCCTTCTCTTCTCCCAGCTGAACAACCGTAATTGCTGTGGGTTTATGTCTCGTGAAATGCAGGTGGATTAGGACTGGAATATAAATTTCCTTAGTGGACAGGTTTGAAGGAAAGTATTTGCTGCTCTCTCAGACTGCAGCTCCCTGGGAAAGCACCCTCAGGAGCAACATTTAAGGCAAAGATTGCAACCTGCACTTTGCTGCTGCCTCGCGGACGGAATCACGTGGTAAAAATACATCATGCTCCGCGTCGAGGGGCAATAACAAGAAAAGAAATGACATTAAAGTGCAAACTATTGTCAGTGGTTATTTCCATGGAAAGTCCATTTCCATTTAATAGCGCAGAATCCATCATGCTATGCCCTATTTCAGCTGTGATGGCTCCCAAGAAAAGATGTAGGTCACATCGTGTCGAAGGCAGTGCCTTTGAGAAGAGCTCACGGTGCAGTTTTCAGGTGGTGGTGGGAAGGGTTGCTTTGCCACTTTATTTTATAACCATGCTGGCACTCACCCTTGGCCAAAAGAGGGAGAAAATGTCCCTACCTAAATTTGGCTGTACCACTTGGTGCAATGTGATTGGGGGCTGGTGGAGTAAAGCAAGAGAGTGGCAGCCCTGGAAAGAGCTGCTGTGAGGGTTGTAGAAGGGAAAAATGGGGTGAGGTTTTGAAATTCTGGGGTACAGGTGAAGCGAGGTTCACCCAGTAATCCTGCATCTCTACAGCAGCCCAGGAGCCCTGTTACATTAATGCTGTGCTCTGAGTTGCACCAGAATCTGGAGGAGATGAAGCAGCCAAAATGTCCTGATTTTAATATAACCCTACAAGCAATGGTTTGGGACACAGC
Organism: Chiroxiphia lanceolata; assembly: GCF_009829145.1. Lineage (NCBI taxonomy): Eukaryota > Metazoa > Chordata > Aves > Passeriformes > Pipridae > Chiroxiphia > Chiroxiphia lanceolata. Next base: position 15,626,762 of record NC_045651.1, read on the forward strand.
CTTGCTCCAGTTTAACAAAGGATTTCATGAGACTCAATTAGCAAGGTTATTAATTAATCAATTATGTAAAACAGATGAGCAATCCGATATCCTGTTCTACAGTGATACAGCTCTTTGTTAAAACTTAATTAACACACAGGCTTGGGGACAAAAATAAAAAAAAAAAAAAGATAAATGAAAAAATAAAAATCCTACAGAAGAATCAGTTGGAGAGAGTCATTCCAACAGAAGATGGAAACTGGGCTGGAGACCAGACAGGATGACAGCCCTGCTCTGAGAGGACAGCAGAGTTATTTTGGGTAGTTTAACAACCAGCCTCATGTTTGTCTCCACCACTACAGCCAGCTGAGCCAAATTGGGCTCTCCTGGCTGCCAAAATAAATCTGTGGTAATTCCTTCTGTGCAACTGCTCAGTGCCCACCTTTCCAAGCTGGCTGGTGCTGTACATGACAAGGGAGGCGTTTAGCAGATGTGTTTATGTGCATCCCATCTCCTCCTGCCACACCAGCAGCTCTGGCAGGAGGGGTGCAGGGCTGAGCTGCAGCTTTAGTGTCTCTGACAACCACCAAAGCTCACTGCAGGTGTTGGGTTCTTACGTGACTTGTACCAAAAGCAATGGGAATATTGATCTTCTGTAACAGCCCCTTGTAACCCAAAGTATTTCAATAGCCTACATTAATCTGTGAAAACCTACATCTTGTCATAGTCTCAGTTTTATTTAATTTTACTTTAGGCTAGTAGTTATTTAGGTCAATTCTTTGCTGGCTATGATAAATTGATACATCATCTGTGATGGAGCAAAGCTGTGGCTGTGCTCCTGCTTGTACAGACTCTTACCTGAATATATTTGCATTAAGCCAGGTTTGAGGTATTCAACATGCAAAAATCAGTGTCAAACCTGCAAGGCTCTCAAAGCCTGCAAATAATTTTAGAGGTAATATGTTTTCAAAGCTTAAACCAATGTGCTTAAGGACCTTTCCTTTAGCAATATGCTCTGGGGTCGATTTTCCCATGTTTAAGGGCCAGATGGCAAATGTATTGGCTGGGAATGGAAGTAGAGTCATGCTCCAGCAATGATTTTTATTGAGTAACTATAGATGAGAAAAGGCAGTTACTACCTGGCAAAGACCCTGCATTTTAAGTTTTCTTCACAAACTCTCTCTCTGCCCAAGCCTTTAGTGTGGAATTGCAGGAGTTTATAGCAATATGTGAAAGAAGCTGATACTCAAGACCAGTGGCTGCCAGAGGCTGTATTTCTTTCCAAGTCTGCTGTCAGAGAGGGGGTTCTTGCACAGCTAGAGCTGGGAAGGTGGCTGCAGAGCCATTGGATGCCCACCTCAGAGCTTTTACACACCTCTGCCTCATTGCTGGGCTGATGGACTGCTGGCAACATCAGAATTTGCTTCTGGCCTTGCTCTTCCCTCCCTCCCGCCGTGCCACTGTGTGGTTTGTGTGGTTTTAAGCCTTGTTTTCAGGGATTCATTTGAAGCAGTTACTGGATATTGCACACAGGGGACAGCACCAGCTCAGCCTGTAGCAGAAACCTGCCTCTTCAGTTTGTGGGTTGTCATGGGCTGATCCTGAGCTCCTGGAGTCACTGGGAAGGAGTGGGTAGGACTGCTCTGCCCATGCTTGAGGGGTCTGTCCCTCTCATTCCCATCTTACCTAAATCTATTTGTTTCATCATTATTTTTTATCCAAGACTGCTCTTCACTCTGCCTTCCCCTCCCCCTCCAAAAGAGCTGGTCTGATTCCAAAAATGGGAGTGCTCAGAAAGTCAAAAGCTTATTAATAGCACTCTGCCTCTTTTTAATCTATTCAAAAAGCTGTACAGGGTGCAAAGCTGTTGTGACATGATTTTTCTTTTTTAATATCTCACCCTTTGACTGTCGGTATATTTAGGGGAAAATGAAACTAATCATCAGTGAAGGCTGTAATGCTACTGCTTTACAGCTGGTGGGGAGCTCGACAGACAATTTTGTAAGAGAGGAAATAAAGAGAAAGAGAGACAGAGTGTGGGGGGGGTGTAAGTGTATACATGCATCTTACACCAGAGGTTTCACAGAACATGCTAAGAAGAGAATATTCATTTGCAAAATATTATCAGTAAGATAGGGAAAATATTTATTTATTAGAAAATTAAGGAAAAAGGCCATTTTTTGTAACTTTGTCCCTTTCCACGCAGAGGTATCACCTCCCTCCCCCCCCCCCCCCCCCCAGTGTGGAACTGCCTGGTCTGGCAGATTTTACTGAGGATGCAAAGTACAACTTTTGGGTGTGGATGGACCCCACTGTCCTCCAGGTAAGAGCCAACCCTGCTATCATTTTAGCTTAAGCCCAAACTGACTTTTTACTACTGCTGGAGCAACATTTCAGCCACAGACACTCTTCAGTATCAGCACAGAAGCAAAGTCTGTATCCCCTGGCAGGGAGTTCACGAAAACTAGTCCCAAGATTCTCGTTGAAAATGGGAGGATAGAATCATGGAAAAGCAAAATATAAATCAGGACATGACAGGTGGGATGTAATGATCCACTACGGGTATTTTAATGTATTAAACCAAAGTCCCAATTCACAGCATTAAGCCCAGTACAAGTTGTTCCAGGAGCGAATAGCAAAGTACAGGTGATAAAACACCAGGTGAGGCACGGAAGGAATTCCCAGAGGTGGATATCCTGAAACCAGGGGAGTCTAAAGAGCAAAGACTGAGGCAGGAAGGTGGTAATGGGGGGACTAGTTTTGGGCACAGCAGCTCCTCAGAGCTGTCGAGATGTGGCTCAGTGGGGATCCAGTCCCTTGAGCCCTCCCTCACTCCCCCAAAACTGAGATCCCCAGTTAAGTATTTTCAGTGTCTTTTTTTTTTTTTTCTGCTACTAAAAAGGTGAGTGGCAGAAGCAAATTTATGGGTGATTTTTGAGATGTTTAGGAACTGCATATGCTTGCAGGGAGAACCTATTTAATAACAGGGGCAGTTATGTCAATCCACCTCATGCAACTTTTTGAAGAGTAAGCATCTAAAAGTAAGGAAGAAATTCAACCTCACTGATATTTATGGGAAGAAGAGTAACAAAACAACTTTAAGAGAAAGATATCCACTGGCCAAAAGGTGTGAGAACCATTAGAATTGATGGTTCCTTTTTTATGGCACTTTTTGACTGTGACCAACACTTCTAAGGGCAGGTGATCATACCAGTGTGTGTCTATATAAGCATAAATACTGTATATATGTGTGTGTATATATAGATATATATATATGCACACACATATATTTTATGTATCTATAAATACATATATTACGTATACATGTGCATTTGTAAATAGAAGGGAGGTGTGTGTGTAACACCAAACAGAGCTTGCAAGATGCCTCCCACTGAAAACTGGAAGGGATATTAAAAAAAAATAAATCTGCAATCATCAACCCTTTCTGACAACTAAAATCTCATTTGCAGCTCACACACCTTCAAGCTTTGGATTTTGCTTGCTCTCCTCCCAGTCCTCAGTGCCACACACAGCACCTGATGTCTGGAACAGCTGAAACCCTTCAGCATGGAAGATCAAACACTTCAAAGGGTCTCAGAGTGGTTTTGGAAAGGGAAAAACCCATTTGTTTGCAGAGTCAGCTAAGGAAAGACACTGGAAGTGATGTGTGGTACCCACAGTAAAAATAATGAATGCAGGCAAGGGAACAGAAATTCCAGGCAGGTTCTGACCCTCACCAATGGTGTATGGACAGATACCTTATAAATGTATTACCTGATGAGATGCTAATTGCACAAATGTCTGAAAATAGGTTTCATGCTTTCATGTGGTACTTTTAATGTTCCCCATACACATCACGAAAGGGGATGAAATAACATTTTAAGCTCTGTAATTAGCACTGCAATAATGTCGGTTGTTTAAATTGGTTAATAATATAATAGAGGAGCTCTAATTTAATAATAGAGACACAAACCCAGGTATTTCTAAATGAGGATGGCTTTCCACCAATTGTATTTAAAACAATTTTGCCTTCATTTGTTGTGTAGATAATGGCCACTGTAGAGTGTTAATGGAATTGCCCCGGATACCATCAGAAGAGACAGAAAACCATGAAAATTTGCAAACTTGGGAGGAAATAAAAATGAAAGCTTCCCTGTCTGCCCTTGCTAGTTCCTTAAAAATCAATCTTAATATAATTTGTAAAGTTCTGAGTTTGGTACAGTTATTCCATCCAGTTTGATTTAATTTCTGCTTCTAATATAGAGGTTTCTGGAGACCTTACATTAACTTCACAGATTACAGCTGGCATTGAACACAGGTGTAAGTTATAAGGCAAATACAAAGGACCATCCATCTCAATGTGTGATTAAATGCTGAGTCAAGATAGTGAAGTATTTTTGATCCCCAAAGTTTAATAAAATTCAGGACTGGCAATGAGGAATCGCAGACAAATTAAAATTTATTGAGACAGACAAAAATGCAACTATTTCAGACTACAGTTAAGCATTTACAGTTAACCAAAGGTAGCAAAATGCTCACATTCCACTTAACTCCTTATGGAAAAAGCATTCAGAATTTACTATGCAGTTCTACTTACTATGATAGTCTACATCCATCTACAGTAGGGACATCGAACTGAAACACGGAATATTTGGATCTCTCCTTACAGATCTACACATTGAACAGTAACAGACATCAACAGCATTGAGAAAAGTATAAAAAGACCAAAACCCACCTACTGTAGAAAGGGCTTTTTGATGTATAGTAACTGTACAAAGCAGTCTGTGGATGAAAGGAACCCGAATGACACACAGAAGGGACTGCAGGAAAAGCCAACAAATGTGGGAAGCTAAGCTTGAGAGATCTGGTGGTCTGGATCAAGTGGTGACCTTAGATCTGTGTCAGTTGCTGCTTGAGGGGAAAAAGGCTACAAAACTTCTAATATCAAAATATTCCCATGCCAGAAATGTACACTGAGACTAACAGACTAGGCTGGAGAGGCAAAGAGAAGCATTCACTAACAAACAGTGTTGTTTTAAATATAAACTTTACATTTTCGATATAAACTGTAGAATAAATATTAAATAAACACTTTGAATGGTTTAAAATAATAGCACAGAATAGCTTAAAAAAAAAAAAGGCAAAGAAAATGAAAAGGATTCTTTGTGTTCACAGCAAAGGCCAGTATTGACCCCAAAAAATCCAACTGTGCTGAAATCTGAACTCAACGTTTTGATTTAACCACAGTAGTTAAAAGAAACACAGAGCAACACCTAACAGTATCTCACAGTCTCTAATATGGAAAGAAAATGAGATTAAGAAATTGGTTTGTGTCTCTAAAAGAATGGGAGAACTCTGATTCCATTTTTCACAATAGGAAAATGTTTGGACGGTTGATGACTTGATTCAGATGGGAAGTCCTGCTTTGCCAAAAAAAAAAAAAAAAAGAAAAAAAAGAAAAAAGGAAAGAGAAAAAGAAAGGCATTAAATTAAGCTGGAAGCAAATAAAATCCCTTACAAACCATGAAGAATGGAAGGGGCTCGATCTGGAAGAGCACTGGTTCTTGGTAGAATCGCTGGTTTCTTTTAAAGAAATAGATTTTCCTCACTGCATCTTCCCAAACTGGACACACACACATACATATGCACACACATATATGTGCATAAATGTATATACACAGACATAGATATACATATGTATATATAGAGGCTGCAGATCCCCCACCACTGGAGGATGCCAGTGGATCTCAAAAGGGCTTTGCTAAACAGCTTTGCAATAACTGGGGACTTGCTCTCAAAGCAATCCATGGTCTGAGCTGCCCTTCCAAGCACAACAGCCTGTCATGTCGAGGCTGGAAAACCTGGGATTGGACACTACTCCCCTGTAGTTGTACCCAGCTGGAGACAGGAATTGGTTTATAGTTAAAGGTATAAACCCTGCCAGCTCTGACTTGGAAGCGTTGCATGTGAAAGATCACAGGTAGGAGACTATCAGTGGTTCTGAAAAATGGATGGTGGGGCCATGTCTGCTCATGTAAGCTGAAAGGTGGCCATATTCACTTTTAAAGACTTATTTAACAGCTTTAGTTTAGCCATCTTGCACGTTCACCTGTGATACAAAGGGCTGCAGCCTTGGCCCCTGGTACTGCCTGCAAGGACTTGGTTTGACCCTGCTGGGCAGGAGAAGGGATTTGCTCTGTGACCTTGCTGTAAGGCATAGTCCAGGGTCAGCTGTTGCAAAGGGGGCACCAGGACTGCCCAAAACCCCCACAGTTTGTGTGGAAAATGAGGCCAGGCAGGAGGACAAGCATAACTCTGTTGACTGTGGAGCTCAGGTTTGTGTCAGGGTGAAGTGGCAGCTCTGTGCCTCAGGCACAGCAGAGCCAGACCCAGGCAGTGAGGGGTTAAGTAAGAAAATAGCAAAAGAAAATGAAACAGGACATTTGAGAAGAAACCTTCTGACAATGTTCAATTGCTTCTCACAAAATCATACTGTTTAGGGAGACAGAAATGCTGGTTTATCCATTCCTCTTGCAAGTCAGCAGGATTTCCTATGAAAAGGCAACTAGAAAAGTGTATATGTGTGTGTGTATGTGCTGTGCAGCTCATGGACAATGATTTTTAAATATATTTTTTTACAGCTACAGAAAAACCAAAGGGATTTGAGGCAGGGCAGATTGAAGGCCTTCTGCAAATGACTGTGATGGCAGATTTTTGGGAGGATGCAGGGGCGTGAAACAACAAATTCCTCCTGGTTTTACACATCCTTCTGCATTAATAATGATTATGCACGTTTTTATTTTGTTCTCAGGCCATTGATCTAGATAAATGGGAAATGAGAGAGGGGAAAACAACTGAGCCCCTGCAGCACATAGTGCCTGAAAAGAGTTCCTCTTTTGATCCTGACTGAAAGCAGAGGTCCTACCCAGAGCCCTGCCAGGTGGGCACTGACTTTGGGAGGGCTGAGGACCAAAGGCCTTGGGCCAATGTACCTAAAAAACTGACTTCTGCCAACCAGCATGGTATTTTCCTGCTTCCAGGTGACTATGTAACCAACCATGTCTCCATCTCTATGTCCACCATTAACTCAGAATTAAAAAAAAAAAAACCAAACAAAAACCTATCTAATTAGATTTTGGTGTAATAAGCACATTTTTCATTCTGCAAAATAATTCACTGGCAAACCACAGGCACTGCTAAAATACTTACACCTGCATCCTAATGCAAGCGTGGGGTTAAGGTTCCTCTTAGTGCTTCTGAAAACAGCAAAAATAATAAAAGGTCACCACAGCATCAGAGAACTGCCGTGGGACAGGACACTGCAAAAAATTTAATGTCAATATGCTGTGATACAAGACCTTTTAATATATGGGAGATGTCGAGGGAATCACAGGTTGGATTTTAACACTATTCTTTTTTAGGAGTGTGTATTACAAGCGTGCAGTGCAAAGGGGTTATGCTTTTGAAATATGACCCCCCTAAAGTTGCTCTTTTAAACAGGCCAAATAAATATTAACTCTTTAAATTAAAGAAACGACAGCTTATTACTTCTGATGGTTAGTGTGTCTGACAGTGTTATAACTTTGGGATGAGGGGTTGCTAAATGGGGAACAGGCAGCTCCACAGTATGTGAGCTGCAAGCAGAGGCTGCCTGTGTGACATCGGGGAAGCTCTGAGTGCAAATGAGTTCAGACAGAAGCTGAGGAGCAGCTGTGGAGGTGCTCATGATGCTACAAACAAAAAAACTCTCCTAAAGCACTCTGAAAGGCAGATGGACTCTGTTCCCTGCCTGTGGGGCTTGGTCCATGATAGCTGCAGGTTCTCAGCATCTCTTTAACATCCAGACCACGTTTCTTTGTCAAATAAACAGTGTCAGTGACCTGTGCTCGGGGGGGAGCTTTGCCTTCAGCGTGAGCTGGACTAAGCCTGTTGGACTCAGAGAATGTAAGAAAGAGAAAATCCTACCAGGGGGTTTCTCTCTGGATGAAACCCCTGGTACCAGGCAGCCACTGTCTGAAGAGACTTTACTGGAACATCACAAATATGAGCTAGAAAATGAGGCACCTCCTTTTCCTTCTTCATGAAAGAAAAAACTGTTTCTGATACGATCCAGGTAACAATTTATGACACAAATTCTCTCACATGAGAAGGGCTTCTAAGCCTTGTATTGGTTTGTTGAGCCCCTTCTGGGATTCTCCTTTCACAGGATGTATTTCATAAGTGGTGCAAGTGAGGATTAAGACACGAAATGGTTTTGAAACAAAACTCATTGCCCCTGTGGATAGAACAAAAATCCCCCAAAACCCAACCAAACAAAAGCTGTATTCCAAACAGTCCTTGCTGGGAAAAAAAGAAAAAAAAAATGTCATCCAAATTAAATAGACTATACAAAATTAAACTCAGTAGGGAGGGAATATTTGTGCCAGGTACTCTCAGATACAATTGCAGAGATATGATGTGACTTGCAATATTGTGCAAAATGTGAGTCCTCATTATGATGGGCACTACCATATATAACCAATCTCATCATCCTTGTCGTCGTCTTCATCTTCATCATCTTCATTAGCTGCTCTTACATGAATCTTCAGTTTCCCTTCTTTGTCTTTTTTTGTCGCTTCAGGTTCCTCTTCCAAATCATCCAACAACACAACAGATCCACCACTGCCGAAATCCCCTGAGGTTTCTTGCTCTTCTTCTGAAACAGGTGAGCAGGAAAGGTCATTCCCTCCCAGGACACCAAATCCCTCGTTCACCACTACCCTTGTCATGCAAGCCAGTGTCATTTGCAGTGTTACTTTTTAAATTCATTGGTTCAGCTCTTCATGTTAACACCCTTTAAATTTCAATTTTCTTTCTGAACTGGGATGAATATGTATCGATTTACTCTGAAAAATTTACTTGCATAAACAACCTCTCTGCATCCTCCTCCTCCTGAAAACATGACTGGAGAGTTCCAGCTCACGTGCCCGCAGGCCAGAAAATCATTACTCCTTTGTAAATACTTCAATTCCACCATGGCTCTGTAAACCAGGCTAAAAATATTCCACAAATTGATTTTATTGGAGTGCATAAACCTCACTCTGCAAATGAAGCTGTTGAATGTAACATCTGTGATGTGATTTCTGGGCATCTTGGACCTTCTAGGTCTCTGTTCCTTCTCAAAAGAGAAAGCTGCACTCACAACCACCACTGAAGCCCTCTGAAGGAATGCAGGTGAAATCTTGCATGTTTAGGAACAACAGCTAACTGGAATTTCACTTATATACATAATATTGTCCTGTCAGCAATTTTTTGGGGCGTAGTTGCTAATGTTTTACACATTTAGGCCTTCCCTTGCCTGGAAAGCCATTATTCATGGAGTCCCAGTAAATGTGAATTCCAGAGTAAATAAAACAATATATTTAATAACCACGCAGAGCAACCCCAGACTCTGAATTTTAATATCAATGACTACATTTTCCAGGCTGGTAGCAAAAATATCTGAACAGTGGTTATTATTGCCTGCTAACTTTTGCTGGGCCCCTGCAGTCCAGAGGACCAGTAAGGGGCCTATTTGTAGTCTGGGTGGGGAAATCCAGGAGCAGTTTTAACTCTGGTACTCATGTTTCACTTTTGTTATCCTACCTGGTCCTACAGCAGTGGCAGGGCTCACAACAGTGGTAATTCCTGTGTTGTCTGAGGAAAGCACATCATTACTCACCACAGCTGACTGTTCCTTGCTTCCTGGAGCCAGCTATCTCATTCCCATACTTATCAACACACCAGCACTGCCCTGTGCTGCCGTGGCATTGAGTGGCTTTGTAATAACCTTCTTCATTGCACCGGGGGATGAAAGTACCTGAATAAAATATAAGGTGTGCTCAGTAATGCAAGTCTCTGCAGGAACAAACAGCTATGGAGAGTATCATGAACTTATCACTTATTTACAGGGAGATCTTTGCAATGCTGACAAGAAAATACATGTGATTATCTGCTGCCTAAAAGGGGGGAAGAAATTCTCTGAAAAGAGAAAAGCTCTTTCCAGACACCCTGGTCACGGCACAGGGTGTAAATGTTTGTGCACGTACAGCACAAAGGGAGGTGGCAACACAGCACTAGAGAGAGGTTCAGTCTGTCCCTGAATGATTAATATTCCCACAGAGCCTTTTCAGATTTAACTCCTGGTTTTAAACTTTTCTTCCCAACTGGATTATTACCCCAACTTCATTAATTCTACATTTCCCTTCCATTTGCACTCCTTCAGTGTTTATCATATAAGTCCTTCCACAACACTGTAATTGTCCCTGGAAGGTATTTGCCATCTGCTTGCTATTCATACTAATCTCAGGCACATCTTCTGACTTACTGAGAGTTTCCATGTATAAAAGGAGAAATAATACACAAGCTTTATAGAGAGGGACAACAGGATTTGAGTCAGTAAGTCTTTGGATTTGAAGCCCAAGATTTGTTTCACAATAAAACCAATATAGTTCAGCCTTGTATGGTTCATTCTGGCTTCTGCAGACAGGAAAACTCTCAGGAGAAACCTGTGTTATTGTTCCCACCATTTTTGGCAGATACAGCAAATGTACTTCAATATGAAGAGCCCTCTTGTCCTTCAAGATGAATTAGCTTTATTCCCACGGGAGGTCACCACATTCATTTTTCCCTTCTTTGTCAATTGCTTCAATTTGAAACATGGCATAAACACACCCTTGCCCCCAAATTTCTTATTGCAAGTGATTTTTGAGAAAGGATTTTTCTTCTTTGTCAGAGATACCAGTGATTTAGTGGTGATGCAGTAAGTTTTTTAACTAGTTCCATGGGTATAGCATCTATTCAGTCAGTTCAGGTGTTAGAGGAGCCACTTCCACTACATTTCTCAGAGAAAAAAATGAATGAGAAGATGCTGCCCAAATGTCATGGCTATATAAAAGACACAAAAGTGGAGGTCAGTCAGTCTCATACACAGAGTGTTTATATGAAGTGAATCTCTGAATTTCCAGACTCATTGCTCTGTAATGTTTGAGTGCTGCTAATGTGGGTCTGGAAGGTGAGAACAGAAACCTTTGAACACCTGCAGAAATCTCTGTATGTCAGATCAGTTTTGGAGAGCACTTCACGTCCATTAGTGAGAGTATTTTAAAATAACTTCAGAGCATGATCTTATAGAAGGTTTGCCTATAGGTACCACAATTAAGTTCATGTACAAATGTAAGCATACTAAAGGCTATCAAAGACTCATCTTCCCTATTTATAAGAGAATAGTTCTAATAATCACATACATATATTTGCCTTTGCAGGTTTTTGTAAGATAACGCTCACTGTTCAAACTTTTATTTCAATATTGATTAGGAAAGGTATTTTTTCATCTTTATGCTCACATCCTCTCTCTCATAAGCATTCCAGGTGTTTATCAGACTGTACACAACCTTGGGAAAAGTGCTCAGGTGCTGACTTTGAGCTGGTGGAAACCAGCATAGCTGTGCCCATGTCACTAGAGCTCCCCTGTTATATCTGATGAACATCTGGCTCCAGGGAAGGATCAGAGGGGGAACCTCAGTGGCATTAGGGGGTGAGCAGAGAACAGCTCCTGCATTTCAAACTGTCTCACGCTTTCTCTTTTCCTTGGGCAATGCAACCTTTCCCTTCTCCGAAACAGCCCTCCTTGCATAGTTTCAGTGTTTCTTGTAAGGTATGAAAATGTTCCACACTGCCTATAAAAGCCTCAGATTCAAAAATAAATTATGGCCCAGGCTCAGTGCCAGCATAACTGTGTGTGGAATAGATTCACACTTTGGGTCACAGCGAGGAGTAGAAGGTACTTTTCCTTCTGCGTGGGAAGTTCGTGCCAATTCCTATGTAACACCAGAGCTTTAAATATTTAGCTGTGCATACCAATGTCACAGTATTTGCCAACCATCACAGGGGAGATACAGCCTGTCCCCTCCAACCTGTCAGGTGCAGGTGATAATTTGGAGAGGACAGAGAGTCACTGGGAGCAAGTGATGATTCGTCCTGTAAACTGGGCACAAATCACCCCGTGCTCATTGGAAATAAGCTCTGCTCTCCTGGAGCAGGGCACTCAGCCAGCCCATTTTCTGGGAATATTTCACCCCGTAATTTGGTTTGGCATCAGAGAACATCTGCAGACTCTGGAAGGAGAAAGGAGTTTTCCTCTCCAGAGGTTCTTACACAGGCAGTGCTTCCACAGCAGTGTGGGGAGGGCTGGTGGACCAGCTGTGCTAAGTACTCCCCACCAAACTCCTCAGGCTGGTGAATCCTCCCTCCCCATCTCTCTTTGTCCTGTAAAGTATTTAATTATATTCCACACAAATTCAAACAGCACTATTGCATCTGTAGCCTCTTTATGGATCCAAAAATATACATTTTTTTTGCATCATTTCCATATCTATATAATACTCCCCTTCCTCAGAGAACATGGAGAGAATAATTATATGCTAAAGATAGTGAAGCACACAGGTAAAATCCTGACAGAAATAAGTGCTACCCAGCACACAGCTCCTTGTATTAGCTATTATATTTGCTGAATCCACAGGGCTAATGCAGGAGAAAATAGTGACAGGAGCAGAAATTTATTACTTTAGTGATGTGGGAGAAGCATTATCAGGCTGCACAGTTGTATGCTCTAAAAGTACAGTCTCTGCAGTTAATTGTACTCTAGATAAATCGGGTAGGAAAAGATGAATAGTGCTGTTTACTTTTTAATTCAGTCTCCTGGGATGCTAGACTCTATTTGAAAGCCTCCAAATTCAACACATCTAATGGCAATGGCTTTGAAGTTCTTTGTTGCAAGTGTCATGTGTTTTGAAAAATATATATAGAGAACACAATATCAAAAGTCATCATTTTTATCAATGGATACAAGTTAACAGAAACCATCTCCATGCTCCTGCCCAGACTGTAAGTGCTGTGCTCTCTGTGTCAGGGTCAGAGGAGGAAAGAGAATAATTAAGATTAGTTTGTCTGAAAATATTCATCTCTCTTTTCCATCTTTACTGCTGCTACATTTGGTTTCCATTTGCATGATTTTCCAGTCAGCGAAAAGACAATGTTTTCTGCTGTATAAATAGCTCTGATATCAGATTAAAAGCTCCCAGACAGGCGTCATTATGCAGGCAGACTTTCAAGGTAGGTGAAGCAAAGAGTTCCTCTCTATATTATAATTTTCTAGCTTGTGGAACAACCTGTGCCTGACACCTTGATTTGTTGAGCTTAGCCACTTTCATCCTTCTTCTTTTTTTTTTTTTTTTTTTTTTAAATACAGTTGACTAGAAGTTATCTGTGCTAAGGGACCATTCTTACTGCTTTTACTTTGTCATTTTGCTCCTGCCATTGTGATCAGATCCCAGTGACATGTGCTACAACTACCTGCACCTTCCACTACCTGCAACACAGGCATCATTCTTCCCACACACCACCACAAACCACTTATGTTTCAACTCAGATGACATTTACTGCACACAGTAAATAACAGCAAAGCATAAAATAAATATGGGATAGTCAAAGCTATCTATGAAGAACTGGGCTTCTTGTTCTTTTAGGTGACTTTGGAAATCATGACGCCCATGAGACACAGAACACCGTGACTTCCTCTGACACAACATCCACTTGAACACAAATGCAAAATATTTACTGAGTGGAGCACACATACCCTGAGTTATCAATCCTCTTTGCTCCCCCAGCTACAAACAGCAGGAGCTGCAACTCTGAAACATCTTAATTTTTTAAACTTGCCATGAAAGGATGATGGATCTAAACTACAGCCCCTGTAGCCTTTGGGAATGTTTATTCTTCATTTAAACCAATGAATCCAGGTTGGGGTTGCTCATAAGGTACCTGAACCTTGAGTCCAAATGGCAGTGGCACCTGGGAATGGCAGGATTTGGCAAAGATGAGCTTTGCAGCAGCTCTGTTTGCAGGGTGTCCAGAAACATCAGGCTGGACTCTGAGAGCCACCTGAGCAGCAGAGCTGACGTGCACGTTCTGTGCTGCAGCTGGGGATGCTCTGAGAACCTGAAACAGATTCTTGAGAAAGGGCCTGACAGCCTGGTCTGAGGTCAGCCAGGCTCCTCAGGGTGAAATGCAGGGCTTGCTGTAAGTGTGATCTGTCCTGTACACCTCAGGGATTTGGCTCTGTGCACACAAACACACAGAAGTTTCAATAAGATACCAGCACATAAACATCAGCCTACCCACCACTGGGTGATTTTAGGGTAGGGAATTAGTCACCTTAAATTTACTCAGTTCAACAACCTGATTTTTCAGCAATTAAATGGGAAAATGCCAGATGGGGATTTATTTAACCTAATTTCAGGTATCCATCAGAGCAGTGTAAGTTATGAATCGAGTCAGGCTTGCAATAGTCACCAGAGAGAGGGACAGGCACAATCCCATCTTACAGCACGGAGCATCCTGCAGGGCTGCCTACAATGAGATGACATGAATTCCTGTTTTCATTTACACAGAATCTACTGAAATATTTTAGAGAGTGATGAGGCAAAACTGAACCCCAAGGAGTGCCTGCATTGCACCACGACTGGAAGGAGACAAGAACCCATTGGCTATGCACCTTCAGTCACCCTTCAAAAATGGGAGGCTTGAGTATCAAGCAGCCTCTGTGCCTACTCTGCCCTGTGAGGTGATGAAGGCAGGATTAAGCTCTGTGCAGACAGGGCTTTGCATTTCTGGAGAGCTGTAAATTAGTTATGACCCCATTGCCACGCTGACACCTGTTCTGTGTGTTGCTATCTCATTATTTGTTTAATTTCATAGTGTCAGGCCTACACTCAGTGCTGCATATTCCCGACTCAAAACATTAGTCTCTAATTGAAAAACCATTACTGCATATAAAGTTACAATAATCACAGAAGCTTTAATTAGTTGAGTAAATGAATAGCAAGTAATCGAACTTACCCAACAGACTCTTCCCTCTACTTAGCTTTTGAATTCTATTCATTTCATTCTGGCAAGGAAGACCTAAAATATAACGTATAAGAATCAGTTTCCAGATGGTCCAGGACAGGCTCTGTAATGACTGGCTTCACTGCTGACATGAAATGTAGACTACTGTACACCTGGGAATGAGAGCAGCCCATATGCTGGTACTGTACCACAAAACAGATTTATGTCATTAGCTCCACTAATTAAAAAAAAACAAAACAACCACAACACACTGTAGTTGCGAGCAGTGTTTGGGGGCCATTTTAATTGTTAAACCATTCTACCTCTCTTTTCACCAAACTGACATCATGCCAGCTCTCTGATTTATGACTTGCTAATTGACTAATTTCTGCATTAATAAAAGGGCAAGTTTTTGAGCTCCCCATCAGCAATAGAGCTCATGTCTAGATTGTGTGCACTGGCACTTACTGCTTTGTTTCAATGGTCAAGGGATGTTCATACAGTTCATCTGTGACATTAAACGTGGTCCCTCAATGCCCTTTCACACCAGCGATGGGGAAAAGAGCTTTTTACCACACCTGCCTGGCAGTGACCAATCTCTGTGAAACACAGGGAGACCCAAACACCTCCTCTCTGTGCTGTGCACTGCACAACTCACCTCCTGGCTTCTGGAAGCAGTAGCACCACTCGTTGTTGGAAAGCTTTCCATCCTTGAAGGAGTCACAGGAGTTGAAGAGTGGTTTGACACAGGGCTCGTACTTGTCCAGGTAAATGGCACTGATCTCTGAGGGATCCAGCAGCAGGTCATAGTTCATGTCAAGTTTGTTGAACATCCAGCCTAAGGAATCCTTACAGATTGGTAGTATGCTGGTGTCAAACCCTGTAAGAAGACAGGCAGACATTCCCCCTCTGAACCCCAGCACACCCCTGGCACAGGAGCCCCTGCTGAGGTGAAACCTTTCTGATTTTGTTTGGCTGGACTCTGAACATTAGACTGACTTGCCCAAAGCAGAACAAAATTCTAAGACTGATCTGACTGTGTAAAGCTTAAAACCCAAGCACAGCTACAAACTAGAGCACTACTCACGCTCTGTAGGAGCTGTGGGGTGGGGAGGGCTGAGATTCAGAGCTGATTTCTGTAATTCAAAGTTATTTCTACTCAAAAAATTCTTATTTATTTTTTTTCCATCCTCAGTCCAACTGGGCTGGCCTGGGTCCAGGAAACTGAAATGTTATGAGAAGAGGCTGCATCCACCATATTTTCAAACTAGATTGAGTTTGAATGCAATTTAAATCCTGTTTCCCATACTCATTTCTAGTTGCCTGAGCAAATTCTTTCCTGCTGTGCTCTCACCTTCTGCCTCTCATCCTTCCTTTTCACTCTTCAAAGCCCTGTCTGTGTGGCAGACAACAAAATGCTTTGATCTGGGCTGTGAGCTACCTGGGGGAGGCAGGGGGAGAGAAGGGGCGAAGTGTCTCTGTTTCTTCCACCTCTCTGAGGAAGGGCACTGCTTCAGCTGGGAGCTCCACAGGGCTGCCCATGCTCTCCCACGCTGTACCAGCCCCACTCCTTCCTGCAGCCTCCAGGGTTCTGCAGCAATACAGGAGTCTGCTCCTCCAGTGCTTTGGAAACCATCATCATAATTCATTTTAATAGCCCAGATTCTTCAAAGACTGCAGCAGCAGCAGTGGTCATCACAGAAAGCCCAAGTCGTGCACACAGATACCCAGAGTGTCCATGAGATACATATTCCAGTGTTCTGCAGGCTCCACAAGAACAGTGGCAATGCCTCTTTCACAAACAAGACAGGGCACCCATTATAAATCTACACTGTCATGGTATTTTTTCAATGCTTGGAACTAAATTCCAAGTTATCTACAATGTAAGGAAGTATATTTATAATACAGAGATAACAAATCTGACAATGAGGATATTGGTTTGAACCAGGAACATGAATACATTGGCTGGAGATGTGCAGGGACAGAGCGCTCCTGACCCCTCGGGCACCTCATGCTCCCACTGCCCCAGCTGTGAGTGATAACCTGCCTGTGCTCTGCTCATTCTTTGGGCCACGTGGAGAAGCCTGATGAGCTTTTTCCTTTGGCTGCACCTTTCACTGAAGGAGGTCAAGCTTAGCTTTATGTGCTGTATGTGTCCCTTTCAGGGCCCTGCTTTGTTAAAGTGAAGCCTGAGCCGTGGCTGGACTCACGCTGTCAGTTTGTCCAAGCTCTGCAGCCTACCTGCTATTTTAAGCATTAATCCAAAGGAGAGCAGGGCTTTATGCTGGAAGCTGTGCTTTTTTTTTTCTATGCAGCTGTGGCTGAAGGTTGTCAGTGCCACAGAGGGACAATCAGAAGGGTTAACTAATGGGAAGGTTTGTGTCATTCATAATACATGTTTCTCTGAGGGAGGAAGAAGGTAACGCCATTTCCTCAGGGCTCCAGGCAGCTCAGGCAGGGAAGAGAGAAATCATGCTGAACATTTCATCACATTTTTGTGCTGTTATCTCCTATAGCATTATCTAATCACATTTGAGCACAGTGAAAAAGAAAAAGGCAGTGTGAATAGATGTAGGGGGAAGCCTGCTTGCCTTGCTGAAGCAATTAGGAATATTGACTTCAATTATTTTAGTCATCTGAAGAAGGCAAGGAGGATTTGGTCACTGTGCAATCTCTTGTTGAGTGAAAGGATTTAAGATTCCTTGACTTTGCCTTTATAAAGCAAGAGAAGCAGGGCATGCAGTCCTGCCTTGTGTGGGTGTTTGCTGTGCCAAATTTCCCACCATGGGGCAGGTTAAAAGCAGTCACACAGGCAGGGGTGGGTCATTCAGCTGCAGGGTGGGGGACAGGTGGGATCAGTACACATTTCAGCTATCCCAGTTTAACAGTCTTCAGGGGAAAAAGAGCTGGGTTCTGTTGTCTGCTCTTTTTCTGCACAGATGCCCTCCCTGGTAATGGCCTTTACACCCTGTTGTGGCACTTGCTGCTGCAAAGATGAGTAACTGCAAGGTCTGTTGTATAATCAGTGGCGTGTGTTGCTCAGCCCTGGTGGCTCTCTAAAGGTCATCCCTTAACTGCCAAGGATCAACACAGGGAGGAGGAGATCCTGCAATGAACTCGCTCCTGACAGTGTCTGTAGATTATTTCTGAGTCTTGTTTTGCTCCCTGCTGGGAAGTCTCTACCTGTGTGTCCAACAGGGATACAACCCCAGCATGCCCTCAGCACTGACCTGTCTGAGCAGATCACGAGACAGTGACTGCTGGGAGTGCAAAGATCTCTGTGACATCCCAGCAGGGTTTGGATGTGAGATACAGTCATGGAAGATCACTCATGAACACAGTTAATTACAGAAGTTTTGATTGTAATTTCTTATAAACAAGGGAGCTTCCACTGTTGTGACAAGAGTTCCAGATCAGGTTTATTAAGAGGCTGGATTATCAAACAGTGCTGGATTATTAGACAATGTGGTCTGGAAGTCTTTAACTACAGAGATGGTAGGTGTGATGGAAATATTATCAGTGGAAAGGTTAATTCTTTAATTGCCCCTCAACATGTAGTTGAAGGTGAATAGTAGCATCTACCTCCACTCTATACTGCCTCCTGGTAAAAAGTACTGCCCATAGATCACCTTTTGCATCTGCAGCCCAAATCCAACCATCCTGGATGCTCCCAGCACCCAGCAACAGGAATGAAAGCCAAGTGTGTCCTGCACGTCCAGCACGGGCTCTGACCCCCTGCATAACCGGGGCAGGTGATGGAAAATGGCTTTTGGAGCTCACTTACTTACCTTCACTGGGAGGTCACTGTGCTCCCATCAACTTGGTGAGGCCAAGTGATGGTGAATGAATTAGCTCCTTAGTAGAGTCTTTTGATATACTTACTTAAAATAATGATGCAATTTGCTGGATGAAATAAACCATATACTGTAATTCTGTAACGAATTCAGTGCTTGGTTAAGAGGCACAACAGACCCAGAACAAGAGTAACCTCAGTGAGAACTTTTCTGCATCTTTCTGTCCATCAGCTTAGTGCTGCAGTGCCTTTGGTGAGAAGCAGGAGAACGGTGCAGGCTCCACATCCCTCTTGCTCTTGGCTCCTTGGCAGAGGCTGCCAACACAGATGCCAATTAATGTCAGTTGAGGTGGTGGCTGCTCTCATTTGGACACCTACTCACAGGGACCTGAATTGAGAGCATCATGTTTCTCCTCCTGACTGACAGCTGCTCAGCATCCTAACAACTCTCACTCACTACAGAGCTGGAAGGAAATCAAACTGGTGACCTACATGTAAAAGTCTCACATCCCACTGACACACTAAAACGCTCCACCTCCTCTGAATTAAAAAGGAATTAAATTTAAAAAAAAAGTCTGTAAGTGAAAATCCTAATTAAAAATAAACACACCTTCTGGCATGAAAAAAAATTATTTTTCCCCTTCAAGAGTTGACTCACATGAGCCAGTTCTATTTTATTAAACTACACTACAATTAAATTAACGGGGGAATAATTAACCTAATTTCTCCCATCACTTAAAATAAAGGAAGGAGGAGAAGAAATGTTCCCCAGAAAAAATCCTTTATATTGCACAGATCTCTAGTAAAAGAAAAACAACTCCCACTCCAACCAAGGAGACCATCTAGATACAATAAGGAGATGTTATGAGGGGATGTTATGAATTATCATTAGGCTCAGGAGCAATTTGAATCTGATCTTGCTACCTAATTAGTTTTATTATTTCCTTATGTCAAAGCATGTCCCTGAGTTTCTTATATCATTTCTTGAGGAGATTTTAATTGTACAAAACCTGCAAAGACAAGGTTTCTGGCCCATGGTGCTTTGCTGGGATCAGAGAGCTCACTGAGTGAAGGTTTGAGATTTAAATACAATGAGCGCCCTCATCCCTTTTTTTCCTTTCTAGAGAGTTAAAAAGAAAACAAAAAGGAGTGTATATCTTTCCTTCACCTGGGGGTGAATTTAATACACTCAAAATGCTTATTTACACTAGCTTACTCACACTAGCATCTTAAAAAATTAATGTAGCCCAGAGAAATCTCTGCTGGAACACCTTCTCTAGACAGCCCGTGTGTCCAAGGCATCGCAGGCATCGCATCCCACCATCTGTTCCTTTTGCTGCCACAGGGGCACATCCAGAATGGATTACTTTGAGGATGTTCATGCCTTTTAAGACTCCACAGGCATAACCAAACCAGGTTAATGAAGTGATCTCTCTGGTGAGGAGGGCAACACATGCAGAGCAATAAAAAAAAGGGCAACACGTACATCAGAGAATGATTCCAGAGCTGTGTGTGTCCTGTTTGCCAGGATTCACAGAAATTCTTTTCTACAGCTTGGGTATGTGAACTTTGCTTTGAATTCTGAGCCCTGCTTAAGATGTCTTTCATTTTTACAAATGTCTGAAGTTAGAGGGAGCCAAATGCTGCTGTCCTCACTCTGTGAGTATTTTCAGTGCTACCAGAGAGAACTGGAGCTGCAGAATTTGGCACATGCAGATTAATTCATGAATACTGCTGCAAATCCTCAAAAAGAAAAATAAGACCAAGTTTTGTGGCATTCAAAAAATGATTTAAGCATCTAAACTCATAAAGTTTCTTTCTTTTTTCTTTTTTTAACTGATATATAAGAAAATAAGAAAATGTGCCAAACTAAGTCAACAGTCTAAAAATGAACATTGTTGAGATCAAGTGTTTAAGATCATCAAGGCAGCCTTTCAAATAAAAGCTGCCAGAAATCAAACTAAACTAAAAAGAGATAACAGCTCCTCTGTGAATCAGAGCAAACACTGCAGAATTACCAGGGATGTTTTTCTCGCTGAAATGTCTTCAGAAAGAAAAAAAAAAAAAAGACTCAACACCTTTAGGATTGTATTGAGACTTTGGCCTCTGGCAAGGTCCTCGTGAGGATCTCACAGGTTTTGCATGAAAAACATCCTTTTGGGAATCTGATAAAATGAGATTTCATGTGATTCTGGGCCTACAGGACTTCAAACGAAGTTTAAAGTCTCTGAAGCTCTCTGTCGTGGGGTCTGAAACGAATTCACATCTGGAAGCCATTATTAGCTGTACACCCAGTTGCTTTTTTGCACTATGTTTCAGCTTCCTCTGTATGAGAATAGCCTTTTTTGGAGTACTGTTTGAGAAATAAGTAGGACATATGGTGTTAAAGATACTGACTTTGTTGTAAATACTATGGAAAATCAGTGAAGGTGAGTCACAAACCCAGATAAAACTTGTGCATCCTACTTTGCAACACACAACGTGTTTTGGGATGCACTATTTAAAAGAATTAATGAGTCCTTACAGAAAATAAAGTTGCATCTGCTCTCTGATGAACATGACCTCTTTTGATGCTGTTATGTGAATCTTTACCCTCCCTGGTGGGTAAATGACATCAAAATCAGTCATGTTGGCTTAACCCACAGAGAGTAAATGTCCTCCAAACTGTTCACTTTCTTCCTTTCTTGGAAAAAGAAAAAAAGCATCAAAGGAAGTAATGATGGTGTTATTAAATACCTAGGACACAACAGATTTATGGCTTTCCAGACCATTTAAGTCTTCCAGCTCCATGGCTCGGGTGTGGATGTTTTAATTATTTTTTTTCTCTTATATATAAGCTGTTAGCAGGAAATTGCAAAGTCAAATCTGAGTTTTTCCCAACATTGAAATAATTTACTGCACTTGCATGCCACACTTTTGGCTTATCCCACTGACCTCGGGTCAGAAAATGCTTGGCCATAAACCTGGTGGGTAAGGAAACACCACAGTCCAGCCCCAAGGGGTGATTTGGATGCAGCCACGCTGACATGGAGGGTCATGGAATTTAACTGTACAGACACAAACTATACCATGTTAGTTCACCTAAGAAAAGTCCCTGAGCAGTTTCCTTTACTAGTATAGAGGTCACCTCCATGGCCTTCAAAGGGATTTGCCTGATTAACTTGTGAAGGCCATTCTGTCTCCAACTGCCTGT
This sequence comes from Chiroxiphia lanceolata, assembly GCF_009829145.1. Lineage (NCBI taxonomy): Eukaryota > Metazoa > Chordata > Aves > Passeriformes > Pipridae > Chiroxiphia > Chiroxiphia lanceolata. The sequence goes on from NC_045651.1 coordinate 15,648,631, forward strand.
TTTTAGAGCAGTTTGGGTCAGAGGGGGAACAGAAGGGCTGCAGCTCCTTCAGAAAATGGAATTTATTTGCAGGATTGGGTCTCCTGTGTGCCTGCTGACTCCCTGGCACCTGCCTGACACCAAGGAATGTTCAATGTTCACCAAGGAAAGGGGTTTTCTTACTGCCTTGCGCCGTCTCCGAGCTCGTGGGTTTGATGACACGATTGGCATCCTCGTGGAGAGCACCAAACCAGTCCTTTAGCCTCGAAGCCAGGCTCCTCAGCTCCTTGTCTGTGCAAGCTGGAAAAAGAACAAAGCACCAGACTGAGCCAGGAGCACCAGGGAAAAAAAAAACCTTCCCCCAGAGAGTCCATTAGAAAAGTCATGTTTGAGGTTGTGAAGTTCTCCTCATTAAGAGCTCTGAAGGAAAAGGAAAGGATGCAAGTTAAAAAGAAAATGTAAGTCATCATGAATTATAAGTTGGACTCAAGTACTTCCTCCAAAGGTGACATGATTTGTGATGGAAGAAGTGCCATGCAGAGCTACCCACCAGTTTGAAATTAGAGCTGTGTGACTGTTTAACTTAAATGTTTTCACCTTTTAGGATTCCAGAGAAAAATATCAGTCAGACAGACGGGGAGGAGGGACATACTTGCCTAGACATGCTACTCGAACAAGATGCTGGGAATAATTTATAGCCACATTTGGCTTACTGTAAGGCTATTATCACAGTAATAGGAAATATATATACTTATTTATATACAGAAAAAAATTGTCATGTTGCTCTAGTTCTACTGCAAGTAAGGCTCTGCCACCTCTGAAGGTTGTCAATTCCATTTTGTTAGTGAGGTAAAACATTTATTTTCTTATAAATTTTTACTGAGAAATACCTAATTTTCTTTTTCAGAAATTTCTGCCAAGAGATTAACATCCAGCTGAAGCAAATATTTTTAAGGAAGAAAGCTGCATTAGTCACCAGTTTCTGTCAGAAAAAATATTCTTGTTTCTGTATCATGTTTAGTGCTTAAAATTCACATGCTCAGGCAATTTTATTATTCCTGCTGTGCACTCGTTCTACATTTTAAATGACATTTCTTGGAATACAGAGGAGGATTTTATGCTGTAGAGGCAGGCATCCTTCACAGGCACAATATGGCTTCTCCATCTCACTGCACATTATAATGCTCCTCCTTCCACCTTGTTGAAGAACAATTGAGCCCCACAGCTCTCCCAAGTTAAACTCACTGCTCCAGTGACTGCAGGGAACTTGCAGAGATCTCATGGCTGTGCTGAGTCTTTGTTTGTTCTCCCACTTTATTCTGAGACAGGAATAACTCTTAAGTTAAAAATAGAAATTATAGCCTTTTCTAAGTGGGAACTATTTTAGCATTTGAGAGGGGAGAAGAAGAAAGATTTTCCCTTTTTTTTCCTGTAATGCTGGAAGAATTTAATGAATTTTCCTACTGAAGATAAAAATATGAAGATCACTATGCCTCCTTACTGAGTACAGGTGTGGAAATATCAGGTCTTAGAGAAGAAAACCCCAACAATTAATGTAAAATAAATGAAAGACAATACAATACTAACTCTAAAGTGGCTTACCTTAATGCAAAATCTCACCACTTTATTTTCTCACTTAAATTGACATCATATTTTACTCATTGTAAACTATCTTATCTTTGAAAGCTAAAACCAAAGCCAAGATAGGATTTTTGAGCCCACCATGCCATCTCTTCTATAAGGAACACTTCATGTTGTTCTTTCTTCCTTGGCTATTACTCACAAAGTCTTTTGTCAGAGAAAAGTCACAACAGAAGCAATAGCAGAACAAATTCCATCATCCTGCCTGTAATGAGGCCCCATTAGGAGGCGTCTGAAGGGGGAAAGGTAGGAAGAAAACTAATGTTATCATTAATAATTATTCAGCTATGAACTAGGTCTAGACAGGCACAAATGATTTCTTATTTTATGAGTTTAGATCCAAAAAGATAGAGAAATTTCCACCACTGGTAATTTCAACAGGAGTTGGGCACTTAAATACATGTTAGTAGTGATGCAGAAGCTTCTTTTACGATGCTGTTCCTGCATTCCCTAATGAACTGTCAGCAACTGGTTCTCATCAGACATAATTTTTGTCAAAATATTATGAGACCACTACGGCACCACGAGAGACCCTAAAAACCTTCTTTTCAATAACCTGTCTCACAAATGTTTCCTGAGGACTGTACTGATAATAATTCATCTTTCCCAAATAAAAGAAGGCAGTGCCTTTTCTTTCCTTCTGTCTTGTCCTTCAAAAATCAGTTTTGAAAAGGAAAAAAAAAAGAGAAATACAGTGCACAAGTGTTGTTTAGCCAATCCCTCATGCACGTGACAGGTTATCCATATGTTCAGAGTACTTCACAAGTGTATCTCCAGTCAAACTGCACACACAAACACAGCTTTGACTCCTGATTATGTCAGGTGGGTGAAAAAAAAAAAAAAGAGGATTCATTTGTCCAAGAAATGAGTAATGTAATTTTATTGTGCAGGTCTGATACTTTTACTGTGGCATGTGTCACCTTTAGGAAGCCAAGGCTGGAACTCTGGACCACAGAGATCCATTCCTGTGCCTTCCTGACCCCTTACCATGCCTTGGGCACAGGTACACTGAGCTTCACAGGCAATCAAGGCCCAGAAAAAAAGAAAATAACAAATAAAACACCCTCTAGAGTGATTTTCCTTATTCAGATCTGTGTACTTCCAAATGCAAAGCCAACCCTAGAGACCACAGCAACCCACAGCTTTGAGGGATCCGGCATTTGCTCCCAAACTCACAGTGTAGGAGAAGCTCCTGCTCCACCTCTCCCAGCCTCAGCACCCTGCAGGATTCCCAGGCATTCCCAGGGCCAGACTGAGGGCTCTAAAACAAATCCTACAGAGTGGGCATTTGCTGTAAACTGCATTGACTGAGGTAATTGGAATCCATGCTTTTAAATTGCAGCTGAGGCCAGGACTGAATGCACAGTGTAGGTGGGACAGAAGCAATTAATTAATGGTAAACAGAAGTAATTAATTAGTGGCAAATCAGACTTGAAACAACTCCTCTGTACAGTCAAAGCACACAAACACAACAGGATCTGTAAAATGCCATTTGTAATGAATTGTTACATGTTTTTCCATGTCTGTAACTAACCATGTTTAGATTTTCCATGCCCATGGACATTCCTTCTTACACCAGTCCTGTGCCTTTACCCAACAGCTGCAATCCCTGAGCTACATCAGCTGGGTTATACCCTACAGCTGCTCAGACAGAGGAAGCCTGTATCCTCCTGTCATTCCCTGACATTCCCTTGATTTTGATGGAGCCAGAACAGGCTTGGAGCCTCCTCTGCGCTGCATCTTTCTCCAGGACTGCTTCCCTCACTCCCTCCGAGGACAGTCTTTGAGGGTGGACCATGGATGATTTATTTCTCTTGTTTTCACTGACCCCAAACCCTGCAGATTTCCCTTGGAATTCAGTCTGAGGCACGACTTGACAGGAAGCCCAGAACTGGAGTTTTTTGCATTCTGGATAGTTCTTTTGTGAATAACTGAGATACTCCTTAAGTATGCTGCTTAAAGATGATTCCACAGTGGATAAGATGTTGAGGTTCTCTCTTAGGACTGCAGTCTTTCTTCACAAGGATAAATGCTGTTTCATGAGTCAAACAGGAACCAACTTTGCTGTTAATATGGAGTGAATAATAAATTCCTGGACGAGACTTCAAAAATTTTATGCAAAGTTCAGCTAAATTTCTGTTCAAGTATTTAACACCCTCAATCTTACTTTCTCCTGCACATTAAAATAGAGGAAGCATTATTTTACACTTTCTTGTGTTAAATTTTATTTTAACGCCACTGTGCCTGGTTAAAAATATCCTGCCTCTCTACCTGATGGAACTGCATTCTATTTCATTTATTTGAACGTTATCAGCAGTATATAATCATTCTGAATTTGTTTGTTTTGGGACACTTCGAAGTGGATTGACATTCAGAGGGCACAAGTTTCATACAAAGTCAGGCTGGGTTCCAGGAACCAGAGCACTTCATGTTTTATTTCTGATGGTAGGACCCATTATGTTACATATCAAACAATTAGAAAGCATAGCTCTGAGGACCCTCAGATCTAAGATCCTCATATATAAATTTCCATCAGTATAAGTTTTAAAGCATTTTTAGGAACCCTCTTCATAAAAAATGCAGTGCAAATGTACCTCTTTACTATTAATAGAAGTTTCAAGTCCCATTCCTGAGACGACAAGAACAGGGCTGTAGGAGGAGTGGATGTGATAATGGGTCTCTTGCTATTTGGAGATTTATAAGGAGAGAACACTGGGGCTGCAAACAATATGGATGTTGACATGGCTTGAAGCACTGATTAAAAAAATCCGGGATGAAGAGAATCACCAAGGGAGGAACGTCTCTATAGTCCCTCTCTAACAACCCAAATCTGTCCTGTTGACTGTCAGCAGCCATTTCAAGCTCCAGTGCTGTGACACAGACCCAAGTGCAAACACGTGCAAAGAGGCATTTTTCACTCTGGTGTGTGTCTTCTTCAAGATAACAGACTCTGCCTTCAGGTCATTTCCTACACCTTTTGAAAAGAGAACAACCCACAAGGCTTTGTACTTGCTATTTTATCCATGTAACCAAAAGTTCTGCCTGAGCAGCCATGGGACATCAGATCCCCGTGGAACTTTAATTCCTGGACCCCTCACTGCTGATGCTCTTCCACGACATCCATGATTTCCCAGCATGCAGCAGGTTGGGATGGCTGCTGCTCCAGCTGGGGATGGAGAGGCAGGATTTAAACATCCAGCTCTCCTACCTGATCCCAGAGCCAATGCCCTGCACCTGCCATGGCAGTGGGGCCAGGAACAGTGGCAGAACCTGTCCCTTCTCTGAGCCACGGAGGATCTGTGTGCTGCTGGACCCAACCCACACCCTCAGATCTGAATCTGCAGATGTGAGGAATTATCCTGCAGAACTGATTTATTAGCAAGCACTGAAAGTGCAGATTTATTCCCAAGGGTGAGGGAGTTGGTCGAGCAGTTATTTATTCCTAACAAACTGAAAGCACTTTTGCTAAATACCTATTCTCACTAAGCAGAAAACATTAATCTGACCTAATGGAAAGCCATTAGCATGCTCTAAAGGCTCAGGTTTTCATAGGCCTTGGACTTTTTCAGCTCTACAGACACTATTTACATAGGTGGTGAAAATTAGCAGGATAATATTTAATTTCACTCTTTCAGATAGGGACTTTCAATAGTACTTGGTGATAGAAATCAACACTAAAACTGAACTTATCTGTAGATGTATAAGATTAAATCAATACTGAGTCACATCCCATTTTTATTCCAGCCTAGCAAAGCAGTATTGTAAAATATTCATCCACTAACAAAATAACCAAACAAGCCTTGTAACTCCTACTGCAGTGAACTCTGAACAAAACTTAGGAAGTACATTGCTGCAGTACTGTATCAGTGTCTCACTTGCTGCCAGAATATTCTGGCACTGTGTGGCAAGCAAGAAGTCTGTGTTGTCCAGAAAAAAGTTACAGTGATACATTACACTGTTTCCCAATAAGCAAACCATGCAAACAGATTCATAGTATGTGTGTAACAGCTTTTGTATCATTTGACTTCCCTGTCACCTCTCTGTCATCTGTCTCTTGCCTTCTTGCTACTACTGTCATTATTCTAATAATGATTTTTACAAATAGTGCTAAATTACTGCCAATTACATTACCAGAGACTGGTTTTTTGGATTGATATTATTGTGATATAAATAGGCTAAATAGTGTCTTAGGTAGAGACTGAGGAACAGATTCCCTATTCCCTGAATGCCAAAGTGGAGTATGTGAACATTCCCTCAGAGCTGGGATAGCTTCAACTTTTCTGTACTGTAGAGGAAAGGAAACTGCAAATGCATATATAAGAATGCAAATAATAATAATAATTAAAAAAAAAAGTAAAAGTAGAAGCTTTAAAAAAATATATATTTAGTTACTCAGCTAATTCCACCCAAATTAAATCTGCCATGACAGAATTCAGCTTAGGAACATGCCACTAGTTTTGGAATCACCTGCTTAAAGATGCAAATGTCCTGCCATGGAGCAGAACCAAGGGGTTGAGGTGACCAGCCACATAATGAAAATAAGAAATGGAAAACTTTGCAAGAGAGCCCATCTCTGAAATTTCAGCCTTGGTATTCCCTGAGCAACAAGAGGGAGGGGGGTGCATTAGTGGAATCTGGCCCTGTTTGCTGCTTGGCTCACAAGCAGAAACCAGCTGTTGGTATTATTATGTTACCAGCTCTTATTATTATGATGTTACCATGTATTGGTAACAAATGTCAGTGGTAACAAAGGGGCCAGACATTTGTCCTGTGAGTTTGGAGGACAAGTCCATTTAGTTTTGATTTAAATGTGTTATAGCACGAACTTCCATGACATTGCCCAATTCCTCCAGCTAGAAATAGGACAGAAATTATTTCAGCAATTCAAAAAGGAAAAAAAACCCTCTCATTTTCGTATTTTTGAAGACTAACACAACAAAATTCTATGGTAAAACACGTACTTAAGAACAATGTAATAGCACTTTAAAAAGTTTGACAGAAATGGCTGATAGCATGGAGGTTGAGAGGAGATAACACTCATCCTTTGAACTGTATTTTATGTTATTCTTTACATTCTATATACTTTATAAAAAGAAAATGCAGCAATTTCAACCACCCTTTCTCTGACAAACATCACTACATTCATTTTCTCTCTTGTAGGTAAGTCAACAACTCCTTTCACCCTGCTATGATTGTGTCCACATGTGTGTTGATTATCTAAACAGGTTTTAAGGATAAAGTTAAAAAAACTGTAGCATCTTTCAGGCTAAAGGGGGGGTGGGTGGGTCTGCTCCCAGTCATGGAAAATAATGTTCAAAACACCTCTGCTGCAGGAGCTGATTTGAAACTAAGCACCAAGATGAACTCAGTGCTGTGCTAACCCTCCACTTGCAATTTGACCACACGCAGATGCAGCTAAACATACACACCTCCATGTGACTTGTACATGACTCCCTGGTGTTTTATAGGTGACATTTTGGTGATGCAACTCTGAGGATAATTACCTTCACAATTATTGCACCGCTCGTGGCTGGAAGGGGTGATGCTCTCATTTGCTCTTCTCACTGAGGCCTCAGGCAACTTCTTCTAACAATAAGAAGTGAGGTATTATGCCAATAATTTCACGAAGTAGAAAGGAATGGATTGTTTACTATTACTGGAAGGAAAGGTTCTGCATTCCAAACATGCCTTGCTGGTTTGATCACTGCATGACTTCCATCTCAAATCCCTCCTGTAGTGTCACCAACATTCCATGACAAAATTCTTTGTGGATATATCTGTCTTGCTGCATTTTTGGCATTCCCTGGCTATTCTTCCCCAGGGTTGACACCTATGCCTATAACCACCTCTGATCCTTCTGTCACTTGTTTTTGCCTTGTCTTATAAATACAGCAGCAGATGCCAAGATCCTGCAGTTCAGACTTTCAGATGATTGCAGGAGCAGCTGAGCTATTGGGAAGACGAAATAGGCTTTGATCTGAAGCTTCTTTAAAATGGGACATATAAAACACAAAGCTCAGCCAGACCTGTGCAAACAAAGATTTGAGAGCTGCAAAGCTCCCTGTTAATGCTGCAGGCAAAGTGTACATCTGCTTTCAGGGTGCTTAACTCTGGTTCCTTTTGTGCTCACATTAATTGGGAAAACCCTGCAAAGTTCATCTTTGCCAGGTGATTAAGAAGCCTGGAGTTTTATTTTAAATACATCCCAACTATAAGATGGTGGGGGACTGTCAAACTGAGCAGGAAACTTGTGGGAGCAATGTCCCTTGTGCCATTCTGGCCACGTCAGGTACTAATTAAAATGTTATCTCCTGCATGATTCTTAGCCTCCCAAAATTCACTTGCCAGCTGATGTTCTCATTCAAATTCTGCATATCACCTGAAGGGCTGAATAGAGGGAGTTACATCAACTGAAAACTAAAGCAGAGCAAATAAAAACATCTGACTGAATGGACTTTTCCAGCAGTTCATGCAGTTCTCTGGATGAAAAAAGGCTTTATGGAGTCATCATATCCTCTCTTCCCTTCCTTCCTTTCTCCCTCCCTCTTCCTTCCTCTCTGTTTTTACACTCTGAACAGATGTCCTTGACTTGGCATCCAGTGTCTTCTGCACCAGCCTCAGAGAAGACATTCCTGTTGGCTTTAGCCTTGGCTTGTCGAGCATTGGCTGGTCTTTGCAAGAGGGATGAATTCTTAGAAAAAATGAACCCTGGTTTGAGTTTAAAGCAGTGCTAAAAAAGCAGCTCACAGCCCATGGGAGGTTTTCACAAATACCTGACTTTGCTGCCAACAGCTCAGCAGATATTACACTCTAAGGCATTGGGAATAATAAATAAGCAAAGCTGGAAGAATAATTAAGAGTACAAACAAAACTCACTGAGGTTAAAATGAGGGAACTGAGGGACAGTTATTTTTAGACAAGCAGTATCACAGTGTGTATATTTGAGTATTAAATGGAATTGTTTCCTACAGACCTTCCAAAGCCATAGCTGAAAATGTTAAGACAACCTGCTGAACTTCTCCACATCCAAGAGGTTGTTTTGCTCCACTTGCTGAACAGAGAGAAATTTTAGATTCTGATATTCAGTAAAAAATGTTCTGAATTACAGTAGTTGGAAATAACTTGAGCTGTTGATGCTAAGGGCAGCTGCTACCTTCCATAATGGAAATGGCCCTGAGCTGGAAGGAGCAAAATTCAGGAAGTAAAATTAGTAATTTGACAGCATTTGAGAAGAAATGGGCAGATCTATTTATGTTCAATTGGAGCAGGAAAGCAACAGCCAAGAGTATAAATGAAAAGATTATATACAGGGAAAAATAAAAGCACAAGATGATTTCACAGAATGCCTATGGAGAAGCATAAGCACATGCAACACTTCCCCAAAAGAAGTTGAAAATATGGTTATATATGAAATGAGCTGTAAGAGGCCTCTAGTTTTTACAGCTCTTTGTGCAATCACAGATGGATCCAAACTGAATTAAGAAAAAAAATGCACTGGCAGTAGATAATTTTTGTAAAGTGTCATAGTAAACAGAGATATTTATTATTATTTGATAACATTCTTTTAAAATGCACGAAGTTTTGGTGGTTCGTAGGATAAAACTGCTACTTTTACACAATTCTGTTCTTCTGACACTACTCCAGCTCTTTAAGTTTGTTCAAATCTAAAATTAATGAGCTCCCAGTTGGTTATTGGGGTTTTTTTGTCTGTTTTAATGAGAAAAGGTATTATTTTTATGGGTAGCAAGATCCAAATGCCAGTGTGTGCTCAGGATGCCTACTCTGGAGGTGAGGTCTGGGCTGTCCACCCTCATGATAGATGATCACAGCTGCTACCTGAGGAAACTCAGCACAGAACATTGTACAGAAGTGAAAAACAGGACTCTCACTGTGCAGCCTGTGTGGGTCTAGCACAGGGCACTCCCCGAGGGACACTGAACACTAGGACTGATCTGCTCTCCCACAGAAAAAAAATCACCCCACATTCTTCTCACAGTCCCTGCTGGGATTTCAGATGCTGCCTAAAAGCAGCAAGAGGCACCCAGGAATTTATTAGAAAGACTCCTTCTTCCAGGAACTGGTACTCTATGAAACAGAAAAAAAGGGGGAAACAATTGAGTAGATTCACTTAATTTTTAGCAGAGCCCACCATCTTTATTCTTGTCCTCAGGGACCCTTGAAAAGTGACAGATAAATCCAATTTGCCCACGCTTGAGCAGGAGGGAGAGGGAGATACTCGTGAGTCAGCATATGCTAGCAGAAACTGTTTTTCCCCCTCATTAACTTTTTTGCACATCAGTTGATTTTTATTTTATACTGTGTATATCCGTGTGCTTATTTTCTGTGTTCCCTACTGGATGTCATCACAACTGATACCACCAGGGCTTCATTAATGTAAAATGTTGTCATGTGGTGAATTATTCTTAAATGAGAAAACACAGGCAACCCTAGAAGAGAAAATGAGGAGCTGTCGGACAACATGGGGCTGGGAGCATTTGAAAAAGTCCCATGGGAATTCCTCCAGCAAATTGTTGGGAAAACTGATTGAAATTCAATAAGAAAGTGCAAATGAGACAACATAGCTCCCCTGTGGATTGCAAAGATCCCCTGACAAGAAATCAGAACTATTTCTGCACTACTGCACCTTCCAAATCCAGAAATGCACAAACACCAGGAGGAAATGCAGCACAGCAACACAGCAATCAGGGCAACAGGGAACAGCCAAGGGGTGGAGTAACCTTGGTAAGGGAACACAATGTTCTCAAATATTAAGAACAAAATTTGAGTGAATTTATGGCTGGAATAGGATTTTACTGGAACCATTTGTACACCAGAGCCTCCCTCCAAAAGTTTGTCTTGTGCCTTTTACATTTCTTTGTTCCTTTGATGCTCCTTAAGGAGGCAGGGATACCATTTCACACTCTGGCCCTTTTAATGTTTTGATTTTTAATTCACTATAGAGCTGGAATGTAGTTTTCCCATTCTGACACAAGTTCCTGTATATTAAAGTATCTGTAGGTTACAGGCATTTAGTACAATATTTACCATCCCTGTCACTGTCAGGAAAAGCAGTTCCCATTAAAGGAACCAAGTCCCATTATTTTATTGTGAGCTAATGACCACAGGCTGTTTTACATGTGTCTCATTGCAAAAGGATTAAAAATCATTTCCTACTACATTTGCTATGACTGATCACAGAAATGCACTTCTAATGTTGAGAAAATCTTGGAGAAGAAGTCACTTGGAATTTTTTTCTTTTCCTCTGCCCAAAACCTTCACTGATAGCAAAAGGAGACTGGATTTAAATCTCTGTAACAACAGGTGAAGGACACACACATTCACTCTCTTGCATAGCAGGCAGACTCACAGGGTCTTTTACTTTACCCCTATAAAGTAATAATGCAAGAGGAGCCTCCTTTGGTTGTCATAAAGGCAGCCAGTAAAGAGAAAAAATCGCCCTTGGATTCATACCCACCTGTCTGTACAAAGCACTGCTGAAAGCCCAATTATTTTGATGGATACTGAGGAGAGCAAAAAAAAATAAGGACTTATGTAAATTACAATGAAAGAACTCAATGTATTTCGAAAGCTATCTCAGGAATTTACAGTAAATAACGCTTTCAAAGGAAATGGTAATCTTTCTGCATTGAAAGCTTCTGATCTTACCATCTTTACTTCAGATCATATTAGTACCGTGCATCATTACAAGAATGTGTTCTGTGAAGCATGTGTACTCTATCTTGCTTCTATTCATCATAAATACTCTCCCTGTGAAAGCACACTTTGCCACTGTGCACACATTTTTCTTTCTAAGATTTAATTCATTTCCCGAAGAAACGTCACGCAAAAATCAATCTTGGCAGTACAAGTTCACAAGGCCTGATTCATTTAACAGATGATTTATTGACAGTAGCCAGATAGAAAATAAAGAGAATGTTCTTACTAAGAGCAACATTACACATCCCCAGTGGTGTATATAGAGATGGTATGTACAGAGGAGGGAAATGTTCCTTCGTGGATAAATGATACATTGCAAGAAGGAAAAAGAGCTTGCCCTGGTTCATGGCTGGCTTCCAGCTCCTATTCCAGCTCCCTGTTTGTACTCCCAGTTCATGTTACTGCATAAATCCTGACCTTTGCTGTTGTTGGTTTCATTGAAAAACAATAGCTTGTAGAAGGAGAGATAAGAAAACAAGTATCCTGTTACAGAATATGTAATTTTGATTGGTGTCCAGACATAAATCAGCTCTTCAGAGAAAATGTGAAAGTTCAACCAAACTGCATGTGTAGGAGCAGACCACAGCTGAGTGTAGTAGTTAATGGTTTGACAGCTAATCTGGGAAGTATTTATCTAAGTAGTGTCACACAGGAGGATTAAACACTTCTCTTCCTTCTCTCTTTCCTTCCTGTCCTTTTTTCACAAAGTGACAAAGAAAGGGGTTTTGCAGCTCTCCAGGCTGAATACACCTTGGATTCTTCATATCCTTAATTTTATTTTCTACTAAACAAGACATGGAGAAAAGAACTACCTCCCTGCAGCACCCATTTACCCATATATTCCACAAGAATGGTGGGATCCTGGAGTGTCTCATAAAAATAAAGAAGATTTTCCCTGAGCTGCCTCATCCTCTCATATTCATCATGACCAGAGTGATCGAGTGTGACCTTCAGCGTGATAACTACTTTGGTGTCCCCAAGTCAGGCATTAAATCATCCAAATTTTAGTTCAATGGCTCTTGGAAAAGAGTCCAAGCCCTGATGTCAGGTGCTCACACTGCTGAGCCGAAGCACCCACACACACCCAGGGCAGAGAACTCCCGGTCCCAGGCACAGAGATGGGCTTGAAATCCTGCTCATTCCTGAGGAATGAGGAGCTGGGGCTGAGCTGGCAGGGAAATGCCCTCTGTGCCCCACGTGTGATGTCCAGAAACCTCACAGGGAGCTCAGCAAAGAGACCATTTAACTGCCAGAAAGCAGCAGCGAAACATCGCTGGGCTGAGTTCGACAGCAAACAGTTCCGAGCACAGCCTGTCCCACCAGTCTGGTCCCCTGGAGATCTGAGACTTTGCCAAATTTCTACATCCCAGCACTGCATAGCTGTGAAGCTGGTATCTCCAACTAACCCATCGTGCTAAATGCTAGACAAACACAGGGAAAAAAAAATTGCTCATGTATGAAAGATTGCACGCTCAGGTTTTCTTTTGGAAAAAGTAAAACAAATCCTTCATCCTTCCCGCTGACAAATAGCAGGAAAGGAAATTATTTCTACAGATTTCTGAAGTGCAAAAAGTGAGGAACATTTGGCATGCCTCATTAAACAGGCAAAAATAGAAAACATTTTGAAAACAGAGTTGAATAAGATATAATATATCCACAGGACTCCATAGAAAAAAGAAGGAAAGATTAAAATCTGTTCCCAGCAAGATAATTTAAACCCGGAGTGATGCATTCCCTCCCTAGTAATCAGTCTGCAAATAGGATGATTTAACTGAGACCCTCAAAATCTCTGTAACAGAAACACAGAAAAACCTGATTAATTCAATTGTACTATATTGCACTGTCAGAATTATAAAGTGAAAATGTTAACTGAACCTACAAGGCCTTTTTACTGTGTAACAGAATTCAGAAGTAATTAAAAAGAATCCCAAGCACCAACATTTCATGAAAACAAGTCTACATATTTTCCTGTGTCAGAGGAGCTGTGAGTGTGAAACCCAGCAGACAGGAACTCTCCACGGGTGTATTTACAGCCAACAGTCACAAGGTAGCAGCACAAAGCGTCGGTCTAAAGGATTTCTTAAAGATCCTCCCGAGGTGGAGGTGATGTGTCATCAGGACACTGCTCCCAGTGTGGAGGCAACACAACTCCCTGCAATTAAGTGCTTAGCGGGGAGTAAGTTCAGTGCCGGGGTGGCCTGTGCCAAGCTCTGTGAGCCAGCCAGGAAAAGCCCAGTAAAAGAACAGCCCTTTTTTGGATTTGCTGGAGACATGAGAGATGTGTTAGGTGACCTGACATCAGGGCACAACGAGGCCAGGGAGGGCAGAAGGTCTGGCAGGGTCACGGAGGGAAACCTCACATCTGGTGGTGCCTCACAGCTCACAAATTGGCTGCTCAGCTCCTGAGCCGACCTGCTTTCGAACAAGAAATGATTATTTTCTCCTTTCAGTACCCTCTATATGCTCTTTTTAAAAGGAAAAAGTATATGTATCCATTCTCTACATGTTACATTGTGTATATACTATGGTGGGATATTGTGTGCATGCACAGTAACTTGCAATTCCAAAAGTAAATCTGTATTCTAGGACATAAACATAAGGGTCAATAGGTCAATAAAGATGAATAAATTCACTCTTTAGCTCCTGTAAGGGGTAGAAGCACTCACAGAGAGGAACTGACATCTGCAGCAGAGCTGTAACTGAATATTCACAGATTTCTCAAGAGCTGGATTTTTTTGGCTATTGATCTGCCAATCACTTCTTCTGTCGGAGGAAATTCAGTTATCCACGTCTCACCGGGCCTTTCTCACCTGGTTGCTTTTGTGGGAGGTGTGTTTGTTGTACATCCACATCTTTTATGGGATCTCAGGATGAAAAATTCAATAGCTGCTGCGCTGAATTCTAAAGATCATTTATTCTACTTGTTTAGAAAATGAAAATGACACCAGCTTTTCTCTCCTCTCGCTCCCACCATCAGTTCACTTTCAAACAGTTTGGTATATTTTACTAAATTAAAAAGAAAAGTATCTTTTGTTAACTGGTGTTGCCTGGGCAAATGCTACAGATGTTCCCCATTATGGCATTGTCCCTGCCATCAGAATGCATTTGTAAAACTCTGTGGAATGAAAGCTCTCTAGCACAGTAATAACTGTGCCTTCTTGCTTTAAGAATGTGGAATCATTCCTCATTACTTACTACAGTTCCACCATAAATCCCAGTGACCTCCCCATTGCCTGGAAACTCCCTCAGCTCCCTGTCTTGTGCCTTGGGGTCCCAAAGCACCAACCAGGATTTCTTTTCCAGCTCAGCATCCACTTTCTGCACATCAGTAAAGGCAGATTCATTCACTTCAAATGGACCCTGTCCAGCTAACATTGATGCCAACTTGACTTCTTCAGCTCTCAGCTACTTTCAATGCAGTTTTCCCAAGAATCCTGTACTCCCATGTTTTTGTGCCTGTCTTCTACATGTCCCATTCATGCTCTCTGCAGAAGACTGGGAGGGGTGCTCTGTCCTCACCCTCTTTTTGTCCTCCATGAACAGAAACTCAGTTCAGTTTCCAAGACATGTGTGTGAAGGACTGATGGATTGAGTTCTGCCCGTCACATTGAAATTTTTGTCTATATTTCAGACACCTCACAAATGCCAACTTGTCATCTGAAGATCCCCACAGGCAGAACTGATCTCATTTTTCCTCTCTAGCGTTCAAACCCCTTCACTGGAGATCTTCTGTCACCTTTCAGTGGGGCTGTAGCCTTTCCTGGGACTATCTCCAAATTAACACTGCTTAAATTTTGTGCAAAGTCAGTAAATGGTGCTTTAAAACATGGCATTTCCAACCCATTCTCCCACAGAGGCACCTTTTATCAGTTCTCCTCCTGCCTATTCTCATGCCCTTTCCTCTGGCCTTACTGAGTCTCACCATCATCTCTTCGTATCCTTCCGAAAAGCTTCTGCAAAGACAATTTTGCAAAGATAACGCAGCCCAGCTCCTGGGGCTGACCATTCCATCCTCTGCTGCCTGTGTTTTCCCACTGGCCTCCCAGTCCCCACTGCAGAGCACATCAGCTGCAAGACTGTTTCCAGACCCTTTCCAGGTTCTCTTTCTCTTCCAATCACCCCTGTACTGAGCCATCACCGACTCCTCCGTGTTAACGATGACAGCCCTTATTACCCAGTTACTAAACTTTAAAACAAGTACCTTCAGCTCTTCTTGTCACACCTGTCAGAGACTCTCTGTAAACACTTGCAGAGTCATGTTCAGATACTTCTAAAACTCAGCTCTAACATGATGCCTACACAAAGCCAGACAAATGCACGATAATTCATCTCTGAGGCACCGACTGTAAGACTGCACATGCTGCTGACCTGTGCTGTCACATTTTTAACTGGCAATACCAGTGTTGTTTCTTCCCTTTACTTTATTTAGGTTGTAAACCTTTTGCCTAGAAACCATCTTTTTTTTCGCCATTTACATGAAATGGGCATAAAAATATCTGACTCCCTTATTAGCTAAGCCACTAAATTGTTAAAAGAAAGGTGTCTTAAAAAAGGAGAACTGTATAACCTCTTCCAGGTGTACAAAATGTATTTTGCAAAGGATAAGAAGATGAATGTGACAATTTGGCACCGTGTCAGAAAGAAGCCCCACTAATTGGGATGGATGATGACAAAGAGAAAATCAAAAATTCATGGCCTGATTTAGTTGAATGTAAATCTGAAAAAACCCCAACCCAGCAGTGCCAGGGAAATTATTCTATATTTGTTTAAGCGAGAGGCTCTACAGGATGCAATACAGCCATCTGTGCTTGGCCCATCTGTACTTGGAAAATACTGTAGGATTGTATTGCACCACTTCTGCTGTCAGACTTTGGAGATGTTACAAGATATGCCAAGGAGCAGGAATGGGAGATGACAGCACATGGATTAAGATCTCTGCCTCAAATTGTCTTCTCTCTAGTCACTTACAGATGCACTTCAAATCAAAATCACTAAGTCTTCCCAAGAACTCCTTGAAATTAGTTTCTCTTTCCTATATTTTACAGCTATTTCTACTCTTCCAATGGAAAGACAAACTACCACCATCAGTTAATGGTCATACATATAAATAAAATAAACAGTGCACTAAGCAGCAGAACTAACAAAACCTGCTTTGCTTCAGATTTGTTTCCTATGTCCCAACAGTTTTAAGCCCATAGAACTCTCCAAAGCCACACGTGCCAAAGCCATCCCCAAACCCCAAATATATTAAAATATTTCCCTTCCCACAAAACTCACTGTCCAAGGAGCAGCTGTGGGGATTTCCCTGTTGTCTGCATGACTCGTGTCAGACTGTGCAGCCCAAGGAACTGCTGAGCCTCCCCCTTGGGACTTTCTTTCCAGCCCATCTCTCAGTTTTGTCCCAGACCAGAGAGGAATCATGACCTCTATTACTCTGCTCGAGCTCATTTACAGGTTCAACAGGTATGAAGGGGAATTCAGCAAACAGCCTTTGTTAAAAACACCTCACACATATTTCCATGCAATAAAGGGAAATGGTTCTCGACACAGATCATTCCTGTCTGCAGGTTTATTTTAAAATTGGGAAAAATCACGTTGAAGCCATTAAAGAATCAGTGTTGAAGCCTCTTCCCTGCTCAGTGACTGCTGTGAGGAAGCAGCAGTGCTGTACTGGACAGGGTCACAGGGACAGCACGTGCAGAAGCACTCGCAGGTCTCTGCCATTGGATGTGAGCTCCTTTCTCTCTGTAGTTTCCTTGCCTCTTAAATACAACAAAGGCAGCTGCAATGAATTCATATCTCTGTAGTCAGAAAACACTGCAGTTAAGTGTGAGTGGGCTGGCACAAAGCCTTACTAGCAGAGAACTATAACTGTGCTGCAAAGAAAGCAGTAAAACCTACTTAGCCGTGAATTAATACATAATGAACAACTGACAATAATTATTTCAGTAGAGTGCTCCTGACCTGCTTTAACACTTCCTTCCTTTTTCTCTAATCATATTTTTTAGATAGTTTTGCACTTAACCACAGAGGCACTTAGTAGTTTGTATTTTCCATTAATTCTCTATATAATAGTAACTATTGCTTCCCCCTGAGAGAGAAGTGTAAATGACTGGCTCTTTTACTTTTTTTTTTTGTAATGATGAGAATGCAAAGCTTGTGACTTCGGGCTCAACAGAGCTCAACACATCTCATGGACCTTTACTCTGATAAGGCTTTGCTACAGAATGAGAGAATTCAGTGAAGTGTGGTAGGTGTAATTAAAATTGTGTTATGCTGCTGATCCACAGGCAGATAAATTCTATAAGCATTAAATTGCATTGGTTTGTTAAAAAAAAATTGGCTGTTGCTTTCCTTGTAAAAAACAACATCAATTTAAAGATGGTGAAACTATAAATCTGAAATGAATTACAGCAGTTCACAAGTTTCTCAGAATAAACAGAGGTCTGTGTACTCCCTTACCAAGAGACTTGATGCTTTATGGAGAGTGCAGTGAACCAGTTTAATAACAATTACAAGCCAAAGGGATCTACATGCACAGATTACTGACTGGTGGCATATTAATCTACTTTCTCCATCCACAGTATAAACTTCTTAAAGGAAAATACAGAGATTTTTCTGGGAACAAAGGTCACAGGTTTAAATCAAAGCGTTCTATTTGTAATGTTTTTATGTGCCATTCATTGACACAAATCTGATTAGGTGAAAATCAGCCTGGCATCAAATGTCACAATGTGGGCAGATCTTCTGTTTGCTCTGAATTGAAATAAAATTTCTGGCTATTTTCCTTGTGTATTAATAGTAATATTTCATCATTGTTAAGAGTCTAATCACAGTATGTTCTATGTGGAATATCATAAATCAGGAGCCCTGTTTACTCATTACATGGACCTGCAAGTTCAAAGAGATTGGCCTTTTTGGAAAAGTTATTCTTTTTCACATTTATCAGTCTGCAAAAATCAGAGTAAAAAGTCACCTGTTACAATCTTGTCTAACAAAATATTAATGTGTACTCTCTCAGAGACAGAAGCAGTTACTCACAGGGCTGTAGAGATAATGGGAAGAAACTAACAGAAATGACTTTACACATGCAAGCAAATTCTTGAATTAAAATCAGGTGAAAGGCAGATAAAATTGCAGCAGGTTTGAAGCTGAAGCCATGCAATAGTTTTTTAGTTAAGGGGCATGCCTTTGTTCTGAAAAGAACATTAGCTCATGCTGGAGAGTATCCTTTTCAGGTTTACCTGGGAATATTTATAATAAAGCAAATAATATTTATTATCTGCTCTTTTGCTCAAGTTATTTATGTAGTTAAGATGAAGACAATGTACAATGAAGATCATATAAACAGGATGAAAGATCAGGGCTGAAGAGCTGGAGTAGCTCACACTTAGAAGAGAAGCAGATGGACATTTTCTGTAGAGAATCCTTTTCAAAATTCTTGCGCTCATGAGAAGAGAGGATCGAACAAATGAATTCTTGCCAGGTGGCTCTGGAGCTGGGATAGCAGCCTATGAGCTGGGAAAGAGGACAGAGCAGGATGCTGACACACAGAGCATCTCTGAGCCAGCCAGGGAGTGAGAGAGAGGGAAAAGAAAGAGCCTGAGATGCGTTGGAAGACAGGAACACAGCTTGGGAAGGCGGATGGAATAAGAGGGATGAGGGGACACAGACTTTCCTTCTGTTGCTGTCTCCTTGCCATGTCACACATTGCTTCAAAACTTCCCATTTTCTCATTGATTTTCCAACTAAAATAATCAGTTACATCTTTATGTAAAATGTCAGTAGTTCTTGACAGAGTTAACTGAAGTCCTCTATTTCCTCTTTAATTTAGACTTCCAAAGTTTCAGCAGCTTAGAGAGGGAAAAAAAAAAGTCAAAAGATGAGACACTTCATTTGAGTATATCAAGGAATTACATTTTTCACTTCCAAAAGTGACTCTGGCAACATTTTCTTCCTTTCACCCCTAAATAGGTACTTACTGCTGAAATCTGAATGCCTGCTTTGTCCTTTGTCATACTGTGAGTTTTTCATACAGGCAGCAAATCTCAGAGGAAGCTTCTATTCACTGCTAGCTGTTGCCATTTATTTGTCCTGTAGCAGATATCTGTCAGTTCCTTAAGTATGTCATTTGTCACTGGGCTTTTAGAAATCTTTTCTGCAAATCTGTGTTTTTATTTTACTACATATTCTCAGAATACTTGTAGAGTGTCAGGAAGGCTTATTTATGTATGAGGTTATTCATGGACAGGAAACAACACATCTGCTTCCTTCAAGAATGATTCCATGTGCAGATAAACCCAATACTGTTTTCTCAAGGAATTCACAGAAAGTTATCAGAATAAGTGGTTAGAAAGTGCTTTAGGGAAAAAGCATCTTGATATCTTGTCTAGAATTAGGCTACACTGATATTAATCTTTTCCTTCTTATCGAGGTACCTGTGAGACATCTGAAACACTAGTGAGCCAGTTCTGGAAAAGATGTTTCAATATTAATTTGAGAAGGATATGGAAGGGATAAAATCCAGATCATTAAGTCAGGAATTAGTTGCTTTGAACTCCACCCTACTCTACCAATCTGTTTTTCAAAAGTGTTGACCACTAAAGTATCACACAGGTACCTGTGAAAGTGGTCCTGTGCTTATTCTGCTGAAGTTAATACCTTCTAGAGGTGAAACACAGCTCTATCACTGCACTACCTGCCTGACTTGTCCACTTGAAACTCATCCAATTCTCCTGGGACAGTGAGGTCCTTTCAGCTCCTGTACATTCTATTCTCATCCCCAGGAAAATGGAAGGAGAAGACCAGCGCTCAGTTCCCCCTTCTCCCAGAAGTGAAGAGAGTACAGAATAAGCAAAGCAGGTAATAAGAGCACACAAATAATGCAGGTCTGCACCCAAACTGCACACATTCCCATTTTATTCTAAGGTATGGCCTAAGCTAAACTCAAAGTTGTGTTTTCTCCAACTGTAAGACTGGATGGACACCAACACAGAGAGCTTATCAACAGAAGAAATGGAAGCAAACACTGAAGTCACCCAGGGAGCCCAATTTGGGCTTGATTTCCTCGTTTTTCACCTCCAAGTCCAATTTGGAGGAGCTGTGCTGGTGATCCTGATCAGGCTCACAGTGAGGAAACTGCTGGTTTTGGCTTCCTTAAACTTACACTTTCAGGAGGCTCTTTGTTCCTTCCTGTAACTGCAGGTGTGCCAAGCACAAGGTGAGGTGAGTGCCAGCTCCTGCATGGGGAGGGTTCAGTCCTCAGCCTGAGCCTGAACATGCCCTGAATGCTGAACACACGAAGCAGCACAACACTGCAGTGCTGCAGCTGCAGGTTTAGTGTAAAAAGTTGTATTTGAATAATTTCTCCTCCTTGCTACAATCATTAACATAAAACCAATTTATGTTGTGACATTTTCAGTTGTCATTATGATCTCTGTCACAAGAGGGAGGTTTTTAATTCCCCCATCAAGTCTTTAAGAGACAGCAGAATAATATGCACTAAGTGCATTATACAGTATATGACCTTTTCACGGTCCTGCAGTTTGACTGCCTGGTCACTCCTGTTCCTGGGCTGCCTTGGGAATCTGAGAGGAACAGGTGGAATGGTAAATAATCAAAATACTAAACCTTTAAGAGGTTAACTCCATACTGCAAGTGACTTACAGGTTATATATACTTTGTGCTCCTATTGTGCAACCCAGAAAAAATCTAGGAGGAAAACGAAATGGCAGACAATGACTGCTCTTATGACAATGACAAAAAGTATTTAGGAAAAGAGTAAGATTGGTGTGTGATAGCTAAAAATTTTATTCTGCCAATAGTTCACATGTGTTTATACTGTGTGAAATAATCTACTCTTCATGGAGATGTAGGAGCTCTAATCACCCTTCACCCTTAAAAGGTCTGAGAGTCTCAAATAGTTTATATGACCCAATGCTAATCCTCTTCCTGCTATTGTGGTTTTGGGTTTTGTTTGTTTGCTTTTTGTATGAAACTTCAAAAGTAATCAAAAGTGAACCTCGCACTGAGTAAAATAAGTGGCAGGTAATCTTCTTCTCTTGTTACTGTTTTAAATTGTGGCATTTACTGCAAAGGGACCCAAGGTCGTACAAGAAACGAGGGGATTGCAAGAGCTAAAAGAAAATGGGGAGAAGTCAATATATCCACCCAAATGTGGATGATGTGACCCATCATCTGAGTGTATTGCACTAAACTAGAGCACCTCCTTTTGACTCCTTGATCCTGCCCTGAGTTACCTTCCCACAGCCAAGCACAAGAATTCTTCCAGGAAAAGGGAATGGGGAGACAGGCTGAGACAGTAGGTCAGCTCCTGGAATAATTCTGTGTCAGTAGCAAAAAAATAAAATAAAATTTAAGGGCTGGACAAAAGGTACAAAACATCACATGGAGTGATAATGCGTCCCCACAATACACTCATGGATGTACAGGAGGAAGGGAGTGGCAGTGTAGGTGTCAAATGAATTTATAAAAAATATGAAGGCCACTATATCACAAAGATATAAAACTTTATATAGTGTGCTTTCCTTACAGGAAAATGCTTAGAAATGAACAACAACAACAACAAAAACCTAAAAGGGAGAAAACTCTTCTTTAACAGGATTTTAGAAAGAATCCCATTATACAGAAGAAAAGTACAGCTCTGGCTGGAAGGGGTCTTTGGGAGGGCAGGGGAGAGGTCACCTCATGGGGCACTGCTGAGTTTGGCTTCAAAGCTTCTATGAAGCTCTAACTCTATGTCCTAGTTATCCTAAGAAAGGAGGGATAGGGTTTTTCAAGCATTTGGAACTCGTAAGCAAGTTAACTCTCTGCTCACGTGTCTGGGAAGACTTTCAGAAAGGGGAAAAAGCCACAACCAACACAGAGAAGCTCCTCTCTATTCCTTACTAAAGTGGCAATAATCTCTATTGCTTTGTAGCCTACAAAGCAATAAAGAGCTGCTAGGATTAATTAAAGTCTGAAGGGAGGCTGAAGTGTTTAATCAATCACCAGTGCTGTTGGCTGCCACCACACCATTCATAGAGATTATTATATAGCAATTTGAATTACAAAGCAAAGCCAGTTGTAATATAAGAAGGGTATTGCCCGTCAATGTTTGGATCTCTCGTTCCAGATATCAAGGACTTGCTTTTTCACAGCATATGAAAACTGCTAACAAGTTCACAGTGACCATTCCCTTCAGCTGTGGGTGCTCAGCACTCCAGCAAATCAGCCCTCAGAGTTCCAAACCAGGAACCTGGACAATGAGAAGGCACAGCCTGTGGCCCTTTGTGAAAAATCTGCTTTAGCAAGACGGGCAGCATTGCAAAGGAAATCAGTGCCAGGAGCTGCATCAGAATTAATTTCTCCAGGACAGCACACATCAACTGCTCTGCCTGTGTGACTTTATTTTTTTTCCCCTCTGTTCTTCACCCTTTTTTTGCTGTCTCTTGTGCTCTGCAGCTCTGGAGAAATATGATGGAACTGTTGTCTCCTCTACTCTACAACCTGACATATGCCAAAGCAGGAACACTCTGTACTGAGTGAGGAAATGATGCCATGGACTAAGTGGTAGACAAACATGTAATAAAAACCATATCATATTGCACACAGAAAAGGAGTTGAATTAATCCTACCTAATAGATGGCTTTGGCAACCTTTCCCAATTTCAGGTGTACTTTGAAAACTAAACAATTATTTGACAATGAATTTGAAAAGGCATTTTAGAACACATTCAGGAAGCTTCGAAAAACACCTCTCTCAAAAGAAAGTGAAAACGTGCTCTTGCATAATTCCCAGGCTGGTGACATTCAGGGGTGAGATAAGAAGAGAAACACACTAATAGACCTTTGAATTCATGCACAAATCCTGCATTTGTTAATAGCACTTTTGCTCTTACTTTCCATTCTAACAATGGTTAACATCTTCAGGGCAGCTACAGGAATGTACCACCAAATTATACATAGCTCTAATTTTCTAAGGAGACCATTCACAGTAGCCTGAATATATAGGAATAGCAATGCAAAGGGTCACACTCCCTATGAATTGGTATGAACTGAAC
The DNA here is from genome assembly GCF_009829145.1 of Chiroxiphia lanceolata. Taxonomy (NCBI): domain Eukaryota; kingdom Metazoa; phylum Chordata; class Aves; order Passeriformes; family Pipridae; genus Chiroxiphia; species Chiroxiphia lanceolata. The sequence goes on from NC_045651.1 coordinate 15,672,029, forward strand.
TGCTCTAACACTTGCTCTTTCAGAGCTGGCTTTATTTCTGTTGAAAGGAGGAGGACATTAAAGCTCCAGGATGAGCCCTCCACTGACACAAATCAGCACTGACTTTAATGGAACCATGTGGATTTGCAGCAGGCAGAGATCCTGGCTGGCTGATTGTCCAACTGACAACTCTACCACATGGAGACTCCACTAAAAGACCTATGTGTGCAAGTGGTACAGGTCACTAACACTGAGAGATTTAAAGTCTAGTTGAAGTAAGAAAATCATGAAAAGACAGGGGAAAAAAAAAGAGTTTTCTGTAACAATTACACCACTTACTGTGTACTATATATGTTAAGTACTCAAACCACTTAAGTGAAAAAACACATTCATTTCCTTTCATAATATGGTCAAGTGTAATTTCTGGCACACAGAAGTGAGAATCATCACTGCAGCTTTGGGGAAGTGATTACCAAGTAATTCAACAGAGAGCAGCAACTGCTATTTCTGGAGCCATTTGAATCACTGTAGTGATGAGGAGCTGGTTATGTCTCCTTGATGTGGAAGGATAAGCTGCCACAGCACTGACAATGCACACATCAACTATGAACCATCCTTAGATTACTCCAGTGCAGAAGAGAAAAGGAAGTTTGTTTTCGTGTCCTTTTTGGCCGAGGGACAAGGACATCTGAACACCATCTGAGCACGTTCACACTGAGCAGAACCAGAGAGGATTAGTGGGCATCTTCTGAGACCCAGGGAGACAAACAAATGCCTGAGGCACAGGATTTTAAAGAATAAAAGACTATGGGATGGTCACACCAGGTTCATTTAGCCCCATGCTCTGTGATGATGGCCAATGCCCAGGGCCCTTCAGGAGAGTGTTCTGTTGTAACTCTCCAGAAAGTTCTTTCAAATTCCTGTGATTTTTTTTTTCACTGTTTATAGCCAAGATAGATCAAAAAGGTGAACAGGAGGCTAAAATACCAATGCAAAGACTAAGTGTCTTTGAAGGATGCCAGGAACTCAAAAGTGGAGTTACAAGCAAAATCATCACTAAAAGAAAATAACTAATATCATGGGAAGTTACTGCACTCCTGGAGAGAAAAGAATATCTATTATTACTATTATTATCATGAATACAGTTTCTGTGCTGCAGAAAATGGAGTTTTGAGACAATCAAAATAATTTACAAATTGGGATTGACAAGCTGAATCATTGAAATGTTGAAATTTAGCTCATTCATTTCAAAGCAATGTCTCTGCTTCCAAAACTGTCAGATTTCATTTTTTAAAGAGTTTTTTAAAAGGCTTTTTACTTTACCATGAACAATTACCCCCTCAAATCCTGACTCGCCAGTCCAGTCAGTAAACTGAAAAATCAATTATTTGCACAGTTCTGGTTTTGGGGAAGAAGGCCAGAAGATAAGGCAAGCACATACAAAATTCAGTGAGGAATCAAATGGAGAGTGAGAGAGAATAAACATGGAATTTATCCATAGGGCTGACAGAGCCTTACAAAAACCTGTTTGCTATTCCTAATTTATATTTAGAAATGTATGGGGAAAGACAGGAGAAGAAACTTTGCTGTAAGTGGAAAAGTTGGCAAGAGTCACAACCACATACAGAACCCAAGTACTCCAACTTGGCAAGAGGGCAGATGGTCTCTGTAAACTATTTTAACATTTCTCAGCAGAAGACAGTCATTAAAAAAAAAAATAAGGGAGAAGTTGGTCCTCAAAACCTGAAAAGAAACCAAAAGCATGTGCATGACACAACAGTCCCTCGAGCAAGGTAAGTGTCTACACAAAAAAAAAATTGGAAAAGAGCCCTCTGGCAATCCAACTGAAACTCTTTCTGTGGAGGAAAATAAATCTTGTTTTGGAAGGAAGATGAGTCCAGTAATTAAAGCAGCAGCTTTAACCCTCTCCTAGAGGTTTCCTGATGTGTGTTATGGGGGTCATAGAAACTGTGTCTGCATTGTTTACCTGGGCAGAAAAGTGAATCCCCAAGGAAATGTGAGGTTGATCCGTGAACCTCAGGGAGGTGCCCAAAGAACTCAAATAAAGGGTTTCAATGGCACAAAGTTTTAAAATGCCCACAACAGGAATATTGGCATTTAACAGTAGCAAGAACTGAATTCAGAACCTACCCAAACACCTAGACTGTGTTACTTTACTTATATTGAGATTATACAGGTTATCTGAGGAGAGTAAAGTGAAGGAGCAAGCACAGCACAATAAATGCAATTTGTTTAGGACTTTCTGTAGCTAAGCCATGTGGCATCTTTCCAATCCAGTTCCTTTATGCAAAACAAATAATTTTGCATGGGTTTGCACCTTATTAACGTGAGAAGGAACTTATTAACAATCAATTACATCTCACTTCCATTTAATTTATTTTCCTGAATTAGCTCGTGAGTGACTGTCCTCGTGCCTTCTCTCTCTTTGCTGGCATTTGACATCAATGCCACTCTCCAGCCTTGATACAATGCCTGGATTAAGTACTCAAAACAGTCATCTGTGAAATAAAGCAAGTTAAGTTTAGCTTTGCATCTGGGTATTCTGAAGGAGGCTGATAAGCCATTTGCAGAAGCCCAGGGCATTCTGTTCTATTAAAATAAATTTCCTGAAAGTATCCAATACCGTAACTGCTTTGCCCCAGAGCATTAATACAAGTATTTCCAATAGAATGTGTGCACCCAGCTGCTTTGAAAGCACCAGCCTAAATCTGAAACCAGTCCTTTACAGCCAGGCTAACAATCTACCCATAAAACCAGGCTGGCTGGATCTCTTCTGGCTACTTTCTTCTCCTCTTATTCATTGTGACCTCCAGCTAAGGATGTTTTTCACACTGCAGACCCATGGAAAAGATTCTCATAATCTTGTTAAGGGCTGGCATACTTGACTTGCTGTACAGAGCCCTGCTTTTGTCTCCCCAGGGAGATAAACACTTGAAAGGAGTCTTTGGACTTCAAAAATGACTTAAACAAATACAATGGCCCCACTAGTAATAAGTGAATCAGTTTTCTGCTTCTCACAAAAATGTCTACATTTGGAATGGAATTTGGATTTTATGTGCCCTTATACAAACTCATCTACAGTTGGTTTTTTTTTTTTATTTTATTGCTCACATGTTCTCAAGGGAAACCAATTTCTCTTTCAAGCAGCAGTGACTTTAGTAAAGTCAAAGCATCCAATTGCTAGAGGAGGGTTTACTTTACCTCTCATCACTGAAACCCTGCTGTGGAATACAATCTGTTTTCAGAAGAGCAAAGAGGTGAAGGACAAAAACAAATGGCAATTACTCAAAGCCTGTGAAGAGCTTGGAGATTGGTATTCTCTTGCATCTGAATTAGGGCAAGAGAATACACTGGTCAAAATGTGGCCACGGAAAATGCTCTGTCACTGAGCAAGCTGGGATTTGTCTTGTTGTCATTGAGAATATTAAGGCGTAATAGAATAGTATATGTAACATTTGCATTATGACTACTTTTTAAGAAATATTGCACCAATTTGTTAACTCTCCATCAGGACAGACATTGGGCAAGGACATGATAATATATTCAGTTTGCACTGATAACTATAATTCCATTATTTCACGACAAAAAACTTTCTTGCTACTCTCAGTCCCTTGTCACAGCAGTGAAATAAGGTTCTGAACTTCCCCCTTCTGCTTGAAAAATAACCACTTTTCAGACTAAGTTCATGTAACACCTTTCTTAGGGATTCCACCAGTGGAAAATACAACACATTAAATCCATATTCACGTATTTGAATAACCAGGAAAAATAAACCTCAGTATTTTTCACTACCAAAGTTGCCAGAGAAGCACTGTCTTTAGAATTAGCAAAAGAGTTGGCCTTATAATACTTTTATATACACACTTTACCACAAAGGACCTCAAACTTGTACATTTCTGCAAAATTTCCATTTATGGAAATTGGAACTCCAACAATAACTGAAATATTATTGGGAATTATTTACAAACTTAAGTTGTAAGTATTTGCAAATATAATCACTCCCTGTGATATAATCTGATAAAAGTTATCTCCAAGCAAACAGAAACGTGTTTGAAACCTGGTGGCTTTTTGCTCTAAACTAAGAAAATAATCTCTCTGTATACTACTTTATTAATTCTTCACTAATTCTTAGAGTGTGACACTCAAGTCCAGGTTTGTTGAAAACACAAGCTGCATTCCTGTGATTCAGTTTCCCAAGGTCAGAAAGGAGGAGTTTATTTCCAAACCCTTGTTCTTAACGGTGCCGTCACACAACACGAAATAACAACCACCACGTATCAGCTGGTCCTCAATGCCTTTTGAAATGCAAAGGCCTGCCAGTGAATCTGCTTCTCAGCAGCTTAATATATTGTTTGCACTTGCATCTTCTTTATTGTAGCTCTTTTATACCTGTACTCCAATTGCACGCAGCATCTTTCCTTTGTTGAGGGCTGCAGTTAATCAGCTGCTCCCATAAAGCACCACATAAATTCTGCTTTATGAATTCCTTGTCACAAGAGTGTAGCCACATGCCTCGTGTCCCCAGGACTCGGCAGTAACACATCACCTTTGCACAGCCTTGCAAAAAAATGTGTGGAAAGAATAGGAACCCCTCAATCACCTTTACTGTGGTAGGGCTGGGAAAGAAAAACTAGAATCTAGTGAAGTTTAACAGACATGTCTTGAAAAAAAGACAAATAGAAAGCAAACCAGGCTGGGTGTGAGATGTTTGCAAGGTTGCCTTTGCAGCAGAAGAACCTTGTCAGTGTGAAGTGCTGCCATGAGCTCTGATTTTCCAAAATCCCTTACAAGCAGCAGGTGTCTGTCCCCCCTCCTTGAATTCCTCATTCATTTTGCACCATAAACTATGTGGTTAAACAACCCCCCCCCAAGCTATAAAATTATGTGCAAAAATACTTCCTTTTTCAATAAATGCATACTGAAAGAATTGTTTTAAAGCTGTATTTATACTATAATTTAAATACCTATACCAGGCTTCTCTTCTCCCTTCAGCTTCTCCAAAGTAGCCATTACATATTTTTTCAATAGTGCTGTAGTGGGAACTTTTAGGAGACAGAACTTTTTACTTGTTTTTTGTACCAAGCACAAAGAAATCTGTGACAGGAATGGCTCAGCTCTAGACTAAAGCACTGAAAAACTCTCTCTTATTTCAGCTTGGAATTATCTCTGATGAAAATTGCTGATCCAGATATACAAAAGATTCCAGACAAGGTCTTACCAATGCCCTGTAAAGTATTACCAATATTTCTGGAAATGCCTTTCCTGCCATCCCTGAGGATTATAAAAGTCTTTTTCACAGCTCACAGGGGCTCACAGTTATTCTGTGACCAGCCAACACACCGAGTTCTTTCCTCCCTCAGACATTTCTAACCAAAGAGCACTTAGATTAAAGCAGATGTTCATATTATTAGACCCGAAGTGTATAATTATGTACTTCTTGCTAATGAGCTTCTTCCCATTTCTATTGCTCCAGTTCTCAAGGACATCCAATTGAAAACACAAAAAGGAACTTTTTTAAAGAAACCTGAAATACTGTCCAGTGTTTTTGCAACCAACTCAACTTCCTGACACACCAAAATGTAAACTGAAGAGAGAACAATTCCTTCCAGTCTCTTGTTTATTGAAAAATCTATTTTAATCATTCATTGCCTTCAGGGTAACAGCATTTTCAAATGCACTTACTGAATACACTCTATAGCAGTCACCACATGTCTTTCCTTCTCATACAATCAAAAAAAAATAAATCAAAGCACAGCTTTTGCTGATAAAACTATAATAACCTATTTGCTAATAAAAATTATCCATGTTTTAAAATTTTTGATCCTTTTTTTTTTTTGGTTCAGAATTTTTTATCTGCTCATGGGATTTTACTAAAATGGGGAAAGCAATTAGTATACAAGCTTCATTTAACAATCTTAAATGTACAACGTGATGATTGCTATGAAGGATTTTTTGCTAAAAGTGTCCAGATTGCTAGTGTTAATATTTAAAAGGAAAGGTAAGCATGATATATAGTTCCTAACACTGCCTAATTTTGTGCTTTTGGCAACTTCCCTCAAACTAAGTCTCTGCTGCCCACCAGCAATGTAATTTAGAGATAAGGTGCTTCATCTATGAGATGCTTCCAATGCCCCTCCAGCTCATCAGGTTCAGAGGAAAGGACTGCAAATGAAGGAAGGCTTTGCAATGTTCTCCCTGCACTTTGGAACAGCAGGATCTCACTTTCCCCGTGGATGGGATCAGCTACAAACAAACACTGGGTTTCCTGCCTGGAAAACTCAAGGTCTGCAAACCTTCCCTGTGACTTTGGGATTTTTCACACCCTTAAGCTCTTCCCAGGGAATGTGCTGTGCTGGTCCCTCAGCACTGAGCTGCACACAAAGGGGTTTCTGGTGTTTTCCTGGGTTTCATTTCAACCAAAAGCAGCTCAAGCAGGAGGTAATTAATCCCTTTGTGAACACCACAGAACAGAACGAGGCAGCTTCTAGATATAAATATTTTCTTAACCACACTTGAATGTTGTATTATAACATGAACAGAGGAGGTAACACACTTGAGAAATACTTGGGCATTCCTTTCTCACAGCGAGTTATTACAGAGATAAACAACCATCTACCAGAATTGTTTGGAAAATCAGGATAAAAACAGAGACAGGTAGTTTTATTGTCACTTTACAGTCCCAAATGAAGCCTAATTGTGGTGGTCTCAACCCAAATGCTAAATTTTTCAGGAACATTTCCAACCTTTTCATGAGCCTAAACCTGAATTTCAGTCATGAATGATCAATGAGGTGTTTGTAACACGCAACTTGCTGTCTGAAATGACAGGGACATGATTTTATTTTACCCAGTTTTCATTTTTCCTGTTGACAGGGGTTGCCTGATAAGTGAGTCCTTGCTGTTACACACCACGCTTACAATTTGGGCAATAAGAGAACCTGCCTGTTGTCTGTGCCTGATAACTCCTGGGCCCCAACTATCTTTGTAAACAAATTGTAAAATAGGACATGATGATAGGAAAATCACCTTCAGACAAGCAAGAGGGAGCCAAGGCCATAAACTATTAAATCCAAAAATACAGTGATATTGTATATTCTCATAAGGGAAATGGAACAATTATCCCATAAACCCTTCTAAACAATTAGTAATGAAATTCTCTCTCACTTAATGGAACAGAATATTAGAAAATGGTAGTTGAGACTTATTTAGAAAATCGTCACAGAGTAACAGATTGGTTGGACATAAGCTTAGTCACTCTCTATGTTACTATTAATTTGAAATATTATAAAGGCATATCTGAATGTTTGTAGGGTCTAAGGCTTTGTAATTCAGCTCCAAATAAAGATCTGAATGTCCAAGTTAGGCCTAAGGAGATCTCCAGAGAGCCTGGACAGCTGCAGGGAAGGGTAAACTGCAATTTGGAGTGACCAGCCCAGCCTTCAGAGTGTGAGCCTGTATCTGAAACAATTACTGAACAGATACATGGATGTTTTAACATTGGGACATAAAGATCTCATGCTGGTTGCCTTGAAGTTTCTTTAATATTGACATTTATTTTTTGTCTTGCAGGATATTTTAGTGGTTTTGTGTGGATGATGGGATGGGATATCTACTGACAGAGATGGAGTTGAGCCAGATTGTTCAGGTTTTAGTAATTTATGAAAGCAGATCCTGATTCTCATTGTAGTCCATCTCTAAGACAGCTGCTTTATAGAAAGCAGATAACATTATTTTTTTTTTATTTACATGCAGTCCATTAAACTGAATTACAAAAAAAAAAAGGCAATCTTTCAGAGGAAAATTAATGTAGAAATGTCCCTGTTGGGTCAGAGAAAGCTGTAAAATAGGCAAACATATGTATTTGGAATGAGGTGGTTATACTGCAAATAACATCTCCCTTCTTCTACACTTATAAGGAAATGGAAACTGAGAAAAAAAATCAGAACTTATTTGACACAATGCTGCATAAAAAGTTACAAATGATCAATTAGTCTCTAGTCTGTACTCATTTATACTGCTACAGACTCAGAGTAACTTTACATTGCTGATGGAACTATTCCAGATCTATACTGGAGTAACTAAAGATGGAACTTAGTCCTTAAGATAGCAAGGGAAAAAAAAAAAAACAACCAACCAAGAAAAATATGTGTTTGAAACTTCAAAAGTCTTATTTTCTCTTGTATTTTACTGAAAAGGTTTGGAGGTTTTTTTCCCCTCTCACACTGGGATGTTTCACCTTAACACCACAGTGATATGCACTATAATTTATTTCACTGTCAGGGGTCCGGAGATTTTACAAACCTTTTCTTCTATTAGGGAAATATTCCCAAAAATGCAGAAATCAATACCCACGAGAAAAAAAAAACCAACTATATGGAACCAGTCTTATTTATTTGATTTTGTTTATGATGAGAGAGATTTTAGAGCTCTAATTATCATTATCAGCACACAAACACCTGCTGTTACTCGCCGGTGTTTCTATTAACGCAGTGTGCCACTCCAGTAGTTTTCTGTTGGCAATCCAAAATCAAATTACTTCTTGTCTGAAAATTATTGTTACTTGCTGACACAAAGTGTTTACTATGTCTATCATTTTCTAACCTTTTCTTTATGGCAAAAAAAAATAAATAAAATAAATCAGTAGTCGTTTCAACGTTTTGTTTACTAGTGTTTATGAAACCAATGACCATTGTGGTGTCTCAGTGATTGTTTTGGGGGGTTTATGCACCCTGGGGGGATCCTGTATCTTTTGTGTGCCCAAGTGGGAAGTTGCCTGCAGGGTCAGTGATCCAGGTGATGCCCACACTGCCCATGGAATCTGTGCCCTGTTCAGATTTGGGTTCTGTGTTGAATTTAACATAAAAGTCAGCAATCCACAGCTACTGCTTATATGGATAGAGACCCATCAAATCAATTTTGAGATTATTTATACAAATTAATATATCTAGCATACAATTAATAATTAATATATCTATATACATTTACATAATATTATACTATTGTATTTTATATGTATTACCACTCCTGGGCAAGGGGTGAAACCTGTATCCACTACTCAGCCTGGGGTAAATCTCTAGCTACAAATGCTTCTGACAACACAAGGACTTGCCTCAGCCACAAAGAGCTGCCAGGGATGTAACACAGCCTTAAAAAGTTCTCTTTAATAAGATTTCAAAAGGATTAAAAAAAAAATACCCCACTGTTTTTAATATAATTACACCATGACACAGTTATTTTTATGCAGTTCCTGTCTCCCGCTGCTGTCTGGGATTAGTTTTTACTTAGCAGTGAGGAAGAATTGTCTCATGTCCCGGTTCAACCTCAAAAATTACAACAGGAATTGGGGCTGGATGTTATTCTATCGGCATGTTACCTTGTTAAAGAGCTGCATTTACCAGAAGTGCAGGTGCTGTGTTGGTCCCACAGTCAGCATCCTTTCAGCCAGCACCAAAGTGAGCAGCACGCTGCCCCCAGGGCTGCCTCGCCCTCCTTCCTGTCAGTTCTGCCTCTAAAGCAGAAGTTGTCTGCTATATTTTGGAGCCTGCTGTAATTTGATCAAACCCAAGGAAAATCATGCCAAAAAAGTGACAGCTAGTCAATGGATGGTGTGGTCCCAAACTTGTTATCTGTCTGGGGTCTGCTGTAATCAATGCTGCCCTGCCCAGCTCCAAAACCTCAGAGCCAGATCAAAACACAAAACTTCTGCAGGGGACAGTTCTGCCTCCTTTACAAGTTCATGTCAAAGCAGGCTTCATATATAGCCCTGAGTGCTTTCTCTGTATAATTACTGAAAGTTAAAAAAATATTTTAATTCATTCATACTCTGGTAGAAAAGCTTTGAGCCATCACAGGTCCAAACCTGAATTTACTCTCAAGCCTGACCAAGCTTTTGGGGCAGGAGATTCTCCTGTACAACACAGCTATGATGGAAAATACAGTAGCCTGAAAACATGCATTTCATTTCTATTGTATAAATACTTTACACATATATTTCAAAATCTCAGTATGTGCAGGTTGAATGGTGCTGAAGAATCCTGCAGAATTTGCTCAAACTGCAAACATCAAAAATCGCTTTTAAATCTCTTTGTATTCTTTCTTTGCAAAGGTTTGAGCCTTTCAACTGCACCATTATAGCTGTTCACACCTAAATCCTCCATCATGTACTGGTGAAAGAGAAATTTAAACTTATTTATTCAATTACAAAGTTTACAATTCCCATTATGTTGGCTAATTATACAGTCTCAGCCAGCTGTATTTGAGGAGAGGAAAAACACCACATGAATTCTATAACCAGCCTTTCCCTCATAAGCTTTTGTCTGGTGCACAAAGGTGCATGTGAGGTCAAGCAGCAGAACAAAACACCCCCCAGTCACCACTGCTTTGCTCTTTCTTCTGACCCTGACAAGAACTTGATTTTGCTGCCTCAGTCCTGAAGCTTTTGTTTGCTTTTGCTTCCCAGAGGATTGGGTGACAGCAACAGCCACCCATGGAGGGGGATCTGTTCTTTCCTGCTTTCTCCCTTTCTTTAAATAAATATTAACTGGGTGCAGACACTTCACAGCTCACAAATAATGTCTTGCAGAAATGCAAAAAAATTAATCTTTCATGTTTTCAGGAAAGGAATAAAGTCTGATTCGCTTGAGTGAAAGCTTGCAGGCAAAATAATAGCATTGAAAACAGCAACAATTATTATTTAGAGAAACTACATAACTCAGATTTGCTTGAGTGAGGTCATTTCAGCAAGTAACAAATTCAAAAAACTGAATCACAGCATTCCTACAGAAAATTTTGGAGTAAAAATATCAGATCCTGCGTAGCTAATAAACCTACTATTTACTGATGAAGTCCAGAAGAAAAACTCCCTCCTAGTTTTCATGAGATATACTAAAGCTTTAAAACTCTTGGTAACCTTAATTTTAGAATGCTTTTGTCTTATCATTCCCACAGTTTGAGATTCAAGTAAGTAATTTAAAAACCTATGTGGAAATTCAGTGTGAGGAAGAGTCTTTTTTTTCAAAGCTAAAGCCACAAAAGGGAAAATTTCCTGGCAAATCTGAACCAATTTCAACTCAACCGTGTTCATGACTCATCCTTCATCTTCATAAACTTTAAAGTGATGCACTCTGCAGTCATGAAAACCCGTGAGCAGCAATTTGAAACAGAAATATTTGCTGAAAGTGGATTTTAGGACTTTAAATTCTTTTAGTTGTCAGTCATTCAGACACAAGAAGCGATACAACTCATTTGGGAAATAAGACCATGATTTCTTCGAATGAACTTCATGCACCGAGTGCTCTTTTTATAAAGGAATGGAACATTAGACCTTCTCATCCATCACACCCAATAGAGCTGGTACTTAAACCCTACAATTTATACCCTAAACAAGGTAGATTCTTGGTCAAGCTTGCCAAGACCTATCCCTGTAACTTAAAAACGTGTCCCTTGGTTCCCTTTTGAAATTTAAACAACGCTCGGTATATTTGAATACATTTGCTTCTGCCTATTGACCTTACATTCCCCTTATCAAGATAATAGAATTTCCTTAGAAGTTGCCTTGGGCATTTCTGCAAGGTCAAAAGCACACAGTGCACAGGCAGGGATAAACCTACTTTGAATTACTGCATCCACTCATGCTCCAGTGGCTCTGCAACCCTGATGGCAACAAATGGAGTCTGTGTTGGGAGCACAGCACTTAACTTTGAAAACACAGGAGGGTATGGTCAGAAGGAGCCCTGACATGCTGTTAAACATTTACCATCCTGCCTGAGCACCTGTACCACTAACACACAACAGACAGGACTCACAGAGCTGGGGGGGAAGTTGGCAGAACCACGTTACTGCAACCACAAATTCACATTTGCCATGAGGACCCAATCATTGCACAGTGTTGGCTTTTTGATAGAGTGAACAGCACATTCAGGGGAAAAAATCTCTCCCTTTGCCAGTAGGTTCTGAAGAACTGAAACTGGGTGTTTCTCATCTGAAGTCCTTTATTTATGGTGGGGTTTTAGAATATTTGTCTGGTCTCAAAATAAGTCATACTTGATGAGGACTCTAGTTAATATTGCAGAGGTATCTGAAGACACCAGCAGACAAGATTCTGTGTCTTAAATGATTTCTGTCACATTCCAGAGAGACTCAGTTTCTAGTCCTTTTTTTTTTTGTTGTTGTTGAAACTACAGCCTTATTAATTTTTTAGTATTAAATAATAGGTCACAAACACTTTGGAAGGGCAAGTAACCTCAGGGCAGATTGCAGCTCAACCTTAGGGTAGCAGACTTGAAAATCTGCAGATCTCACAGAAGCATACTGTAGAGCTGGGGTACTGCTCTGAGTTATGAAGCATATCAAATGTTTTGATAAATCAAAGGAATCTAAATGGCCTAAAAAAGGAAAGAGTAAAAGTATTAGAGCTCATCTTCTTTTCCAAAATCTTCCATTAGCATCCTCACAGAGACCTGTTTTCTACCTCTGAGACTCCATTTCAAAATTCCATTTAAGAAAATGAAGAACATGATCCTGCCATCTCTTCAAAGATTTAACTTTATGGTAGAAAGATTTTACTGTTGTTATTTGCCATTAAAGGTAATAATTCTGGTGTAGTTTTCTTTTGCTAGCATTTGCGTTATTCTATTAATGTTTCCATAGCTGCAGTTGGCACTATCAAAGGAATTCCAATTTTTAACATGATTTTCATCCTCAAAGCAGGGATGTTTTCCAGGGAGCCCAGGGAGGAGGAAGGAATACGACTCAGACACTGCAGTCAGTTGTTATCCCTGATACATACACTTGGGTTGCTTCTCTTTGATGCTGCCGCCAATTTTATTCACAAGCGTATAAAAAAAAAAGGTCACGACATTTAGAATTGCAGCACTCTGGGAATTAAATGTTCCTTTAAATTTTTAATTTCTGGAAGGAATTTATCAGGGAATAATATTTGAATATGTTTGAAGGAATGTGTAAAGATTAATGCAAACTGTCTTCGAATTGGACGTTCACAACCACATATGTTTAACCTTGTTGTATAATAGGCATAAAAAAAGTTGATGTGTGAGTTCTAAGATTTCCATTTTGCTGGAAGCATTTACACTGTTATTCTCTTTAGTATTTTTCCACTGACATGTCTGTATAAGGCATGAGGTTTAGCTCTCTATCTTTTTTTACTTAACATTACACCTCACAAGCCTGGCAACTAAATAAGGAGCAGAAAGCAAGTTCAAGAGTGTGCACAGTTCTTTCATATGAATTCTTATATAAGAAATCAAACTACTGATTTTTAGGCTAAGTCAGCCATATTAATGATATTATTGTACGAGATAAGGAAAACAAAATGATTTTGTGTGAAGACTAGAGATAACACTAAGGTAACAAGTAACAAACCCTGAATAATTTAGTTTGAGACTCCATTTACACTCAGTGGGTCAACTGAAGAGACAATGTCTGAAGAAAGGAAACTGAGGAAGTTAAAGGAAGTCTTTAACTAGAACATCATTGGCACATTCAAAGAACAAGAAGAAAGGCAAGTTATAAAGCCCTTTTGCTATTGATTATTTGATTTTCAAGACCAAATCCTTTCGTGGACACTTCAGCACCTAAAAATAATAATAATATCTTTGTCACCAGGGCAATTTCAGGAGCACTGCTGGCTCGAGTTTGGCCTCTTGAAAAAGCCTTCAGGAAAGTTGCTCTGCAGATCACTCAATTCATTAAATTAATGCTGTGTTGGCTGGAGTTAAAGTCTTGAGTCAAGCAAAACAAAAGCCTGGGTTTCAGAATACATATACCCTGTCAAATTGCATTTATCAAGATAAGGGTTATTAGAATCTTTTTTCTCTTGTGTGAATGAAATTGTAAGCTTAAAATGTCACTGAAGATTTATTAATCTGATACTCTTTCTGATAAGGGCAAAGGAATAGAAAGGGCAAAGAAAAAGAAATATTTCTTGTAGCCTGATAAAGACTACAAGAAATAGAAAATATGAATAAGGCAATTTATCAGTGGGCATACTGTAACCAGAAGATTCGAGCCACATAAAGCAATACTCCAGTTCTATATTGATTTCAGAACATTGCCATTTACAATACCTCGTTGAAGTTTGAAAGCTGGGCAGAAAAACGCCTGCAGTTTTCAAAAAATGAAATAAACCTGGATTTTCAAAATACAGGCTGGAGAAACACTTGTTCTAGAAAGCAGATGGAGGCCTAATGTGAAAACTGGTGCTGTGCTAGAGGATATAGTGTGTAGAGGGAGAACCACCAGCAGGAGCATCAGTGTTTTCAGCTGAAGTGACAGGGCCTGAACCAACCAGCAGAAATGTTGTTTAAACTTCTCCCCCTGTTTCTGTGCCTGCTGCTGTCAGAACGTGTCCACAGTGGGCAGGAGAAAAAGTGAAGAGAGGTTCCTGGATATCTGGTGTCAAACAGACCGTTGTTAAAGCTTTGTGTGTTTTATACTCCCTGTGATGTACAAGACAAACACATTTCACTGCTTAACACGACAGAGCAAACCCTGGGTAAGTCACCACTTTGGCTTTGGGAGCTGCTGATACAGGAGCCCAGCAGCTGCCAGTGAGTTAACCCTCTCAGCTTTGCTGAGAGAGTGGAGACAACACTGGACTTAAAACCAGCCTTAAAAGCAGACTGATATTCACTTTGTCACAGATGCTCTCACCAGAACATCTGCACTCACACCAGAAAACCACAGCTACAGGTAACAACTTTTTCCTGCTTATTGGCTTTTCCTCATAGCAGGGAGAAAACTCTCAGACAGAACCTGGCCATGACACTTCCCCTCCTTCTGCTGGACTTCTGCTTTTAGTCAGTCTCTTCTGCAAGAGCTAATTCCCTTTGGATGAGATCACTCTGAGACAGGTTGTACCTGCTTCCTTGGAAAAGACCTGTGGGAGTGAATTATCTCCCCAGGCTTTCAGACCTGCACTGGGAACTCAACAGAGAGAAAATGGCCATTTGTGCTGGGGCTCCAACCTTCACCTTCATAGAGCATCATTTAAAATGACTTTGTTTCAGTAACAATGTCATACATAAGCACAGACACAGATATCTCTAATATACATTTGCCTTCTAATCATAACATTAATAAAATAAAGGTTAAAATGATAATTCAGATCCCATGTAATACATACTTTAAATGTGTGACTTTAAATGGCTTGTTGGTTAACACACAGGCTACTGATTTTCTTTTACCTCACAAAATAATGAACCATCAAGTAGTATTATTTTGTGATTCTTCAATATTTTCCTTCAAAAGTATTTTCACTAAAAAATGAGACTCATTAGCCAGAACTCAGTTTTCCTGTGAGACTCTATCAAGTGGGTGTTAGTTTTGCAGCAGTGAATGTGTTTGAAAGCACTGTTTAGAAAATGATTAGTTGTACCTTACCTTTTTCTCAGAAAGTGTTACACAGGTAAAAAAAAAAAAAAACCTAGTTAAAAAAAGTCTTTCTTACATTTTTCTAAGAACACAGCAGGAACCAATTAATCTGTCATAATTTCATTAACAGCTCAACTTACCAGTCTTCTCCACCTTGTGTTTTGAGCTTTCAGGTCCTGGAAGACAGGGGCAGGGCCCTTCACATCGAGCTGTGATGGTTTTGCCAGAAGTACAGGCATGAAACTCCAACTTGCACTAGAATCATAAAAAAAAAAAAAAAAAAAAAAAGAAAGAATACTTTTTGAATTAGGACAAGATATAAAAACAGCAGCAGCTGTGGATTAAAGGAGAAATTGCATTATCAGTAATGGCACGGGATTGATTGCAAAACTTCAGTTTCTGTTGCAAATGCCATTGTTTTTATTATTACAGGTAAAAACAACAGCTACCTACCTATGCAGAGTTTTGCACAGCACTTCTACAGGTGTCTCATAAGGGGTTGTTATCATTCCCTGGCATCTGTAGCATAGAAAGTTGAAACAATTTCTTCCAGATCCCCTAAGAGATGGGTGGCAAAGCTGGGGAGAAAATACAAACCTCCAGAAACCCAAGTGTTTCCTATGCTGCATCATGGTATGAAATCATGCGCTCTGCTACCACCACTGATTTATTCCTTTGGTCTTTTGAGGAGCTGGGAGCTCTCAACTTCCACTGCAAGCAATGGACTTGGTTTGAATAACACCCACAAAGAGATCCCAGCTCTCAAAATAGAGAGAACTGAAGGAAAGCAGCTGATGAGACTGGTCCTTCAGGGTGTCAGCTTCTCTGAACAAGGAGGAAATTTTAAATGACTCCTACCAATGGCTACAGATTACCTTCAAGAGTTACCTTCCTAAAAATAGCCATCCATCGTGCAACCAACCCCAGAAATACACCAAAATTGTAGAACTGAAGAGTGAGGATTAAACCATGAGTAGTACAGTGTAATTCTTTGTATCTGCATATTGTTACTTAGAATCATTACTCCTGAATTCAGTCCCATTTTTCACCTTCTTCAAGCACTGCTTTTACCAGGTCAGAACCTGAGGGCTTTTCATGCACAGGGGAGTGTTCCTGTGGCTCCCAGGCTGGTGTTCCTTCTCACAGGGAGTGCCTCCCATCAGGAAAAATGGGAATGCTGGGCTGTAAAATCCCTTGAGTCTGAGTTCTATTATGGTTTAATTCTATGATTCATCTAAAAGCAGGTCAACGCATCCACACAGTGTGACGGTGAGTTTTGACTCGTGCAGCTCTTCTGGAGGCTGAAGGACACACATCCTGAGACCATGGCATGGCTACAGAGGATGCAGGGGGCAACCAGAGCTCACTGAGCAGCAGCCACTGCTGAAAACCACAGCATCACCCTCTGTTATTTCGGTAAAGTGGAGGCCAAGAGAACAGAGCAGGACGTTGTTACAAGATAAACACCTCCTGCTTTGAAAGGACTGCAAATATCTCAGCTTTGCCTCTGTTTGTTTTTTGTTAGAAGGGCTCATCTGTGCCCAAGCTTTAATCTGGCAGCAGGAGACCATTATCCTGTGCCTACATCCCATCTTGTTGACATTATCTCCCAGCCATTCTCAACTTCAATGCACTGAGGTGATTGTGTGCTCTCTCTGATGTTCTGCCCTTCTGGTTTAGGAAATGCACGGCCACACACAGACGTGTGCAAGCTTAACCTGCATTTTACACCAAGTTCTTGCAAGACTGAAGGGAACATATTTACTTATTTGTCACCTGTTTGCTCCACAAATACACTTTGCACAGAGCACAAAGGCAAGAGAAAGCACATCAGAAGGAAAGGAGAACACTCCCTGAGTGCAGTCCTGAAGGCAACAACTTTGCAGCATATTCTGATAGTCAATGAGAGCATGGGCATAAATCTTCTTCCTGCAGCTGGAGTTGATCATTTAATCCCTTACAGAACATCAATTACTTACATATTTTATTATGCGTAATAAATGTAAATTATGTATCTAAGCATTGGAAATTATACTTCAAATACCACCTTTAAGATGGCACAGCCTGTTTCAAGCCCGTTATTATGTGTGGTTAGGAAAGAAAGAGTTTTATACTTAGAAACAGCAAGGCAAGTTTTTCCTCAGCTTTCCACATGATTGATAAAAATGACAACCAAAAAGGTAAAAAATAAACCAAAAAAAGGAACTGCTTAAAAGGGCTCTGTTAACTGAGGGCAAAGAGGAGAGCTAAATTTGAAGACTGCAATGGTACAGTCACACAGGAGTAAGTGTACACAGGTGATTAACCACATCACATTCCCACCACACTTGTTTGAGATGTTTGATGTTGGGGGTTGAATATTAATTTTAAACATGAAGATAATTTTAAATATTAAAATAGGATAACACTGATTATTTTTCAACACCCAATGACTGTATATAACTGTTTATTCCTTCCCTTATGAAAAACATGGAGATACTTACTTTCCATGGGACGGTGTGCTTACTCACTGTAATGAGTGGCTCAACTTTGGATTTAATGACATTGCCTAAGTGATGTTCAGAGGCAGAGAGGCCACAGAGATGTCTTGTGGAGCAATAATGACATTTTTTGAAGAATTCTGCCACTGGATCTACACTCTATAAGGAGCCTGCTGGCTTTCTCCAGACCATGGACAGAGTACGATCCAAACTATCAGTCTTTCACACCAAAGGGACATTACATATTTCACAGACAGGAGTCACAAAGCCTCTTGCAGTGATTGTACACAGGACTCACTGGGAGCTGCCCACAGTTTGGGGCTGGTCCCTCTGATTTCAGGGATTGCTGGTAGGATTGGATGTGCCTTATGCTGAGCTGCTCTAGTAGAGATCCCTGGGTCTTGCAAGCTTTGTATTTGTCTGCTGCCTCCCCAGTGTGTGAACTGCATTTGTTTACTCTGAACCCCAAGGCCCACATAAACATCTCCAAACTATTTTACTGCAAATGGAAAAGCAGCTCTGTTATTTGTTGCTAAATGTATATGGAGATCAATAAAATATATGAGGGGAGAAATGGTTGAACATATTCATGGAAAATTCATAAATTAATTTATTCAACTAAGATGGGGGGAAATTACTGCAGAGTGTGTTTTGGTTAAAGTGTTCCCCTGAGAATCCACTACTCGTATAATGATTCCCTCTTTATTGTCAGTGAATCTACAGCAATGTGTTTTGCATAAGCATTCACATTTGAGGGAGAAAGGAAATAGCTACATAAAATTTATTCCCAGCTATTTTATTCTTGTCTGTTAGTCTCCAGCCTGCAGTCCCTGCTAGAGGAGAATCTAGATATTTTTTTAATGATGTAATAAAACAGTGAATCTCTGCCTTTATACTGGCTTTCAACATTTGGCAGCCAGGTTTAGATCTAACCTGCAGGTAATATTGTTGAATAAGGTGCTGTGATCTTTCATGTAAGGGTGTCTATTTGGCTGCTGAATGTTTTTGTGGGCAGGTTTGTTCAGCTCAGTACATTAATGCCTTGAAGAGCTTTGCATCCTGACACAAGGAACTCATGTATTTGCCTAAAATGCAGCCAAGTACAGCAGCATGTCCTGGCCCTGACAGCACCTTTCACTGACAACAGGATACCCTGAGCTGGAAGTGACTCATGAGGATCATTAAAGCCCAGCTCCTGATTGATTCATGATTAAAAATTCTACAGTTGAAAATTTCTTGTAGTTGCACCAATAAGGGAGAAAGTGTTAAGTTCCAAACTTCTTGTGCTTCTGTCATTAACTGAATGTGAATTAAACAGGGGAGGACGTGGGAATTAGCAGACAATACACTTGGCAAAGATAAACATGAAGTCTCTTTTGAGAAAGAATGAAATTTTAAATGGGAAGTTAAATTTTACAGTACACTAATTAAAATGTATGTTAAAGCCCTGAAATATTATATTATATTAATAGCAGTGGCTCTAAACCTCTGCTGTTGAACAGTGCTCCTGCCTGGAGGACATAGCGTTTTTAGCACCCTACAGCTTTTTATGTTTTCACCAAGAAAGATTTCAGGGCAGTGTTTGTTTTATGGTACATCTTTTGTTCACTCACAATATGTCTCTTCCAAACTACACATACAAATAACAAAAGCTCATTATTTTCCACCTTATCTTTTACCCAGTACCTGCCACAGGCAGAAGCTCAAACTTCCTGAAATTACAGCATGTATATATTTTTAGTCCAGAGTTACTTGATATCAGTAGCTTTTTTGTACCTATCTGTCCTAGCAGATAATTAGAATCCATTGGAATTCAGACACCCCTTTGAGAGGGGTTGTTTGTTTACAAGCTTTAGAGCAGTACTTGCCACTGCTTCCATAGCAAGGATTCTTATCACTATTTTCTTTATAAGCTGCTTCTTCCAGTTTTCATCAGATGGAAAAAAACCCCAACAAACAACAACAACCGTATTTGGAACACACTCAGACCGAATGTGGTTTTTTTTTAAAAAATTGCCACAATAAAAAGAAAAGTTCAGTATCTTTTCTCCAAATCCCAAAAGAAATGTCATATGGTGCACTCCCATTGCACCCTGCTGGACACCCACACAAAGCTTTAATGGGGATTCTCCAAACTTTTCAGGCTCTTAAAACCTGAAGTCCTGAAAACAGTTTATGTACCACTGGTATGCATGTAAAAAAAAAAAAAAATTAAAAAAATATCATTTGTTTTCTATTAGAACAGCTACAAGGGGAGCACACAGCACTTAATCTTTGCAATAAAAGCTGTACATAGATAACTTAAAATCCTTGAGCTCTAATTAGGAGCTTTGTTCTCCTTCTGAGAATACAGAGCTGCTGCTGATATTAATAGGAGTTATGCATGCATACCAGTGGTGGAATAAACTCTAATTAACACAACCAATCCATTGTGTAAATACAGATTGAGGCCTTTTTAAAACATGTGCTAGCTCTAGCTTTGAAGCAGATGTTGTAGCTGATGGGCTCAGAAATTCCCCTTTCTGCAAGGAATGACATGAAGGACCTTGTCATATCTCAGGTAAACAACAAATATTTGAGAAGGTCTCATTGCAAACCGAGCTGACAGGCTGGTGGTTCATAATCTAGAAAAAAAGAGCAGCTACCAGGTGGAGGGGCAGGAAGAGAGAGAGCCAGGTTGCAAGGCACTGATATTAAATAGGCTGAACAGATTTATGCAGTAACACCAAAAGGTCTCGCACAGCAAAGCTCCAAGGACCAGAAACTGCTCCACGCTCCCCAGCTCTGCCCTGTGCAGTCCTGCAGCTCTAATGAGGGAGAGCTGGAAGACTTTGCCCTCGGGGTAAAATCACCCCAGAACAGAAGGGAAGTGTGAGACCCAGGAAATCTTTAAATATCAGGGTAAGTCAGCACGTCAGTAATGTTGCCAACTGCAGGTGCTCCAAGCACACGGTTCGGGTGCTTAGAATGAGGATTGCCAATTTTAAGACTTAAAAATTTAATACCACTTTTTTTTTTTTTTTAAAATTTAATTTAAAAAATTTCAGCTGCATTTTTTGTTAGATCCCAGCCATATCTAATCAGTCATTTAAATGTTTTTGACTATTACAGCATAAGTTTAAACTACCAACTACCATCTCCAGAGCAACTGGAAAACCAGGAGGTTCATCTTCCAAGAAGAAATAATCGATTCCTGGGCTTCAGAAAACAACAGGCTGAGTTGCAAGAGGCAGCAACCATGCAATTCAGGATGGCATTAATTGCATATTTAGTGGGTCTGCACTATAATTAGAACTGTGCACACCTCCCCAAAATTAGGCTTCAACTTCTCAGCAGAACAGAAGGGGCTCCTTCTTCTCATCAGGCAAAGAGTTGTTTTAGAAAATAGAGAGCCTGATTGCTCAGTAGAGGGTCAGCTCTGCCCCAAAGCACAATCCGTGAGTTTATAAACAAATAAATACTTCATAAGACAAATATTTAAGACTTCATAAATAAATAAACAAGAACAGTTTCCCAAACTACCCAACAGCTGCAGAGTTAGGAGGGTGACTGCTTGTAGGCACGTTGAGCCACCTCAGGGTTTGAGTGGCAGGGCTGCAAACCAAGCAAATTATTGTGTGCTGCTCCAAACTGCCCTCACAGACAGAGCAGAATCAGCTCGTTTGGGGATTTCTGGACAGACTCACCAAAGGACAAAATTCCATTTTCATACAAACCAAACTTGCCCCAAGAAACAAGTGGCAACCAGTTCAATGTGAAGCAGGAAATTTAAAAAGAATGCATTTAATTGCATGAGCTGGATGATATGGCATATAAGGACACTACACTGGGTAGGGAGGTGGAGGGTATTCAAGGGATCATTTGCTAATGCAATGTGACAATGAAAACAAATGGTTCCCATTCTAGGAGCAAACAAGAAAAGAGTTTCAGGCATCAAAATCTAGTGTGTCATACAGAAATTGAATTTGCATTTACAAGTCATTTCGATGCCAGTTCTGGAAACACCCAGGCCCAGGGGTGTGTGGGGACATAGCTCAGCTGGTTTATCATCTTGTAAGAAATTCAGGTCCTTACTGAACCTGATGGGTCTAGAACATGACACAGAAGAGCCAATTCATAAGTTGAAACATTTGTGCAATGCCGATTTCAACTTTTCTTTCACTGGTTGATGAGACCAAGATGAGTTAAACGGGAAATTAAAACGAGTTTTAGTCGGGAATATTTGCAGGATCAGAATCCAAATGCAAATGTAGGCAAGCAATGCTGGCTTATTAAAAAAATACATATATATATATAGTGCCTTATAACCCATATTCTATATTCACGCTCAAAAGCTTTTCCTATTGCTAAATGTTTACTCCTTTGCCTTCCTGCAGGATTTGCATGACAGCTCACTCATGATGACCATTTTCTACCTGCACATGGGAGTTTTTGCTTTCCAGTACACTAGTCTGCCACACCTCAAGACATGGACTTTAAAAATCACTTGCCTGCTGCATTTGTTTCGTTTCCCTTCTAGATTCCTACTGTATTGCTTTTGTCTCTATGAAATCATTTCCTATCCCTAAATCTTCACAATTATGAGTTGAGAGTTCATTGCTAATAGCACTATTCAAAGCGGAACAAAGCTACTGTTTTTTGTTTTTTTTTTCTTTTTAATAGACCAAAACCATCTTAGTTGAGAAGTAAAGAAAATCCCAGAAAAACAATTGGAGACTTGGAACGATCGATGCTGCTTAAAATGTATTTACCATGTAATTGAAATGCATTCTCATTCTGCAGCCATTTACTACTGATCACATGAGAATGATGATTTGTCACTTTTATTTGCTTCAAATTACTAAGGGCAATTTAATTTCTCTCTTGGAGACAACGCATCAGATAACATGAACATAATCAAGAGGTAACGATCTGAGGCTCTGTGCACACACAGATACTCCCTTTACCAGCTAAACAACATATGGCAGAGGGAAGACAACCCGAGACATTCAGATCCCCAAGCACAGGGTTTCCACCCAGTCAATAACATTTTAAGCAGAGCATGTGACTATCCCAGTCTGGATTTTGGCTGAGGCAATGCTCCATCTACACAGTCATTCCCACATCCATCTGCCCATACCTGGACAAAAAGCACCAGCTTTTTGTGACCACTATAAAGGGTAGGCATGTACCCTGCAGATTTTTAGGGCAGTTGGTATGATGGCAATATCCTGGCAGCCCAAAAATGTCTCAACCAACTCTCCCCATCAGTCAGTAACTGCAAAGTGCTTACTACTGCATCTGCAGTTACTTTGAGGTGTCTGATGCCTCTGACAGTTTACCAGGGATGGGACTGTGACCACTATGGCTGTATGGGTTGAGAACAGCTCAACCCTCTCTCTGAGGTTTGTATCTCTACAAATCAAAGAAAAGTTGCTACTACACCCCTTTCACCCCTTGAAACACTGGTGAACTAGTCTGTTGAATTTGTTCTATGCTGCCTATTCCTCCTTTAGCAACCCTGGCACAAATAAGAAGCAACACTAAAACTGGAGTGTCACGCTGCCCAGAGAAGCTGTGGCTGCCCCATCCTTGTTAAAGATCAGGCTGGATGGGGCTCTGAGCAACCTGGTCCAGTGAAAGGTGTCCCTGCCCACGGAAGAGGGGTTGGAATGAGATGTTCTCTAAACTCCCTTCCAACCTAAACCATTTCATGATTCTATGTTCTTAAAACTCACTGCATTTTTATTTCCAGAGTCAATAAAAAATGGTGCTGGGGAAAAGGACAGAGATACAGTTAAAGAGCACCCTGGCTTGTTTGACAATTTGGTGGTGTAGTAAGCAACAATCTCATTAGTTCACTTGTGCTACCAGTCATAGGCCAAACACACAAGTCCTGCAGTCCCTCTAGAAAATTGGAAACGTGAGTTTTTCCAGCATGTGTGCTTGGTTTTCAAATGTATCATCATTTTCTAACCAAACTCAGTCTTTGCACATGAGAGGTGAAGGTCAGTCTGATTTTTTCTGTTCCCAAATAGCAACTTCCCTGATAATAAACGTCAGGAGGCCAATCCTCTTTTCCAGAATAGTTATCCCAGCCATTCTCATCACATCTGTTAACTAGTTCGCAATAGGTTTGCTCAGATTTTACTGTCCACATTGTGGTCCCAGCAGTGTTCATTCCTCATTATTGATGTATGAAATGTACAGTATCAAGCAAACTTTCAGATCTCAGGGAGAGTTTTTCTCTGTTGTTTACAGACAGAGCAACTCTGAAGTGTAAGTACAATTATAAAATACACAGCATCCTGCAGGGCCACAGCTCTGGCTGCTTTCAGAACAGCAACAAGATTGAAGTGCTAAGAATGCCAGCTTATTTTTTTTTTAATTGAGTTCTCAGAATTTCTTTTTTGTGAAGAATAAATCAAAACAAAAGCCAAGCTGAAGCCTCGATGCTAAGAAGCCTGAAACAAAACATTTGACAGTTACCAGCAAAGAAGCTTTAGGAATGTCTTTTGGAGCATAGCAACCAAGGGAGGGTAAGCAGGCTAAAGCTTTGAAGTCTCTGATTTCTAAAGAAGACAATAGAAGCAACAAGAAATTTAAAAAAAAAAAAAATAAGGAAAAACCCATACTCCAGGCCTAGTTCAGTGCTCACTGAATGGACTGGCTGTGAAAGACACCCATACAAAGAAAGCAGAATTAGTCTGTTTGCTCAGAAATCAAGTAAGCACAGCTAATCCTCTTGCAGTGTTATCCTGTTTTGGCCTTTAATAAATCTGCTTCAAATTAAAGATGTACCCAGGCCAAGAAACACCTCCTTTGATGTTTTAAATGGCTCAAACAAGCTGTTTGTTAGAAAAAGCTCAAAATATGAATTCCAAAAAAAAAGAAAAAACAAATCCTTCTTCTGTGCCAAGGGGCTGGCACCTCACGGGAAGGTCAGAGCATTTAAGGTCACAACTGTCAAGCACCTCAAGAATTGGTGCATCTTGTGCCCATGCATTAAGGGAAAAGATCCTGAAATACAAGTCTCTTACAAAGTTAGTTGCCCAAAAGCAGCTGATCCCCTTGTTTTACAACCATTGCCTCACATCATTGAGATACTGGAATAAGGAATTTTACATTTTAACTGAATGCAGGCATGCAACCTTGGAACAAGGTAACTAAATTACTGCAAATGATATTTGTATTAAGGTTTGTATAATTAGCTGTGAGTTGGCATAATAAACTCTGCAATTTTCTTGTTTCCTCTTCCCATCAAGAACACAACTTTCAATGCTTGAATTGTATCAGACAATTTATGATGTAAACAACTGAGTTTTCTCCTATTTTAACCTTGGCTGCAGAAGGAAGGACTTTAAAAATAAAACTGGCTTTACATACAAAATGTACAGCAGGCCAGCTGAACTTCCAACAAGAATAATCAGGTTGTCCTCAGTGCAGGAGTGGATATAATTGATGGCTTTTTAAGTTCCGACCGTCACATGCCAATTTGTTTGATTTGGCAGCCACAACTGTGATTCTAATCAAGTTAGAAAGGCAGCCCTGTGATTACCATCATCAAGATTGGTAGCTTTCCCAAAAGGAACCAATACTGTGTTTGCAATCCTGACTGATTGCTGACTTCCCTTCAAAGGGTGTGTTTTTGCTCAGAAGCATCCACAGCACAGGGCAGACCTCCAGTCACAGCTCAAGGACAGAAAACTACTCAAACTTTGTTGCTTTATGCTTTGATCATCCCCTTCCACGGAAATTGTTGCAGCTTTAGAGGGAGGCACGGGAACTTGGCATTTTCCATAAGCCATATAAACATGCAGATCCTGCAGGTGTCAGGGTTAAGTGCAAGGGAGACAAATGCTCCACTGTCCTGTGTCCCTTCTCAGTCCTCTGAGGGACTGGACTGGCTAAACAGGGGCAGTGATGGGAGACAGTCACAGCCATAAACCACCCACTCTCCTCAGGATGTGATCACAATATTTGCCTTCAATTCCACTCTTCCCTCTGTCACTCTCAGCCACATGACCTTGATCCTACAGAACCTCAACCAGGTAGATGCACAATTTTCCCTTCAAAGAAAGACCTGTCTCAAACAATTTTGGCAAAATAATTCAGCCCAGTGGGCACCCACCTTGTAGATGCTACTGCAGTGTGAACTGACAGAGTACTGAATACTCACTCTTTCATTCCCTGCAGAACAACCAAATCCCTCTGTTTAAGACAAGCCAAATTACAAAGTACTCTGGTTCCTTGTTTTCATCTCTGCATTATTTCCCTTCTTGATGCCTTCTGAATTCTCATTAACCTTTCTGTCAAGATTGCATTAAACATGACCTGTTAATTCACCATGTTCTTTGAGAAGTCTGACATGGAGATGACAAATGCTTATCTAAAAAAAAAAACAAACCAAAACTCTCTAGTTTAATGAAGTGCATAACAAGAAACACAAAATTCTAGTTTGCAACACAGGTTTTATTTCAGCTTTGCTACTTCAGTGAGTTCAGAATGTCTGAATAGCTTCAGCATCTGTCCTTAAGGGAGCAGAAGAAAAGGTCAGGGACTTTGAAGAAATCTTCAAGAAACTCCTCCAAAGTCAAAGCTTTTTTGTTATTCTAATATGATATTCTATGGCATACACATCTCCTAAATACAAATCCTTTACAATTAACAGACACTACTCTTACCATAGGCCAATGCACTAAATTTCTCAAAAAAAGTTTATAACTTTGTGGGTATTTCTAATGAGAAGTTGATGCAATGTTGGTGCAACACAAGGTAAGGAATAAACATTTGTATTCCAGTAGGTTTTGGGAGAGGAATATTGTATGTTCTGTAAACACATATTAATCCTTAAAAAAAATCCCAAAGCAGTTTAATTGACTAGTATGATTAACTGCCTGATGTACCACATCTATCCTATTAAATATTTTTTGAAAAATATTCAGTAAGACAATCATGCAACGAAATTACCATTTATGTGGCTCCTTTCATCCACAAAGGAGTCAAAATCCTACGTATTTATAAAGGTATAAATACAAACCACTGCTCAAGAGCAGCCAGTTCTGCAGCAGGAAATATCAAATGCTCTGCACCAGCACACAATATAACACAAAGGGAGAAGTGTTATTTAAATCCAGAGAGATGACAACACCCAATTAACCAGATAAGAGTACAAAACCTGCACTCAAATACAGGGTTTTCTTTCAGACTTCTGTTTCCCAGCTCCTAAAAATTTAGTCCTCTATAGAGTGACTTTAAGCCTCCTTAAAAACAGCTTCGCTTTTCTTACACACTTTCCTTGACCAGGAAAAACAGTTCACAGACCCTATGTCAGATGCCCACAGACTCCTGTCAGAATCCACTGCTCACTTAAAAATATAAATCAACAAACATGGCAACATTTCCCCAGAAACTCATTGGTTCAAGCCACCAAACTGGTTCTTGGCAAGTCTCACACTTGGACCTGGATTGACTGACCATGGCATTGAGTGGTACCAGGACTGGTAACAAAACTGTTGTCTCTTAGCTAAAGGGAACAAATTATTTCAAGCTGGAAAAGCCCACGAGCCATAAATTCTGTGAAAATGCCCCCCAACCCTTACAGCTGAATTGCTACAGGATTATTAGAAAAGTAAAAGAATTTTTTCACTCCTTTCTGTCAGCAGTTGCACATAATGAGGCACATCAACTGGTCAAAATTCCTCAGGTTTTCTCCATTTGACACACCAACTTAAAATCCAACAAGTTTACAGTAAGAAAACATAAAGCAGAACTGCAGAGTGTGTCATATGGTCTGGACATCAGCAAAATTGCTAAATAGTGATGCTAATATATTCCCAGTCTCCAGCTGCTCACTGAGCAGATGAAGTTTGTGGCATAAATCTTATTTGCCAGTATAAACTCATCAAGAATGAGTGAAGCTTATTAACAAAACTCAGATGTTATCTCCCAAAGAACTCTTAGACTTCAGAAGATTAAAAATCTTTTCCTGCCATGACACATACAATGACCTCATAAATATTTGTAGACCCTCTGTCACTGGAAAATGCCATCTATTCCTGCTTCTGTGTAATATTACACAGTAAACCAGAGCAAAACAGAATACAAGGACATTCCTGCTGGTTTACCATAGAAGGCTAAATAAAACTGCAGTTTGAAGTCATATTTGCATGCTTCAGAAGTCCATGGAAAATGTTTGGAGAAAGCACTTCTGCTTTTGAAGGGGAGTCAGCCCATTAGGCCAAGACTTTTTTCCTAAAATATAAATAGCTCAAGAACCAAAAGATTTAGCTAGATGATAAATCAGTATTTTTCACATTGTTTCAATCAGTCAGTTGTATACGACTGATACTTGAACCGCTTTAATCAGGGGTTTATCAGAGATTTATTTAAATTCCCTTTGAAAAAGCTATTTCCTAGAATAACAAACAGCAAAGCTCTCATGTCTAGTGCTGTACATTTTGTTGACCAGCTCTTTTATTCATTAGTACATGCACTTATCCCTCATCCACAGGAGTGTTCCATTTGTTCCAAATGCCTGAGCTCAAGGATGGTCACAGTGATGCTCCAGACAAAACCTCCCTGTCCCCCTTTACAGGTCTGGGACATTCCTGCCTGTCCTTAAAAGGACTCAGAAATGGCATTTCTAAATGGCAATCCATCACCCATCCTGCAGACTGCAGTAGTACTGTAAATTCCTACCGAAGCTTCACTAAATTTGAAGTCAGGCAACTGCTTTTTTGGTGCCAGTTTCTTGAACACTTCCATATCGAGCCTTCAAACCACTTCTTGCAACAGAAAGAAAGCTGTGTGTGCCTTCTGCCTCAGCACCTGAGCTGTCCAGAGGATGCCACCTCTGAGATGTAAGGGCTTGAGGCAGGTTTGCCCAAATCCTGCCTTTACAACTGAAAATGCCAGCACAGAATCAGCCCCTGCTCAGAGGAGAGGCTGGAAAATTGGGTCCTAGAGGCAGCACTGCCTGAGTACTGCCAGTGGACAGACACTCCAGCCTTGCCTTTCTCATCCCTTTGGGAAGGGGTCTAATTCCCTGAAGGACCACTAAAAGTGAGGACAATCCAACTGTGACTATTGCAGTTCATTTGATGCCCACAGTGACTGATAACAAGTGCACAAATGAGGTTTGATCTGCTCAACCTGCAGGCATTTAATGCCTTTAACAGACACTAAGCTGTCGGGCTGGGTATCTACATGACTGCCAAGCTTCAGACTTGTCCTCCTGGTCTTGTAGCCCTCCTTGTCTCTCCTTTGAGCTGGTGCCAGAAGGGCCAACTTCAGCATTTGAAGTGGTATTTTTTCTCTTGAACATTATGGAGACTGAGTATTTTGACAGGTGAATGTGGCTGAAGATAGAAGCATAAATTGACCTATTTTAGCTGTTCACAGTCAATGGGGTGCACACATACACACACTAAAAAATTAACTGTATTAAAATAAATGTCAAAAATAATGTAAACCCTTAAATTGCCAGTATTTGGTACACTGGTTGAAGTGGCTATGAGAAGGCTATCTGAAATAAAGAGTTAACGTGTTGCTTAAAAGCAATATATAATTAATGACTGCAGAGTTCATCTTTGTAGCACCCACTCCTTTGCCCTGGAGAACCTGGTAGGGGTCTGAGCCCTCACTTCTATGGGGAGGCATTTAAAAGTGAGTACTGGCCTCCATCCCTCAGGAAAGGCATCAGTCCCTTTTCATTCCAATCACAGCTTGAACAGCCAGATGGATAAAGCCTCATTGCCCTGACACATTCTCCTGGTGTCTCGGTTGTCTCAGCTCAGCAGGGAAGGTTCCCCTCATCAAGGTGCTGAGAAGGAGACATGATCAGGATCATTTGGTTTAAAAATGAGATGAGAGTGGGTGAACTGTGCTGTCAGAGTGATGCTGAGGGATGACAGCAGCGTGCAGAAGGCAACCACAGCCCTGTGCATGGCATGGCCAAGGAAATCCACCCCCTGAGCAATGCACAGGCTGCTGGCTGCAAACTGAGGGGCTGATTTGCACAACTCTCCAGGTAGAAAAACATTTAATTTAAGAAAGTTTAGATTGTCACAATTGCCCGTGACAAGAGTGCCTGTCTAGCAAGGCCTTGAGCCTGTGTTTTGGGCTAGAACTGTGCTATAGTCAAGACCTTAAAAACATTCCCAATACAGGTTGTCACTGGCACTACATTTCCTTGTCACTCTCTACGTGTGACTGATTTGCCAAGATCAAGACTAAATTCATGATCAGCAGCAAGGGCACCCAACATGAATTATAAAACTGCCTTTCCTTCCTTGGCCTCTTAGAAAATGCCTTCCCTGCATTCATTGTTGCTTTTTATATCCTGTTTGTAATGGCCCATGACTGCTCAGCTCGGCCCACCATCTCCTCCCTGCTCCCAAAACCAAGATGATGCTCAGCAAGGAGGAGGCATTTGGCTATTAAATATAAAACCTGTATTATAAAGTGTACTGACAGCACGGCAAAGTGCCTTGTGCCCAGAGATAAAATGGAAATGGAGGTGGGGGTAGAAGTGGAGATGATTTTTTGAAGTTAATTTAGCACTGAGGAAGGTGGCTGGTTGCTTGGTGCAGCTCTGAGGAGGCTGGGGCAGTGCCTGGCCAGAGACTTCATCTGCAGAGACAGAAGAGCTCCCCATTGAAAATAAGGAGGGGAAAGAAAGTCCAAAAATCACAGGGACCAGATGCTTAGAGGAAAGGAGGAAGAGGAAAAGATCTTTCCTTTCTCGTCATCTTCCCAAAATCACAGATGCAGAGATGAAACTAAAGCACTAAACAGACAAACCATGCATCCAAAATGCACCTGCAAAGTCAGAGGATCAGCTTTTAAAATTTCTTACCATGGAGCTGAGCAGCAGCAGGGAAATGACTGTTGATACAAAGCAAACACAGGGCTTGGAGCATCAGGTATTGGGAAGTGGCCAATGATTCTCTCCCAGACCCAGGATACAGCCCAAAGCCAGAGTTATAAAATGAGGGAGCCAGAGAAGAACAATGAAGAGGAAAACCCAGACAGTGCTCCCAGCTCTCACAGTGACAGATGATGTCTTGAGCCTATTAACAAAGCAATAAATCCCACAGAGGGATCTGCCACCCTGAAAGCACACTGTATGCTTAGGCTTGAGAATTTTTGCCCAAGGGAAGAAAATCCTGGAGTTTCAGTGTCAGCTTACATCCCAGAATCTCTTCCAAAGGTACCTGTAAGTGGGTCACTCAATTTACTGGTGAACTGCAACATATAATACTCAAGTTGCACAGTGTCTTTTGTGAAGAAGAATTAGATGGTAACATTTTAGATAGTGCTGAGCTGGGTTTCATTCACCACATCACTCTGGACATAACCACTGGTAATGAAGAGAGCTTTTGCCTAAGTCCTTTCACAGAAGTTTACAAGCTTCAGTGCAGTTATTTGAAAATCACCAAGCTTACCCCAAACTTTCAGATTTTGTGCTGTGTGTGGGCTCACTCTCCCACAGATGACATTGAAAAGTTTAGGATACTGCATCAAAAAACCACTAATTAAAAAGGCTTCCCATTAAAGAAAATGGAAATCATGACAAAAACTAGATTTAAAGTCAATTTTAGTGATAAGGAGAAGAAAAAAAAACCCCAATCTCACAGTAACTATCTACTCACAGAAAAGAAATGCTGTAAGTTAAACTACTAAAAAACCAGAAGAAATGAGAAGATTTAAGCTTGAAACACCAGGAAACTGTTGCTGACCATCATTCAAATACTGTGTTGCATCAGCCTGTGTGGTTGTTCCACGAGGGGATACTCGAAGAATTCTTCTCACACGACTTTTCCAACCAACACAATCACAATTCTTTAGTCACAGATTAGCTGGGGTGTTGCTCAAAATTACCTCCTGCTGCTTTGCAGTTATGATTTAGGTCTGAAAACTGTTCTAATGTATGGAATCAACAAAGAGAAGAAAAGGAGCTGAAATTTAGATAATAATGCCAAATTTATCACCACAGAAGAAATATGATTCATGTTCCCCTGTAAATCTACAACAGCTGCAATTCAGGAAGGAAGGGTGAAAAACTATCACCTTATCTAAAACCATGTATTATTCATATTTTATTATTGTAGAAATCAAACAAAGCTGACTAAAAGAACCTGACAAACTTCTTATAAAACTGTATTTCACCATTTTTGAGCAAATCTGTGGCAAATTCCCTTGGGATCACAGCACTACTCTCATAGCAGTGCATTGGGCACTTCTGGAGTCTCAGTTTTGGGCCCCAGCCAGTGGCCTTTGTGCCCCTAAAATCCTGACCATCTTTCCTGCTAATTGCACAGAGCTAACTGATCAACAGCAAGAGGACAACTCTGGTTATTATGTTTTTTAGACGCTGTGAGCCTCTAGCACAGATGAGAGCCATTTGCTGCAGATTATATTCAGATATGTCTTCTACCTAATCCTAAACTCCAGTTACAGCCATCAATTTATATATTATTCATTTTATTAATCTAACATTTATCTAATAATTCACTGCATTTGACAGCAAAAGCTACCTGTGTATGGCCACGTGAGGCTCATAACATTCTTGCTTCACAAATGCATTCAGAGTTAATCTTTACCTGCCTTATTTCCTGTTTTCATTTCCCAAGGAACAGCTCCTTTTTCTTTTTATAGACTCTATATGGTCCTAAGAAATAGCAAAGTGAACACATAACAGTTAACTGCCCTCAACCTGCAGCTCATATCTTTTGGCAGCAGTAGGGACACTTAGAGCTGCAAGACTGGATTCAATACCCCCTGTAAGTAAAATTACAGCTGAAAAGAAAGTACACAAACAGCTCTGAAGACTGAAGTGTCCCCATCTGACCCCTGTGTTACACACCAGCATCTACACAATAGCTTCAGCAAAAGCACTGATATCCTTTCAAAACTGAACAAAACTTGCATGTGAAGACCCAAAATGTTGGTTGTGCCTTCCCCTGGGGATGGGTGCAGAGCCCCACCCCACCTCTGATGCCAAGATGAAATGGGAATTCCAGGTGAGCTGTTTTAGGGTGAGCAAAATGTATCTCAAAATGCACGTCAGAGGCCCTGCAGGTGATGTCACTGAGTCTGGAATTACAGGATCAGGCACATCAGATAAGTGTTCAAACTAAATACAACAAGATTTAGAACATGCTTTTAGGTTTAAGGAAAAGTGCAGTCTTTAAATTAGTGCTCTAGGATTTACTGGCTTAAAAGGAAAGACCTTAAGGCCTCCCATCAAAGAGTTATATAACTCAAAAGGGTTTTCCTTGCTCAGTGTTGCTTGTGCAAGATAATTTAAGCAATAAAACATGCTTCTGGCACTAACTCTCCTATGCAGACTCTGTGATGGCAGAGCTCAGATTTGAAAATAGAGGTTTCCATACAGGCTGGCACTCCTCTTCCATCTCCCTACAGGGGCTTTGGCTGGTTATTTCTACTGTCTATTCAATTTTTTTTTTTAACTGAAAGACTTTTGTTACCAAACTCAGCAGAATTTGGTCACAATGTGCATCTAATGGTCCCAGCTCAAACCAGACTAAACTCCAGCCTAGCACAGCACATCAACTGAGCCAGCCTTTCATTTCAGCCTCCTTGCAATTTAAATTGGCTACATCTGATCTGTAAATGGCCTCAATCTTCAAGCTTCACACTGTATGCTCCCTGGGTGGCACGTGCCCCTGACAAATCTCTCCTGAGAATGTTAAACACAGACTTTAAAACTGGAATTTCTAGCAAGTAGCTTTTCCTTTGTGTGAAAGGGAAGGGCAGCCTGAAATTACTTGAAATTCAGAAGTTGAGAGGAAAAAAGTCCATTAACAAGTGGAAGCCTTTATCTATAGGAGGCTTTTAGAATTTTATCGAATCTAATTGGTGTTTAATAAGACAGGTTTTTTCAAACGGTGCATCCACAATCCTTGGTAAGAACCCCTGTGAATGAAGTTAATTATTTTGTACTTTCTGAAGATTTCAATTTTATATCATTAGATGTTCTGCTTGAAATGTGTAGATAGTCCTGGTGTTGCTTTTGTCCAGTAATGATGTCACTTCCACAGATAATTAATCCCATTGATTAATTCGATTCCTTGCTCTTAGAGAGGCAGCTAGAAGAAGTAATAACAATTTATGCCATTATTATTTGTGGTCTTCCATTTGAAACTCTATTAGAGTCAGGTCAAAATCAAAAAAAGTTGTCCACAAAAGCCAAGAACTTGCTGTTGATTGTGACCTGGGTCAAGAAATCTTACAAGTTGCTGTTTATGCACTGAATCTTACCCAAAGGGTAGAAGTACAGTATACCTAATGTCACATCAAAACATGACTAAAAGTTGGAGAACTCCATTGGTTTGACAGGCAAAATAAGTGATTATACACTTACTTAAGGTTTAAAACATTCAGGGACACAGACAGTTTTAACATTTTCTTTCAATATTCTATTTATTTCACTGAAGGTTCATCTCACTCCCATTGGCTCTAAATATGTAAAAATCACCTCCATCCTTGGATATACCCTCCCACCAAAGCACTTGGCACCTGCACCCACTCCAATTCAACAGAAAGAGGTTTTTACAGACATTGTGCTGTGTCATCCTAAGCCAGGGAGGTGTGAGAAAGCTGTGAGAAAGAGGTGCTTTATCATGTGTGGGAGAAGGACAGCTACTGACTAAAAAAAGCCAGATTCCATCCCTCCAGTTAGCTTGGACTAATCTAACACTGCAGTTAGCCCAGCTAGAGCACAGAAAATAAAAAAAAACAAAAGGTTCACTGGAAGCCAAGCAGTACATGGTGGCAGCAAAACGCATTACATGAAGTGATTCTGTGTCTGCACAAAGAGAAATTCGATGTCTCTACACAAAATATTAAGACTGCAGGCCAATTTCCAAGAGCCATGTGGTGCACAGCTGCAGACAGACATGCCAGAACAGGATGAGAATATTCCCCTGCTGATTGAGCCCCATCAGCAGCTTCAGTTCACCCCCAAGAGCTCGAGGGGTGGATGTAATCAACAGGAGACACAACCCAACAGGGAGGATTTGTGCTGTGCCATGTTCTGCCCCAGGACAAGAGAACTCTTTGCAGAGGTCCTGCAGGGTGAACTCTGCCAGGCTGAGCAGAACCCCACATTAGAGCTGCATCCTACAACATTTTCCTGCCGTTTTTTTTTTCCCCCCTACACAGGAATTGGAAGAGACAGCTTGAATAACAGTGTCATCTCCCCTCTGAGAGCCACTGCCTTTCTATTAATAATTTCTTACATTTTTGAGCTCGTTCTCATCACGCAATGCAAATGAACACAGTCCACCACCATCCCCATTCAGCCACTGAAGTTTTTAAAGGCTCTTTACCCTGCCTGTGTTACCTGAAGACACTTTTCTCTAAAAGACATTTTGGTCCTCGCTCCCCCTCATATCACTCATTTTTAAAAACTCGGATTTCTTTTTTACCTGACAATGCAGGTTACCAAGAGTCTTTTGATATGTCAGCTCTATCAATCTGCAGAAATTCATACAGAGATCTCACAACCAGCACTGCTGAAATCTAAACTAGGAAACTTCCCTTTCTCCTTTCTTTCCCTACCTTTTCATTAAGATCTGCTGCAAGAAGAAGTGAGAACAGCCAGCTAGACCCAAAGTGATCCACTTCACATTCTTTTCTCAATTTGAAAAGGTGACAACAGTGAAGGAAAAACTTGCATTAACAAGAAAAGATCTGCCACTGTTATATACATTGAACAAAACATACACCTTTTTCTCCTAGGGGAAAAAAGTCAATGTATATTTGCTTTTATTTAGGATTACATTGCAGCAAACTAGAATCATGTAGTTTTGACTGTGATCCTTCTTTCTCCTTACATACTTATTTCTGTACATAACACATTCAAATGGGTAAAATAAGAGTATACATCATTGGAGAACAGTCCAAAGTATATGGAAACAAAAATTAACAGGTATAACTACATGTATTTTAAACTTCTTTGCTCTCCTCTATTTATGATGAAAACTGAAGGGAATACAACTAGGTGAGCTCTCTGTTTCTGTTTTCTGTAGCATTATCTCTGGCAAGAAAACCCTCAGTGAATCAAAAAACTCCACTTGTATCATGTAACTGGCACAGGCCCAGTTTGTTTGAGGTTTTCTGCAAACAGTGAAACAAAGTCCAATTTCTCTGTGAGTTCACTTTCCCTACATCTTCCCATCCCACTATAATATTCTCAGCATTCTTCTTTCTCCTTCCCAGAGATTCTCCCCTAAGGCCACCAGTTTCAAACCACCTCCTGCCCCCTCTGCAATGCTCCCAGGACCTCTCCACAACCCAAACTCCCTCCTGCCATTCCCTTTGCCTGGAGGAAGATGTTAAAGCAGAGCACCTGGAGGTATAGGGAGGGGGAAATGAAGAAGAGACCATGAAGAGGCCTTGAAAGGAAAAGACAAAGTCACCTAGAAATGGTCCAATCCTTATAATACTATCAAAAGGTGACTTGGATGACTCCATGTTCTCAAGATTTGGAGCACTCTGTCCCACCTCCACCACTTCACATTACCAAAAAACCTCCAAAACAAAACAAAAAGCCACACACAAACACAAAAACCCAAACCCCACACCACTATTTATCTCCTCAGGAAGAACTATCAACATGCAAGTTATCACTGAGCAGGTTCTCAGCTCACTTCCAGCCCAGGGTACAGATATTTTGAGTACCCAAACACATTCCTCTCTGAATTTTGCCTCACATTCAGTGAAAGTTCAGAACACTGATTTTGATGAAAACTCCCCAAGCTCAGACTGACATTATTGCATAAAATGCTTTCACTGGAAAATATGCACATCGTTCCACCTGCAACAACTACCACAATATCTCCTCAATATTACGTGTGTAATATCAACATGATTTCTTTCTAGCACCAAATAAACACATTAATATGACAGAATCACTTTGTGACTACTTAAAACCCACTTCAGTTGTGCATCTAAACTGCACAGATTTTCTCCAATGTGAGCAGTGTGTTCACCTGAGCACTCCATACCACACTGACAACTCACTGAGTAATGGCAACCCCAAGATGTGTTTGCCAGTCCCATTAATACTATAGGGGCACATTTGAGCACGAGGCATAATGTGAAGAAGGTAATAATGGGATTTATGTGTGTAATGGAAGCTGTGTGCATTGCACCTCCCACACACTGTTTAAAAATCATGCCCCACAAAATCATTTAAAATAACTCATATTTTACACGCTATGAACCTCTTATCTAAGAACTACTCCTCTGCCTGCTCTATTATCCAGGGACAAGAGAGTTTACGAAGAACAAGCCTTACAACTTCAGCCCCTTTGAGTTTCCAGTCTTTTCTTTTGAGCACTAAAAATGTAAAGCAGCCTGTATCATCCAAATAATCTCATTTTCCAATCCACCTACATTAACATTGCTGGCTGAAGCCAATTACCAATGCCTTAAGGCTTATAGCCTCAGAAGCATAACGTGACAGGTCAAATTTTATTGTTTGCCCCATCCATCACTACTGACACAGTAATTCAAAGTACACAAGTCACAGTCACACTGCTGCTTCTTTCTCCCTGTGCACCTGCTGTAATTTTAATGCAGAAGCTTATTAACAAGAACATTGGCTTCTGTCACTCAGTGCTGGTTCCTTCCACACAGGTGAAAAGAAAAAGCCCCAAGTTATGCTTTTATTTTAGCAGCATCTTACGTTCTGTCCCTTGGGGGGCAATGTGCCCAGCAAGTAATTGCTGGTGATGTGTTTCATCAACAAATAATTTTTATAAATCTAATACAGTGTGGTAATGAGAATTAAAAATACAAGAGAACAGAAAAGGAAAAAATAATTCAGCCACAGCACAACCAGCACCAGGAAAAAAACAAACTTCTGGACGATCTAGAGAACTGATGCTCTAAACAAGATGTTCATTTACTGTGTAAAACAGGGCTGACAGGCTGCATCTTCCAGCCTAGAGATGTGCACAGAACTTCATTTTTCAAGACACTAATAAGATGCAGTCTCATTTAATTCAGTAAGACTTCAGTACATATATTTAAACACATCCCCTAGAAAAAAACACATTGTTTTTCTGAGTTGTTGGAATACTGAGCACCAGCAGCAGGGCGTGTTACATATTCAGACTTCTAATTATTGGCAGTACTTACCTGGGTGCCTCTATAAGAACACTGCCTGAAACACTGGAGGAGTTTGTAACTGGGAAGGAGAAAAATCAGTGACATTCTAAACATTATTTTCTCTCTCTGAAAAAAAGTATGTGTGGGCAAACCAGAAAAGCATCAGGACCAAAGATTCCCTGCACTGAGCTGCACTTTCTCAGGATTAACCCTTGTTGTGTAAAGGAAGTCAGTGTGTTGCTTCCCCCCTTTTAAAGAAACAAAAAAAACCCACAAGACACCAAAACCAGAACCTATATTAAAAATATTTTAGTGTGTTAGAAATTTGCCGTGACAAGATCCCAAAATATTTTTTGTTGATACTTTTTCCAAGGTATTTCAGTCGTGCACGACTCACCCCCCCACACACACCATCCTCCCACTCCCTTCGTGAGGTATTCTGGTAACAACTGACATGTAATAATGAGGAGCTTCATTATCATACAGCAGGTCTAATTAGGTTCTAGAGACTCTTAGTGGGTAAACATGAATATATCTAATTTAAGGAAGATACATTTTGGTGAATCCTATCAATGAAGTCCAGTCAATTTAAACAACTTCAATAGAAAAAAAAAGCATAAAAGCCCAATGACTGTAGAGTTTTTTTGGACTTACTTAGGGTTTCATATCCCATGAAAGTCAAGTCAACTACCCCAAAATGCTGCACTTCTGCAGCACCAGAAGATGAGCACTTTCAGCTGCTTTACAGAGCTGAGTATTATCAGAGCCATTTGGGAAAATGTAAAGAATTTAAGGGAGCTGGCTGCGAGAGAAGCAGAAACTTCACCTCTCCCTATCACTCAGCAATGGGGTAAATCTGATGGAAACCTGAAGGTTATTTTATTCTGCACAGGTTCTTATACTGCATTCTCCAGCATGGTATTTATACATCACAACTGCAGCCTGAGTATATATTGAGAAGGATTTTTTAGGGAGTTTAGAGCAGTGTTTTCTCCATAGTCAAGTTACCAAAATAATATGAAGAATCAATTGCCACTTGCACCAACCCACCAAATAGAGACATTTCATTGTGATCTCCCCCAGATTCTGTAGGCTTGACTTGGTAATTAAAACATTCAACTCTGACAGGCCCTAATATGGTAAAATAAGGGATTCAGGAATTAAAGGGAAAATACAGATTTAGAAACTGACACAACATGTTAATCACAAAGAACCCGGTCTGTGCAAGGCCAATTTGTTCTGGACTGAGAAACGCTAGAATATGGCAAAAACACAAACTAAAAATATCCTTTCCCTGCTAGGCAAGGTTAGAGAACAGAGATAAACGTCATCATACCCCAATTAGACCAGCTTGCTTCTCTCTAGTTGCTAAAAAACTTGGAGGCCCAACTTGGGATAAATTTTGCTTTCTGTCAGGGCCTTTTTGCTCACTGGCCCCAGCAGAAATCAAAGCAGTAGAAGTTTTAACTAATCTCTCTTACATGAGCCTATTCATGGGAAAAATAAATCCAGGTTGTGATCCATCTAAATCTGTCCCCAGAACACCTCCAGTGTTTCTCTGCCCTGCTTTTATGCAGGGTCTGAGAGATCACCAACCTCCAGAAGATCCAAAGCAATTCCCTTCTCCTTCCAACAGTGACCAGTGACATTGTCAGAGTTTTAAGTAGCCTGTTTCCAACAAAACCAGGATCTTCTTTGTAAGAGGTTTATTAATGGGATGAAATAGCCCCTAGTTATTTGTGGGTTTTCTTTTTTGTTGTTGTTGTTAATCATTCTGTTGTTGTTTCCCCCTCCCCATCTGTGTTTGCAGGACAGTGTCATTGAAGAGTCTTTCTCCAAAGACTAAGGGGACAGCAACAAGCAGTTGCTGAAACAACACAATGTCTTGGGCCACAGCAATTTCTCATTAATTCATAGAGTCTCAAACCTGGCAATATGACAAAGCAGCCCTTACTCTGTAAAAATTGCCCAGAGCTCTTTGTTTTTCCCCCCTTCTCTCTGTTGTGTCACTGCAGAAGCCTCTGTCTTGGCTGTTCTCACAATTCATAGTGTGTCAGGTAAGAATCCTTGCAAACATGTATATATTCATGGGGTTTAGCTGGGAAGCT
Organism: Chiroxiphia lanceolata; assembly: GCF_009829145.1. Lineage (NCBI taxonomy): Eukaryota > Metazoa > Chordata > Aves > Passeriformes > Pipridae > Chiroxiphia > Chiroxiphia lanceolata. Next base: position 15,712,130 of record NC_045651.1, read on the forward strand.
GTCACACAGCAGCCACAATGCACAGATGAGTGGTTATGCAGGGCTATTTTTCCCCCCCCCCAGTTAGGATATAAAAATCAGTAGAGCATTTTTTGGGATTTTTGAATTTACTATCTGACACCACTGAAAAGCAAAAGCTTCTTCACTTGAACATAAAACTAAATGGGATTTGAAAGGAAGCTCAGGAATTTGCAGAATTGCATGGTTATGTGAGCAGAGTTCAAAAGTTGTGCTGCTCAGCTCCCTTAGAGTTTAACAAAGGTTACCCCTGCCAGGGGAAAGCAGAGATCTTTATCCTGAATTGTTAATTTGTGGCCAAGACACCCCTATGAGGCAGCACTGGAAAGAATATAGGAGGCAGAAAGCCATTTTCTTTTTTTTAGCATATTAATTGACCAAAAGAGAAATGCCATTTTTCAAGCATATGCAAAAAATGCCCTTTACAATTAACTATCTGAAGACACTGGCATGGATTACAAAGTACACAGGAATATAGATCTGCCTCATTCCCAATTCTCTGCTCATTCCTTGAGACCATGCAGAGAAAAACACCACATAAACAACAGGATGTCTTTAGGATACACAGCACTTGATCAAATAACATTGCTCACCTCATGCTTCAAGCCAAATAAACTGTGCAGCTGTGGTTGCACAGCACAGAGCTCCATGTGTTCCTCCTTTGAGAGACAAAATTTATTATTTAGGGCTTGATTATGCAATAAACAGCTTCACAGGGCTTTTGGATTATACAACTGGAGTCTCACTGGCCCAGAGTACAGGTTGAGGGAACATCTTCCTTGTGGGAATGCAGAAGTGGGATGTGCCCGAGACCAAAGGGTGATGTACAAAGGTACTCAACATTAGGCAGATCCTAATTCTCCCAGTCCTCTGGAGCTTCCCTGTGGTTATTTGGGAGAGTAAAGTCAGCAGTGCTGAAAGCCTGGTGCCAGATGTATTGCTGCAATTAGGAAACCCCCTACAACACATGGAATCAAATAATGTAATAGGAATGGATGCTGAAAATCTGCTACTGGAACAAGGACATAGTAATGATGACGTAAAATAGTCTTCTTATGGAAAGTTCCATCAGAACAGTCACATCCCATGGAATCTATCGATTTCCACAGAAAGGTATTGGAATATTCCATTAAAAACCCTGATCAGCTGGATCAGAAAATTCCAGGAAGTTTAGCAATGGTCCTGTCACGTTGTACACAGACACATTTAATGTAACACAAGCAACAGCATCCCACTCCCAAAACCCTAAATTACACAACCTTTGTCACCAAGACTTCAAAGTAGCTCTCCCAGTACTTTATTGAGTCCAGATCTTTCCAAACTAAGAATGAGGATAACATGAACTGCCCACCAGCACAGCACAGGTCAGTGGAAGAACTGGGTAATGTACCAGATCTACCATTTATGGATTCAAGACACAACAAACTACGTCAGGCCTAGACTCTGAACTTGAAAGATTCAAGTTCACTGATTTAAAAGAAGAACATGAAGAAAATTAGGAGAAAATAATTTATTCTTGTACCTCCCACCAGCAACCCTTAATATTTGTACAGGGAGCATAAGGATGACTTAAATTTTCATCTGCATGGATTTCTTAAACCGTATCCTACCTTGTCTTACTCTTCCTGTCTTTCCTTTCCCCCACCCCTCTCTTAGTTCCTTAATTTTCCCCTAACAAAACCAAACCAAAGCTAAAAGTTGATACAGAGTTTAATCTAACTCTTCATCTAACTGGGGACACAATTGATCTTAAAGCTTGCCAAGCATCTTGGTTTCCACCAGGAAAGGCCAAGTCATCCCTTAGACAAACCACAGAGAGGAAGAGCTGGGCAAAAGCACAACTGAATAACAGCACCCCACAGCAGCTGGATTAGGGAAAACCAAACCATGGGGCACGAAATACTCATCACTAGGACATTTTAACAAGTATTTGCTAATTGTGCTGCTGAATACAGACTCCTCCTAATTAAACTTAGCAGCCCTCACATTACACACCTCTAAGTAATGTTGTCTCATTATTTTGGTCACTGTTTTTTTTTTCCTCGTGTTTCAAAATCGGTGGAAAAAACTTTCTTTCTTGCACATCCCTTAATATCAAATGTGTTACCTAATGTTATGACAACAGGAGGTGATTTTTCCATTTTCAAACAAAAAGAGACATGATCATGGACTTAATTAGTGCACAATGATTTAATGAAACTTTGCAGAACAACAATGTACCTAATTAGAAACATAACAATTATACCAATGTACCTTTCCATCTTTGAAGGGACCATTAGTCATTGAGGTGGTATGTTTTGTAATTTAAAATCATCTTAATTTTCATTTTCTGACTAGTTAAGTGCAGTCCTCGTCATGTTCAGGTAATTGCTTTATTAACAAGCTTAATTAAACATTCTGTAAAACTGACAGCTACGAAGTTATTCTTCTTAATGTGTTGCTCACAAAAACATTAACTAATTACATCAAGCTCTTTACAGGGCTTACGTACCTCATAAGCTTAATTCATTAGTACTTTAAAGAGCTTTGAAAACTCTGACTGTAATAACCTATGGAAGTGCTTTGTATTGTCACAGTATTAAACAGAGCTGTTATACCCAGGAAATGGCAATTCCTTTGTACAAAGTTATTATGGGAGAGACAGTCTGCATTTTAAAACACCTGCATTTCAAGTAGTAATTAGAGACTCAATGAAATTTTTGATAAACCTAAAGCCCACAGAGTTCAGAATTCACAGGAAAGGATGATAGAGAGTTTATAAAGTTTTCAGAAATACAACAAAACCATGAAGTCAAAAAACAGCTCATATTTCAATTGCTGGAAACAGGGTACAAGGACTGAGTAGGCCAGGTCTGTGTTTGAATTTTGGCACGCACAAACACTGAATTATTGATGTAACTAGAGAATCCCATTGCTTGGAAGAATAAGTTTGTCTCTGGAAAACAAGACAAGAACCAAAAAACCCCCCCACGCACGACAGCCACACACCTTCATCCCTTCCCACTTCAGCACTTGTGTGTTGCAAATGAAATTATTCAGATCAACAGTGGATCAACAAGTTCTGAAGATTTCAGATAAAGATCCAGAAAGGTTAAATGCCTAGTGGGTAGAGAGATGTTTTTCAATCAGTCCAACTCCCACACAGGGAGCTAAATCAACTCAAGAGCCATGAAAGTACCTTGTGTCTCCTACTGGGATATTTAGGTGACACTTGAATCCATTGTAGCCCAGGATCTGGGCATGGATTTCTCATAACGTTCAAAATTTCCCCATTTAGCTATGTGTTGAAAATCAACACCATTGAATATTTTCCAACAGAAGATGAGGGAGATTGCTTTGACTAGCCCTCAACAAATTAGTCAAGGGGCTGAAGGTTTCAATGTCTTTGGTGAGACTGAGTTAAATATCCTGAGTCTTTATCTACATCAACCAGGAAGCTTAAAAGGTAAACTACACCACTATGTTCATTATTTCTTTTTCCCCTAGGACCTTTGTATTATTGAATGCTCTGGTTTGGATAACTTTCCCCAATTTTATCAAGAAATTCCTGCCTCTAGGATGACTTCTAGTTCTGAAGACATCTACAATGTCTTCAGAAAAACAGTCAGAATTATTCTGGGATCAAGTGTCTAAATGAGAGCCTGTGATGTGTATATTTGGGATGTGTGCATTTCCTTAATGTGAATTACTGCACATTTATTGACACCCAACTTTCACCTGCCCTTGATCAGCCAGTCACACTTCCCTTGTGTTCTTTCCTTTTCATCCATTTTTTTCCCCCCTCAGGTAACAGTTCAAAGCACAGAAAGAGCAATCCCTGGTCCAAACATCACTGCAGATGTTGAATGGCAGCCCCAGGTCGTTAGTGAAGCACTTTGATGCTGCTCTGCCAGGCCAGGAACCACCAGCCCGAGCTTCATGTCCCACCCAAGCCCCCGCTGTGCCCGTGGCAGAGGTCAAACCCACACTGAGCCAGGAGGGCTCAGCCCCTGCCGTGTCTGTGTGTGCTCTGACGTGACCAGGAGGCCAATACACAATTTCTGAAGGTTTTTTTTCCCCCCCTAAAACACAGTGGCTGCTCTCCATTTTTTGTTTACAACCTTAGAAAGACTCTGTTCACATGCCCAGGATATCACTGCATGTTCACAGAGCAGTGGATGCAGAGCCAGGTGCCAACATGTACAGATATAAAGCAGTGCCCACACTCCTGTGTCCACCTTTCTGCATTTTCAGTCAGCACCACAGGGCCAGGAATAATACCTGACAACAGCACTGGCATGAAAAAGAAAATTACCAAAGAAAGCTTTGATTTTAGTCACTTAAAGTCAAGAAAGAGGGATTGCATTATCTGCTGAAAACTAACACTGAGCTTGAGGGAAACAGTATATTCTGTTTTTAAAAGATACCAGAAACCCATGATCACTCCTGACCATAAAACATCTGTTAGAACACTAACATTTACTATTTCATTTTAATACTCTGCCTAAAGTATTTGCATCTCGTTTACCAAAATTTGTCTTCTGAAAAATGCCAAAAAACAAAAAACCTGAATTTTGCTAGGACAAGAACAACTGATAGTTAAACACACAATAAATTGAGACAAATTTGTTTCAGAATAAATATTTTAAAATCTCATTAAAAAAAAAAAGAAAAACCAAACAGCTCAGCTGCTGGGGGGTGTATCTTTGACAGTCAAGCATATCAGCAATGGGAATTGTTTCATGTCTTCATGAGAGCTGTCAGGCTTACAGTCACAATAGTTTGGCAAATTTGTTATGTTGGCAGAACTTCTGATGAAAACCATTTGGATTTCATGGTGAGAAACAAGAGGAAGCCAAAAAACCCACTCAGAGCTAACTGAGATGCAGGTAAAATGCACAGAAATGAGTTAATAGGGTGACAGAATATGCAATGAAATCTATTAACTACAAAATATCTTACATACTCTCAAGAGCTGAGACAGATAAAGCTGTTTTCAAAATGAGCCCAATTTTAATCCTAAAAACAGATGTTAAATTACTGCAATACAAACTCCTAGAGAGTATTAAAGAGTAACTTGTTTAACAGGCAACGTGCAGCCATTTTTGTGCAGTTTGTGGGTGCACAGATGACAGTTTTCTGATTTGGCCACACAAATCCTTCAGTCAGAACAGGAGAGAGGCTTAAAAGGTTGAAACATGGTAGCATTTTAATATTTGTGGAAGGATTCAAGCTGCCCAGCTGGGAAGATAATGGAGCTGCATCATCCCTGTTACATCACAGCAGGGAATTTTTCCCCCCAATTGGTTTATTTGCCTGGATTTTTTTTTTTTTTTGTGAAGGCTGTTTTTTGGATTTTGAAGGATAGTTTTATTGACTGTCAAACCTTCCCTTGCATGCACAAAGATAAGAGAACCTTAAGAGTATTCCCTAAACACACCTTCCAGTGCCTGAAGTGCTGTTTGTGGAAGATGTACCTGAGACATGGAAGGCTTTATTTGCTAATGGGAGATCTGGAATGCTGAATGGCTTTGAAGCCAGTTTCTTTTATTGACTCAAGCCCTAAGGTGATCATATTTTTCAGTATAACAATGAGCCAATTTATCCCCACTGGGTTATGGGAATTTTTTTATGGTACCATACATGCTGCATCTGGCACACAAGCCTATTAAAACCATGGGCTAAATGAATTGTTAACCATGCAGTCTGGAAAAAAAATAATTTAAAAAATAAATCTATCGCTGAAGAATGATACTGCTAAGCTATTTTACCACTTGGAGACCAAATCTTAAGAACAAGAACTATCCTAAAATCCTCTTATCTGAACAAGCCCATCTGATCAAATGATTTTTTTTTTCTCTGTTGCATCATCAACATTAAGAGTTCTACTTCATCAGGAGAACGAGCTGTTTAGAGAAACATGAATCATGAAAGTCATGAGAGCCTGATTTGTCACTCTGATTTGCTGTTTATCAAATATGGAAAAAATTTACATTTATCAGCACTTTTTACACACACACACAAAAAAAACCCTTTCCTAAACTAAAGACTGTAACTTAACACTACCTGTTAAGGAAAGACGTTTCATCTTCCTGCCACAGCTTGGATGAGCACAACTGACAGGGATCTCAGAACTCACCTTGGTAGTGTAGGTGTGTCCATCAGAACCACAGACAGGGCTGGAATGTGTCATGGGACAGGGTTTGCATTTTACTATGTTGGCTGGTCCAGTCCAGTGCTTCTGGGCCAAGTTGCCTTTCTTTTGTCGAAGGCTGTAAAAGAAGACACACCACACTTCTTGAACACTTTTGTCCAAAACAGAAGAATTAGAGTTTCTCTCAATAAGGCAAAGCTGAATTTGCAATACAGTATTAATTTAGAATCATTTTGATTGGAAAAGACCTTTAAGATCATCGAGGCCAACCATTAACCCAGCACTGCCAAGTCCACTAAACCACAATTTAAAGCAAGTAAATTAAATACAGCTCCTAACAATGCTTCTATAATATGGCACATTACAGCAGGCAATCTAAGAAGCCATAAATTGGTAGGCAGCCCTAGATTTACAGTACTTGGCAGTTTCATTTTGATTTATAACTACAAATGATTTTACTCCAGAATACAGCATTTTGCTGAACTACACAGTGTTTCTTGTCACACAGGCAAATCATGTTACATCAGGCTGTATTTAGGGGCGTTTTCACCAGGCTCCTCAGAGTTGTCAAATTACTGGGAAGGCAGCAACAATTTTAAAACAAAATCCTTTGAAAAACATTGTAACATATATTATGCTTATAAAAATTTATAAAATCACCCAAGCCCTTTGTCACTGTATGTGCAGGACTCTCCTCCACACACCAGCTGCTGAACGATCAGCCAAGATTCCCGGCTCGATCACGGTCCCTCCAGGAATGCTACAAAGGGACAGAGCATCTCCAAACCCACCAATGTTCATCCTATGGGAATGACTGCAGTTGTCCTCAAGTTATGGAATACTCACTTATTCCATTAAGAGTGCCCATGAAAAAGGCATCTGCTCCAAATTCTCCCTGCCAAACACGCCCATTGATCCCGACTAATGGCTCATTTTTCCGTCATAAGAACTACCTGACTGGTACAACATGAAGTGATTATCACCAGCCTAATGCTGCAAGTTAGCTTAAAAGTTTGCTTTAGAAACCACAAGCCAGTGCTACAATGCAGAATCATTTTGGTCATGTGTGCTTGTCTTTCACTTGAAAGCATTTACAAGGGAAGGCAAAGCAAGGCATTGCAGCAGCTTTGCTGGAGACTGGTAAGAAAAATAACTGCCATCTGTTCTGGTACCACAGGAAAAAAAAAGATATAACAGTTCAGCTAGAAACACATTTCAATGTGCTGCTGAATGACTTTATCACAGTTTTAGAAAAATATATACAGATATTTTTTAAAAGCAATTTCGCTACAGCTTGCAATTTGCTACACAATACCAGCTCTGATGTAATGACACATTCAGCTGCTAAATAATAAAAGTTCTATTCTTTCATCTCAGTTCTAGTTTTCTTCAAGTCCAACCTTTGTCAGAGCTGAATACTACTATTAAGAAGATTGTGCCCACAGAAGGAATCCAATCATGATATAATAAAACTATGAAAATAGAAGTCAAGTATTTAAGACTAAATTCTCTTGTTATTTTGAAGAAGTCTTCTTAATGGAGAGCAGCACTCCCTCTTTCAGACACATTCTGCCTCGCAGAGGTACCATCATAGCAGATGCTAAATGCTGTGGGTGGGGGGTTGCTTGGCTCTGAACCCCCAAATCCAGCTGTGGATATGATCTCTGAGGCTGTACAAAATTTCAGTTATCCACAATAACTGACTTCTCCACAGCCCCCAACAATGCTTGGGTATCAAAATGTAATGACTGTCTTATTTTCTCAAGCTCTTTCAACTACTGGCATGTCTTTTGGGTTTTTTTTCAGCCTGACATGAAAATTTCCTCATTGACTTTACTTATAGCCCTGCATTTCTGCAAATGCACAAACTCAGAGTCAAAAATGTGTTTGAATGTCCTACTGCAGACAGTGATGAGCAGAGTCTGGAGACAAAGGTGAAGGGAGCTGTGCTGGTCCTGTGGACACTGCAGAAGGAGGGGTCACAGCACAAAGCAGACTTTTTACCTTTCCCCTGACTTTAATCTCCATAATCTCAAAAGACAGATCCTTGTGTATATGTAAAATTGTTAAGAACACCTCAGGATTAGCTAGAGAAAGATCAGTGAAGAAATGCTAGACCTGAGGTGTGTGATTTAGTGTCATCAAAGCCATCAGCCACGAATCCTGCAGGGTGGGGATGAGCGACTGAGCTAACAAGCACCTCAGCCAAATTAGATGTACACTGCAGTTCTGAGCTACACTGATGCCTCACAAATCACAGGATCTGAGTGGCAAGTACAAAATAACCTGCACAGCATCTGTGGACCAAACTACATCAGGCATTTTACATCATAAGGTTAAAATAAAAGTCCACTGAGGACAGAGCTGCATGGCCTTACACCTCCCTGCTCTTAATTCAACATTCATGTTGCAAAGCCAGTTCCTATTGGAAAATTCTTCTGGAGCTTATGATGTTTTTCACTCTCCTATCATCACTAAAAAAAAAAAAAAAAGGTAATTAAATGTGTTTGTTTCAAGCCATTCCAGCAGCTCATTGAGCCCTTTCTATCACTTTACTGAGTCTAAAGAACATGCACAGCCTCAGGCCCAGGCTCAGTTCTCACTGCAGCTGCCTCCAAGATAACAAACAAACCAGATGTGTCCCCTTAGCTGGGGACTAGAACAGTTTCACCTGAACATATTTGCAGCTTTGCCTGCAGACAACGAAGGAAACATTATTCTCTTCCTACCCCCCCCAACCCTCATCTTCAGGATTTTCTTTTGATAGTAAGAGGAAACTTATTCTCTCAAAGAAAGTGAGATTTAATAACAAGAAGAATCCAGGGTGGAATAGACATCAAGGCATTTCATTAATTTAAAGCAACACCTTAACAATTTCAGTAGTACTTCATATAATGTGTGTAATGAAGGAGGGAATGTTGCAAGAAACCTGTAGCATCCTCGCTCCTACAGGTGCATGGAATTGGTAGCAAAGCAGCCATTTTGGTTGCAAGAAACAGTCTGGCTTTCAAAAATTAATATATTCTTTACAAGACACATTTTTGTCAGAAACAATAGTGCAAAGTGTCACTCTATTTGAAGCAAGTCAAAGGTAATTTCTGTCAGCTTGGCCAAGTGAGCAACAGCTGAAGGTTTTAACTGGATACCCAGATTCCACACCCCCACCCAAAACTCCAGGAAAGCACCTCTTTTGTAAAAAGAACATCTATTTTCGGAAAACAAATATGTATTTCTCTGGAGTGGTATTTCGAGAGGCTGAATAAGACTTTTGGAAGCTTTTCAATCCTATAACTCCTAACAACACATCAAACATCCAAACAAACAAATTAAAACCTAGACAAGAGCATTGGCTGCCATAAGCAGCCAGCCAGCAAATCCCTTCTCAGTGGAAGTGCACATTCACATACTCTGGGAACACGCTCTGCTATGCTAATCATGTTGGTTTAGAATAAATATGTCAGGAGCAAGCCAGACCAAAGCAAATTACCCCTTTTTCTCTGTTCTTTTTTCTTTTTTTTTTTTTTTTTTTCCCCTGACAACCAACTTTAATCCTGCTTCAATTCCCAGAGTTGAAAGGATCCATTACTATTTTCAATATTCCAGAAGCAAATGTTTTAGTCAGTTATTAAGACTTGTAGGCAAACCCTGCCTGCTTTTGCTTTTCAGGCTGGTGAACTGATGCACCAAAAGGCAGAAGTTTTAAGGAGTTTTAAGTCTTACAGAATTGAGCCTCTTAACCTTTGAGCACGTAAAGAAATTTTAGTGATTTAAAACACACTTCACCCAGGGAGAATGTACAGTGACTCAGCCTCATTACTCATTACACAGACACATCACTTACCACATACTGTGAGGATACAGGGAGATGACATCTGTTTGGCTGGCACAGGAGCAGGGATGATGCTCCAGGGTTTCCAGATGCTGCCAGCCAGAGGCCAGGACTGTACATAGAATTTCTGACCAGAGTTCCAAAGCCAGAGACACCCACACCACGACCCAGGGCTGCCAAGCACAAGGCTTTATGCAAAAAGGGGCTCAGAAGCTCCAGAATACTTGGCTCCACCCAGGATTTTACGGCTTCCAGGTGTGCCCTGGGCAGCCAAAAAATCAGCCCCAAGTGGGTACAGCTGTGAGTGCCAGGCATGGCAATCACCCAGCCTGGCTGGGAGCGTCAGTTCTGGGCACTGAGACAACCTGCTGGGGAGTTTGAACTGGGCATTTGAGGCAGCCAAATTTTATCAACCCGATGCCTCAAACAAAACATCTCTCATTGAGTCATATTTTAAAAAAACCCCCACAAACCCAAAACCAAACCCAAACCCTTAATTCCTGACCAACCCTTTGACTGGATGGCATGAGCTGAGCTGTTCAGGGAATCTCTGTATTAGTTCTTATAACAATTATCTCAGGGACAGCACAGAAGAGCAGATGTGGAAATAACCTGTGGCAAAGCCAGAGGCCAAAATAAAGTTGTTTGCACCAAAAAACGATGTTTGTTTCTTGACATTTACAATTTGATTAATTTACATTTAATTTTAAATTTTACACATGTCCTAGAATTATGAATAATTTCATTTTTATTTGTCTTACAATACTCTGGGAAAAACTGACATTTTATAATATTTTAAAGCGGCATTTTTGAAAGGGAATAACTCCTCTTTTGGGGTGAAACCTGGAGAGTATCAGTGTTTATTTTTGAGAACATGACCTATCAGAAAACAGGGGCACATTATATTTTAATAAGCCTTATTATATTTCAATAAGCTGCATTATATTTCTGTATAAGATAATGACTAAAGCTCAGAAAAACAATTGAGAAATTATAATTTAAAAAGGCAAATTACATCAATTTTTTTCTCCCAGTTAATATTTGCTTTATCCCTGCCAGCCAGAAAACCAAAATATCAACAGCTTTTACAAGCAAGACTATGTCTGTGCTTTTATGTGGTTATATTTGATCATCCTAGTGCAAATTCAATTGAAGCTGTAAATGAGCTTTAGTAAAGACACAAAATGCACTAGGACTCATTCATTTCAAAGAAAATTTACAGCTTTAAGAGTATGTTACTCTGCTTCAAGACCAGTTATTCCCAAATGCACATACAATAAATTGTCAGATTAAGCCTTGATGGGTTTAGTGCAATCACAAATCAGGTTTCTTTGAATACAAGTTGGCAGGCTGTTGCTTTGAAAGTCCTGCCAAAGTTTTGGGAGGAAGGAGACATAAGTAGAAGTTCCTCCTTAGGCTTTAGAACTTATTCAGTAATTTTATTGGACAAGAAAACCCAAAGGAGGTTTTGTTAGGTGAGTTTTCAAAGGTCTGGTGCAAATAACAGCAGAAAGTTTCTCAAAACCCCAGGAAATAAGTTACACGATTTCTACTGAAGGTATCAGGTAAAGAAAGAGTGAGATTGGTACTGTCTCTTCTTGTTCTTTAACTCACTGGTTCAGTGATGTTACACAAACCCAGAATTCTGTTCAATTCATGTTGCAAATTACTTGCAGCGCTCCCCTGTTGGTTTTTCTGTGTCTAAAATCATACAATTACTTGCTCCAGGTCCTGTCTGAACAGTGTTGAGCTGGTCAGGAATTTTTTGATAAAACAGGCCTTTGAAACAAAAGACTGACTTGATGAAACCAAATTATTTCATGGAGATAAACTGGTGTTGCTAAACTTTTACATTGTGAATGGTGGTGTGCCAGTTTATCTCAGGCTGCAAGTGGTCTTGAGGACCCAAGGCTGGGGCTTGGCACATTCCTTGACACATAAAGTGCTACAGAGACAGAAACTCTTGATCCTATTTCTTCTACTTTCAAGGCAGAAAGCTCTGAAAGCCCTCAGAGCTCTGGTCCTCGCTGGGCTGGTTGCATGAAAGACCATCTCTTCCCAGAGGTCTCTTCCAGAGATCACTGCCAGGAAGCAAAAGCCATCTCACCATCCCCAGGGCTGGCAGTTCCCTGGGAGCCAGGTTTGAGTTAGGCACCCATGGGTGGGCCCACCTACTGCAAGGGCTCTTCAGGTAAACTTGTCTTCAGGTGTCTGTTGTGTACATTAGTTTTCAATTACAGCCCACACGGAGACATTCCTCAGGATCAGGATTAACTTCATCCATCTTTCTTTCTTTCTAGACCTTACATCAACCCAAAATTCCTGAATCACGCACGAGTATTTCAAACCTTATTAAATAAAATTGAAAACTTCAGTGCACCAGAGTATTTGTGCTTCCTGAGAAGGTGGAAGGGTCTCTGACAGAGCAAACTTCCTGAAGCTGGAACAATTCACTGTGGGAAGAGTTTAAAATGTACTGTCTGTACCTTCTCCATGCCTTATGCACAGGTTGTTCTTGTCTCTCTGGAGGAGGCTTATCACACTGAAGATAAAACCCAGCAGTACCTGCCTGTTTCTATCTTCCCTTTGCATAAGTTGTTTTTCTTGTTCTTAAGGAAAAGAATGACAAAGCTGAAACATGTCAGTAGAAATGGCAATACTCTCTTCTCTCTTCGTATCATTTTGTTATTCTGTTTATTAGAATTAAGAGCTTGGCCTTGTTTCTACAACCTTTCATATTTTTCACAAGAGTTGGATATACCTTGAGCCTCTGGCAGTCAAGCTACGTGAGGAAAACAGTTTACACTTGTTACCTTGAAAAAAAAAGGTACTATGCTATTGAATCAGATACAGACTCCTTATTTAATACAAACACTGTAAAATGAGAACAGACATATGATTACAGCAATTTCTCTACCTGGATTTTACATCTTCACATACAAAGAATAATAACATGCAGAGCATTGCATTGCAGCATCATCCCGCTGCACTTACACACTGCCACTTCCTTTGATTTCAACATTCAAAGAAATAATTTCAACTATCTGATTGTACTGAGGTTATTGATTACTTCCTCTTGCTGCCTTCATATCTGTTCCCCAACAGATCTGGCTTAAAAGAGTCATAAAAAAATAAAAGGGCCAGTCCTCCCTCACTGTACCTTGGGAGATTTGCAAAGGTTCTTAATGGGGCTTTGCCAGTGACTGGGGACCCTTCTGGCAGAACGAGGCTCCTTCAAGACTTTCTTACTTGAATACTCCACTTGCTGTTCTTTCAAACAATGACACCAATGAGATTATATTGGGAATTAAATCTGTCCGTTGTGGAGAGCACCAGCAGCCACAGGAGCTTTCCCAGAAAGCGGGTTGTACTCAGAGGATAAGAGTTGAAGATGGCAAATTTAGGGAAGAGTTAAAGCAAAAATCTCAACTGCTGAGGTGAAAGTGTCTCAGGTGTCATTCCAGTGAAATGAAAACCAGGTACTTCCAAGGAAAGAGGAAGAGTCAAGCCTTTATTTGTTGCCAACAGTAAGAAGGCAATATAAAATAAGCATGAGGGATACAACACACCAGAAGGAATTTCTCAGCTAGATATAGGGAAGGCTGAAAGTTTTGGTATAGCAGCATGTTCTGCAAAAAAAACCCCTGACCCATCCTGCAGGGAAAATGCCCTGAAGATTCTTGCATGGATCCCACTGGGCCCAGCCAGAAACCAGCTCTTGAAAGAGAATAGTCTTGGGGCTCAGGATGCTCAGGGTTATTGGTTCTGCAAGGTAAAGGACTCTTTTATTTTTTATTTTCTTGTGTGTTTTAAAGGAACAGAGGACTTGGAAAAGCTGATGGAGATTCTGAGGACTTAGAAGGCCAGAAGTGCAGTGTGTTAGACTGACTGAGATGATTTCTGAGATCCAGCAACACCGAGTCAGAGAACCCCTGACTGCAACTACTTGAGCAAGGCTACTCGAAAAACAGCAAGGTCTGTGTCTAAATAGATATAAATGTGATTATAAATACTCTTAAACTGCCAAGACAACTCCTTCTGCACAATATCAGGGTCTCTCAGTACAATTATCTTCCTGAGATGTTAGTTCCTGGCTTTACTTATTCCTGGACTAAAAATGCTAAGATTGTTTATTAAGGCTATTAGAGAGGCACATGGATTTCTGCCTTTGAGCACTTCAACACATAAAAATGGGGTTTGAAAGTTCCCCTTACAGTCTTAGCTAACAGATTATGGTGCTTAGAGGCAATTTATTTTTTAATTTAATTTCTAGATGATTTTTAACTTTCAGACCTAATACATATGCTCAACAGCTGCACAGCTGGGTGTAAACAGGCAAGGTGCACAAAGGAAAAGAGCCAAACCAAAAAATCCATACGAATATAAAATCCCAGTGTTCTTAAAAGTCATTGTGCTCTCCTGAATAAATAACACAGCTTCTAAACTCTGCCTGTTCTCATGAATTTTCATAAGAGAATTATTTTGCTTTTCATCATTATTTTTCTACTAACATAAAAAGGAATCTCAGACACTAAACTATGTAAAAATAAAATGAAGTGCCTTGAATTTCAAAGGAGGAGGGGAGATAGCAGGAAGTTCATAATTAAAGCTGAAATCTTCCTCCCCACTCCTTGGTTTTGTAGGAATCTTCAGCAGCCACTTTTGAGCCCTGGATTTCTCCTGCTGAGATGCAGAAACTTGGCATTGAGCACTTAAAGGTGAGTTGTGCAGCAAATGTAATACTTTTTTTGGGTACTGGCCTTTCTTCCCTTCTCTGACAGCCTATGGGTTTTTTCCCTGTTCCTAAAAAAGAATACATTCTATAAGGATAAAGGTACCTTTGCTCTGCCCAGGATCTATTTATTTTGATATTAAAATAATGTATTGATCAGGTCTGCCTCCTCCTGCTGGCAGAGCTTGCCAAGGTCTCCAAGGAAGCTGAATTGCTGATGGTGTGTGAGATCAATCTGAGCTGTCAGGTTTGTTTGGGGAGGAAAGCTGATCCTCCCTCACTATGCCCTGTCCCATGCAATTAGACAGCTTCAAAATTGTTTTCACTGAACGTGGCAGAGCAGTCGTGTCCCACCACTTCCCTGCTCCAGCTCATGTTTCTAGTTCCAGGGTTGAACCCTGGGTGGCCTCAGCTGTGCAGACACAAAGGTGCAGGTCACTCAGTGAGGCTACAGATCAAGGCAGGTTTCTTGGCAGCATTTAATAACTCTGTAAAGTTCCAACACGACTCTCCCAGAAGCTGAGGACAGAGAAGCTTTCAAACCATCCTTGTTCTTGGCCAAATGCAGGGAGAAGTCTGTGAGGTTTAACACCATCCCAACTCCACTGTCTCATGTCTCTGCAGACATTCAGCTGTTTGGCAGGATGAAACCACTGGGACAAGTGAAGGGGCTGAAACAGGTGAAAAACACACCCTGGGATCTTCACCAGCTCTGTGTCCCTCACTGCAGTTCATAACCCAGCCTTATTTATTCAGTCACAGGCAACACAATCCTTAATTTCATACTCCAAAATCCCTACTGCCCAAAAAAGTGAGAGTTTGGTTGGTTTTTTTTTTTTTGTTTTGTTGTTTTCTTTTCTGGAGGAAAAAGGTTCAGAAAATCTTATTGTCACTTTGCAACTGCAGGGGAAAAAAATCAACACCCTCCCCCCAAAGCATCCTTAGACAGCTCAGCTGAGTTCTGCTTCATTATGTTGCTTTTGCTTTTTCTTGAGGCGAATAACATGCAATCCACACCACAAAAAATTGACATATTGCTGGTAGGGATGAGAAAGTAAATGAATTTTAAAAAATATTGTAAAAATTCTTGCCCTTAAGGCACTAAACCAAATGTTTCTTTTTAAAAATGACTGCACAGTACTTCTGCTGTGTGAATACTTGCTGCCATGGTACAAACAATCAGTTACAAGCTGTGCTAGCAAAATATTTGCCCCTTCTGACACATTTTATTATGAGAGAGGCTTATTAAATTCTCAAGAAATCTACAGCAGATTAAGCTGTTGAGGATTTTTACAATTAGCATTGATTACCTAAGAATTCATGTGTGATTTCTGAATAGAATTGGCTTGTCAAACGAAAGACAATTTAAAAAAAAAAAATCAATCCCAAAGCCACCTCCAGAGTGTAGTCAAAATCCACTATACAAGGTTGGTTTGGGGAAATAATCAGAATGCAGTTTCCTATGTCAGAATAAAATGAATGTTAGTAAAATGCATGCAAACCAAATCAGTTATAAATACTATAAGGAGCCGGGTAATTTTAAAATCTCAACCTTTTTAGCATCTAAATAGGCTAATGCCCCTGTTGCTTATTCAGCACTGCTGATTTAAGAGAGCTCAGGACTGTGAATGTCTAAACATTCTGCTGCATTTCTCAGTGTATTCAGTGCTGTCTGTCTGCTTATTTGATGCTGGAGATGGAGCTCATAATATCTCTGCCATTCCCAGCTCTCAAATGAGGCCATCAAGAGCATTACCCATCTTCTATCAGGCTGGGCCTTAATGAAAGGTGACTGCAGCTTAAAGGAAGGTCCCAGCTGAGAGACAGAATTTACATAATCACGTTAATTTATGATGCACATGATCCAGTGTGGAGACAGCACGTGGTGTGACACACCTTGAGGAGAAATTTGAAGCTGAATGCAATGGACACACTTGTGGAAACTGCAGGACACGCGTTTCGGGGGGTCCTTCCACTGAGTTATTAAGATTTCACTTTGCTGTGCCCTTGAATCACGAAGCCTGGCAACCACACAGTTCCAACCCCCCTTTCTTCCCATACTCTTTGAGCATGCAGCTCCATAGGTTCCCTACCATGGAGGCCCCAGCTGCCATCAAAAATGCGACGTAGCTGCGCGTTTGTACTTTTGGAAGTCTCAGTGTTTTACAGCAGCTTCCCCAAAACTTGATTTTACCATGTTAAAAAGTAAGAGTCAACCAGTGGCACACTTAGATAGGAAGAATAACATTACCTGGGACTTTAGCAGATTTTGTAAAAAAGAAAAAAAAAGAAAAAATTTAAATACTTTGCTGCCGAGTTATTAAATAGGAATCAGTTTTGTGCAGATAGTGTCGTTGGCTTAGGATGTGCCTCCTTACTTTCAGTCACTCAAATTTCACTTCAGCACATATTTCCCTTTGTTTATTGTGCAGTGGTCACCTACACATCTATGTTCTCACCACTCGGATATTGTTCCATTTCATCCTTTGTAGTTCAGCTTATGAGAGACGAATGGACTGGACAAGGGTCAACGTTTCTTCCTCTTTATCAACTCACTTGGACTAATCCTGAATCAACCATCTCACTCTCAAGAAATGGTCACTCTTTGGAGTACATTTTTCTGGTGTACTGAGCTCTATTCCTGTGAGCTCTCAGGTGGCTTTCTCAACAGTTTGTCTTTCCATCCCCTTCCTCCACTGTCCTTCAGCTACTCACTTTTGAGTTCTTGGACTTTATTCTTACTCCTTCTACCACTTCTCTGCTGCTGTGGTGGAAGTCTAGGGATTGCACTAATTTTTTCACTGCAAATTAATCCCATTCTTTTTCCCCCAATGTTGTTGCATTTCTTCATAAAATACCCTTCCTCTCTCCAATTCCACTGTCTGTGGTCTGCCTTCTGCCTGACTGGCATCTCTGACTCTCTCTTCCAGCCCTATTTTCTCAAGATATGGTCAGCTTGTTAAAGGAAAATTTTATAAAATTGTGAAAAAATTGCAATGCCCTTTCCTACTCACTGTAGTATTTAACCATTTTGATCCCAGTCTTTCAGCCTGACCACTCTGCTCTGACCTCCTTCCCACCCCATCTCCTTTTCCTTGCACTTTTCCCCTCCTACCTCTGAATCTTCCTTCTGCTTCATTCAACCTCAAAAATGAGGCCCCTTGGAAAAGCAGTTATTTCTTCATCTACTCTTGACTGTTCTTTCCCTCTCTGCTAGGATGTATCATATTAAGTATTACATTCTCTCTAAGTGGTATCTCAATATCATTTTGGTGCTTTACCTGTAATAGTCTAGTCTTGCCTTTCTACACTTCAATCCTTGGAAGTCTGAGAAACTTTAAGGATGTTGGCTCTGGGTTATCCTTCTGTCTCTTTGTCCAATTATTGTCATTTCCTCTCAGGAACACCTTGTCCACATTGGAAGCTCACTATGCCAACACCAAACACACCATATTTCTTCTCACATCAGCTTCTCTGTTTTCCAGTTGCTGTTTCCCTCTCATCACATTTGTTATTTGGACTTACTCTTTAGTTCTAGCGATCCTAACTTTTTCCCTACCTTTTGGAATTTAGCAGAGAGCCCTCTAAACAGGTAATCAGACCACTGAATATGAGTAACACTGAATCTTCAGCTTGTATTTCCTGACCAAATATCTACAGACAATTTATCTCATCTCAGTTTTGATCCTGAGGTGTCAGTGCCAGTGCTGTTCTCTCCCCAGCTGTGAGGAGGGCAGGGCTCCCATTTCAGCACTCAGCACACTGCTGCTGTGCTGGAAAGGGCTGCAAATGAACAGCTCCCATCGTGTTCATCACAAACTACACTGAAAGGGCTATGAACCCCAGTTACACAGGCAGTTGGTCCAAAACCAAGCACAAAATCCTGAACTAATGAAGGAACTAAGTAACAAACCCCTCAGCCTTCTGAGCTCTCCCTCAGCTAAGCTGAAGTATTGTTGCAAATGAAAAATTTATACACGCATAAAACATAGAGGCTCCAGAAATTAAGTATGGATGAGGTGCTAAGCAGGACTGACCACAGTGTAATTCAATTTGGCAGTCCTGGGCTTCAGGTAAACTGGATTAGCTAAGACTGAAAAAATGTGTCAAAGGACTTGAAAGAGATTTAAAGCTGGATGAATGACTGGAATTATGGCACACACATTACAGCGTGTGGCAATGAGGAATGGACAGGATAATTTAGAGAACAAAACTATAAAATGTCCTTTTTGTTCAACATGAGCCATCAACTGAAATGCCAATAAGGTACAAAGGCAGAATTTATAAAAAAGAGGGAAGAAAAAGTAGAGGATATATAAGTTTCCTGTATTTCTGTCTGCTCAGTTGCCTTCGGGGCAAGGCAAGAGACCAGATGTGAGTTTAGAGGAGCAGGTTTGAGTCTTCATTAGTGTTTTCATCTCTTTTTAACTAACTCTGTTCTCTTGACTTCTTAACTCATTAAACAAACAAACAAAAAATACTTACATTATGTTTTACTACCAAGGTTAATTAGTCTTCCACAGTTGATGATCACTGATTGTAACAACCAACTAATTAGAATGGTTTGTTTTGTTTCATAAAAGAAGATGGATTGTGTGGTGATCAAAGCCAAAGGCTGGATGAATCAGTGGAGCCAAATTCCCAACTGTCACTCCCCATACATATTAAAGAACATTTTCCTAGATATTATCATAATAAAGCTGTGGCAGAGCTACAAGAACAAAACTAACATGAGCAGACCATATTGGTTCTTACAAATTACCAGTAAGCACGAAAAAGTTGCAAGGCTCAAAATTTTCGCCAGTGAAGGGAGAAAGAAAAAGGGGAAGCAGAAGAAAAATTGAAAAGATTGCAAGAGAATTTGAAGTCATAAGGTTGCATTCTCCACCAGTGGCAGCTTAAATGTTACTTCATGTTAAAATAGGTTAAATTTGAGCGTGGACAAGTGAAATAACTTAAGTAGTTCAAATGTCTTCCATAAGACCTTTACAAAACTATTCCTTTCTAGCAGAGTGTGCTACGTGAAAAATTTACAGATTATTGATTCAGTCAAATTGGGGCAAAATTGTGACTACAGCAGAAAACTCCTCTAACCCAAATCTTAACTGTTGTGACAGTCCTTCCTCAAATCCCTCAAAAAAATTGGCTTCACAATAGTTTAGGCCAGAGGACCTAAAAATAAACAGGAGAGAAGATCTAACAATGAAAATACCTGGGATTTCAATGAAGTGCACAGCATGCTTTAGCCCTTGGTTGCATCTTCTTTCTTTTGAAAAGTAACATCATTCTGAAATTTAACACAGCTGTAAAAGAGCCTTAAGGTACAAAAATTGTGCTTTATTTTAAAACTGCATTTTGTTTATAGGAATGCATTTATTCAGATGTGTGAAAAAACATAAGCCCTCATTAAGAGACAAAATAATATCAGAGGGCAGATCTAGACAGGGGAAAAGTACAAATACTGCCAGAGAATATTTATTTCATGCCAAGTTTTGCTGCTAGAGTTCAAATGTAATACAAGTGAAACACTGCAGTAGTTAACAGTGATCACATCACTGATGTTCACAAGATTTGTGAGCTTTTCCCCTCCCTGAATCCTGCAGGTGCAGTAGCAAGTCCTCAGAACATTCTGAAGCATTTGCTCTCCCTGGAAAAGCGTGAAGAGAGATAATGAGAGAAATCGCCTGTTCTTCAGTATGCAAAGAGAATTGTAAGGAAAAAAAAAAGGTGAGTTGAGGGATATTGGAAAAGTCTACTTTGCAATATCCACTTATTAAAGATCCTGTGCCAGAAAATGGAAAAGAATGGAGACAAAGAAAGTTTTTTAGTAGCTGGCATTAATCACAAAGCAGTGAAGACCCAGGCAAAGGATTTCATCTTTCAGAAACCCTAGTACAATATGTTTAATTTCTACCACTGTAGGAATAAAACATGAAAGCAGCAATGCTGGATCACTTCCAAACAACAAAAAGAGGAGAGAAAATATCTCTGGACACTTTTCCAGGAGCAAAGCCATGTTCTGTTTCTAGAGATAATAATGAAAAAAAAGTCTTATTTTCTCTAGGTGCAAATGATAATTGAATACTCGAGTCAGTTGGGGATAAATATATGCTACAGGCTCTCTTTACAACCTTCACATAAAATAAATTTATCACACCACCAGGACAGGAGGTGGTGACTCCCCCAGTCTGATTTGACTGACATCTCAAAGGTGGGACACCGGAAAGTCACGGAGTGGGTTTTATTTACAGCAGCAGCACAGACACAGTCAAGCCTGAATCCCAGCTGAGTGCCACAACCATCAGGCTACTGAGTGAATTTTGCATAATTAATGAAGGGACCAAATCCCTCCTCCAATTAACATCAAGGGAGGGGAGAATAAAAACTCCAGACTTTCAGAGAAGTCAATAACCACTCGCCAGAAGACCCAGCAGACTCTTTTGCCTGAGAACTTCTCTTTTTCACATTATAGATTCAAGGTCCCTTCACCCTCCCACTCACATTTCTGAGGTGAGAGACTTTCTTGTCAAAAACTATTCTTTACATTCCTAGAAAATGTTTTGCTGAATTGACAGGAAAACCCTTCTGCTGGATGACTCCAGAACATGTCTCCTCAACGCTTAAAGCTGAAAGCCTGTTCTCATTTGAAGCTCATTTCTGTTTCCACTTTCTCAAAATGTTCCAGTGTTAAAAAAAATCACAGCAGGGAACTGAGTAAAAACTGGGGCTGCCAAAGCTACACAGACAATTCTACAAAGTTAAGAGCTAATCCAAGAACATTAAACCCCCCACAGTTCGAAGTACTTTATCTAATTGCCATATTTGATTTCATAGAGGTGGTAATTTTACACTGACTGCAATGCAAGCTTTCTTATTTTTATTTTTTTTTAAAATATACTAATTGGAGTAGAAAATAACTCCATGGAATCTGCCCGAAATTTTGACTTTCTAAATTGCAGTTACTGAATAGTCTGTATTTACTTGCAATGAATCTTTCAGGGTTTCATTGTGAAAGCAGAGAACATAAATGCAATAACTGAAAGCAAACTGAAGGCTTGATACTTCTCTCGTAACTAATTTGAAAACTTGTTAATCTTCCTGCCCCTGCTACTCCACAAAGGTTTAATAGCACAGATCTGTAGAAATGTTTCCTGATAATTATGCTCCATTAATGTAACAGAATCTATCATGATATATTTGCTATTTATTTATTTATTTATTTATTTATTTATTTATTATTTATTTATTTTAGACAGCCAGTTAAGTGGTTAGAATGAATATACAGATCAAATATATCACAGAATCAGAGAATAATTTCACTTGAAAGGGACTTTTTAAATGTGATCTAATCCAACCCCCCTGCAATGAGAAGGGACATCTTCCACCTCCCCTTCATCTACCACTGAATGCACAAACGAGAAAGGTGACTGTGGATCTTCCAAACATTAAATGACCCTGTAAAATTCCAACTTTCAGGCTTGTAAGCAGGAGATGGGCTTTAATAAACCCCTATTTCCCTGCTGAGCACAGTGCCTGTGGCAGCTCAGCAGCATTTCAAGGGGCTGCCTCCTCACCAGCTCCAGAGCAGCAAACCCACCAGGCCAAACCCTGAGGCTGAGGGATTCTCAAATGATAACTCTTTTGAGTTTTAAGGACCCATGAAGGGGATTGTTATGAGATGAAATTTGATCTTCTGATTACTGGCTCTGAGAATTTAACAGGGACTTTCACAGCAGATTCGAGGGAGTCAGAATGAGAGGAAGAACTCAAAGCACAGAAAAGATTTTCCTTCTTATCAGTTTTGAAGTTCCAGTATCTGATCACTTCTTCCAATAATTACAGCACAGAGGAATTTGGCATTGGTGATAGGGACTGTAATTATAACACACATTGACACTGGGTGTTTCCTTCCTTGACTCTTCTAAAAAAACTGGCTGCACAATAAGAAATGCAAAATATTGCACAGAAATATAACGATTTTTTCTGCCCCACTTTTTACAATACTGCAGATGCTCATGGGAATTCAATTATTATATATTATAGGACTGGTTTAAATCTAGAGAGAGAAGCAATATGTCTTTCAAAAGCATGCTAAGGTATTACTCTTTCTGCCTAAAAGGTTTATGGCTCAGCATTTCCTTCCTATAGGTAATTTGGAAGTGGAACAGTGATACCTGAGCAGACACACTGAAAGGAGCAAAACATTTTGGGTCGATTTCTAAGTATCATTAGTACTGCCTACACACAGAGCTTTAAACAGACTGTACTTTGGTGGCTCATGTCCATAAATAACGTCACTTGTGGTTCACTGGTTGAATTAATCTGATACAAAAGGCCTAAATTGAAAATCTGCAGGTTCAACTCTTGATGAGCTGTGGCACAGCGCTAAGCAGGCAATCATGAGCTTATTAATGAAAAGAGAATGATATAAATGGAAATATTAAAGAAGCAGGAAGTAATAGCTTAAAAGTTAATTTTGATAACATAACTTGCACCAAATAAGAAAATGATTGATGTAAGAAGCTCCCTTTTATTGTTTTCATGTGCTATTTCTTTCCAAAGAGTGCCATTAGATGGAACTGCAGAGATATGAGAGGGATCAAACACCTCAGACTACCTTTCTCAATTCCATATTTTAGCTGGCATTCATGTCCCTGTTGCTAATCCGGTTTGGAACTGGTAAACCTCTGTGGAAATGTCTTCACACTGTAAGTTTTTTGCAAGCTTTAACTCCAGAATGAAAGCCAGTTGCCGATGAATTCCTCAGGGTGGTCTTGGATGTGGTTTCATCAGTTTTCCTGGTGAAGTTTTGTGCCTGAAATGCTGAGGGATGCTGAAGGAGACAAGAAATTCAGCAGAACTCTGCTGAAAACCATCTCAGCTTTGGAGGAGCCAAAGCTTCCCACCCAACAGAACAACACACAGGGGGAAGAGCTGGGACTACACGGGGCAAGAGGTGGAAAAGAAGAGTCTGGTCCAAGTGATTGGAAGTTCAGCCTGTTGTTATTGATGCCTTTCACTGCCAGGGAAAGGCTTTAGAAGCAATAAATGGCAAGTCCCAGCAGTGTAATGTTAAAATACAGAACTGTTTTGTCAACAAGAAAGATCAGTCTTCCATCAGTTTAAAACTTGTGTACGTTGAGTCTGCACCACACTGAAAACACAGGGCTGTACAGAGCAGCAAACTGGCCAGCACCAAGTGAAAGGCAATATTTTTAAGGCCTAATTTGCAAATTTCACACAAAATGTATTGTTTGCAATATTGACTGCAATTTGAACGTAAAATGCCATTTGTCAAAAAGCAGGTCCTAAAATGCTGCACATTTAATATTGGATGTTGGAAATTGAAGAAAAGCTGTAATAAAATTCCTTTGCTGTAAACATCAGTCCCAATCTTACAAAAGCAGGGCTTTTATTAGCACTAAAAAGACTTCCAGTGAACACATTCATGTCCTGGGGCTTGTATAGCAAAAACCAGCAATAAATTTAGAATCTCCAGTAAACAGATCATTGTATAAGTACAGAATAATTTTCAGAGCATTGGAGGTCATTTGTAAACATTAAGTAATAATTTCTGACTGGCTGGATTACTCAGATTTAAGATAGGGATAAACAGCAAAAATATAGGGACATATTAAATATTATTATAAATTTGCTTCCAGTAATTCTACAGTTAAGTTTTTTAACATACAGGAAATACAAAGAGGGTGAATTGTGAAATACATCCTTAATCTACTGGGCTGTGGTAAACACAAAAATATTGCAGATTCCAGGTCAGGTGAGGATTAACATAGAGAAAGTCAGCCAACTAGTCAAGCAAAAACACATCCATGTGTCCTAAAAGTTCAGTGGTCACATGGAATGTTCCTGACAGGAGCACAGAGAGCCTGTGGAACTGTCCCCTTGGGCCCCTCAAAGTCCTGCCTGTGTGTGTTTTAATGAGTGATGACCACGTATGAAGATTGTTTGGAAAAATATTGAAAATCTACAAATTATGAAACTAATCCATCCACGTGAAAAGCCTAAAACCTTCTTACAGGATGAGGACACAAAGGCAGCGAGTCCTTTCCAACTTGATTCATTTGTTCATTATTCATTTGTTGGCAAATCTCGTGACATTTGCCAAGCAGATGACATTTATACCAATTACTGTTTTCATTTCTTGCTCCCTTTAAAATGAGCAAGAGGAGCTTTACAAGCAACAAAAAAAGCCAACATCCCTTCTGCTATCAACAGCTCCCAGTCCAAGCCAGGGACAGACAAATGCCATGGAGGAGGTGACTGAACTTTTAACTCAGCCTTCTTCCAGATATCTCAAGGGAAACAGGAGTTTTGGATGCTCACTCAGCTTTGGATGCTGATTCTTGACAAGCTGATAAGAGCTACATCAAGAGATTTTTGTTTGACCAATTCTGCAGTCTACAAAAGGACCCACTGAGACAGTAAAACCATTGAAGAACAAACATTATGTTGCCCTTATTTCCTCTTTCATATATTCAAGTTTTCCTGCTGGCTTGTGTTCCCTCTGTTCCCTGCACAAACTTACATTCACACTTAACTTTCAGACATGCATTTTCCATCATTACACATTTAACTTTCATATTACTCATATCTCAGACCTCTGAACACTGAATTTGATATATAGTTTGTATGTAATGCTGAACTAGGTATAGCTTGCATTTATTTCAAACTCCCCCCTCCCTCTCCTTTTGCTGTCATGTTAATAAAAAATTTTTCATGTTACAGAGAAAAGTAAATTTGATTATTGTGTGTTTCTATTGAGGATGAAACAAATGTGGAAATGGCTGAAACAGCAAACTGCACATATATCTACCATAGATATCAACCCACAAAACAATAAAGCCAGAACTGTTCTCCAGAAAGCTCAGTTGAGAGCCCACCTGGAATAAGGACTTCCAAATTGAAGACATTCTGCCATGGAAGAATAACCAGAGGTTTAAAGCAGGCATGGATGGAAGAGGCACTTAAAAGAGGGGCTTGATTTCAGAAATGAAGATTGAAATTTTAACAAGTAATGACTCAGAGTCATTGCAATGACTAAAGATGTGCAAAGAGTTTAAATAGCAGGAAGACAAAGTGATAATGTTGGGTTTCATTTCTTTAGTGATCTCAGCAGCCAAACCCAGTGAGCTCTGCTACAAAGGAAAACTGAGACAGGCAAGAGGAAGGTCTTTTTAAGAGAGCTTTTCTATAAGAAAAGACTGAGAACATTTGCCAAGTCTAGCAAAACCATAAAGGGTCAGGTCATTATTTCGAAATAAATAAGCTGAGGAACCATTTAGGAAAAGTCCAGAAGTTTTAGCTGGGTTTGAATAAATTTAGGTTAAATATTAGCAGGTTTCTAACCAGAAAGGTTCTGATACTCAGGATTCATCCAAATGGAGCAGAGAGGGCAATAAACCTTATAATCTTTAAGACAGATCTAGGTAGGCTAATGAAAAAGTTTATTTGATACTATTGCAGAGGGATTGGACTTAATGATCCAAGAAGTCACTCCTGGTCCATTTTCACATACTGCTAACAGCACACAACTAGAAATATTAAGAGCAGGAATATTACAAAGCAGTATTCAACCCATCCAATAATAGTGTCCTGAAATGCACAAACTATTTTTAAATGTCAATTAAAGTGCAGAAGATAAGAAATCATTTTCTTATTCTATTCACTACAAAAACTTCCTGAGGATAGCAAGGGGATCCAGAGGGATTGAAGTGGGTTTCAGTGAGTGCTTTGAAACTGGGCTAAAGGAAGGATGCAGCAGGAGAATATCTCAACAACCACTGGATTTCCTTTGTGCTTGCAGCATCCTCAGAGTAAAGCAGAGCCCAGTGAGACAGGAGCTGCAGAGTAAAAGAAAATGCCCTCAGCAGTAGGATGCTCCCCCCTGCAGCCCTGTGAATAGAACACAGTAAATCCCCTGTGGAGAGCAAGAACAAGTTCATCTCCTGCTCTGGCCAATGCAGACAGAGATGAGGACTCCACGCTCTAAAATCCATTATAAAAGAGCTGTGCACCATCATATATTTCAGGAATTACTCATGTCCAGTGAGAGCCAGTCCCTTGCACTGCTCTAATGAGCTGAGGAAGCATGACCAGCCACCAGGCACCAGTTCTGGGGAGAGAAGTGCAGGGTGGTTAATTGGCCTCGGGATGCAGAAAGTCCAGGCTATCAGAGATAATCTTGGGCAATTTCCAGGTTTGCATTTTGCTGTGGGAGTTTGGAAATTCATGGAAATACCAAACTTCCTGGTGCAAAATATGGAAATTTTTGCTTTGAGTCAGTAACCATGTTTGCATTCAGCTTCAATACTTAAAGTAAGGAAAGTGGATCTTTCCTAAGTTTGCTAATTCTTCAGGGTCTTATACCTCTGAGTTTTGAAATACACTGAAGTCAACAGCATATCTAGAGCTTGAGAAAGTCAGAAAACAGCCTGAAAAGAACATGAAGCCTTGTCTATTGAGAGGACACACCACAGTCAGCTTCCTCCAGGAAATAATCAACTGCAGGATTTTTTGTGCAGAAACTCCTGGCAGCAAGTGGGTCACTCCTGACCCAGAACTGAAGGAGCTCATTTCACTGCGAGTGATGAAAACCAGGGCCTTCCACTGATTCTCCCTGTGGTCTCTTTAGTTAAAAGCAATTTAAAGCAGGCAGAGCTGAAACTGAGAAATGGACCACTTGGAGAATGAGACCTACAGTTTACAGATGATCCTGTTCAGCAGAGTAATATCTGCTTTTAAAACCAGTGAGTGCTGTTCCAATACTCAAGCACCTTTGGACTGAATCCCGGGCAGTTACCGATGGAGACTGTCTTGGCAGAAAAGCCATTAACCTTTGGGACTTCATGCTTAGATCATAATTTTCATATTCAAAATTTTAAAAATTACTGTAATGGGGAATCAAGGATTGTGCCAGACTCTTATGCTGCTCTCTCTTAATAGTCAGTGGTCCCCCTGAGCACTTCAAGATTGATGGCACATCACACCACGTGCTTTCTGTCTTATTAAAAGGCAACTTAGCCCACATAAGAAAACAAAAATTCCTGATTTCCACATGTCTCTAACTTGTCTGCTGCAAAATCCCAAGCTTTCATGTTGCAGGCATCCTTTGTTGTTCAGGCAGCCTGAAGATGAGATACTTTTAAAAGCTTTCAGGTTTTCTCTAAGGACTTGCACACACCACTTGCACACCCCTTGCACATCACATTATGTGCTGCATTTGTCTCTGACCTCAAAGGCCCCTCTCTCTTTGATTTTCCTGGCTTCTCATTCAATTTGCTGGACAAACAGCATGAGCCACACATAAACTGTGCAATGTACCGTGAGGGATTAGATATTAGTAAGAATAATAGTCTTTACAGAGTAATGCACTATAGTTTACAAATTACAGAAAAATACCCAAACAACAAACATTTACTCAATCCTGTTCATGCCTA
Source organism: Chiroxiphia lanceolata (assembly GCF_009829145.1). Taxonomy (NCBI): domain Eukaryota; kingdom Metazoa; phylum Chordata; class Aves; order Passeriformes; family Pipridae; genus Chiroxiphia; species Chiroxiphia lanceolata. The sequence continues at coordinate 15,740,299 of NC_045651.1, forward strand.
GAACTTTCATTCTTAGAGGATTAAAGTAGCTCTCCAAAATTCTGTCAGAGCTACCCTTGGGAATAATAAGCCTAAATTTTGGCAATTTCCCCAGTACAGTGTATTTGTTTGAAAAAAACTTAATGCAATCTGCTGGGTTCTGTGAGTGTGTTTAATCAAATATTTCAATGCTCTTTCTTCTGAAGGAAAAATCGATACCAGTACATTAATCAATACTCATCATGATAGATAAAATGTTTTGCATAAAAACATGCTTTTTTTTTTTTATTTTAGGGAAAGTCAAATTTAGTGATTTCAAACCAGATGTAAATACTGTTGTATTGTTACTTAGGAAAAAAAAAATCCAACAAATTTGAAATGGCTATATTTTAATAAAACAACAGTCAAAAGCTTTTCCTTTGGCTGTGAACTGGGCAGTTTTCTTCCCTTAATTCTGAAAATGTCAATCAACAAAAGAATTCACCTGCTGCCCATAAAGAAATCTGCAGTAAAAATTAACTCATGAATTCATCCCAGAACTTACAAAAAACTCTAGGGATGCGAAAAATAATTTTAATATTTATGTTTTCTGTATCCATGCATACAATTTAATCTTCATAACAATTTTATAATAGAGCTGTATCATCCTAAATTATTGAGTGGAGCCCCACATTTCACCACTAAAGTCAGGGAGGGCTGTTATCTAGAAAGGCCTGAGTGTCCCAGAACACAGTTTTTGGCTTCCTGCCTACCCAAGATGGATGAACAAATTGTGTTCTACACCACTGAAAATATCCTTTCCTCTTTTTTTTTTCTCAGCTACAAATAAATAATACTTGAAAGAACCATATTCTTACAGCAGATTTTCCTAATATTCTTCCTCTCCTGCATTTGCCAGCTTATAAAAAAATATCAAGAGTTCGATGAAATGGGGAAATTTCACCCTGTTAGGGAGTGACATCCCTTCCCTCTTTGTTCCAGCACAAACTGAAAGAAAAGGAGGGATTTGCAGAGAAGTTAGAAATACCTGCAGAGGAGTTAGAAATACCTACACTTTGCCTGGAAAAAGACAAAAAATGAACCAACTACACTCTGGTCTTGGCCTGTTATTGTTGGGGTTCTCCCATCCTGGTAGTCCTTTCAAGAAACCACATGCAAGTAAAACACATATAACTAAAATGGAGAAATAATCACCAACAGGAAGCTGAACGATGCCATCCTGTAAAGTTCCCTTTGGGACAGGCTCTTTTCCCTGAGTTGTACTTAATACACAAATGAACAACAATTATTTTCTGAATCAGCATGAAAATGAACAAGAGAAAGAAGCTCTGAGCACACCAAGGTTAATTGGGGAACCAAATGAGGGTATTAATAGATCCAAAGATAATTAATCATCGCCCAGGTTTGGTTCTCCTGTAGATTGCTCACCTACTCAGACCCTGATAAACATTACCCCATAAATCAGGCAGAATTGAACATGATGAGCTTAGGACCAAGCCCTCCCTTCCCTTGGTCAGGCCCCTGGGAATGTGGGAGTCAGGTTGGCAGCTCTGTGCCAACTCTCAGCAGCACTTAGCAGCAAAGCAAGCAAGAGAAAACACAGGCAGGCACAAGGCAGAGACAGAAAACCAGCAGGGTTAGGGTTTATAGCCCTGTATTTAGCACATTTTAAGAGCTAACTGCTGATGCAATCACAGCCATCGAGGAATAGCACTGTTTCAAATCCTTGCTCGTGCGCACAACTTCTCAGCAAATCCCTAAAAGTGCGTTTGCTGCCGTCAGAGATTTTTGCTGCAATGCTCCCAGCAATTCTCCAGAGCAGGTGTGTCACTGATGTTCTGGCAGTTATTGCTTTGCTTCCCCCTCTTGGAAACAATTTGAAGCTCTCAACCGGCACGGGGAGGAGCAGTGGGATGAGAACGCTCCGTTCCACATATGGGGTTGTTTTACTTCACTTGTTTTGAACAGGGTCCTTCCTAACCAGAAATGAGGGATTTGTAAAGAGAGAGAGGGAGATTTGTCTGCTCCTTGTGGATAAGTGTAGCTGCCAGCACTGCCACGCTGGTCAGAGCAAGGTTTTGACGTGTAATTTAGAAGAACAGATGTTTTATCTGGGAATTTGTCCAGACCTTAAAAACAAAAGATGGTGAGGAATGCAGCAGTGGCCTCTTTTGTCAGCACATTATCCTGAAAAGTCCTGAAGAAACTGTGAGTTAACAGCTGGATTTCTAAGGCCCAGTAGAGAAGCAGAGACAATGTGTGATTACCTTTGTGAGTGACACACGCTGCAGTGATGAGCTAACTGGTGATAACAAGTTAAATGGACTGAGCAAAGCTGTAAACCCTGCACATGTTAATATGCCCATTATTTCCCCATCAATCCTCTCTTCTCATCCTGTTCTTTTGAAAAGAGCCCAAGAGTGACATCTTTCCTTCCCATCCTCTGCACCAGCAGAGACAAATGGCACGAAGTATTATGAGGACTGGACATGTTTGAGAAATCTTTGAGAGACATTAACTCCTGCATTTCATGCAAAACTGAACTAATAAAGACTCTTCCTCATAGATGTCCAAATTGAAAGGGGTTTAAATCCACACAAAAAGGATTTCATAAGACCCTATCATTAGTACAAGGACTATTAAGCATATAAGAAGGTACCTTCAAATTTATCTTTTACACACTCTTCAATCATTGCTCAGTCTTGCCTTTTCTCTAAATGCACTGTTCAATTTGTACCGTAAATGCCTTGGAGGATGTGCTGACAAAATGCTATTATCTGTTTGAAATACCTCTCAGACATCTTTTGCCTTAACTTTTGAAGTACTAAAAGCTTACTAGAAAAATTAGTTAGACAGTGTCCATGGAGGAAGACAAAAAATGAACAAACTACACTCTGCTCTTGGCCTATTATTTGGGTTTTCCCATCTTGCTGCTTGTGGTAGCCCCTTCAAGAAAACACATACTAGGAAATGCAATTAACATGGATAAATATACCAACAGGAAGTGAAATGATGCTATTTTGTAAAGTTCCCTTTGGGCTGTGCCCTTTTTCCTGAATCACATGGAATACAAAAATAAACTATTATTTTCTTAATCAGCATGAAAAGGAACAAGAGAAGAGAAAAAAGCTATGAACACGGCAAGGTTAATTGGGTAATCAGCTGTTGGTATGAGTAGATCCAAAGGGCAGGGTGGTTGGAATTGATGATTTTTAAGGTCCCTTCCAACCCAAACCATTCCATGATTCGAGATCAAGGGCTGCTCACCAGGTGATTGTGAAGGGGAGGAGAAGCAGAGAAGGAGGAGGTTGCAGATGCTGGAAAGGAGAGGCCAGACTGGGGCAGGGTCTGAGTAAATGTTGAATAACACATTTCCATGTAACTCAGTTTTCTGCACTGCTACTGCACTCTGCAGTGGTTTAAAAAGTGGGCATTCCAGCACAAAGGAAATGATATGGGAGAGGCATTGCCCTGGCACCGGTGATTTCAGAGTTAGCTACACACTGTGCCTGGGAAACCACAGCTCCCTTCTGCTGCAGCTCTTCAGTGGGTCACAGGGGGTGACACAAATCAGAGCAGTTCTGTCTGGGAGACTCAGCAAGAACAAAGGTGTTGCTCCCTCCATTACTTTTTGCTGAGCCTACACACTGTGCAAAGCCACTAAAGTAAGTTGATAACGATGCATGAAGTGGAAAACCCTCCTGGAGGACACCATGGGTGTGCAAAACAACCACAACAGTGCTGTGTTATTTGGTGGTTCTTACTCCATGTGCCCACACGAATATATTCAGGTTTTCACTGGCTTTAAATAGGTGCAACTCCACTCCTTGCAACGTCTTTACTCCAGGTTAACACAGCCTTAAATATGACTGGAGTCAGATACAGCAGCACTGAGCTCAGGCACAGGAAGAGCAGAATGCTATGGGACTAAAGATGAAAATCTTTAGAGGTGCCACTCCACTGATTCAAATCAGCAGAGAATTTGCCCTGGTTACTCCCCTCCTTGACATGTCTCTCCTCTGAGGCAAAGAGAGCTGGGTACCTGGAGAATAAAACCACTTTGGGGTTCTATTTGCCACTATCACACATCAGCAGTAGCCCTTTCAGCATCACGAAACTTGCTGGAAACCGTTTGGAGAATTTTCAGTGTAAGTTTTCAATACTTTTCGATTCATCTCCACAGTCACAGTGCTGCTCAAAGGTTATCTGAAATGGCTGCAGGCAGTGAGGAATCATAGAGAGATCACATGAAAAGCAGCCTGGTTTCTGCAAAGAAAGGGTATTCAGCTCCTCTGTACCATTACTCTGAACCATTTTGACTACTTTGGGGACATTAAATGCTGGAAATAGCTCAGAAAGCATTTGGCTCAACATCTATGTCTATATATCACAAGGACTACTATATAATGCAAGTGGTTCAAATCCATCCTAACTACAAAATGTAAGCTACATAATGCCAAAAGTGTCATTAGGATGTAAGCACTGCCCATAGGCAGACTCCTTCCATCCTTCCAGGGATCATTCCAGATTGAAAACCAAAGATTAAATACACTGCCTCATGCACATTACACCATTAACTTTGTATTATCGATCAAAGACAAATTATTCTTACAGGATCAGCTTCCTCAGCCAGGTATCACTGAGATAAGATGAAATATAGTCCCAGTACTTGGGAATCAGATCATCCTGAATGGCTTAAGCCTGTTTGGCTCAAACAGCTGTTGAACTCCAATCTCAGCTGACCATGACATTTAGGACCCGAGTTGTTACAGGCAAATTTTTGCTTCCATACTAAACAGGGAAACTAATTGAAGACCAGTCCCCAAATTTATCACTCAAATATAATGAAAGCTAGACAATGTATTTTCCTTAAAATGCAGACCCAGCATTCAGAGTACACAATTTATTCCTCACTTGTTGTCAAGTGGAGGGGTTTATTCTTTAGTTTTATTCTGGCTCTTGGCTCAGAGAGGCTCTGGAGATATTCAAACCCAGTTTCCTTACTGGTTCTACTAGTTCTGCTTCCCAAATAGGGCAATGTTAGTTTGTTTGATCCACATTTGTTTTTAAATTCCTTAATTCTGGGGTGTTTGCAGCATATTTCAACTCATGAGCAGCAGGCTTTTCTTCATTTATTCATAGCTTCCCTCGGTAAAATTCTATGGTCTAATTTGAACATCTTGGCCAAAGCTTGTAACATATCTACTCCATTTTCTCTTAACTCAGTCCTTCAATAATCAGATCTGGAGCTTTCTGCAATTATGTGACTCCCCATGGAGATGCTCTACAAAGTTCCACCAACATTTTTATTTGCAAATTTAAGCAGAGGTTTGATATATTTTTTAAAAAAATTAATGTCTTTTAATTACTTCCAATTAAATTGCTGGAACCGTAGATGTCTCTGACACATATTTCGGGTTTTCAGGTTTTAAAATATGCATGTTTGCTGCTGTGAGAGGCACAGACCCCTCAAACCACACGAGGTTCCCTCACCTGTGCACCAGCTGCTTGCGGCTCACACAGATCGCGGTCTCGTAGTCGTGGGTGACACACACCTTGTGTGGGCTGCACTTCACCTTCAGGCAGGGATCCTTGGAGGGATCGAGGGCTGTAAAACACCAAACACGTCAAAAGAGAAAGTGAGAAATGCACACAAAGGTCTCTCCCGGCTGAGGGATGGCAGCTGGTTAGAACGGACACTTCCCCGTCTGAGCAAATAAAGACTTTGCCATTTTACAGTATGTGCTGCTGCTTTCAGACTGCACGTGAAATAGGGATGTTTTCTATTGTAGAAAGATGTAGAAAGACAGATGGAGAGCTTAAAGACTGACTACTGAACAATAATCTGAGTCTAACTTGCATTCCCATTAATATTAGATACAAGACTTTGGGATGAAGTTCTGGTTTAACCATCTATATCACACTGTTTATCTCATAGAAAAGTTATGATGGGATAAAATATATTCACAAATAACAAAATGAGTAGTATTTTAGAAGCTAACTAATAACTGACATATTGCAGAGCGCTAATAAATTTAATTTCACAGATGCTGCATAACAGGCATATTATTTTGCAGAAATTATTTTTCATTTTTACAGAGAAGCATCTCCTGTATTTAAAATGCTTGAGCAGAAGAGCAGTAATAACAATAAAATAATCCTGGGCTTTCATACAACAACTTGCATCACCAGCACTGCTGTTGGAGGTTGGATTAGAGAGCATGACGTGTCTCAGAGCAAATATGCCCAGGCTGTTGTCCCATTTGAAAGGTATCTCTCTAAATTCATTCTCTTACAAAAGGATGTTCTAAAGATCAAGCAGTAAGACACTAGGTGCCATGATGAATTACAAATATTCAAAGCATGGTTAAGTGAATACTTTCAGAAGAAGGGAAGTCTCAGCCACACTGAGAAATTTCCAAGAAGCAATTTTTAGAGAAGCTCTTTTCGGACATTCTTTTGCCATGGATTTGACTTTCTGTTCCTCTTCAGCATGTCTTCAAATCCCACTTTACCTCTCCCATCCTTCCCCATGTCACTCTTGGTTTCATTTTGGGGACTGTATAAAGCTCCTAATGTACATTATGACAACTGTGCCTCCCTCTTTCACTGAACGCCCAGAGAAACTTTTCAAAGGAGTTTGAGGCACAAGAATTGTCAGTTTGCTACGTACCAAATTTCTTGGAGAGTAAACGTATTTCCAACAGGCAGAGGATTCTTCTGTGTTCCTGCAGGTCTTAAGACCCATTTGGGACGGGCAATTGAGCTTCACGAGTGCATATGTATTTACTGGAATGCCTTTGGTGCAAGACGGGGTGGGGGGGGGTGGAAATCGTAAAAACAAAGCAAAAGTGCTAAAAGCTTTTCCTTTTAAAGCCATTAAAAGTGATCGAAGAGGTGAAATGAGCAGGGAAGGAGAAAAGACCATCTGTTTCCTGCACCATAAACAACAAGGCATCAACATTTAATGCATTAGCAAAACACACGGGCAGGTTTGAGGGGCCAGGGTCTGTCCCAGTGGAACCACCAAAGGCTGACATGGCTCTTCAGGGGGGTTTTGCTGTTGCCTTTTGGTGTCTTTTTTAAGTCAGGCAGATGAGAAGTATCCCATTCCCTGCCCTTTGCATTCCCAGAACGCTAAGAGTGAGATACACCCTCTTAATCCTCTTTACTCTCCCTGGAGACCGAGTTAGAGACTGAGGCAGATCTTTGACAGGGATTGAGATATCAAGGCACAGTTTCCTTAGTTATCTGTCCACCTAGATATTCTTAAACTGCAAAAGAGAGTGAAACACTTTCCTTCTGCAAAGCCTTTGGAGGGTGAGCACCACTCAGAGTGTGCAGGGTCAGCAGATCGCAGCTTTAAGGGGCTGAGATAATTCAAATGTCGTTCCCACACCCACAAACTTAACGAGCAGAACTTCTGCTCCCTTGCAGCTGGCCTTGCTCTGCTGCTGGAGCGCAGGCACGTTGTCTGCTTTTGCTGGTGGCACATCCCCGATGCAAAATGCTGCCTCGACAAAAATCCCTGTGCAAACTGGCTCAGAGCCCGGGGCTGAGAGCTGCCAACAGCACTGGGCTGCTGGAGAGCACACTCTGGCCTTGTGCTCGTGCTTTTCCAGCAGCCAGACCTGCCTGAGTTGGGATGTGGGTTTAGCCTTGAGAGTCAACCCTGGTTTGGCAAGAATAAGAGAAGCAAAATTTTGGCCCACATGGTCTATGTGGCATCATGCACAGTTACAATATTTAGCATTTTTTCCTAGTAAAATTTACTCTAATTGGAGAATTTTATCCACTTCAGGAACTATTTAGGTTTTCTAAGGCAGTGAAAATGCACACAGGTCTGAAATAGCATCACACTCTACATTACTAGTAAAAGAAACACGGCTTTCAAATATTTTGCAATTTAAAATTTGTCTATCAAAAAAGAAAAATATATATTAATATAGTTGAATAGTTTGAAGAAAAGCAACAGGAAAAAGTATGGCTGGAAATCCCAGTCACTATTCCCTTACAAATCAGGTCCCAGCCTCAGTGTCTTGCTTCTAAAAACTGAAAAGAATAATAATGTTGACAATAATAAATAAAGCTTTTCCCCACCTCTGTGTTGGATTAATTATTTCATTTATGGTGGAAAAGCTCACGAAAATCCTTACATGGAACAGAAAATAGAAGTATCATTTATTATTCATTACAAACAGCCCTTACATAGAGTTCAAACCAGTAGCAGGAAGTTTACTAAACACAAGCTAAACTTCTTTTTAGAAGACAGCAGAAAAAACTCATGATGTGCATTATTATTTCCTGAGACTTTTGTCCACTTTTGCAGAATGTATGATCCACAGGAACAGAAAAGTTCCAAATGGGGCTTTATGTGTCTGCAAAGTTCCTCAACGTGTTCAATACATTTGGAAGGTTGTTCCACTGCTAAGCAACACAAGCCCTAAGGAGGGCTCATAATAAGAAACAATTTCTGAAATATGCTAATCAAAGATCACGCTTTGTTAATCAGATTTCTCCCTGACTGGGAGCAGATGCTCATCATTGGCAGGAGAACACACCCTTGGGAATAAGATGAAACATAACAACCGTATTTGTCATCACAGTTCTTTTTGTCCTAAAGCAACAAGGATGAAATCTTTTGCAAATGAAGAGCTAAAAGTTAAAATAAATAAATAAAGGGGGGAGATGATGTTATTTTATCAGCTTGAAAGGAAAGCTACAGCCACCCCTTTCTACGTCGAGGAGTTTGCACTCAGGTCTGTCTGCACAGTAGGAGCAAAAATACCTTAAGCCTGGCTTTGAGATGTGAACATTTTCCCACTTTTTCTTTAGGCTGAGTCTGAAAGTAAAACTGATGGTCAGTTAATCTCACCTGACAGTGGCTGAGGATTCATCCAAAATTTTGGTGAGGGGATACGTTTCCCATCAGTATTGGAATTCAAGATCTCACATGAACATAAATTCTTTGATGAAAACCCATTGCAGTCACCCTGCCTATCATTTTGGGAGCCCAGGCTTCATAGTTTCCTGTTCTGAGCATTTCCCATGTTCAAATCCCTGCACACTTGGTCTCCAAGGGAAGTGTCCATCCCAGGAGGCAGCTGGCTGAAATACAGCACTGCCCGTCTTTCAGTGTAATCGTTTTGAGAAGCTTTTTGTCCTGGGAAAATTCAGGATGTCTGGCTTTTCATCTCGGCTCAAAAATCTCCCTCTTCCTCCCTTCACACCCAGAGGTTTCTGCTGCTGACATTTGCTTTCTGCCCAGCTGTCCTGGTACTCAGAGCTGTGAAGTCTCTTCCTGTCTGACAAGTGAAGAAGTGTTTAGATGGGTTAAAGTTTCTGCTTCATTGGTCACAACATTTTTGGAAGAAAATTGTACTCTGCAGGTCAGCTGATTGCACTGCAAAGGGAAAGGCTCCCCTACATACACAGTGACCCAAAACCTGTGCTCGACCCATTTATATAAAATAGAGGTGCACCATCAGAATTCCTGTTGTTGAGACAAAAGACTTGCATTCCTTCTTTTCTTTTTTTTTTCCCCTCTAGCTTTTATTATGCAGAGCAACCTAAATTCTCTCTTAAAACTATAAATCTTCCATGGTTATCTCAGAGAGAGAGCAGAATAATTGGTAGATATAAACACCAGGGATTGCACCAGCCTGCTAACAACCTCGTAATGGCATGTTGACATTGCTTTCCAGTACCAGAAGGACTACAGACACCAACTGCATCCCAAATCCCTTTCCCTCCCAGCTCCACCCAGCAGACCAGAGAACTTTCCCTTATGAACTGAGCACACTTTCCTCTCCCCTCCTTGCACCGTTCACCAGAGGCTGTGGGTTTGCAATATAAATCAGTGTTGCACAAAGACCTACCAGTAGTGTTTGAGATACTTTTCTATTAAATTTCATGTTTTTATTTATTACCACGCTATAAAAGAAGACTTACGACTTGCAGGAAAATCTTAGTTCAGTCAATGGCAGCAGAGGGAGGAGTTGCTCTCTAAGCCTGTGGCTCCACATGCTGTGGCAGTGGGTCACTGTGTTAATCACAACAGAGGGAATTTACTTCTCACACATTTGACTTTAAAAGGGTGATAACAAATAAATACTTTCAGTGTCTCACAGCAATGGATGTGTAATCCTGCAGAAACTGTACAACTAGTTCACAACAAGATTTATGAGCTTGATTCTGGTTTTATGACCACTCCTTAGGGGAAAGGGAGTAATTTCAAAGTGTGGCTGTTTAGTGGAGCTGAAATGAACTGCACAATCAAAAAGAGATGGCATTATGTAAATATTGGGTTTTCTGTTCTCAAAATTGCCTGCCAATAAGTACTATGATCACTCAATGACAAAAATAATGCAATGTCAAGAGCACTTGCTTTTATTCAATCCCCTTGGATCCGTTCTGACTATATGAAAAAAGAAGAACATCTGCTGGGAAAGGTATGATGAACTGGAAAATGAGACCTGCTCTCTTCAATGCACAGGTCCCAGGGTATATTTTAATACAAAAGAGATTGATAATAAAACTCAGTCTCTCAAATAAACGATGTATTACTTTATAGGTGTGCATTTCAGTATGATTACGTGTTACTTGATTCCGGCTACAATCCACGAGCAGGCACGGGAAGAAAAGCACAATTCCTGGCTGGAGAGGCCAGGGAACGGGCAGGAATGGGAAAGGTAGGAATGGGACAGCTGCAGGCACAAGCAGGTCTGGACAGAAGGCTCTGATTTCATGTGGCTTCCCCCCCACCCAGCATGAAGCTCAGATGGCATCTTATGTCAAACTTCAGACCCAAGAGGGAAGGTCTCAAATCAGCATCTTGTCTCCACTTGCAGCACAGTGACAACCAAAAAGAAAGGGTGACTGAGGCAACTGAGTGGTGGAGTTTTACTACACACTTCCATGAAAACCCTGGCATGGTAAATGTCTAAGAAGCCATGAAGCAGCTTAAACATGTGTCAGGAAAAACCCCTACAAGCTTTGCTCTTGATTTTTGCTGGGGAAAGGGCACGTTCTCAATGCATGATGGCTAAAAACAGCTTTGCCTTTAACATTTTGGTTGTTCCAAGCACATCACAGCCTTCCCACCAAAACCAAAGCTTCTACAGCTCTAAAGTACATGAGGAATTGATGCTGTTTTTCCCAAGGTGAACATGGTCATACATATTCAATTAAAGAGCACTCAGGTGAGTATTGTTCTGCTTCTCTGTGAAGGTATAGGAAATTCACAGTGCTCCAGTGGAAAACTTCAACCAATCCATGTGCTGAGGTTAGACTCTCACAGGGTTTAACCCAAGTGCAGTGGGTCTACTCCATCCCCTTGTATGAAAGAGACACTCCAGTAAGCCTGGGATGGACTTCCAGGCTTTTATAGCCATTGGAAAGACCATGTTCTTTGTTGGAGCTGAATGTTAACATTTATTCTCAGAGCTGATATTGTTAATAACTATGGTTTTACAAAGAGTTATTTAATAACAGATTACAAGGCCCACCTCCCATATAAAAGCAAATAATCACTACTGTTTTTTATCCTGCTTCTGCAAATCTTGGCATAAGTCATTCTGCTTCATTAGGGAGAAAATTGGTGTTTACCCTTCCCCAAGTCTAGGGGAGAGCATGTCTTCCATTAGTCAGCTCAGATATTTCAGTCTCTCTGTCTCTCCTCAGAGCAGTTTGCATACAGAAATCAATTCAGCTGAAAATTAATTACTGTAAGCCTGAATGTTTCAAACATGTATGTGAATTATTTTCAATAAATGGAATTTCTCAAGGCAGTTAAGCAGTGACATCTCAAACTGTCAGCATGTGTTCCATCGTTGCATAGTATTTTTGTATAGCTTTTTCGTACAGCTTTTCTTTGGAGCACTCTAACATCTGAGTGGCTGGAGATGCTGATATAGCGCCACAGAAACATCTATTTTAATTTTTACAGGCACTTTCAAAAATCACTTCTTAGAACTGACATATAATTGCTTTTGACATTGCTGAGGGCCATCCAAGGCAGAAGATGCTTCAAAGGACTCTACAGATTTCCTTTCTGAAGCAAAGGATAAGAAACCGAGTATTTAAATTAATGTCCTTGACGAATCTACAGAAATCCAATGTAGTGAAAAAAACAGGGAAGAAAAGAAAAATAAGATAGGACTGTAAGTTGGGAAATGTGCTTCCACTGGTGGATGTGATAATCAGTCACAACCCTCAGTGCAGGTGCCCTTTTCACACAGAACTCTCCTGCCTGCAAGGCAAAGGTTCATCCAACATGCGAGTGTGGCTCACTTGCACAGTTCAGTGGAGTGTGATCTGGCACCAGTGCCACGATGCCCCTCTCAATTCCAAGCACTTCCACTCTGGGATAATTTGTGCTTGTTGTACTCTCGGGGTGCTTTTCTGCATATCCCAGGCAGCTGAAAGCAAAACAGACTTAAAAAAACCCAACAGAAGGACATTGCTCAGATGTTCTGTTCAATTATTAATTCCAGGAAGCAGCGGGGTATAAAAATTACCCCATTCTCTGGGACTCAGAGGGCTCTGCCATGTGTTTAATGACAGCAGCTCTACAGTCCCCAAAACCCCTGGGGTGATCCAGCTTCAAGTTCCTGGGATGCAAGTGAGAGCTTGAAAAACTCCTCTAATTTTGAGTTGGTGGAATGTGAGGAAATGCTGAAACCTCTCCTTCTGCCTCTCAGGGAGGACCCAGGTCTGCAGGATCCCTCCTAACAGAGCTAAAGCAGGCTCAGCCCTCTGCTGAGGGCAGTCTCTCACCCAAATACCAACACCCCTGCAGCCTTTCTCTGCTCTGCCAAGGCAGGCTGGGAGAGCCACTGCTGCCCCCATCCCCTGCCCCTGGGCTGCCTCCCAGCCCTGCCATCCCCCTTCTGGAATGAAAAACGCTCCCTCAGACTTCCAGGTTCGATTTTCTGGAGGAAAAGAGAGAGAAAGACTTGGGTCTCTGCACTGGCTGGCTGATAACAGCTTGTGAGATGATTCTAAATCAGATTTTAGCTGAGGCTGCATTTTGCATATCTGTGATTGAACGTGGGTCCTGTGACACCATCTGATCTCCTTAAACCTCCAGATCCCAGTGCCAGAACAGAACTTTGCGTTTCTCTCCAAATCCCAGAAAGATTTTAATCTGTTTGCTGCTGGCAAAAAACTGAAAATATAAACTACAAAGATTTAAAAATATCCAGGCCGTGCAAAACACTCCAAATCATCATAAATAAAAAAAAAAAAAAAAAAAAAGAGAAAGTATATTTAAGATAACCTCGAGATTTCTTTATCCTTGGACTTGACAATCCTATGGTAAGTTTGAAATGCTGGATATAATTTTTTCTGTGAACTGACCTACACTAGGTTTTCTGTTACAGAATTATCATTTATTTAGTGGGATTTCATTTAATACAAATTACTTTACTCTGAGGCCAATGAAAATAAACAACGTTATGCCTTCTTCTGAAAATAATATTTTAAATTATTCATGCATAATTAAAGATACACCTTTCCCATTTCAGATTAATACAAACATATATTTTGATTTGCTTGGAAAGAAGTCACATGGTACGTGGTGAAACACTTTTGCAATGGTTCTGAGGCTCTTATAATTTATAATTTAACTGAAGCAGCAATGTAATGGGAAAAAAATTACTGTGATTTAATTCAGAGAGCCAACTCATACGATACTGAACCCTTTTCCAACTTTGATTAAAAGCTATAATGAAGTGTAACACTGTGAACTACAAGTAGAAAAAATAAAATGGAAACAATATGGAACTCCTCTGTATTTTTCACAGAGAAAAATCTCTTACCAATCAAATTTTATTATTCTTCAGTAGATATTTTTAGCCATTAAATCTCATTGCAAAACATGAACAGCACGCATATCTTTTAATGCTTATTTTTAGAGGTAATGCAGAAGAAAAATGACACCACTCCATGATGATTCCATCAGCAAATAGTGAAAAACAAGGACCAAGGGCCTGGTTTTACAAATCAGTATTTCAGTATTTCGGTCTGCATAATTACAACTCTCTTCTAACACAGCACTGGAGAGAGCTAAGCAAGCAATAAAAATCCTGGCTGGGAGTTCTCTGCCAGGCTGACGAGGTTGCTCTGTTTGTCCACAGCCTGAATGTCAACGTTGTTCCAGCCACAGCAGTTCCAGGCCCCCCCTGCCCGTCCCTGAGCTCGGGTTTAAATGTTACACCAGAGAGGACATCCAGCTCTGCAAATGGGAAAAACTCCACCTCTGCCATTAAGTTCCTGTGCTTGTTTGCAAGGATGAATGAGACAGATTTTGGATCCAAACATTATCAGCTACTGCACATAAAATACATAAGCTTGGCCCTGGAAGTGTTCAAGGCCAGGCTGGACTTGGAGCAACCTGGTCTAGTGGAAGGTGTCCCTGCCCATGGCAAGGGGTCAGAACTGGCTGATCTTTAAGGTCCCTTCCAACCTCAACCACTCTGTGTTTCTGTGATTTTATACTTAATGAATAAGGTAGAACACTGATAACATTCTCTGGAACAATATGTCGGGGATGAATTCCCAACTTCACACTTTTTCTTAGAGTTCTTGGCATCTCAGTGCACAGGCAGTCGCTGTCCTAGTCAATGGATCAGGAAGGAAAAGACACTCTTACATTGACTTCTTGTTCTATCCTTGCCTTTTTTTGCCTTTTTCATCCCTTGGGATCAGGGAGTTAGTCACTCTATGCCTCACTATCTTCCCCAGCATTTAAAACAGGGATAGCAACACTCACTGCCTAGAAATCACCCTGGCACTCCTGGGAGGCAGAACAGAACACAAGCAAAGGACCCCGTGAACGACCTGTAATGAAATGACTTCAACACAGCTAAATTCTGCAGAACTAAGAGCCATTTCATGTTCATTTATGGCAGCCTGATTGTCTCCATGGAAACGTGGGCAAAACACTTCATTTTCCACATCAACAGAGGAAGATTTGTTTCCATATTACATTAGTTTTAGTGCGCACTGAGCAAAACAAACACAGAAATAAAAGGCTCTTCAAAGAGTGATTTCATTAGGGAAGGAACAGTTCCAGTCCCATCACATGGGAGCAGCTCCTGTCAACCTGATACCACTGTGTAAAACCCTACAAGGTGGGCAGGAATATCTGTGGATTAGGGATGAAAGGGAAAAATCACAGATTTGTATTTTTACAGGTAAAGAACTTATTGTTAGAAGAAACCACTAGGATTATAAATTTATGGGGATTTTAGCCATGAGACATGATCAAAAATAGCCCAACAGAATGAGATGCTGCAGCACAGGCCTTGTACTTAATCTAGAAACAGGAACACATCAGAAGTGTAAATTAGCTGGGGGCTGACTGGTGTAATAGATTGTTGCCTAATGGAATTTTCATTGCTTTTGAAAGGAATTACCTAAGCAGGAAAAGATGAAGCTCCTCTATGGATAATCAATTAGTCATATAATTGATATCTGGAAGAGGCTTAAATGGGAAATAAATGAAAGGACGAACGCCCGGCCTGCCTGGTTCTAAAGTATAGTAAATACAAATACAGCAAAGACAATTCCTTCTTCTAGCTGGAGCTTAACAGTGTTTGGAAAATCAGGGAGGACCTAATACCATTCCTCACTCCACAGTGCAAGGAGAAGCTCTAGTGTGAAACAAATAAGGATGAAAATTCATAAATTACAAAATCATTTTGTAAAAATTAACTCCACTCCGCTGGAATCGACCAGTAAATTGCTGGAATTGGGTCAAAGGCAGAAATTTTGAGGTTGGGAGTTTCTAAACAGTGGGAAATCAGTGACTTTTCTGCACAGAATGAGATGAAAGGGTAAAATTAGCAGCTCACCTCAGGAGTGGAGAGCAGATTGTGAAATGGGCTGGAAGACAGAAGGTGGTCACGAGGAAGGGCATTAGCACTGCAATTCAGGAGTGTCTGGTGCTTTGACTGCACTGAAAATATGAAGTTATAGGACTTGTACCCCACTGCAGAACATACATACAGAAGGAAAAAACCAACACTGAGCTCTTCCTACAGGTTTTTCTTTTCTTGCTACACTTCAGTTGCTGGAATCTCACGATCTGATTTTTAATTCACGCAGCCTTCAGTTCCTCTCTCGGTTTTGAGACCTCAAAATTAATTTTTAACAACAAAAGATCACCTCTACAGAGCTGCTGTTAATCAAAGTTGTCTTTGTATAGTTCTCTGGCAAATGCCACAATTCTGTTCTCATTAATGCACTGCAGGGTATCTCGATATGCCTTTTGATAAGTGATTGGTAATAATTTTTAAACACACAAAGCCAGTGTTTAGAAGGCTCTAAATAGATTCATAGTTTAATTAAAATGCTTTATGTTTCTCAAAAAATAGGCATGGATGAAGATATCATCTGACATCTCTTGCCAGCATTTAGCCAAAGGAATTCTGAAAGAAGATCCTTTATGAAGAATTAAAGTTTGAACAGTTCCTTATGGATACTTGAGTAACTGTGTGGAATAACTAAAATGTTGTTTTGTCCTTTTCCCACAGAGAAGGAGCTAAAGCTGCCTCAGGCAATACAACAGCAAACTCTGTCACCTGGCACTCAGCAGGGGAGCTAAAATCGACTTCTACAACAGAGGAACAACTGTTCATGAGAGAATTGCTTGATTCCTGGAACACCCGGGCAAGAAATGCCTTGAAAAGGAGTAAGATCCCTGAGTTATGAAGTCAGACTGAATTATTCAGGGTTCCTGATGTACATGTAACTTTTTTATTAGAACAAAGATGAAACATGGAGTGCTAATAAAAAGGAGCCCTGTGTATCTGTAAAGCTGAATAATTCAAACACAAAGTAACAATGGAACTGGAAACTGCATTTTACTCTCTTTCAGGGATATATATTATATTTCCAGAGTCAGCTTGTCTGATCTATCTCTAGACATATCTGGAGGCATTGCCCCACATACTTTTTGGATTTCAAACAAGATCCCTGGGAAAAAATGACAGTCAGAAATAGAACCAGTACAAGGGCGACCTTAGTGTTAAGGAGGAAAAAACATTTCCATTTATATAAATGTGCTGTGACGTTGAGAAAACGGAAATTTTATTGCAGCATGATTTATCCATTCCACTGCTGCTTCTGCAGAATGGATTTCTCTTGGCTTTTAATCAGTAAATTGTCATTTTAATAAGGGTGCATCATCACAAAGAGGTACTTCCAGAAGAGATTGAAGCAGGGTGTGCAGTAGGATGGACTTCCAATGAGGGGGTATCTGCTCCTTTCTGATTCTTCCTCCCTCCCCTGTTGGCTTTCCACCATCCCCCTGTGATACTTGGGCTGACACTGAACTGGGAAAACGAGTTTAGCTTGATTTTGCCATGGTCAAACATTAAAATCTGCTCAGACAAAATGTGTTTGTCTGACAGGAATACTGAATTTCCATTTATAATTTGGGCAAGATAATTTTCCAGCTGATTTCACAGCACTTTGCAGGATAGAGATGCTGCCAGAAAGCCTAACTCGAAATTTTCACCCGCTCTAAGTCACATCAGAGCAAAGACTGCAGACAATCTGAACATGTCAGGTGTGCAGGAGAGAAAAAAAACTAACCAAGAGCTTCATGTTCTGTGCTCTGACGCTTTTTCAACACTTGGGATGTTAAAGTAACTTTCTTTACTGAGATTCAGAGGTGGAGAACAGCTGTAAGAACTTGTAAGCCTGAGCAGCAGTTAAGTTCTATCCAATCAACTCTATCACAAGCTTTAGCAAGAAACACTGTCCCAGCAGCTTCTCCTGCTGCCACAGAGGCAACCTCAGTGTTCAGTACCATGAAGTTCACAGAGTAAAAATGTAATTCTGCCCCAGAACTCCTGAGAGCCTTTATGTTACCTGTCACAATTTGGAAGCAGGGAGTCTGTGTTTCAGTTCAAGGTGTTTAATTCAGACACTCATTTTAACCATCCTTTGCTTTTTCACAGATGGTACATGTGGAGAAGAAAAAAAGATGAAGCCATTAGAAAAATATAATTAAAGAAATATCAGTATCTTGGTGTATTATTCCATGTGTTTGGTACAAATGAGCTATGAGGAAATATCACAAGAACTCCCATTAAACTACAGTAACAGCCTTTGTACTAATGTGCAAGACCTAATGAGGGAATTCCTTTCTCTCTTCCTCACACAGTATCAATTTCATGCCCTATAGGTTTTTAAATGGCCCACAAATCTCGGTGATTTGTTTTTTTTCCTCTAAAGGAAGACGACCATAGGAGGGTTCTTAATGTGAGTTGAACAGTCAATAAGAGCCAAGAAATTTATTAGGCATAATCAGCTCCCTGAGTAGGGCAGGCTCTATATGGGACATGGCCATCAGTGCATGTGCAGCCTTTACCACTGGCTCTCAGTGTCTGCTGAAGGTGGTTGGTGGCACACTGATGTTAAAATATAAAGACAGGTTCTTTTTAAAGGCTTGGCAAACACTTCAGAGCAGCGAGTGTCAAAGTGCCAATGTCATCATTTCAGAAGAAACGTCCTCCTTCCCATGGATTCTCTCAGTAACTCCTCCCTAAAGTTTCCTATCCAGCTAATTAATTGAGCAGCCTCCCCGGGCTGCAGGATGATTTGAAACTCAGCATGTTCTCCTGCTGGTAATTTGTTACTGTGTCTAAATTTCACATCACTTAACTATGTTTCCAGGTCGATTTCTGGATCATTTGGTTGTAGAACAAAACAGGACAAAGCCAAAAGGCCACGACTAAAAGGCTTTCTGACCCTTCTGACTTGAAGCCTGAGAAAGCAAACAAATGAAGAAGAAATTCAGCAGGCTCATGCTACAAATACAGAGAAGTGAAGTGTATTTTTATAGGCAGTGGACTGTCGTGATTTCATAGTGAAATAAAATGAACATATAGTTGCTCCTTTCTGTGAGTAACTTGAAACAAATTACTCATTGCACTTGAAACCTCTGAGTGGTACAGCTGGAGTGCTGATCCTTTTAAATGCTGTTTACCCACAACTTCCTCTGCTGGCATTCACTGGCAATTAAAAATTGCCACAGAAATGTCAGTGTCCACAAAGAGCCATTATGGGCATGGGAATTATGAAGTGACTCTATCAGAGATGTGCAAATTTACAAATGGCCTTATTTGTGCAGACACTTATCCTTTAATGATGAAACACCAGATATTATCACAGACCACTGGAAACTTTGCTTTCTTTGGGATCAGGAGTTCACTTTCTCCCTTTAAATGGGCTTTGTTAAACGACTCACAAGATAGAACCAAGAGGAAAGTAGGGAAATGCAAGGCTTATCTTGGTCAGTGGGAGGATTAAAACACTTTACTGCTGACAGATATGAGAAGAAAATGCACAAAAAAAAGAGAAACAAATGGAAATACAACAACAGCAGACACAGACATTCTTGGCACCATGGAAAAGCTGATAGCTGGGCCATACATATTACTGCTCCTACTGTGTTTTAAAAGAGAAAAGGGAAACCAAACAGTAGGGACAGATTGGGTCGATGACCCCATCTCTGTATGTTGTTATGGTGCCAATATCATTGTCTCTCATGGTTGATAGAGCTGTCAGAGAGAGGAGACTGGAACAGCTACAATCTTTCATTCCCATTTAATGAATAATTCACATCTCTGTTATTTGCTTGAACTGCTGAATGCTGGGCCTCACAACCAGATAATTAGCTAATGAAGAATAGGGGATTTGGTGCATGCTGCACTTACCAGTTTCTCCAAATTAATGTAAAGATGACAATGTGCATTCATACACACAAGCAATGTAGGAAGGAGAAATCCTAAAAGCATCCCATAACTGCTAACATCTTGATAATGCACATAGCTTCAAAATGATGTTAAAATTTGTCCAACACTACATTTGTGGTACATATATTTGCCATAGAGCACACACCATTGTACTGTCTGATCTGAAATGATCCCACATGTTCCTGCAGCTGAAATTGGAGTTGGAGAAATCCCCAACTGATAATGCCTTCTGCCAGAATGGAAGCTTTGGGCCCTCCCCAAGAAGATGATCAACTGGAAGCCACTTTATTACATTAAGTTAGACATTTAACCAGAGTGACATCATCCATCAACACTTACAAGCTTCTAGACTCCTCTTACTATTTCTTTGAGGTTTAGTGTGCCCATTATCCACTGTCCTGGGTCAGACCACAAGAACCTGCAAATGCACAGCACAGGCTCGGATTTAGTGGGAAAAGATAGAAAGTCCCTAAGGGAGTGTTGTTGCCCCTTAGTGACATCTCAAGCTGTGTCTGCACTCCCACATCAAGTGTCTTCCTCTCCAGCCCCATGAATTTCCCAAATCTGGTATAAAACCAAATTGTAACACTTGTAATTTTATTAGAAAGGCAAGTGTGCTGCCAGTATTTTGGTAACATTTGAAAGAAGTATTCAGGACATAATTTGTCCATCACAGAGATAAAAAACAGGGCATGAGCCCATCTGTCTTCTGCCTGAACCCGGTCCAGGCTTTACTGGGTGTACACTGGGGATCTGGCTTAAATGGGTTGGCAAGAGCAGGAAACAAATGAGGACCAGTTAATGAAGCAGAATGTGAGTGAGCATCAGCCAGTGTGATAGCCTGTGATGACTCTGAAATAAAGATATGTGCTCTTCTTGGAGGAATTACAGACTCCTGAGGCAAATCTTCAGCAGAGAACGCCTACGTGAAGAGCCCCCAGGGAGCACTTAATGTTATGTGAGGAACAGAAGGCTCCATGTACTGGTAACTGTGCATCTTTCAGTGGGAAAAAAACAGACCTAAAAAATACCAACCAACTAAAGCCCTTGGAAATGCATGAGAGAGAGAGAGAGAGAGAGAGAGAAAAACACTAAGAGACACAAATACCAGAGATTCTTTTTGACTGTTGCATTTTCTGTGGGCCCGAGGTCCATTCACCAAGGCCAGTATTTTAAGTGGTGATGAACACAAGCTGAATTTAGCACAAGGCAGGGACCAGCTGACTATGTGTTCAACTCAAGCTCTTTTCCAAAGTGTCTGGCTGAATGCCTGCTTTGAGAAATCTGTGGTATGGAAAGGTATGACCCACAGCTTCTCTGTGCAGGGGTACTAATGGTGGTGGGAACTGCCATCTCAGTAACACACCTTCAGACTAAAGCATTTTCCTAATAGCTGAGGCAATTTGAAGCACTTGGTGTTTATTCCATGTGTGCAATCCCTTAAAACATTCTGCTCCACATTTCCTTACAGCCCGTGTAATTCAAAGGGATAAAACACAAAAGTGTAAGTTGCTCCATTTGAGAGACCCGAACAGGAAATGAAAACATATCACTTAAATCTGACTCGCTCACACTTCCATTTAAGTCTAAAAAAAAATCAAAAATTCTCCAGTGTTTGACAACTACCAGTTGGGAAATTATACTGATGTGGAAATGTCAAGACATAAACATACCAGGTTGGAAACCATCTCATTTAGCATTAGACTGCCACACTGCAGGCATCAAAACCCCAACAGTTCCTCTGACTTGGTTTTTGACAGCTATCTGAATATGAGATGAATTACACCCCAGAGTATCTATTTGTCTGTATCCATGAGAAGCAGAATCCAGACAATCAGATCCATAGTAACAGACACCCAAATGCAGACAGATGAATCCCTGCTGCTGTGATGATACACCCTAATGAGATTGCAATAATCCACAGAGGAAAAAAATGAGACAGCTTTGGCAAGCTACTACATTACTGAGGTGCTGCTATTAAAAATATTTAATTACTAACAACACTGTCATGAAAAAGAAGGCAACTAGAGGGATTCTCACACAATTTACTTGTGAAGAATTCACAAAATCTGTCTTTCGGATGTTTAATCTGGGCAATTTTTAAAGTGTTTTCTTTAGATAAGGATAAAGAGAGGGCTATCTTATCTTCTGTTATTCATCAAAAAAGTTCAGAAAGCACTCATGATTTGAATTTAGGTAGCAAATATGTCAACAGGTACCATAAGTACTTATGAAAGAGGCCGTGTGCTCAGCCCTGTACCTCAAATCAAGGACCTGTCCTCGCATATCTTTGGAGTGTTGAGGTTTAAAAGCCTGGTAAGCAGGATTAGGGGTTCCCTGTTTAGACTATATTAGTTACAGTGACTTTGTTAACCTGAGCTTTTATGCTTCAGTTATCTCTCAGAACTGGGAGCTCGTTCTGGTAGATACAGCCTAACACTATTAGCACCTTAGGAAGATTTTAAATTTCTTTAGTAATCCTTCAAGAACCTTATAAAATTGCAGTAGCTGCACTTTAGCCTGTGGGGGAAATGAAAGCAAGAGGTTTATCAGTCTTAGGCAAAGAAATATGGAAGAAAATTAAAAAGGCAGAGCTAGGCAGAGAATTCAAGTATCTCTGGCTGCCAGTTCTGTGCCAGTTCACTGAAATGTGTTTCTCTGTCGTCATGAATTAGCCAAATTGTATTCTGCACTCTGCATTTGCAAAAGCTGGAAGCTTCTGGATGCAACTGCAGGTGAGAAAGACCTCAGTTACCAGGAGTGGCCTCTACTGGCTGGCTGAAAGGCTGGTCCTGGCAGGATTAAAGAGGGGATTATTTTATTTGTGCTGTAGACAAGAAAAATCCCTGTATATTCATAGAAATGTGAATAGAGCCCTGAATGTGACATGGTAAATCTTGGAGGAGAAGCAGGTTACACTCCTCATCTCAGAGTTCCTGCTGATCCCTGGCAGGGATGGACTGGGAGGCAATTCCAGAGCTCTGCCAGCTGAGTGAGGAACAGGGGGGTGCTGCCAGAGCCAGGCTGCTCTGGGGCTGGGCAGCCAGAACAACCTCCTGCAGCTGCAGAGTTTGGGAGTTTGGGGAGAATTTCCCACCTATGCACAGAACTCATAAAAATACTTCCATCCACAGCACAGTCCCTACAAAACCAAGCGAAAGAACCAGGACCAACAGGCGAAAGAATTAACAGGCAAACTAGAATTCATATGGCACTAATAAATCATAGCCAGACTGGAATACAATTAACTTAATGGACATCAGCTACATGAAGAAATAAAAAGTGCACTGTGTAGCTGACACCATAAAAAACCCCAGTTTGTGCTATTGGAAGTACTGGGATTGGACATGGATTTCATATTTGGGGTGAATGACACACTTCAAAAATACCTGTTGCATACTTGAGAAAGAATATTTTCCAGATCTGCAGCTAAAATCAGATTTCAAACTTTCGTCTCTGTCTGTGAAGAAATGCTGAGCCTTTTAAGTAATGATCCCTTCAAAGTGTGCTAGACACAGAAATATGCCTTCCAACTACTCACGAGGCCAGAAATGGATCAGAAGATTTTAAGACTGAGAGAGGCATCCCCATATCCCCCTGTCTAGTGGGAGGCTTTGCCCCCAGGTACACCTTCTCAATAAGAAAGTTCATTATTTGCTAGTTATTTCAATTTTAAAAAAAATAATAAATAAAGATTCATTAATGCTCTGAGTGCTGCCTGTATCAATATTCATTCTTTCTTTCTCCTGTTGTCTTTTTATTTATGCACTTGCTTCATGCACTAAGAGCTTTTAAGGGCATGAACAGTCCCCTTTGGGAAAACAAATGGTATAAGCAAAAGGATTTTTAGTTTGTTATACTAATAGCAATAAAAAAATAGGATTACTGCTGAAGGAGATTTGTGGCCCTCCAAGTCCTCCTGGTATTTATGCAAATACTCAGAAGGGCTGCGTTTTTTCCCCTCTGTGGAGGAAATCTTTCACAGCACAGTGAGTTATTCCCACTGAGGAGGTGAAAGAGCTCATCAAGTCTGGTGGCAAAGCAGGGACACCTCGAGGAACAGAGAGCACACAGAAGGCAGGTGGAAACAATTTCACGTCCACTTGAAAATTCCCAAAGCAGTGAGGGGCACATGTGTTTTTATTTCCCTGGGGAACTGCACCAAGGCTGACTGATGTGCCCATGGAAAATATCAGTCAGTACGAGGAACACTGGGATTTTCCTGTGGATGGACTGGTGGCCACCCCAAGTGACACAGATTTTGGGAGGTGCTCAGTACTTGTAGATCTTGCACTGCCTCAACTCCTCTGCCAAACCTTCCTGCAGATTTATGGAGAATTGAGCAACATGGCTCGAC
The DNA here is from genome assembly GCF_009829145.1 of Chiroxiphia lanceolata. NCBI lineage: Eukaryota > Metazoa > Chordata > Aves > Passeriformes > Pipridae > Chiroxiphia > Chiroxiphia lanceolata. The sequence goes on from NC_045651.1 coordinate 15,764,404, forward strand.
ATGAAGGAGTTTCACACTCTGCTGCTTTATTTGGATTCTGCTCTCCTGCCTCATCCCTGCACTGCTGCACAGTTCCATTCCATCTCCACAGCAATCTGTAACAATCGAGGCTGAAGGGAGGCTATTAGGAAAAGACAAAAGCATCTTGCTTCAGGACTCCCTATAAATGAGAAACATATTCCTAATTTCATATTGGTATTTCATTTATTTTAGGCTTATGAAGGGCCCATATTCTCTAATCATGCAAATGGATGGGATATTTCCCTTTCCATTAAGCTTGGGATGTCACATTTTTCTTCAGTGTTGGGGTAATGGAATTTCTTATTAATTTTTTATACATTCCACTGTGGATATTTGGCCTTTATTTGTAAATAAATAGAACAATAATTGAGGAGATAATTATAGCTTGTACAGAAAAAAGGCTGCTTAACTATGGGGTTGTCTCTAAATATGCTGGATTCCACCAAAGAAAACCTTGAAATGTTGTAATTGAAAGCCACTGCACCCCTGACAGGCTTTACACTGATAAAAAGGGCACGATAATTAATCACTTGCCTTATTAGAAAGAAATGATTCTTCAAAATGATTAAAAATGAATACAAGAGCTGATAACCTGTCCCCTCCTCAGGAAGGCAGCTTTGTGAATGTAAGAGACAATAACTGCAAATTCTGTCAGCAATAGAACACAGATGAACTACAAGGGACATGGTAAAGGGCATTGCTAACACCAGGAAAGAGATTATTAAAACACAATATATTCTAAAACCATCTCCTGCTGAATTAAAGGAATGCACTAATAGCATATGTGATTAGCTGGAAGGAAAAGCTCAACAGAAAGCTGAGGCCAAAACCTTTCCTAATTTTGTCTTTCCAATATCATCATGAATTTTGTTCCTTAAACAATGAACCCACAGACCCTAATTATGGACTATTATCTGCCTAATTAATGGTTTATTTGGTTTCAAGATATACTCCAGTATCCTCCTCATCACCTTGTGCTTTATCTCTATGAACCAGGTTGTGCACAGAACCCAAACAAAATTCAAGACATTTGAAAATGGCCAGCTGCCTTGAAATTCTATAGAAAGCAAAAATATCTTCAGCAATATAAAAAAAAAACCAAACCCAAAACCTAAAACCCTACAACCAAACAAATTCCAAAACCAAACCCCAAACCAAATTTTACTACCTCAAATGAAAACAACAGAATTTTGCTGTGACCTGGTGGTCCCTTTCTGCTTGGTCATGACTGGTATGGAAGTTAAACACTAAATAGTTACTTTTCAGTGATTCTTATCTTCTCTTGATGAGGAAATAGGCTGAATGGGTGCAGGGGGTGTTTGTGGGCCATGGAGGTGGTACAAATGTTTAAATTGATGAGGAAGCTCAAAACCCGCCCCAGCACAGTCACAAAGTGGGCCAGAAGTCTGAAAACAGGCTCAGCACTGCAGTGAAGCTGCCCTTAAAACAAAAAACTCTTCTGAATACTTCAGACTAAGGAGAAAAGAAACCATTTAAACTGTGGCTTATTTTGGACTCAGTCTGATTAGGGTTATGGCCTCAGACTTTCAGAAGCCAGGGCACTGTGAATCAGCAATGACACTGCTGTGACTGCCTGGCAGACCACACAGGCAGACTGGAATCAACCTCTGGCTCTGAAAATGCATCTTCTCAGTGTCTTCCCCTCATGCCTGGGGAAGAAATGCAACAGGAATATACTTGGGATATTAATGACAGCAAACTACTGCAGTTCTCACTTTTTGCTGACTGTGACTCATTAGTCTTGTCTGCCCACCCATTCTTTATCTCCTCGTAATTCCTTACTAATTATCTTCTACATCAAAGCTTTTGGGTGGTTCTAATACTGTAAAATCATCTAATGAAGCACCATACTTCAAATTACATTTTATGTAACAGCAGGTTGTCAGATGGATAAAATATGGCAGGAAAAATGCCCAAGTGTTAAGGCACTGGAGCTCGCTGTGTGCTCCCAACCCTGGAGACAACGACTGGAATACTCAGGCACCCAACTTTTCCTATGACAACCCAAGTATTTCCAAGGGGGGAGTGGGAAGCATGCAAGTGTGAAGGTGGTGGATGGTGCCACAGGTGAGAGTGTTAAGCCTTGATTCAGGGCAGCATGAGAATGGGCATCACAACTGGAAAGGTGTCTCAGATCCTCTTTTTGATTCAGCACCCAAAAGCTTTGGTATCTTTGTCGAGACAGAGTCATAACAAATGTGAAGAAATCACGAAAGTGATGGTTCATCAAAGCTGCTCATTCTCTGTAGCATTTAATATCAAGCTTAGTAACCTCAAATGGACCTCAACCAGGTGGGAAAGCTCCCAGCCCTCCTGCCAGTGAAGCTGTTCCACTGTCAGCTGTTCCACCTGCCCAAACACGGATCCCGCTGTCTGACAGCACCGGAGAGCCAGTCAGGCACAGGAAAGACAGGGATGACATTAAAGCAGTATCTCTGCTGCCACGGAAAACAAAGGCCCCATTTGCTGTTTCCTCTGTGAGGAAGGTGGTAAACAAACACTGCAGAGAGCTCTCAGCACGACAGGGCACCGGCAGCGCAGCACATTTTGCATCACCCTCTACATTGGCTTTCCTAAGATAGGTTCAGGATTAAGGCTGCCAGCAACATCTTAAGGTAAAAACACAGGCAAGGCTTATTGGTACAGCAAGTGGAATTTTCTCCTGGGATGTTAAAACAAGCTTTTCAGGAGTGAAGAAGTACCAGTTCACTTACGGTTCCACGAGTACGAGATGCCCTTCTTCAAACAGGACATTCGTGCACATAAACACAAGCTCCAACATCAGGAAAAGAGCAATTCATTCCTCAGTTGCCCACAATACAAAACTTTGGCTGATGTAATGTAAAACCACAGACGAAAGTGCTCTTTTCTTCATGCTGACCCATCCTGACTGGAACTGCAGCATCACTGCCACGGCAAAGGGATGAAGCCAACAACTTAATGAGGTCCCCGAAGGATTGAACATTTACACAGACAGAAAAAATGCCTGGAACTGTCATAATTAATCACACAAAGGATTTGAAAGCTTAACTGTTTCAAGGCTTCAGCCTGTATCTGTGAAAGATCAGGAAAAGAGTTAATGGGGAGATGTGTGCATCCCAAAGCACTTACTGGCACATTAAGGATCCATGTCTGCTCTGGCTACAGAAGGTCCTGTTTTCCCTGCAGCATTCCTGCTTGTCCTGCTGCCTGCAGCTGCAGGGAATTTCTCTGGTCCTGCAGGTGGCTTTGAGGTGGCCTTCAAAGAGCAATTGCTGTGTTTGTAGCAAATTCCTGCCTATTTGCTTATTTTCCAGTTTTAACATTTTTTTTTTCTGATGCATCTACCTCGAACCATTGTGAGAAAGGGGACTCTTTTGTGGCACCTAGAAAAAGGCATTCCCATTTTCCTCTGTTGTTTTTTCCCAGCCAGGTATGTGACAGACCTTTGCTGACTTAAAACTCAGATAAGCTGTGCAGTTGGCTGACTTACTCAAAGGGTGAAACTGAACCTTGCAGAGACAGTGAAATAATACCACAATTTCAAGCTACAAGTTTCACTGGGCCTATAATTATTTATAAGAACAACTGGAGAGGCCAGCAAGAGGTCAAGAGTACACACATGTGTCAAACATAAATGAAATGGGAAAAGAAGTCCTATCTCTGCAACGTTCAGCCAAGGCCAACAACCACTGCCTCCCATCTGGGCCGAAAATTGAACTGTTATTAGAGATGTGCCAGTGCACTGGCATCTCTCTGTGTTCCTGTGTCACAACTGTGAGCCATTCCATTCCCACCAGCCAGGAATCCAACAAGTGAAGCCCAAGACATGTGTACTGGTTATTTGCAGCCATATGTGTGCTGCAGTCAATCCATCTGGAGCCTGCTCTGCATGCCAGATATTTTTGGGAGATTGCACTGGAAGTGGGGCCCATTAGATATCCGGAGTTAATTAGTTACATTCTCTTTGCCTTTTATCTTCTCTGCCTTTCATCTGTGGACGTTATGCTACAAGAGATGCTGAGGTACCTTTAGACACAAGCAGTGTTACAGTGGCTTAAATATAATCCCCAAGTAGTTTTAAAACATACTGACGTGTTTGGAGGGGGGTCACCTATTCAGCAAAGTTAATATTAAAACAGAGTACTAAAACAAAATAGCTTCTTTTGATGTGCAGATTGGCAGATCAAGGGGATGTAATCACCGAACTAAATCTCTCTGGAAGCTCTGCAGCATCCACATGCTCATTAGAGCACAATATTGCTCCTTATCGAGCCTCTGAGTAGTATTTATAAAAGGAATAAATACAGTTAATGTGAACGGTTGCATGACTTGAATGCCTGGGCAATGCATATGATGGATTTTAAAGATGAAAAAGATATTCCTTCAATTTTTCTGAACATTACTGAAACTTGACAACCTGAGCAACTATTACAGATCATTGTTAGGAACAGTTCATTGTATGACTTGTTTGCTCTTAGTGGTTTACAAGGTATATCTAATATTTCTCAAGTAAAAAAAAAAAAAGTAATGGGATCTCAGTGTGAAGCCTTAATCTGATAAAAATCAGAGACAAAGTTATAAGACAGATGCTTTAGTTAGTGTAGCATTTTAGGTAAACTAGAACTCAATAACATGAATTAGCATGGAATTTACTATCATTAAACCATGCCAAAACCCAAATCTCAAAATAAATCACCCCCTTCCCTTAGACTGCCAGGATCTTTAATACAGGACACTGCTATTACTGCTGTAACACAACTTTTGTTCTTTTACATTGCTGCTTCTGGGTTATCTTGTTGGTGACATGAGAAAAAAAATTCCTTCCCAGTAATTTGCCCATCCTATTCCAAACCCCTTGAAGAGTATGTAATTTTTACATACATATATAAGTGTAGATAGATAGATAGATAGATAGTTAAAAATAGCAAAGAAAAAATTATTGTAACCTCTGGAAGAAAGGGAGTGGACAAATACAGGCAGCACTATTCTAACCCTTCTGTTGCAAAGCATTTGGTAAACTAAGCCCCCATCTACTCAGTAGAAAATGAAAACCAACTTGGGAGCTATAAACAGAATCCCCAAATATTCAGGAAAATTCACATGCAAATACAGAACCTGTGTAGCCTCTTGGCCACTGACTGAGATCTCAGAGCTACAAACAACATATGAAAATATAAACCCATCATGGTTGGGGAGCTGCTTGGACCCTTCAGAGCCTTTTCAGGTTGTTCACCACAAGCTCCCTCCCCTCTCAACTCCCCCTTTATTTAGAGAGATGAAAGAAAGACCTCAAAACTTTTTGCACTGGTGTGTCTGGCTGGAAGATCTTCTCTCCAATCTTTACTGCAAGAGAAGAGCAAGCAGGATGTGCTTCACACACTGAGAAGGATAAGAAATGAGTTGAGAAGAATTAGAAGTGAGTTGGTGCTTCATCCCCATTGGGACATGCCCATAAGAGAAGCCTGTTGTCCAACCAGCTTCCTAAAATGCCAGTGCCATGTCCCACAAGCTGCTGACATGGTTGGGCACTGATTATACCAGAGGCTCAGGACGAGGGGTTTGTCTTTGCAAATAACCTGAAAGGCTGGTACCTGAGGTAAAATTGAGTATAAAAGAGAAAAAACACCTACTATTAAAATCTTGAAATGTAGTAATGGCTTCCTGGCCCTAAACTATTTCATGTCTGTCATCCCCCACTTGACCTCTTGCTCCCCAGTACTGCAGGTTCACAGCGATGACTCTTCATCCACCTCAGTGCAAGGACCATCAATTTATTGCACACATGAATAACTCTCTTCCCAAATTGGTTTCTCGCTAAGAGAGGCAATGACAGTAATTCTGCAGTTTTAAAGCATTCTAAGGGCCCAGAGCTGCCAACAACCATTTAGACATGAAGCAGGGTTAAATTTCTTGACACACAGCTAGCACAGCTTCATCAGATACCAGTGGGAAATTCAGTGATAATTGCTGCCCAAGATGACATTTCTTTGTTCACTTGTGAAACTTAAGAAGTGTAAAGATACAAAGCACTGAGAATTTTTAAATAAAAATACCCGCAAACTCATATTTCTATATGCTAAAATATGTACATGTACAGCACAAGATAAGCTCTTCTTTTGGTGATTTACATCCTGGTTGGTGTAAGCCTTACCCGTGCCTTTCTCAGGTAGAATGAATTAAGTACTTGTTCCACTCCTAAACCTTTTTAAATGTTCTTTGCTCCATTTGCTGGAGAACATTTTCTTTGTTGTGTGATGTGACAAACCAGCTCTAGGATGATGTAATGTTTGACAGCACCGTGCTACCCAAGGACCTACAGCAAAGGACACAGGCTTTGCCCTATTCAAAGATGATGAAATGATGGTCTCAATTACTTTAATTGATTGAGTCTCTCTTTTTAATTCATTAAATTGGAGCAAGTGGATTAATGCCATCTCAGGAACAGGAGGAAAAGACACCTACAACAAAGGAATGCTGTGGTAATTGGCACTTGCAAAAAGGGAAGCAGTGCTTGAAACCTGTTCTGTGACACCGGCGGAGACCTGATCACACCTGGGAATATAAAAAGCCTCAACTCTCTGCTTTGACTGAGAGTAGCAACAAAAGAGCTCTGAGAGCTCTTGAGAAGGAACAGAGAGGGCTAAACAAGCCTCAACCCTTAGGAGTGTCAGTGGACGTTAAGGGCACTTTGCATCCCCAAGGAGATACTCAGTGCTCCGCGGAATCAAAGTCCATAAAAATGTATTAATTATTGTAACATCCAACATTGGCCTGGCTGGTGCTACTGGAGCTGCAGCCCTTTAGCCTTTGCACACTCCTGCAAATGATGATGTTTAAAGGCCTTGAAATGACACATATATCCTTGACTTCTAGCAAAGAGGAGTTCAAGGACCTGTCCCAACCTGTCACCCCAGGCTCCTCTGCCTCCATATCCACTGGAGCTCTGTGCTGTGTCACTGGAATGACTGTCCTGTCAAACTGGCTTAGCTACAAAAGATTTCACAACTCACCAAGGGCTGTGGCTCGTTGTGTTTGTTGTAATTTTTAAAATAGCTCTCTGAATTTCATTGCATGCCTTAGTAGAGGCTATTTCTGAGTGTGGCTGTGAAAACAGACGTCTGCAGAGGGGCGTGTTGCAAACCTCGAGTGAAGTGACAAATGAATCTTTTTACAGAGATTCCTGGGGGTAAAGAAAACATGACTCTGAGCCAGCAAGGCAATGGCAGCTGCCCAATGAGGACAGGAAAAGGATACAGCAAATCACTCATTTTACACCCAGCCAGAGTCCCCCCTGCCCTTGCCCTGCCCTGGAGACCTGGTGTGGTTCTGCAAGGGCAGGAGGATACTGGAGAGTTCTGCCTGGAGCTGCACTGCCTGCAGCGGGCTAGATCAGCTCCACAAAGGGGCATTTTTTCCTGCACATGCAAAATCTGGCTCTAAGCAAGGTGGGAGCCACTGGATTAACAGAACATGTGAAGAGGAGGATCCTAAAACCGTTTTCCACACCCCCCCCCTTGATGCTGAAACCCAGTGATAACGTACCATTACCTGGGAGCTGATGGTGTTCAGTGCCCTACAAGAACTATTCAGATGGAAAGGAGAGAAGGTGGGAGGCAAAGAGGAAAAAAAAAAGGGACCAAGAGAGGTAGAATAAGATCAAAGACTTAAGGAAAGGCTTTACTTAGAGAAGTTCTCATAACTAACAATGCAGTGATGAAATTGCTTTTTGGCTCATGGAATCCCATTCCCTCCCAGATGCTTACACAATGCCATGGGGCTGGAGCCTCCAGAGGTTACCCACATGTACAACAGCTATTTGTGGTATATTCCTAATTAACATAACATTGTTTAAAGCAGATTGAGGGTTTTTTTTCCAATTCAAACACAGACTTCCGCCCTGCCAAGAGGTTCTGGCTTAATATATGTAAACTGTCCCAACTGGAACAATAAGCAACTATAATGATATTTAAACCAGAGCAGAGGTTTTTGTTAAAAATATAGTCTGAAATATGTCTGATCCTGCAGATATAGGATTCCTCCAAACTCCAAATGCCATGTAAAGGCTCACTGCACACTATACACTTACAGCAGAGATGTGTGTGGTCTGGAGACCACACTCATGAATATACCACAAAATTGGCCCCAAAAGGGTCTTGCCAACACAGCTGTTTAAGCAGCAAATGCAAATTCTGCTCATGTTCAGCAGAGAATGAAAGAAAATACAAATGGTAACCAGGAAACAAAACCACTTGAATAGGAGAAGGTACAATAGGTAAAACCACAGCGTCCTTCACCCAGCTCCAAAACTTAAGGCATATTTTCTGAGTTGTTTATTGGCAACACACATAGGATAGAATAGTGATATAGCTCACGTGGCACTAACAGGAGGAAATTTCAATGCAGAGGAGCTTAAAAAGTCTTTACAAATAGAAAGAATATTCAATAAAAAAAGAACACATCTTCAGCTTCTTTTCTACAAGTGGTGTTTTGTTTTGTTCTGCTTTCCTTCTTGAAAAAAACCCCAATAACCTCTTGTGGAAAAGCTGGTAAGGGAAGGAAGGGGGATCTTGTATTTCAGGCACTGGACTGTGTCCCCTGAAATTGGGTTCTACCCTGAGGAAGCTTCAGATCTACAGATCTGGACTCACTTCTGCACAGGTCATATCAACCATTCTTGTCTACTTCAAGAATACTTAATGAAAAATGTGAGGCTGTGGAGGATACAGTGACAGCCACTGCAGAATCATCATACTTTATGAAGCTGAAAGAGCTAATAGCCAAAATTTGAGTTGGTGGACTCCTTGCCTAAAATTGTTGAACTCTTTTCTCACCCAGCACTACTCTAAAAGCTCTCTGTTACTTCTCCAGGCCACAGCATCAGTGTTTCTAGGCTGGTTTATTCTATAATATGCTTTTTATATAATAATAAAAAGAAATGAAAAGCTAGAAAACAATTATTTTTTTCTAAGTACATGCATTTTATGGGAGTTTTGACTTTTCTTCCTATTGATTCATGTTGTTTTTTTAGAAACACCACAAATTTCCACAGTAACTGAGCTCTCTGTCCTGCAAAATTCACCTTACTCTTCAAGTTATGATTGCATAGAAGAAACCTCAAAAAGACAGGCACTGATTTGTGTTTGATAGGACAAATTAATTCCATTCCACAGGAATAAGGGAACCATGACATAAGTCCTGAGCAAGCTGATGCCTTACAAATGATCACACATTTTCCTCTCCATCAGCATGCTAATTCCCTGAAGATAACTTGGTTTTATCACTAACACACTGGGAGTCCACAACTGAAACCTGCCTCTGAAGTGTGGGCTTTGTTTTCAGCTGTCTTTATTGTTGTTTTGTTTTGTTTTTTTTTCATGCTAATTAATTGTTGGATGAATCAGGATCTGGATGAACTGTCATCTCTGAAATCACCAGCACTGATGTGCTGTCAGCACTGGGCCCATGGGCTGTGCTAAAATCCTGCACGGATTCATCTCCATTTCTCCTCTAGTGAGGGGATTCTGCTTTGCTAGTGCCTCAGTGAAGCAAGCAAATTCCCTTGCAGAATTGAATGGCTTGTTCTGGACCAAACAGAATAGCCTGGAACACATTTAAAACAGAAAATTGATTTATATGAGCTGCTTGAGGAGTTATATTGTTCTCCAGTCATGCCTGAACAACACTGAATGGGTGGATAAATACGTAAACTGAAACTATACAAGGTCATCACCAAATGCACATATTTTTAAAATGTATATTCACTTGCCTGAGCACCTCAACATCATCTGAATACACCCCTGGAACAAGCCCAAACACTTCTTTTTACTTTCCGTGACCGCAGAACAACATCACAAAATTGAAGCGTGGCACAAGCCCTGGGGGATTCTGCTGCTTCAGATCCACCTCATGGGGCTCTTCCTTTCTTCCAGACAGTTTCCCAGCTCCTGCAACACCTGCTCCCCTCCCACTGGGCTCTGCTCAACGGGCCAACCTGGTTTGATTTGCCATTTCTGGAGAGCTGCTCCCCCTGTGCTCCGCTCGGAATCAAATCTCCTCCTTGCATCAGATGCGAAGAGAACTTAAAATACCATAAGAGGATAAACAGGAGGCAGCAGAATGGCAGTCCTGAGGAAGGAATTATCCATAATTCAAAGATTTCAGGAAGCTGAATACCAGAAGGGCCATAACATTTTCTGTTCTGAGCTCCCTTGCTTTGTAGCTCTTTTTGCCGAAGTGGCCGCGCTCGGTGATAAGGATCTGAGCTGCTCATCTTTATGGATTTTGCAGCTGAAACAAATGCCACAAATCACAGTTACCTGACAGAGCACCGTGGGGAGAGAAGGGTTCAATTCATTCCCTGTGACTTTTGGAGGAAGCATTTATCATCTAAACATTATTTCCTGAAATACCAAATTTGAAATTGTTGAGATAAGCGAAGTTGACATTTTTAATGTTTGTTCTCCGAGGTGCACCAAAATTTGCTAAGGACCCCTTTTTCTCAAAGCAAGCAAAAATCCCACAGTTGACTTCTTTCCTCAGGAATGCTTTCAAATTCATTAATTTTAATAGTCACTCAGGACTTTCAGACACTGGAGCTGCCCAGTCAAGAGAAGAAAAACTGATTCCACATTAATCTGACACAGTTAAACAAAACCAACCAAACATTCCCCCTGAATTTATTTAGCCTTTTGTCTTATCTCAGTGCTTTCATTATGCAGGGGACTTTCACAGCAAATTCAAATTTCACTCTAATTCCCTTTTAATTGTTGTTGTTCCAATGCCCTGTTGTTTGCTTCTCTTCCCCTCGTGTGCCGAAGTTAAACTCCCCAGTGAATCTTTCTCCCTGTGGCTACTCTAATGATTTACTTCTTTCTGCAGCACAGTTGACATCCCCTCTGGCAGAAAGAAAATAATAATAATAATAAAAAAAAAAGACAAAAATGTTTTCCCAGGTTCAGTTTTTCTCGCTGTACAGTCCAGAAAAAACCATTTTAGCAAAACAAACTGTGAGATCTTGCACTGCAGTCGCTGCCTACTCTACAATAAAACAGGTAATGGATAGAAATTCTCCTTGTCTTTATATGTGGCATGAACTTGGTGTTTTTCCAACCTAAAAATAAAAACCAACTCAGAAAAAAATTGAGTCTACTATGAAGTAAAGCAAATAACAGGGGAGCTGTCACATCTTCAGCAGTTCAGGGATGGGTGCCCTGATTTTTCTGTCGCAGGAGGCCTCCGGTGCTTTAGGGGTTTGTGGACACAGAATCTACAGCAACTCATCAAAGCTCTCCTCAAAGGAAAAGGAAAAATGTGAAGGCCTGTGACAAACACCATTTACTTATCAAACAAGAAAGGGGACAGAGATATGTGACTCAAATTGAAAGTTATATTTTTTTCCCAAGCACACTGAGATGCACAGGACTATGTGGTGGTGTTGCCTCCATGAATCTTGCTGAAAATAACTTGTTCATCTTTATTTCAGTAAACCAAGAGGTTTTAATCAAAGCTGTGACTGTAATGAGTCACGTAGACCATAATATAGTTCTTTTTCAAAAGCAGCAAATGAATGCACTAATCCTGTGAGGAGCTATCACTAACTTAATTCTTTCAGGATAAATTAAAACATACAACATAAGCAGAGATTTGTTCTTCCCCTGTGCTTCCAGGTTTCAGTTCTCATTAGGGTTTTTGTTTATTATTTAACTATTTTGTTAACATATATATATATGTTATATATATATATATATACTGCTATTATTATTACTGCATAAAAAGGTTGGTACATAAAGAAAAATGTTTCAAATAAGCAAATGGATCACTTAGTTTTAAAAACGATGAAACAAAACATTCTGACTTCGCTCATTTTGTCCCCTATTTAAGATGGCAAAACCCAACAGTCTCAAAACATGACTGTCAATTTGTTTCTGTCACTTTTTCAGTGAAAAATCTATTCCCTCCTCGACAGATCTTGCAGCCAAATGAGGCTCTTGTGAAACTGGCTCCTTTGGCAAATCCCAAAATCTTTGGAGCGGCACTGGCCTTGGATCTATTACAATTGCTGCCATGGGATTGCTTTTCCCCCTCCTCTGGGGTCTTCTTGCATTGCAGTCAGGACTTAAATCATCATGTAACTCTTTTGTCAGCTTGTCACTTTGGTGTACAAAGGGCAGCTCTGCTTGACAAGTGTGTTATAAGTGTTCAGAATTTAATGAACAAGACAACAAAATAGGAACCAATAGAATACTAACAATTTCGGGGAAGCCAATCGTGATAATGAATATTTGCAACTAAAATTTGAAATATCTCTAACATTCTCCTAAACACACCCAAAAGAAAAGATGTTTGCTGTGAAGTCAGACATACTTATCTGCATTATATAACATTAATGAGGTTTCCTGCTGTTTCTGAATTAACTTCAAGTACTCTCACTGTAATATTTGTTTACAAGAAATGTACTGTTATAGTATTTCAATTTCCTTTTATGAGGATTTTAATATTTCTCTTGTAAATAATTTAGCTCTGTTGAAAACAAAAAAAGTCCCAGACAGCTGGATCAGGATCTTATCCAAAACCTGCTGCCAATTTCAGATTTCATCATTTGAAATGAATAGGTGCTAAAATTTGATGTAGACAGCTATGTAATGGTATGTAATGTTGATTGGGGTAGTATAAAGCCCCAGGTAGATTAGATGACTGAAAGAAGGACCAGGAGGTTTAATTCACTGGGACACAGTTAGAATCTCTGTGACTGAAGCAAAAGTAAGGACATATCATGACACAATAACAGAGCTTGCACTGAGAGAGCAATTTATGTTTTTGAAGTGCAGTAGAACACATTAAACCCCTTCTAACTCGGCTATATGGGAGACATAATTAATCTCATTTTGGAGATGAAGGAAGTGCACCACAAGTAAGAGCCTTGGTGAGTACCAGGCAGCTCTTTCAACATGAGACAAATGGTTCTCAAGGTCGAGGTTTTCAAAAGGCTCCTCAGAGCTCAGGCTGGATTGCAACACTTTTCCTGCTGTCTGGAGACTTCAGAGTTGGCTCCTTTGTTGTGAGTGCAAAGATTTTGGGTGAGAGGAGCAGGGAAGATGAGAAGGGAAGGTAAAAGGATGGGCCATGTGTTTTCCCTGTGCTGCAGATGTGCAGCCCTTCCCTGCCAGCCTGGGCACAGCAGGGCTGAGTGGGGTTAGACCCGAGTACCCGAATGCTCCAGGTGTCTGTAGCCCAAAAAGCAGGGCTGGGTAGACAATATTCCCTTAATCTGCATGTTCAGGAGAAGTTCTGACACCCCAAGCTGCAATAAACCACACAAATCACCCAGAAGGCATCAAGTGTGACAGAAACTTCTGCAGTCCATATATCCAAGACTCCTTTGATTTTGAAGAAGAACACAAGTACCTATGAAAACACCATCCTGGATAACATGCAAGGCCTTTTCCTGAATGAGTTCCTATTTAGATACAGCTCTACTGAAAAAAGGGATTGTAGAAATCTCACAGATCCAAATGATTGCGTTGGAATATGTTAGAAATCAGAAAGGAAAACATAAAATAGAATAAATCACACACTGACTGCCTGGTCATCAACAGCCACCTGCTGCTTAAGGGTCAAGGAGCAGAACTAGAGATTTCAGTTATAAATGCATGTATGAATGAATACTCATGAACTGTAAACCATTCAAACTTGCTGGACAGGTGATGTGAAAAAGATCATCTACTGATCTGAGGATGTTGGTTTAGAAATCTCATACATATTCACTATCCAAATGTTTCTCAATCAACTAATCAAAACATTTCACTAATTGAATGGTGATTTCTTTCTGCAGTGGGGTGAAAGTCAGCTCTCCCTGCCCTGGTGGGTGTTACTCCAGCAACTGGTTATAGCTCGTTTTTATTTGTTCAAAGAACTGATTAGAGCTCCTTTATAGCTGATTTATTCCTAACAGCTGCATTATCTGTAAGAAAAATTCATTCCCTTCTACTTCGAACCTGTGTTTGAAGAGAAGTTGAGTGTTGCTCTCAGATTTCTTTCTAGTTATTTTATCAAAGTTTGATAAACTTCACACACCTCCACATCCATTTAAAAGTCACCAGACAGATTTCTATTTGGGCTCCAGCTAGAAGGTTTTGCTGAAAGCCTTGATGGATCACCAGGTGAAATCAAAGCTTTGGGACCTGATAATACAATCTGTTTTCAGGAAAAATTGCTACTGATGTCAGGCTCAGCTTTCTGTTTTAAGAATATGTTTTAAGAAGAAGAAACCAAGAGGAGAACCAGGCCCTGTTCTGTGTCATGCCCTTGAAAGAAGAGGGGTTTCTTTAACTCTACAACTTTTCTTCGTTGCTTTTCTGAGCATTGCTTTGAATTTTATTGTTTTCATGTTGTAGCAGAAATACTTTTTTAAACAGAGTTTGAAAAGTAAGTGAAAAAATTGTTGTGTTTGGTTTTTTTTTTTATTTTAACACGTAAGATTTCTGAAAACACTTGAATTACCCTAAAGGTTTTTGATAAAGCTTTTATGCCAACAGTGAGATTCAATGGAAAACCCCAACTGCAGCACATACATGGGAAAAAGAACCTTTTTGAAGGGTTTTGAGGAATCATCTTTATTGTTACATTGTTCCTAAATTATTTAATCAAAGTGACAGGTTGGGGGAAGAATACTGGAGAGAAATATCTAAAGATGCTTAAAGATACGGACTAATGATAGGCTTAAAAATTCAAATAAAGTTATTTAAATCTTCTGCAGATAATGCTGAAAGTGAGGGGTAAAATGGGAGGCTGTTACCTGTTGCTTTTCAGTTCTGTTCTCTCAGGACTGTCACTGTCAGATCCCAAAAAAAGGAACTAAAGGCTCCTGTCACTTGGCAGCAAACGAGATTCCCTGTGGAATCTAAATTTAAGAAGCATAAAGATGATAAACTGGCCTCACAGCCCTGGAAACTGAGCTTCTTTGTGGATCCAGACAAGTGAACTTACAAATTTAAAGTAAACAACATGAATGTTACCTGACATTATAACACTCCCTAACTTTAAGTATCTACATCCATTTATATACAAGACCAGAAACTTCCAATAGTCATGAGCAAAGAAAAATATTCACTGCAAACAGCATGTTTATATTCTTTGGTGTATAATTTAATTTTCAAAGGGGGCACACGAGAAGAAAGGAAGATTAATCATTGTACCAGAAGGTTTATGCTTGCTCAAGTCAAGCATTGAAATCTTCTGTATACAAAGTCCTGGAAGAAGACTGTTCCCCTACAGGGAATGTAGACAATGATTTTAACAGAAATACAACCTTTCAAAGTTTCAGAATTAAGAGAAGCCAACGATTATATATTTTATAAAAGCAGGGCACTTGCCTGTTACGTGTTTCTATGCAGAACTAGTGCATCTTGTAATCACTCTGGTACAGCAATAAATATACTAAATAGAAAAATTCTGAGTTTACAAGAAATCAGCCTGAAGGAAAAAAGGAAAAATATTAATTCCTGCAATAAGATGCTTAAAATCTGGAGGGAACTTTCCGAGCAAGACCTTTCCACTGTGAGGATCTGGTCACATACTCCCAATCTGTGGCTACACCTGCAGCCTGGCAGCAGAATTTCCTGCTACCCTGGGATCGTAGTTTTATTGTTACATAAAATTTCAAGGACAGCTTTTTTATTTTTCCTTTACTTTTCCTGTAAGAGCCAGAACTCCTCGTTGTTCTCAGTCATTTCAGTGTAAATTGAAAGCAAAGCCTTGAAACTCTGTAGCATTACCGTGGATTTACAGTTTTATAACTGAGAGCAGAAAAGTGCCCCTAAATATTCAAGGTTATTGTGCAGTGGTTTTATAGGAGAGAACGATATTACTTTAAGGATAAAATAGGGAAATTAATCAAAAAGGATTAAAGTCAGAAGAATCTGGCACTTCCAATCACTTAAACAGCACAAGAAAGAAATCAGCTTGTCGTACCATGGCTATATTACACTAATCCTTATTTCTTTTTTCCCCAGAAGGAAGAGGTGTAAAGTAATTGCAGACCCACCTGGATCCCAAGAAAGAAAAATAATCCACTGAGGATTTTACCAAAGCTTTTTAGAACAAACCAACCTTACTGCTGGACAAAAACTGTTCCTTTGTAACACACTGATGTGTTCATGTGTGGGATGTGGGCTGAGGATATTCTGGTGAGCTTGTTCCTCAGCCCTTGTGCAAACACAGTCAACAGCAACATCAACAGCTTTGTGTGATGATGGGAAGGAGCAAAAAGCAAAGTGAAGAATATTGTGGGACCTCACAGACCCCAAAAACCAGAGGAGGAGCAGCCTGAGTAGGATACAGTGGATCAACTTGCTCCCATCATTGTACGTAGTTGGAGAAGGCAGTGAAAAGTCATAAAGATTCCCAAATTCTCCTCTCTCCTGTTACCATCAAACCTGCAGTGCCACAGCAGAACCAAACACTGAGATGGAAGCAAGCTTCCCAAATTTTTCAAACATTTTATCATGCCAGCAAAAGCCAAGAAGGAAGCCTGTCAGAAACCACTCCTGCATCTCACAGTGATTTATGTAACATTCACACCAACCAACACTTGAACCACTGACCTCAGTATTTATGGTTTTTAGGTCTGGAAGGGAAAAAAAAAAAGGCTGAAAGAACCTAGTTTTTAAAAAGAGAGCAAGAACAGAAATGTTCAGTATTTCAGAATCTCTCTGCATGTGTTGCCAGGTCAATGCTCTTCATCACTGACAGCCATGGCCCCCAAAAGTGTTCTATTGTTCTCTTAACCTTAGGAAAGTGTGACTAAAATGTCATTATTATCAGAGTTTATTTAAAAAAGAAAACATGCTTCAGCAATACAAAGTGTTTCTTTTAAATCAAGATTTGTTGTGCGCTTCGTTTTTTTTTAAGCCGATGCTACCAAAGACCTCAAAGGTTTTGGTAAAAAAAACACAACTAAGCAGAATAAACTGAGAATGATTGCTTTGAAATGTAAGAAAATGTCTTCTCTTTTGGATTTCCTCAAATTGATGGAGGCATTCTCAATTTACTTAACAGAAGTGGCAAGTGAAGAGTGTTACCCCAGACAGGCGATATTTTCATAACAATTTGTTCAGGTATCAAGAAACTCTTTATTCCCACCTGGAGAAGGAGATTACAAAATGCTACGTTTGACTGAACCTGACTAAACTTGTGTTACTTTATATAAAACGCCTTTAAAGAAATTAATGTTGAAGTCAGTTAAAGGAGATGCAAAAATAAATATTTTGAGAGATCAGCATAATCATGGAAGTGAGAAAATATAAATAGACCTTGAGCTTCCATTAATCCATGTGTTTGTCAGTTTGTCTCTGCTACTAGAGAACAGAATAACTGTAATACCATCAATTTTCACATGACTTTGATTTTCAGACCAACAAGAAGGAGGAAAGGAAATTTAACTCTTTTAGCTGCAGGTTTCCTACCTCTGGTTCCCTTCAAGCAGCACATAAAGAACTGAGGGGGTTTGTGGACTATTTAGCTGAAAGCCACCATCACAGAAATACATCCTGGAGGCAGATCAGGATAGAAAAGGACTAAAACCACAAAAACACGAATTACAGATGGCAAACCTAAATCTCACACCTTTGATTTAGAGCTTACATATTATGATTTCTGATTGCTCATTACTGAAATGATTGACTTTCACCCGTTTCTCCCTGTGATTTGACTGCAACATTTCCCTGGAAAATAGATTTGATCCATATTTTTCATTTGAGAACTTCTATCTGTGGTATCATCAGACTAAAGGGATTATTACCTACAGTGACACGGTCCTCAGGTTTCAGTTTCCCCCATCATGATGTATTTAAAGGAAAAACTAGTTTATGGGCACTCAGCAGGGCAAGGAGAAAGGTTTCCTTTTCTTCTACAGTTGGACAAGATATGAACTGTTGAACCACACAAATATTTTACACGTGTATTTTTACCAGCAGACCCTCTCGTGTCAACAACAAGAACATCCAAGGAAACGTTGAAGCTGCAACAATTCTTTGAAGTTTGGTTTTCTGATGCTGCTCACGTACAGAAAGATGTGCAATTTTGGCCTCTTTCTGCTCTCTGCCCAAAAAACCCTTTCCTGCAGTTGGCATTTTCCATCTTCCTATGTATTACCTGCTGCATAAGGATACCAGCAGATTATATAAGACACTACTGGGAAGTTACCAAAAAAAAACCCAGCCATTTTATCTAAAAAATGACAGCATTAAGCATGAATATCATAACCAGCTTATTTATTCAGCATTTTGTTATACAGTTACTGCCATAAATCAGGTAAAAATGTCCTGATTATGATAAAGGGCCCCATATGATTAAGTTCCTCACTTATTTCAGACTGAAGCCTTTTATCATTAGGTTTTCTTCTGGGGACCTGCTTTTAAGTCTTCACATTAGACAAAGCTTCATGTATAACCTATAAGAAATTTAATGCAATAATCTATGAGAATATTCCTTCTGATGGTGAGAGAATGTGCTATAGTTGCCACATTGGTGGTGGTGGTTGGAGAGTATGAGATATGAATTCCCTTTATGTCCTGCTAATTAAACCTCACAAGTGCCTGCTTCAGCAGGTAATTTTGGTTTCTGCTTGTAGTCACTGAATGCATTAGTGTTTTTATAAAAAATATGTCCACTGGTTGACAGGTTATATGGAAAAGAATCTTGATCATAAGTGCTGGCACTGGGTAACAACTGGGGCCATCTCTGGAACTCCTGAATTCAGGAATTGCATGCTGGGAGATGTCTCTGTTTCTCACAGATCTAATCAGTTCTCAATGATCAAATTCTCATTTGGCCTCCTCATGTCCCTGGCCACTATAATGCCTAAACTCTCTAAGAAATTTGGAATCCGCTCTTGCACTCTATTATTATTATTATTTTTTGCTTGTGCCACTGATGTTTGTTCACCTGCTGGACTGATCTCAAATGACATTCTCCAGGAGCTTTTGTATCTGTTGGCTGATGTCCAGTGTGTGGCAAATTAAATTGCTAACATGTATTGTCCCATCAGTTTTCCCATCTGCAAGTTTGTTTTCTTTTCCTGCCACTGCAGCAAGAGTCCCTACGCAGGTTATTTTTCATTATAATCTTATTTTCTGCACTACCCACAGGTATTCTATTGTATTTTCTCTACTAATTGTATGTTTCTATTTTTGCATTAATTTTATCTCCATTCTCCTGTTTTCATTAATTCCCTAACTTAATGAATTATCTCTGTCTGCTCCTTTTATTCTTCATTCAGCATGAGCCTGCTGACTGGAATTTTTTAAATGTCTAGAGATCTTGATAGATTCAGGATAGATCCTCTGAATGCTCATTTGCTCTCCTTTGTTCCTATCGCTAATCTATCAGGAATTAACTCATCTTTCAAGGTGTGATAATTGCACGAGTCAATCATTTGGCACAGCTTAGCTAAATAGTTCTTTAGTGTTTATTCAGGCCCTGGATTGCACAGGCTGAGTATCTTGTGACACCTCTGTGCTTTGCAAACACCCCCGGAGTGCTCCCGGAGCTCTGCTGGATCCCTTTGCTGCTGGCTAATTGCTGCTGGTCTGTGGGACTGCACTCCTGCTCGTGTTTTGTTTGCCTTTTCCTCCAGCACCCACTGTGATCTGAAGAACGTTCAGCAGTAAATACATCCTGGTTCGTGTCCACCTGCTCAAAGGCTGCACTTTGGTATTTTCCCACTGTTTGATCTTCCTGCTGTGTTTGCTCACACGGAGCCGGAGGAGCAGCCTCGCTGTTCACATTTTGTTCTCTCCTCAGCACGAGGAGGATCAAAACCTCCTGAGATTTTGGGGAGGCTTTGTCTTTTCTCCCCACAGAGAAATTTTCTTCTCAGCTTTTCTTCTCACATCATCATCCTCCCTGCTGATCACCCCCTCACGTCATGTTCCCTCTCGAAAGAAGTGAATTGCTGCGACAGAAAACCCTTTTCCAAACTCCAGTGAGTTTCCTCAGATCTGGGCCACAGATCCCAGATATTGTGCCATGTTTTTAACCACCATCTGCAGGTTCTTTTTCCTGTTAATTAACTATTTATTCCTTGCAGCTCTGTTGTAATGCTTTGGATGAATGTTTCTCCAAACATGGGGTTTGCACATACTGACAGAACATGCAACGTGGCCAGAAAAAGTCCCTCCATTTCATCTGTCACTGTCACAAAAGCAGCCAATTACAAATCATCTGGCAAAGCAACTTTAATCTACCCTATTTATATTTTCCTGTCATTAATTTGCTAGACCAAAAACATTCAGTTATAGAAATGAGTTAGTTCACTTCCCAAGTAAAACCAGGGAAGAGAAGAGCTCACAAAATCACTCAAAAATCTGTGGAAGCTGATAGTGCATATTTATACCTTCATCTCTGAAAGTGTTGCAGCCTAACATGAGCATGTCAGGTCTCCCTGGATGTGCTGATTGCTCATCTCTCAGTGTATCACAAAGGAAAATCTCGATTCTGGGACATAAAGGCTGCCAGGAAAGTTGATTGCATTAACTGGAGATCAATGCTAGAAATATGGAAATTACTACAAAGGCATAAGGAACCTTCCAGAGAGAATCAGAGCAACCCTGAGGACCTTGAAAGTCAGGAGACAGAGTTCTAAAGTTAGCTATGTGTTAAGATCCATATGCAGCACCTGCAACAATCATCATAATAATCTACACTCATATTTAAACCAGACTTGTTTTCCAGAGCAATTCAAGAGTTGATCTCACTAGAGATGATATCTTCTAGATATGATTTGTCCTAGAGATAATATCACTAAATCTTTCTTTAGAAGCATAAGTTTCAAAACTATCAAGTGGCAGATTACATGTGGAGATTGGAGACAGCATCCCAGTCCTTTAACAAGGTTTTAGATGCAAATCTTTCAGCTTGGGTCATTCATTGCCTGGAATGTAGATCCCACAACCTGCTCTCTGCTCCTGGGAACCCAGAGTTGGGGCTGATGCAAAGCTCACTGCCTTCCCAAACCCCTAAAAATTTAAGGTAAGCAACAAACATGCCTATGGGAAAAACTTTCAGCATCCGAATAACTTGTCCAAACAGCTGCTTACATAAAATAATTTTTTTTTTTTAATAGGAACAAGGCTAGTAATGTTCAAGCTGGAAAATCATTCATTCCAGATGATGAGCACAGTGGTGGGTATTAAGACCTTTTGCATACAATACAATACAAATCTGAGCAGTATCTTCCATGAATATTAACAAGAAGCTGTAAGAGCAGATTTGGTGATGAAAAAGATGTTGAAATGGAAAATGTGTCCAAAATCTCACTGAGAGTTGCAAGAGGGGACTGGGGCTGGTACCACTAGCCCAGGTGATTCCACAGGTGTGCAATTAGTTCAAAAGCTACATTTTAAAATATGTTTCCTTTTCAGTGGCAGGTTTTGCATGGCAAAGGTACCATGCGTGATGCTGATCACTTGATCCCTCAACAAGTTCGGCCTTTACCCAAAGAATATCAATGAAAAACATTTGTATATTATGAAAACTGGGTATGAATCAGTAGGAGCCTTTCTTTAAAAACATGCAAAGTTATCTGCACTTGAGGAGAGTCAGAGTAAAGTGGGTTCCTAAAAAAGCCCAACTTCCTCTGTCCATTTTGCACAGATAGAGGGAAGAGCCATTTCCCAGGAAGTGGGAATAAGGCCCATTTTTTGTTGGTTTATCCCCACCACAGTGATAGGAAGAGCTATCCATAAAATCTCCATCATCCTAAGTCAAACCTGATATGGGAGTGCAGAGAGCAGCTCCCACAGAGTATTGCATCTCTTCCTATTGCTATTCCTGGTGATTTCAGAGAGAGGGAGATTATCATCCAAGACTCCAGATCACAGCATCCGTCAAAATCAGGTACTTGAGCAACAATTTCCCCCCCTGAAGAGGTTTGTGCTTTCAGAGTTCTACTGATGAAGCTCAAAGAGTGAAAGCTCCATCCCTTTTAGCTCAGCTAATATGACTGCACGTGTGTCTGCTGAATCCTTTTATTGCATATCAAAGACATTTACAACTTGGTGTAAGACTTGAAAGAACAGATTGAGGATTTGCCAGCAACAGCTTTTAAAGAAATGTTTACAAGGAAAACAGAAGAAATTACAGGTTTTTAGAACTGTTAAGTATATGAGCCTAAAAAATTTGAACCTCTGCACTACCTGAGAACTAACTTCCACCAAAAATTTAAGAAATCATAGGAGAAAAATTTTGTTGCTTTCCATATAATCTAAAATTAATATAATGTAGCCTTAATTTGGGTGAAATTCCGGGAAAACAAGAACCTCTCCTGAAAACAAGTAGGGTCATATTTGCACCTAAACTTGGCTAATGAGCAAGGTAAAGGAAAATGTGAACAGCATTTCCAGGAGCTGATCTCTCACCTGTGCTAAGACTGCCTGCAGGATTCTCTAAGCACGGCCCCCACGTCAGGAAATGGCAATTTATGGAGTGTCCTGGACCCTGTGGGAAGGCTGTTTACACTGCACAGCACTGGCTGATAGTGACGGGCAAATCAGTGAAACAAAATCATCTCTCTCCTACTCATCCAAGTGCCTCCGGGGCCATTTTAAATTAACTAACTGCAAATGAAGAAAATGGAATAAATCACTTTTCAGGTCTGCGAAATGTTGCATCTTTTCCTGTAATGACATTTTGTACCTCTGCCCATTCGTGATTTTACAGTTCATTAACAACTATTTTAATGCTGCTCGAGCTTCTACAACTTTTTTCCTACTGCCAAAAAACAACCACTAGAATAGAGTTTTGTTCCATGAAACGTGGAACAGCCAAAACACAGATGCCAGAATACTCATTTCATTTTTTTTTTCCCCAAGTTATTATCGTGGCTCCACAATTTTACTGCCTCCCTGTCGAAATATTTGGTTCTGCACATTTTCATCCTTCGTGCACCTGAACAAACAGTTCCAGCAACGCAGAAGATGAACAAAATGTCAAACAGATTGAAATGGCTTTTATCTTATTCCTATTCTGATCACTTGCTTATGCACCACCTTAGGTCAGTCCTTATCTATTTACAACCTGAACTTGTCCACAATGCTGTTTTTCCCTCTCAACATGGATTATATTTATGTTTCCTTTATTTTTCATTAATTCAATCGAATCTGTGGAGCCCCAGCTGATCAGCAGCTTGATTAACTTTGTCACACCAGCAATGGATTTATGGTTTGGAGATGATCTTCCATCATGCAATATGTATTATGTGCATTAGAGCTTCAGTCCAGCAATAGCCTGCTGCCAGAGCTCACATACAAATAAAACTTTTAAAAATCAAAGGGTTTCACTGGCTGTTCTCCAGGCCAACAGCCATTATTTATGAATAATAAAAAATTCTTTTCACTATATCTTACAGTTTTAATGAAGAGAGTTCTTAATGCTTATGCAATAAGCAACAAAGGAAACAACCCTCTTTCATTTCAGTGCAAAGGTTTGGACTTCTGGAGAATGATAAAATAATGATGTGCCTGTCTTGAAGTGAATTTCATTAGAACATCAGCAGCTCTTTTGCATGTGACATCAAGAAAAAATTCCAGAGTAAATCAGTGGCAACAAAGCATTTTCCTGCTGTGAGAATGTAATCCATCTACCATTGCCACAGAAAATTGGAAACCATTTTCTTTCCAGTCCTCAACACTGCTCTTATCAGATCTTCAAACCACAAATTAATATCCCCCTGCTCTCGAAATCACAGAAATTTTGACACATATCTATAAAATGCAAAATGCACTTGTGCAAAATGCACCAGAGGAACAAGTGTCGTGAACATTTTCCACTCATTCCAATGATGCATTTCCAGTAAATTCAGCACAGGATAAAAAGGGGAAAACAAAAAGAGTGTGTTTTCCAGGCTTAGTCCAAACATATCATCACACTTCCATGGGGCTTTTTTACTGAATGCTTATCTGAGAAATTTTCCTCCCATTTTGTCCCGAGTTGTACTGCCCTGCACAGGATATGCACAGTAAAACACACAGTATAGGATTGGAACTGGATAATTGGGCCCCAAGTTAGAAGAAATGCAAATACTGTTTCCCTCAGTGCCCTTTATTTATTTATTTTATTTTACCTGAAATTCTAAGAGCCACGGAAAAAAAAAAAAAATTGCAAGCTCGGAATTTTCCCCCGTTCTGGCTGCCCTTGTTATACAGCAGGAAAAAAATCATCTGACCCTAAAGAATTAAAAGCTTCTCTTCCTACAGCCCATTCCTGAAGCTTTGGTCGCTGGAGGACACCAGGAAACACCCTTGGAGATGGTAATTTTCCTTGCACAGATCTATTTAGGATGATGTATTTACATATTTATCACTTGCTGAGCTCTGTCTTGGTAATATATTTAACACAGGCAACTGAACCAGCCTGCTTGACCTCGACTAGGAATAAAATCCCTACTCCCCAGGCTTCTATTATTTTAAAAAAAAATAAAAATAAAGAAAAAAAAAAAAGAAATCACAGTTTTACTTATAAGAGCCAGAAATGTAAACATGAAGCCCTAGTTCCTTCCAGCAAGGCAGCACCACTGGGGTTATGCAGGAATCATATGGCATTTGAGGTGACAGTTATATTTGGGGTGATTAAAAGGTATTTGCATTCCCAAGGAATGTTTTTAGCAATTCAAATCCATGTCTTATCCCAGGAGTGATTTATCCCAAGCAAAATTCACAGTGTTTCTAGATTTTAGAAAAAAGGGCTTTTACTGAAATTTAAAGAATAACCTTTAAGTAGAGAAAGGACAGAAAGAATACAATTTATATAGAGGAAGGTGGGGAATTTGCCTGGAAAATTAAAGCTACATGACTAAGAATTACTTCTTTTAATGTGATATCCTTAATAAATGAGTCAAATACCTCATACAAGTGCCTTGTTAGACCTTTCCACATCACTCACTGCAAACCCCAAATGTTACAATGCACGAGAAGCTCCTCAGTTTGAGCTGGAGAAAGTGCTAAACAGTTGTTCCTACAAAATCCTGCATAAAATATTTCTGGTTCAATACTGCACCTATTTAATCTCTTTGCCATATAACAACTACTTCTAGTGAAATCTTCCCCTCTAACTTTTTTTTCCCCATTCCTTGTTGTTTGTTGAATCCCATTTTAGGCTTGTGCTCAAGAATATTTGAGAAGAGATCAGAGTTTTCTACTTTTACTTATCACACTCAGTTGTAGCTTCTCTGAGGAACCACCACTGGGCTTTTGAGTGGAAAAACAACCAGAGAGAAATTGTAGATTCACGTGAAAGTGAAGAAAAAAAAAAAAAAAGAATCAAGGTGTGCTGGATAAAGCCCAAGTGATCTGAAGGAATTCACAGCCAGGGCTGGGAGAGAGAATCAGAAATCAGGAGAGAAAATCAGGAATCAGAAAGGATTGAGCTGCTGCAGATCCAAAATCTGAGTTATGGGCTGAGTTTTGGCAACCTGAGTTAGAATGAACTGAGTGAAGGCACAAGTGAGCTGATAGAAACAAAAAAAAATTGCTTTTGGCCTTTATCAGGCCCAGAACAAAACAATGATGGATTTAGGAAGCAATAATGAGGATTTGGAGAGAAAACATTGAGGCACACAAACGTGAGTGATGAGGGTAGAAGCACTGAAAAATATCAGTGCACTGAAACAAGAAAAGCAAACCCAGGCTTTAGTGAGTCTAATAAAAATGCAAAACTTTATTCTGCATCTTGAATAAAATGAAAGAAAAAGAAGGATGTCTCTTTAACAATCCAGGGAATTCTCCTGTGAGGCAGCTGAGATTCCAGATATCTAAATTGTTATTTGTGCACACCATCAAGCTGAAGCATTTCACAGAAGTAATTAGCAATCTCTTTGCTCCATTCTCTGATGGGGGAACTCAGAGGACTGAGGTGGTCGTAGGGCCTGAACCCACCAGTGAAGAACTCTGCCAGGTGCCACACAAAGCTGATGGGCTGAACTGATGTGACACAAAACTCAGGGTTATTCATGCCATAGGGATCTGGCCTCTGGTGCTTCAACCAAAGAGCTGCAAGAAAAATATACCCTGGATTCAATAATCAGGAGTTTCACATGCCATCTGTCTAATGACCTGACTGCAAAGAATTAATGCACTTTTATCTATTTTTCTCCTTTCATAGTTCAGCTGCTTATAAAAAAATCAACTGCAAGTTACTATGGTGTAGTACAAGGATATGGGAAATCTGTTGGGTTTAAGTATTGTCAGGACACTTCCCAGCCAAAGGAAGTTTTCTCTGCACAGGATGCAGTTGCAGCAAGTCACAGCTGGGTGGTTGGTAGCAATATATAAAGGTCAACATCTCCTTCATTCTGTAGTTAAAGGTGCTTTCTCAGTGAAATAAAGAGACTTCTATAGATAGAGGATGCTTATTTTGTTGGACTATATCAAGGACTGGATAGGCTTTTTAAGTAAATTAAGAATGTTAATCTCACTAAAAAGTGTGTCACAAAATCATTGATCTACTCAAGCAACTGAAAACCTCATTGTGATGTCAATGCTGGGGATTGCAGTTGAAGAGTTATAGGCCCTGCAGAACCTGAGAGAGGTTGGAATGAGCTAAAAATTGGATGATTAGCATTTGGTAATGTCAAAAATTTGGCCACAGGTACAATTGGTACAAACATTTTGATTCCGAAACGGACAACCCAGAGGAAACCTTGTAAAATAACATCTTAGAAGCAACAGGAAAAAACTTAATTCACTCTTATTTCATGTCAGTTGTAATTAATGACTGAAAAGTCACCAAGCTTGAGTAATACACTCTAAGTAATGAAAGCTGAGCAGGTCATTTCTTGCTCCTTCTCTTTTTTAAGGCTGATCCTACTGTCTCTCCATGCAGGAAACTCCCATTGCACTCCACAGGAAACTGCATGGAAAGGAAGAGTGACAGTGATGCATGAGGCATTCCTGCATCTAACTAATGAGCAAACATAGAGCTTTAAAAGTCAAGCAAGTGAGGGAAGATAAGTCCATTTTTTAGAACTTGAATGTATCACAACATGACTTTTACAATCACGCCCTCGTAGGACCTGAACCCAAGACCTCTGAAATCAATGGGAATCTCTTCTATTTCCATGCTTTTCTGATTAGACTCTCAGCAGTTCATTTAATACAAGATATGAAACCATTTACAAGGCTAATTTATGTCCATTTTTTCCTGAAGTGTACATGCTGTGCACTATATAATGCTATAAAACAGAATGTGTTCATAATAGCCTGGCCAATTTGCAACAGATTCTCAGAATCTTTTTGCAGAGGCAATATCAATTCCAGTGATACTCTTCAGGCCCAAGATGCTGGATATTTCAGCTCCTAGTAATGCTTCTAAAATTGGAATGAACTTTTAAAGTGCATCTACTGTAACATTTATCTTCTGCTATCAATATAAGATGCTGTGAACTATTTTGCTAGATAGGGCTAATAACAGCCAGCTGAACTAGAAGTGACTTTGCAGCACAGAGGTGATAGAATGAACCTTCCTGTGGGCACTTCATCTGATTTTAGGTCAGTCAGTCGCTTTTGATGGGTAAGAAACACAGGTTTTTCTGCAAAGCACCTCAAAATAAATTATTTACTATTATCCACAAGCTGAGGAGTGATAACAACAAAAAAAATGCAGCTAGAATTAAAACTGTGCTCAAAAAGAATGAAAACCAGCAGTGCTTAGGATTTCTCAAGACAAGCCTATCAGTTGCTGCACACATTTCTGTCCAATTATACTGCCCTTACTTCAGAGTTAATAAAATTCTACTATATAATGCTTCTTTATGGAGATTGATGGACATGTTTCATGCTAATTCCTTCTTGAGTTAGTAAGCCTTTATTTGCCACGTCAAGGCAGAAATGATGGCAGCCAGCCCAGCAGAAATGCCAGTGCATACTTTAAAATGTCATTAGGTTGCAGACCAAATTAAAATATTGACCAAAATCAAGTGTTTACCCCACACACCATCGAGGCCTCGCTATCCTTAAAGGCTAAAGTGGCACCACAGGGGTATTAAAAGTGGGTTTTACACAACTGACACTGAGTCCCCAGAGCAGAGACCACATGACAATGTGAGGAGCAGGGATGTGTTTTCCCCGTGCACAGAACTCACAAAAAGAAACCTGGCAAATGCAAAGAAAAGCATCAAATATGATTCAGCTCAGGATATTTGATTTCATTTATCATACTATTCTGATCTGGAAGTTTGGTGATGTGGAGAAGCTCCAGACCTGGAAGGACTGGCCACAAAGGATGTTCTGGTCCCTGGTGGCACAGAAACAGCAGGATCCAGTGGTTCAGGTGCCAAGCACAGCACAGCCACAGGCTGGTTCTGACTCCAAGGGTCACACACAGTCTGCCCACAGCTCCAGGGGCAGCACGGACACAGGGGCAGTGCAAAACAGCCACACTCTCGAATTTCTTTTATGTACCAAGATACAACTTGCATTCCTTGTTCTGTGCCTTTGCAGCTCCCAGCCTCAGACAGTTGATTCTCCTTGCAGGAAACATCTCTCTTCTTGCTAAGAAGTTTTCAACAGCTCAGTTTCTGAACTAGGAAAAAACAACCTGACAAAACCCCCTTGGCTTCCCGTTGTCACTTTGCCAGTCCTCAGCTCCTAATGGCTTTGATTTGGGGTCAGGCAGTGCCAGCAGGAAGGATGTTCAGTCCCCAGCAGTGAGAACAAGGCTCCTGGGTTTTGACCCCCTTGGTAATCACCTCACCAAGCAGAACAAACATCACCAAACTGTTCCCAGGGATGTGTGAAGCTGGGACATCTGTTCCTTCCCTATGGGCTGCTGGGCAGGCTCAGGGTCTCCAGAGGCTCAATCCTCAGGGAACGTGGATAATGCAGGATAACTCAGAGGAACTGCTAAACACACAACATCCCTCCTCACCCCCCCCAGACACCAACAAGCAAAACTGCTCAGCCAGCATAAAGTCTGCTAAAATGAATGCAGGGATCTGAGGAGTTTTATTTCTTTTTTTTTTTCCCACAACTGTCTGTCTCCACACAAGGGACATTTTGCTAATTGGAATCGTTCAGTTAAATGAGGAGGCATTTTGAGATAAAAAAAACATAGACCAACTGTTTGGATAATGGAATGGGGAGCAGTCTTATAAAGCAGAGAAATGAGGAAAGGAGCTGTCGTGCTCTGGAGGTTACAGTGAAAAATGATCTTGGGAAATGGGAGGAATGAATAAAGCAGCAGTCAGTAGGCACAAACACAAAGCAGCAACATCACAAAGCAGAAATCAAAGGAATAAACACAAAATGGGGATTGACTAGGTAGAAATAATACAAAACAGGATCCCAGAGTGTCAACAAACTGCAGGCTGAATAGGAATCAAAACTGCCAAGCTGCTGCAAAAAAAGTAAACTCCTTTTACTGGAGTGTATTAACAGTAAAGTCTTAACTAAAACACAGCAGATGATTATTCTGCTCTATTAAGCATTGCTGATGTCCTCAGTTGGCATATGGTTCTGTCTGGGTAAAAGTATAAACAAGATACACAGGATAAGAGGGTAAGATGAGGATAAGAGTTCAGGGGGGAACAGTAAAATTGATAAAAATTTGAATATGACTTTCAAGGAAGTGACAAAAGGAAATAGATGGAGCCACTTGAGGAAGGGAAGACTCGACAAGGGAGCCATGAGATGTCTTAAAATGAGCAAGTACTTGTCATAAAGCAAGCAGTTATCCTGGAAGATTGTTCTCCATGTCTGTGAGGACAGAGCAAGGAACAACAGACAAATTACAGCACAGGGGGTTTGGTGAAGTGTGGGAGGAATCTTTATGAGGAATCAGATTGCCTCCTTCAGGAGTTTATGATCAGCCTGGGCACACAATTGCTGGAGCTCTCTGAGACTTCTGCTGGGATTTGGTCCAGCAGAAGGATGGGAAGAGAAGATGGAAACATTCCTTGGCTGCCTCCCTGGTCATGCAGGATCAGAGGTTCTGCTGCTGAGTTGCTCTCCTTGGGGAAGCAGCAGGAAAGACCAACCCCCACCTCCCTGGGAGAGAACACAGAAAGCAGAAAAGCCAAGGCCATGGCCTTGTTTCTGGTGAGTTGGTTTCCTGTGGGAGAAGTTTTTATGATTGGAAAGAAATAATGAATTTCTGAATTCTTAAGAGACAATTGAGTTACAGATCTTCAGTATAAAAGCACAATGTGCTGATTTATCCTCAAGGAATCAGAGCCTCTGCAGTTTGAGTGTGAACATGAGGCATCCTCATTTTCCTGCTCATCTTTAGACACTTTAAAAGTGTTCTGGGGAATGCATGAGGGATATTTATATATACTTACATGCTATCAGTGCATGACAGTCATCTTATAAATATTTTTTCCTGTGATTAACTCTGGCTGCAAAAAATTACTCAAAACTTTCAAGCAACACCTTACTTCTTTTAATTATCTGCTTTTGTCAAAATTGGTTATAATCCCATTTCAGGGGTACATTAATGGAAAAAACACTAACATATCCTAATATGACCAAATAATGAGAGTAAGCTAAATGTCACTATATCCTTCTACAGAAAACAGCACAGTTAAATCTACTGACAACCTGATAAAGATACATATTTCCCATTTAAGATTATGTTTGGAGTGTCAATTAAGGCGTAGAAGAAGAAAAAAAAAAACACAGAGAAACTGTAAAAGCCATATTTTGCAACCCAAGGAATAAAATAACATATTCTTATGGCCATTTTTCTATCTCTCTATCGGCAAATAAGGCAGATTGGAAAAATGATCATTCCCATCAGGAGGTTCTGAAAAGACATAAAATAGATTAAACTGCTCTTGTCTTTGTGTTTGAATACAGAAGCAACAAAAAGTAATTTCAGTTCAGAGAGGCTGAAGGCAAACAACAGTAATCTTGGGTTTCATTTTCATTCTGGCAGCTCTCCTTGCTGATGCTTTGCCCTTAATTGCTTTTCTAGTTACCTAGTTGAGCACAACTGTGTGAGATCATATTTCTACCAACTCTCTCTGTTTTCTTAACTCCTCCAGAACCAACAATTTTTGGCCCTGGACCGTGCAGTTCTGACTTAAAAGGTCAAGCTTTTAGTTGGGTTTTGCTTTTTTTTTAAACTTAATATTCTCAGTATTACTATTTTCTGACACCATATAGACATGCAATGTTTGGCAGCAAGTCTCTCATTCATGATTCCCAGCTGCCCTAGAAGGAAACATCTTGCTGCTCCCTGGTCTTCTCTTTCCTTCTTTCTCTGATTCATTTTAATGTTAGAAAAAACACCAGACGTGATGCCCACAATGTGGGGGCTGATCTGACCTGCCTGATCACACACCTGCTCCTGCAAAAAGATGCTGGGAGAACATTTTAATGGGAGAAGTCCACCCTGCTGCTGGGGAATGTAGCACTTCTCATGAGTGAGGGGGATCCACACTGCAACAGTAAGGAAACAGGTAACAATAGCTGGGATGGAGAGAGCAAATAGCAGCAGAATGAAAGAAAAGGCATAAAAGGCAGAGAGAAAAGCAAAGTTCACAGAAGCCAGAAGACAAAGCATTGGAAAATGCAACAGAAATTCTGAAAAAAATGAAGCCAAAACCTGAACTCAACTCAAAAAGATCAATGGGCTTGAGAAAGTCTTATTCTGAGATTCAACAGGGGCTTTTTGTCTCTGAAGTAGTTCAGACAAGCCGACCACTCTCCTTCATTGCATCCTGTCTTTTATCCCAGAAAACATCTTTTCTCCCCTAAATAAACTCTATAATCTATATAGGTTATTTTGCACCAAAGAGACTCAAGAAGAAAGCAAAGCATCTGGGCTGAAATTTTGCCTTCACTAAGAGAAATGACAGAATTCCCACGGACTACAAGGAGGGCTGGTGTTCAATCCTTAGAACATATTGGGAACGTGAACTTTAAATCCTACAGGATTACACAGAACAAACAGCATCAAAGAAATGTCATCACTTTTTTTCTTATCAGTTTACAGAAATTAGCAGCTGCAGGGCAGCCAGAAATGTAAGAGTTTTGCATTTGAATGGAACATTGGACAGAATTTGCATGATCAGACTCAGGGCTTTTATAAAAGTTCACTTGGCCTTTCTGTTAGTTCACAACTGTCTCATTATTGAACACTGAATCTTAAATCCTGATCTGATACTTGACACCATCAAAGTGGTAGAACATTGGAAGGATGATGGACTATGTGGGGAGAGGAGGGATCAGAACAATTTTTGCAACTGTTTGTGTTTTGTTGTTGTACTCAAGTAGGAGAGCAATGCCAGTAAAGATCTACAGAGCCCACAATTCTTGGAGGTCACACACACACATTAAAACTAAGCAGGGAAGGAGGGGAAAAAAGAAAATTTCATTATTCCAATTGCATGCACATGGAACCAAAACTGAGTTTATATGATCTCATCCCAGGTTCCCAAGAAGCTGACATTGGAGCTAGAAAACAAACCTTTATTTCATGATTCTCAGTCTAACTTCTAATGGAGTTAGGGAACAGATTCATCCACAGATGTGAAGGCTGAATTAACTATTAGACCATCTTATGGTCTCATGCATTGTTATGAGAAAGTCCAGGAATGGGGATTTAAATAATCTTCTATAACTTTCCCTGATTGTTTTCTATTATAGTAAAGGTGTATATTTTAGTTGCTCTCTCTTAAAAATATGAGAGTAATTTCCAATTTGCATTAATCTGGGTTTACTTCTGGCAGTTGTTTTTATAACTCCCCTCTGAGACTGAAGTTGCTTTAGCAGTCAGCACTAACTCTGCCCATCAGCAGCTGAACTGGGCTCTTGGCACAGACCTTTCAACCACAGCACTGCAGCTCTGAGTCAGGTTTAAGTAACAGCTATTCTGTGTCATACTCATGATTCACTTGTTTGTAATGCAGAAAGAACAGCGAGACCTCCACAGAGCAAAGAATTTTTGCCTCCCTTTCTTTTCTTTCATTTGGTCCAGGAGACAAAACTAACTCACACTGCACAAATCAAAGCACATGAGCTTAAATCACCGTGAACATCCAATGATTCAGGGAGAGAGGTGTGCACCCTGAGCGCACATAAATCATAGGGGAGTGATAGCCAGCAGGCAAAAGGAATTATTTGGGGCAGGCACATTATTTTAAAGTTCAAAATGTAATTTAAAGATGCTAAACTCTTCCTGGTAATCCTCATGCTCTATTTTTTTTTCTTATCTATATCTACGGTTATAGTCTAAGAGAATTCTTCTCTAATAAAATCCCATAATTTAATGCACTGATGGTAATGCTGATTCAATTTTCTGCTTGCATAAATATATTCTAAATCTATATTATAAAAAATATCACTGGCCCTAGGTGTAAAAATCTGTACTTCTAATCATCTATGTAGCCAGAATTAATGGGCCAGTAATAACTGCCATTTGATAAACTGATCAATCATACTTTATTTGCACTACCACAGCATAATAATGGCATCCACCAGGAAAAACATTAGAAACTAAAAGATCAGTTGGTTCTGAGCATGGATTAAAGGATTATTTAACCAGATGAAAGCAATGAGGGTGAAATTATTTCAAACAATGTGGAAACTCCATTTGTTTCAAACTGAAAACTGGAGGTTCTGGTGAAGAGCACAAGGAATACAAACACTGGGATCTGTCATTTATGGAAGATACAATCTCAGCAAGAATCCAAAGAAACGCCCAAGTTCTCTTTCATTTCACATGCAAAGAAGTTTGTACTGAAGAGGGATCAAACATATTTTCTTCAAATGCAGGTACTGGCAAAAGCTCATGGATGTAAATGTCTAAAGCACTCAAGTAAAACATGAACAGTCATAATCAACAGAAGAATGTACCACTGGCCTGTACATGCCATTAAACTGATATTCTTTATGTGTCTCAGTGACAACTAGTTGAGTTTGGGAAAACCTTCTCAGATTCCATGCCTGAAGCTTTATAGGAGGATGCCCACATGCTGTCTCAGTTCTCTGCACATTCAGAGCATTCAAAGCTGGTACAAAGAAAGAGGAATGGCAAGGGAATAGAACATGCTCCTGCCTGCAGTCAGGTGGGTCTGGCACCACAGACCTTTGGAGAGGTTCTAAAGAATCTCAGGTTCGTGGCAAACTCTTGATTCTGGCAGTTCTGCCAACTCCATAATGCCAGCAGTCAGCAGCTCCAAGGGGATGGAACAGATTACAACCCTCTCCAGACCCACAACACACTGAACAATAATACACAGGGTGAAGAAGGCGGGGGAGAGGAATGTTATAAATGTAGTTTATCTGCCCTGATAACGTTCTAAGCTTGTTACAGTCCCAAATGCACGTGCAAGTTTTATCACCAGACTGCATAATTAAGACCTTAACACACACATTCTCCAATATCCAGATGCCTTAGCACTAAGGAGCTGGGAGCCATGTGGTCCCTGGAAAACATATCAGCAACTCTTCATGACAGGAACTGTGTTAGTGCTGTTACAGCTTGGAAGGATGTGACAAGAATCCCTTTCAAACTACTACACTTAACTGGAGAGAACTGAATGTAAAAGTGCTGCTTCAAATCATAATGCATAACATTCTGGCAACTGTGATCCTGCCTGTTTGTAAAACCAGCACCAAATACCTTCACCTTTGTGCCCATGGATACACAGATTGTCCCACACATACAGGGAAACTCATGTTGTCCTGGTTTAACCCACAGGTTGTTACAGAAGCTGAACACCACACAGACCCTCACTCACTCCCTCCTGCAGTGGAATGGGGAGAGAATTGGAAAGAAGGGAAAAATTCATGGGTTGCAATAAAGACATTTTAACAGGACAGAGAAAGAAGGGAAAGTATCAACAATAATAATAATAATAATATATGAAACAAGTGCTGCACAATGCTCCTGCTCACCTCCCGCTGACCAACGCAAGCAGCTACCCCTGACCAGCCTTCCCCACTAGTTTATACCCTAAGCATCATCTCAGGTGGTCTGGAATATCCCTGGGGTCAGGAATCCTGGCTGTGTTCCCTCCCAGCCTCCTCACTGGTGGGGTGGGGTGAGAAGCTGAAAAGTCCTTGATTTACAGTAATCCCTGCTCAGCAACAGCTAAAACAGCTCCATCAGTGTGTTATCAACATTATTCTCATCCAAAATCCAAAACACAGCAAGGCACCACCTACCAGGAAGAACATTAATTCTATCCCAGCTGAAACAAGGACACAGTGTCCTATCAGACACAGAAGATGACCCCCTACTTCCCAAACACTTGGTTTCTCAGTATCTTCTGCCTTGCTTTTGAAATATCTCATTTTGATCAGTTTGATGGAGACTAATAAGGCAAATAAATGATCTGTGAGGAAGAACTCACAGAGCTGTAGTTGACATGACAGCACTGAAGGGAAACATAACAACGAGCCTTCACATAAAGGAAAAGGCACTAAATTTAAGGTGACACCCAGTTGTTTGTCACGTCAATGGCACACAACACGAAAGTTTTCAGTTCAAAGGTCTGAAGTGCAAAAAGGAAAATTCAGGTGACAAATTTCTGATGGTTTAGAGGATCAGAGTAAATTGCTGGGGACACTGTGGCCGGTGAATAAGAGTCAACAGTGATGCACACAGGGCTGATGCTGCCCTGGGGGAAGGGGGGGATGAGTTAACTCCTTGAGATAACGACACCCCACCCCACTTCCAAAGCTTTGCAAGTTTAGAGGACCGAGGAAGTGCTGAACTAATTATTTATGTGAAAAGGTTCCGATAGGATGATATATCTACTAAGCTGAGATTCAGCTGGATTTACAGTTTGTTTCCTGCCATTTCCATCTCCAGTAGATGAGGTGTGAAATTGCCTCAGCAGAAGGACACAGCACAGAACAGCAGCAGACAGCAATTGGAACAGCAGCACCAAGACTGTCAAACTTCAGCATCATGCTGAGCTCATCACTACCCTCTGGATCTGCAGATTCCTTCTTCACAGCACATTTCCTGGGAAACTGGAAGTCAGAGCTGGTCACATGCTCATTTTTTAATGCCTGGACTACTGATATTTCTTTGGTCTCTGCTATGAAGTTGTCCCCTAGAGAAGAGCACTGAATGGTAAACTTACAAAATGGGACACACACAATCCTTCTGCTTCATCTGCTCTGTTCACTTTGAGTTTTCTTTCAAAACCATGGCCTTATAATTCATAAGCATTGGAAGAATGAGGCCAGATAACTCAGACACCATCTTATTGTCCACAGCTTAGTCCAATTCTGCTAAAACCAACCTGCCCACACACATAGGAGAGAGACAAGAAGTCCATTAGGGTGCTGGTCACTCCTCAAAAATACCCCTCAGCAGAACTGATGGAGAGATCTGAGCCCTGGTGAGACTGTTGTGTTAAGGGAAGGCAAGAGGTGAGAAGGTGACTTCCTGATCCCTCAAAAATGTTAGCTATCATCACTGCTTTTGCACTTTTTTCTTTTATGTGCCAGAAGAGAAATGGGCTAAATCCACAGCTAAGATGAGTAACTCATCTAAGTTTAAGAAGCAGCTAATTTGGATCAAATTTGCTCAACAATTCTCATAATGTGTTGATGTCTCTGTGGATAGGAAAATGCACACGATACAAATACCCAGGTTTGTACCAGAATGAAAAAGAGAAACACCCAAAGAGCAGCATTTTCCATCCAAGCAATGCAAGTCTAAAGTAAATTCAAACCCCTGTAACTTCACCAAGGAGCCTGCACATTACTGAGGGCAGGATTTGACACCGATGTAATTCTGTCTTTGTGTTCTACCCCTCGGTAATCCCTTTAAAATCTATTTGTCATACATGTCTTCCAGTTTTATAGGCTTAAAGGAATTTTTCGTCCTTCCTCTGCTCTCCCAAAGAAAAAAAAGGATGCAAAGGAATTAACGAATTTAGATTTAATGCCCAACTTTAATTGCCAAGACAGGGCAATTATACTATAATTCATTAAAATAAAATCCATTCACCACACACATCCAACCCTGGGCTCTTTATGTTTCAGACATAAAAGACATAAATTTATGTCACTTAAATTTACACCAGTCAGTGGAAAATAAATGCTACTACTAATTTTTATTAAAATACTAGTTAATTCACATCTACCATAATTGAAATATAAGACAAAACATTGTAATTAGCTCCCTCCTGCAGACCATACAAAGATTTTAATGAACTTTTTTATTTAGTCAGCATGCTGAAAATTAGTTTTTCAAACTAAGTGTTCTTATCATAGAGGAAATTGCCTACATGTAAGAATGGCCTCTTGTAATTATTCAGTGCCTCAAAAAAAGCAAGCTTGTGAATATTTCAGGCTTTAAGCTTTAATAGTTTCCTTTTGAAACGTCCTTATTGTGCCAGTGTACTGGATGTGGAGGGAGATACTGAAATAGAATTCAACACAGATATCCCCAAAATTAATAAAATTGTTCACATAAGAATCACCTTTGCTCCAGATATAGCTTTAATTTTTCCCTTCTTGGCTTCTCCATTGCTCAAAAAGCTTTATTTCCACCTTGTACTACCTTGCTCCAGCAACCTCCTGAAACCCCATCCCCTTTTTCCTAGAATACTAACTAGAAGCAAGACAAAAAACTTCATTATCTTAAGGTCTGCAGAGTCTGGATTCAATATTTTAATTAAAAAACCCAATAATTTTTAATTTAAAACCTGTATAGAGATCCCAGAATTCCTGTTATTTCAGAAAAGCAAGCAAAAGACCCTTTCCTCTCCACCAGATTGACAAAAAAGACAGCATACTAATGGACAGGCAAAAATCAGCTCTGCCAAGGGACTCTCACACAGAAAATCCATTATTAAACTACCTGATTCTTTTTCCAAGCATTCAACATCATCTACTGCATACTTTATTTTTGCCTCTCTCAGCTCTCTCTTTCTCCCTCCTCCCTTCCCATCTCAAAGCAAAGCAGAAGTGACACAATCCCAGGTTTCCAGCTCCCGCGGCCTCCAGCCCAACACACTCTTTTCCTGGGGCTTTGCCACATTCCTGGTTAACGACTTTCAAACACTCTGGCCCACAGGAAGGTGCTGCAAAGGCTGAGGGGTTGTGTTCCAGGAGAATCCTTCTGGTTAAGGGACACCTGTCAGGGTTATTTGATGGCACACATTCCCTCGGGGTTCTTTCCCGGCAGAATTTGTTGTGCTTTAATGTTTCAGAAAACACGGGCGAAACAATTTCCAAATCTCTCGTGTCAGTGCAGAACTACCACGAGTTCTGTCCCTGTTGAGATCACAAGCACAGATCATAACAATCTTGCTTTCCTGGACAGGATCTGTGCAATGACTGATTTCATCTACATTTATCTTTCTGGAGGTTAATTCATCTTAGCTGAACCTCAAAGTGGTTTTCTAATCTGAACCACAGACAAAATGGACAGCTACCTCAGGTGAGGTCCCTGGCTTTTGGGTAACTGTGCAGATGGGAAAAGTTAAGCAATTACGATCTTTTCTTTTTAAAATTGCAACCTGTGAAAAGGAATGAATTTGTTGTATTGTTATAAAACAACAGATACAGCTCTCAAGTGCATTCCTCCTTTTGGACTCTCTAAAGGGTGGCCTCTCCCTCCTCTTTCATCTCAAACCTTTATTTTTTTCTGCCCATCTTGACAAATGAGGTACCTGACTGACTGATAAACAGCCCTATTTCCAAATCATATCAGCAGCTCCATCTGCCAAAAAAAAAGTTCATCTCCACTGCAATTTGCAAAGCAGAGCTCCCTGCACTGGGGGACTCGTGATAGTTCCATAGATCAAGCACACTGCTCCCAAATGCACCACATGACAATAACAGGGGACACAACTTCCTCTACAGAATCAAGGGAGAGCAAAGTAATAGAAACTGAAAGAAGATAAAATGTTTTGTAGGTAGCAGAACACCAGCTGATAGCAATTTCTCTTTCAAGCCACAGTATACTTAATTTATTTATAGGCATGGGGAAAATGTTACAGCCACAGCCCTGGGTAGGAAAATACACTACAAGTGCAGCTTTATAAAAAAGCAGCTCAGAAGCAGAAACATAAAGAAAATGAATAATGTTTCCCTAAATATCAAGTCACATTTCTTGCAACAGAATAACGATGAAGCCAGGAGCCAAGTTAGGCAATTAGGAGTGAGAACAACCAAGTACAGCCCATAGCCAGCACACAGCAATGGCTTATTTAGGAGTTCTACTGAGGAAGGATCTAAAGATGAAAAGTAATAACTCGTGATCTTTTATGTCTAAACTATGAGGACCAACATATTTATGTTTCTGATGCTGGGATATGTCACCCACATTAAGGTACTGCTGGTATTTTTCAAATAGGCTGGTGCTTTTAGTGGCTTTTCCTTGAACTCTTCATGGTTTCACTTGGATACTTCTAGTGGTTTGACCTGTGTAAAACTTGGCAGCTCAAGGGGATGTACAGACAGAGACAATGTTTTCTTGCCATGTTGGTAAGAAAAAAGAAAAAGAAGAAAAAGAAGAATAAAAAGAAACAAAGAAAGGTGTGATTGCTGGAGTTTTCAGGCTCTATCAGGAATGTCTCATTTTAGCTGACACACAAATGTGAAACCTGAAGGCTTAGAAGAGGCAGCCTTTCCCTTGATCTGCATGCAGGAGGACCAGGCAGGCTCAGTATTGCTGGAGATACACCCTTTTTTAACCTTGCATTTGTATTTCAGGAAGCTGAGAACATCCCAAGATTTAAGAACATACATAATTAAGCTCAGGTTTTTAAACACTTAAATTATTGAAGGCACCTGAGCTTACTGAGGTAAGCAAGTATGGAAGACAGACAGTTAACAATGACAATTTGTGGGATGAGTAAGAGCACTTGGATTTTGGCTGGATGGGCACTGTGACTATTCACCACAGTGAAGGGCTGCTGAGAAGCCTAAATCTAAAAAGAGCACTGCACCTTGAAAAACTAGATAAAAATATAATGCCTTTCTGAGGGCAGATAATCATCATGTGACCCTTGTACCACTTGTCTGTCAGGCAAAGGGTAGAAAAGCCAGGAAGGAGGGAAGGAAACACAACATTGGCACCTGCAGGAGAACGGGCATTTTGCAGCTCTGCCATTAGTGCCAAGGATGCAAAGTGGTGATGACTGATCATATCAAAGATGGAAACGCTGCTTACAGAAGAAATACCCAATTATGGCACCATGAGATAGCTGAACACAGTCTAGATTTTGAGGATAAATAGGTCCTTTGGGTTAGAGGGAATTTACTACAACCATAGTGCTGGAGTTGAGAGAAGGATTAACAAATCATGGCTACTGGCTTTCTTTTAGCCAACACTGACTCCTCAGGGAGATTTATGAGTGAGAAGCAGACCCATTTTTTGTTGGAAGCCTGTATTTAAGACCATGAAACACAGGAGTTCTTCCCTTTCTGTTTTGCAGACTGCAGCCTGTGGCAGCAACTTTTCATTGGTTTTAAATATGAAAGGTCATTACAAAGGTCCCCACTGAGCAGAGTAACAGGCTGGAGCCTTCACAGCAAAGATACATTTGCTCTTAGAAACTACATGTACCTTCTAATGCATTGTAACCCCCAGCAATTAAAATAAAAGATAAACTCCATGATCACGCTGATATATCACATTAAAATAATTACAATAAAGCTTACTTACCCTGCATTAAGGATTGCTGTAATGTGCAATGATCCCTAGGATTGCTGCTCTGTACATCCATTTATCACAGAGTTCTGTTTATCTGTTGTTACAGATAAGATGGGAAGGGAGAGACTGATTCAATTGCTCAGCTTCTAAATTAAAGCTCTCCCAGGAGCAGAACCTCCTTAGAGTGCAGATTTTATTCTACTGCTTTGCCTTGTGGGTCAAGTGAACACGATACCTCCAGATTTTGGGTCAGCACTTCATGTGTCTGCATCCCTCTGCTACAGCTGGAGAGGCACTGCAAGGGTGCACCAACCCAAGATAACAATGCTGCCACTGACCCTCCTGAGACAAAACAGAACAAACTCTCAAACAGAGGCTGCAAGAAGTAAAATTCTGATCTTCAGATACAGCTTTCCTGTCCCTGCACTTTAAGGAAATGTAGGTAAAGTCACCAAGCCCTTGAAAGCAAACTGTTGGGCAATAACTGCTAACGCAGAGCCAGGTGTCAATGGCCAGGCCCATGGATACTGTGCAGTCAGGGAATGAGATCCAATCAAATCACAGCCAAAGAATGAGATTAAATCACTAAACAACTCCTACCAAATTAATTTTCAACTGACTGTGCTTAGGGAGCTTTCTAGTGCAGAACACCGTCAGAATATGTTTGAAAACTTCTTTTATTCATCTTGCTGTGGGCTGCTTAGCACCATTTTGGAGTTTAAAGTAACTTTCCAAATGAGCAAGGGCTGCAAAGCTAGAATGCAAACAATCAGATTTGAGCAGAAATAATATTATTTTTTGCTAGTATGTTTAATCTGAAGGAAAAGGAAGGAAAATAGCTGTGTTCACTCAGGGTTTTGATGGCCTGGGCACTCAGGTTTGTGGCAGAAGGAGGTTTAATTCCTAAATACACATGCATTGTCACAAGTTACCTAATTATTTGAAAAAGAACAGTTAACTGATTTTCATCCAAGTCTTTAACCTTAGAATTAGATCATGACCTTTATTCCTGTCTGGAGAAAAAAACCCACTACTAACATCAAGTACAGAATCATCCCTGGGAATTCCTCCTGACTCTGTACGAGAAAGCAAGGGGGAGAGGAAAAAGCAGCCAGAGAAAATCAGCTGGTTTTTGCCAATCCCTGAGAAAACTTAGAGGTTTGTGAGCCCTTGACAACCATGTTTAGTGCCCATCTCACAGTTCATGGGCATTACTCCCATCAAAAAAGAACCTGTATTATTCCAGGTGGTGCCAAAATGTCTGTCAAGGGTACTGATTCATTTATTTCCCATTCCTTGCTTTGACTGGAAATTTATTTGAAGAGATGCCTTCTTCAGCATTTCATCTGAGCTTTCAGTGGAATTAGGCTGGTTTCCATTAATCAAAATACAATCATAGTGCTAGAATGGCAGTCCTGGGGAGGATGCTGATTCTACTCCCCTTCTCCATCACCGGACCAGCTGGTCACGTGTCATCATCTGCAAGGCACTTGTCTAACCTGTTTCAGAACTCCTTCAAACACAGAGTCTCTACATCCTCTTAAAAATAT
This sequence comes from Chiroxiphia lanceolata, assembly GCF_009829145.1. Lineage (NCBI taxonomy): Eukaryota > Metazoa > Chordata > Aves > Passeriformes > Pipridae > Chiroxiphia > Chiroxiphia lanceolata. The sequence continues at coordinate 15,806,598 of NC_045651.1, forward strand.
CTTTCCCAACTGCTGCCACTACAAGGAGTAAAATTAATCTCCTTTTTCTTCAGTGTAAAAATATTGCTCCCTGTTGTATCCACAACCGACAGAGAACAACTCATCCGCCCTGCAGTCAATTTTATTTATTTGAAAACACGATTTGGGGCTTGCTTTGGTTTGTTGTTGCAGTTTTGTTTTGCTCCTCTCCTTCAGTCTTGCTTCCCAGAGGCCGTTTGCTGCAACTCCAGCCATACCTGTTACTTTCCTCTGGGCATTTTCCAGTACCTGCTACTCAAATCTGGACAATGTGTTCCAGCCAAGGTCTCACTGGTGCTGCCTGGAGCTGAAGGATTACTCACAGCTACATTTGCCAGGGTGACATTTGCCTTCTCTTTTGCAACAGAATGACATTGTTGACTCATGTTCTATTTGTAATCCATTCTAATCCCCCAGCCTTTTGCTCCAAATTTATTGCTGGTGGGTTTTCATCCTGTTTCGTGCAGATGATTGTTCCTACCTAAGGACTTTGTATGTGCCCAGATTAAATTTATCTTTTGTTTTCAGACCGTTTCTTAAACTTCTTGAGGTGACTGATTGGTCTGCCCTTCTTAAATCAGAATACAAACTGGAGTAGCTACTTTGGATAATACACTGGGGTCTCTCTTGCAGCAAATCACAGGAAATCAGGAAGGAAGCTTTGCAGGTCCACACACAAATAACTTTCAAAGGTTTAGGTGGGTTACCAAAAATGAACTCCTACATACTAAACTGAGGCAAGGAGAAGGAACCTCTGCTCCCTGAGTGATGCCAAAGAGAGCAGGGTTGGGTTCTGGGATATTTCCCAAAACCACACTTATTTCAGTGGAAGCTGGATGAGCACGGGGGAGCAAGAATTTCCCTTTAAAAATCCACGTCCGCTTCCCAGTCAATGAAGTAAGAGATATTAAAAGAAAGCCAAGCCCCATTATTGACAAACTAACAAGTGTTCCCCAAGTGCTAATAAAATTCCAGACAAGCCGCCCATCGATCAGCGGCTGCGCCCGGAGCACATCAGCCAGAATGCAATCACAGCCCATCCCTGTCACTCCTCCTGCCATATTTAATGACAAAATTGGTTGCTTACAAGCTTATAAGGAATTGAAGATTACACTGCTGGCATACAAAGAGGACCACGTGCATCTGCTCGGAGGAGGAGGGGAGCAGCCACATGTGCTCCAAAGGCGTTTGGGGGGAGATATTTCATGTGCAGCATCTCAGCCGTTGTTTTAGGGTTGATTCAGTTAGAATGTTCTAAAATTGGACTGATTTACTGAAGATTTACAAAACATAATTCATGTGAGCTTGTGATATGAATAAGCCCCTAAAACTAATTCAGGCACAGTCAAAAAATAAATTGCAAAATAAGTTATTCAATTGAAATCTGCCATCTGAGGCACAGTAATAGAAAACATTTATTATAAACTAACATATATTTGTGGCTAGAGATGTGTACAGTACTAAACATCTCCCTGCAAGGAATTTATTCAGCTTTTCTGAAAGAACATCTTAACTGGGCTAACAGAAAATTACATGTTCAGAAATAATTGCAGGTTTTATGATTTTCATCCTGCTTCACAGGCTTCCCATTATCATTCCTTTTGCTTTGGAAGGCTCATGAATTTGAGGCAAACTTTTTTTCTGCACAGCTGCAGAAGGGCATTTCTGGAGTCTGGATTTAAACACTGGAAAGACAAAGGTACAGTTGGATGCAGAAGGAGAGGAAGCAGGGATACCAACATATTCATCTCGAGATACGATGCTCTAAATTTGACAAATTCACTTCCACGGGGCTGCTGGGCTGTGAAAGTCACAGGCTCTGCTATGCTGGAGGCTGCAATCCACTCAAAAGCAGTGTTTCCTCTCCAAAAGTGAGGGTATTTTGCTATTTCAGACTTTTAGTGCTCAAGGGGAATTCTTTGAAATGAGAGTTCATGTCTGTAATTAATGATGATAGTGGAGTCTCCACGAGTGTGTCTGACATTAGAGGCAGTCACTGCCAGGCCCAATTCAGGCAGATAAAGATTTTCACACAGAACAGTAGAATAAGGATTTTGGATATTTTGAACTTTTTGCATTCTCTCCTCCCTCAGGGCAGATAATGAAAGCCCTGAGAAGGAACATCCCTGTCCAGATTTCTCAGTTACCAGGGGAGATGATTTGGAAGAGAGACTGAAAAGAAAGACAAAGGCTGGAAGGCAAGAAGGAAAGTTCAGACTGTTTCTAATCAGGAGCTGCTTCTCCTGAGAAGTCCAGAAGCTTGGAACATTTGGGATTGCTACCAAAAAAAAAAAAAAAAAATCACAGTCTAAATGGAAAGGGTGAAACACCTCCTCGAACAGAGTATTCCACAGTTCAGTGGATGGTTTTAGGCACAGATTTGGGGAAAAGCTCAACACTACAACACAATCAAGTTTCCCGCTCTCTTACTGCATCATTCTACACCTGTGTTGTTAATAATAATGGCAGCTCAATGGTTTAAACAGTTTTGGATTCAGAGCTAATGCACCTCCAATCCAAAGTGCATCCTGGTACTTCCACAGTTCCTGTGTCCTGGGTATCCGATGCTTAAAAAAAAGCCCCATGGCAAGGAAATGGGACAGTATTCCAAGCTGTTCCCAGCAACTTTAAAGCTAACAAAATGTACCCTTATCTGTGTATCCTATCAGAAAAAAAAAAAAAAAAAACATCGACTTGTCTCTAGAAGAATTTACTACAGCTACTGAGGGGTGGCTTTTAGAAGAAATTATCAATAGCTTAAAATTCTTTTTTTATTTAACAGTTTTCACTTCAAATAATCCACAAAGTCTTAATGAGTTAATTTTCTGGAAACTCTGAATAGGTGCAGAATATCACACATATACCAAAATCCCTGACTTGAGAACTCTGTGCTAAACTTTTCCCCCCGATTCCCTCTTTTCTTTCTTCAGCGTGGATGAAGAAGACTAGGAAAGTATGCCAAGAACTCTCAAATGACCTTGTAAGAAAAAAAAAAACCAACCAACCCTTTGATTCATATTTTAAAATCCTGAGTAACCTGCCCCTTCTACTCTTCTGCTTTCTTGCCTCTGCAGCTCTGGCAGGAGGGAGTTCAATATTAATGACCCACAATCATTTCCAGGCTCACGCTCTCCTGCCTTTGCTGCCCAAATGCCTCATTAGCTGGGCCCTGTTGGTAAGATGCTCACCTTTGTATTGTTTTTTCCTGGGTTAAAGATGAATAAAAAGCTGGGCTGGTAGCTAAGCTCAAAATAAATTCTGATCACTCAAGTGCCCTCAGAGCTGCAGCTGAACCATTTCAAGCTGACTTTCCTTGGAAAGGTCTGTTATGCAAAGATACCTCGTGTGACTCCCCAGGGGTGGTTTCAGTGAAAGCCATGAATGCTTTCTTACAAAACAAGGTATTTCTGTGCTTGAGACACAGGCATTTCCCTGCCCACTGCAAGCAGAAAGCAGACAGCTTCATTCCACTGTTGTTTTTCAACGTGTAATTAAATCATTCAACCTGCTGAATAAAGCTGGCTTTTTGTTAGAAAAGAACATAGAATTGGTTGGACCCAGCAGACTTCTTTAAAAGATGTAAATTAAGTTCAAGCCTAGAAGCAGAACTCTGCTGACTTTCAAAACCTCTGACTACTGTTGGTTTTTAAATCTGATATTAAACACTGAATCCTCAGCTGCCTTGGCACTATCCCTTCTGGCAGGTCCCACCCTCCTTCAGCTACTTCTCACCCCTGTCCTCCCTGCTCCTTCAGTGTGGTTCTACAGTCTGTCCCCATGTAAACACTTCACAGTTAGAATATTCAAACAGGGTTTTAAAATCAGAATTGAGAAGTAGATTTCAAACATTTAAACCTGTCCCAAAGAACGGGTGTTCACACAGGTTACCGAGACCAGACTCGGATTTCTTATAAACCCCAAAATCTGCTCTCAGTCACCCTCTGGAAAAGTTTTTTCTCTTCAGTCACTAAGAAGAACCTTGGTGTTGTGATGTTAAACTTTGCCTTTGGGGTATCTCTCGACATAACCCTTGTGTGGTGAGAACACAGAGCTGCTACTGAGTTCACAGGAGCAAGCTGGGGCTCCTCACCACAGGACCTGCACAGGCTCTCTGCACCTCAGAAACCCGAAGGATACAAAATAAAAGCTTTTCTATCCTCAAAAACAGAGAAGAGCATAAGGGGCATTGAAACACCCCAAAGCCAAAAAGACCAAGATGGGAAAAAATATCAGGGCAGGGAGAACGGAAAAGTAAAACCAGATGAAACAATTGTCTTGCAGCTTGTGCTACATAAAACATCTGGGACAAATTCCTCGGACTATTCTTTTTCTCTGCATGGAAAATTACAGAAATTAATTTGGTGGCAAAATTCTGGAAAAGAGAAAGCTTCCCTTCCTTCCTTTGCCTCAGCACTGTCTATTTAAATGACATTCTCTCTCTCTATATATATGCTCCTATACAGTATATATACATTTACACACATATACATATCTATATGTTTATATAAACTGAGGATTAGTCTTGTCAGCATATGATTCATAAGTCCCAAAGCAGCAACATATGGTTTCTCTCTATTTTTTGGCTGAAAACACAGGGATCAGTGGCTAAAGGCTCACATGCTTTTTGTATGTGTAACTAAACTAATCAACAGCTCTGCAATGATTTTTTTTTTTTTGGTGGAGTAGGTCTTTTTAAAAAGGTTTGAGTGGCAACTTTTAATGTTTTGATTGGGGTGAATTTTACCACAGCCAAAAGGGGCGACCCCTTTGTCAAAAAGAATGATCCACTGGGTAGATAAAACCCATTTGCAAGGTTTAAGGGAGGCAAGAGCAGTGCACAGATCCCCATGCAAGGCTCAGTCTGCCTCCTGACCACGGACTATCCACAGTGTCAGAGGAATCCTACACTGAGAGAGAAATGATCCTTTCCTTCACAGAGTGACAGGAATCCTCAGCAGACATGTGGCTGTTTGTATCCCTTCAAGGTACCCACGAGTGGCTTTAGATTCTCTGCCACGATTTGTGCTTTAGCCCAGAGTCAGACACATCTCAGCAACACAACCAACAAGACAGTTTTAGAGCCCGTCAGTTCAAAATCTTCCTGCAACACTTTGCCAGGATTTACCTCTTTTGTTTTCCCCCTTGGGAAGACAGAGGGTCACAAGGCCTCTGAAAGCGGTAGGAGCACAAGTTCCATTTGAAGTCAATGGGATTTGTAACCCTAAATCCTTCAAATGCCTTTGAAAATCTCTGTGGATCTGTGTCATGACAAAAGCAGCAACTTCCCCTTGCCTTTGACATTGAAGTTCCATTTCCATAAAGACAGAGAATCTACACTCTTCAGCTCTAACATGTCTAAGCCCCCAGTGATATTCCTGTGAGCACAGGCAATACAAGGAACACGTTTGGCTATGAAATATAGAAATAAAGTGAAATTTTCGAAAGCACCTTCAAAGTCTTCCAATGAGTATTTTCTTCCTTGACACTTCAACGATTTTGAATTTTTTTCCTGGTATGGCTGTTGTTTCCAGTGCTTTTCTGGACCCAACAATTAGAGTATTATTTAATTGCTTTTTTTCCCTGTTGTTTGGTGGCTGCCCTGGAAATTGTTGAAGCTACTGCCATAACTTAAAAACTCACCAAGACAAAGTGCAAAACGTCATTTACAGAACCTGCATCTGAAACAGCAGCACATACACAACACCAATTTTCTCTTGAAAAATTCATACAACTGGTTGCAGAGAACTGGCCCCTTGAGTGTTAGGAAATGCAGTAGTTACATTTATGACATTAATTTAGCAAAGTCTTAAACATGAAAGAAAATGGCTGGGAAGATACCTGGTTTAAATTGCCTGTTAAACCGAGGTTCATGGTTACAGAGAATATTTCTGGGCACACGTATCACCATTAAATATAAGCTGGAAGGGGTGGGGATTTAAAAACATGGTGGAAAACCACAGAGATGAGTCAAACCCTTATACATAAACCACCTCAAACTGTGACTAAGATGCATGAATATAACTCTTCACTAAGGCACAGGACAGGCAGGGGAACAGAGGCATGAACCACATGGGGATATGACAAAACAGCTGAAGACAACCACACAACATGTACTGTCTTTACCTTGATCAAATGGCTTGTTAGGATTCCAGTTTCTGAAATAATCATCCTGAATGGGGATTTAAAAAAGAGAAAAAAAGAAAACTCAGATGAAATACAATCATTTTTTTTTCAGTACAATTTTACACAACTAAACCACAAATGATTCAGCTCATCTTTTGATCCCAACACATTTAGCCCAAATCAGGTGAGTTGTGCTGTGTACTTGGCAAATATTTATCTGAAGGCAAAGTTTCCCCTCCTTCAGAGTACCACCAACCCCAGTCCTGAAGAACTGGGATTCAAGCCCAGTTTTTATCTCAGTTTCAGCACATTCTGTGTGTTGCACTTGTGTCCTCTCTGAGAGGACGTGATAACAACAGAATAACAGATTTGAGGGGAGGAGGCACAGAAAACCTCTATAACCCTGTGATATTTTTCTGCATATTAATCTTTGTTTCCTTTTTAATATAGCCAGTATTCTATATTCATTTCCTGAGGGATGCCACTGAAGAGATGTATTCATCAAGCTGTCCAGAATGACACTGAGATTTCTTTCTCCTGCCAGGGGGGTAACTAAAAACCCATCAGTGGCAATAAGACACTGAAATTATTTCTTCCATCAGACTTTGTTTACCATTTATCTCCAGCACACTGAATTTCACGAGCTCTCCTGCTATCCAGTCAACTCAGCCTGGGAGATTTTGGAGACCTGGAAGTCAGACTTTAAGTGGAAGGAGTGGGGCCTCTCCATGCCCTCAGTGAACACCAGGAGATGGAGCCTATGGACAAGCACTGCTTTGGGAACACCATGGACAGCCTGGAAAACCAGGGATTGCTCTCCTGCTCTTTGCCTGCTGGGTTGAATTATTCTGCATGACAAGCAGGAGGAAATGTGGGGTTTTTTCCCCCAGTATATTCATTGGTATCTATACTGACTTCATGGACAGTGATATTGTCCCACAGTAACACCAAAGACTATTATTCATCATTTATTTCAGATACATCAAAATTATCTATATTTTTTCTTCCCACCAGAATAGAATCACAGACTTGCCTTTGAATTCCACAGTTTTGTTAATACACAAACCCCTCATGGTTATGCAATGCTTTGTAATTGATGATGATGTACTGCTAAATTCACCGAGCATTAATCACTTTTCAGAATGTGCTTTCAGCTTTTTTAGCAGAATAATTTTTTTCCAGCAACAAAATATTCTTTTTTTTTTTTTTGCCTGCTTACATTTTTTTTTCCCAAGTTGTTGCTTTGCTGCTGGGTTTTCAACATCAGAAACTGTTAAATAATTCAACTCCCAAGAAAGATTTCTTATGCTGGTGGCATATGGAGCCAGTTTTGAAATAAGGGTTGGAAAGGGGGTTTATCTCAATTTCAGTGTCAAAGGAATATTTTACGAAAAATGCACCTTCCTCACAAAAATACCTACAAAACAGCCATCTCATCTGTAAACCTATTATTCCTCCTCCTTCATGCAGACCTGTTTAGTATTCCTTTTTGAAAATCGAAACTATGTTTATTTTAGAATGTGCCTGAAACCACAGTGAGATAACGTGGAAAACACACAAGGAAAAAGAGGGGGAAAAAAAGCCTGAGAAGTCCAATAGAGAAAACCTTTGAGATTTTCAATATATAAACCCCATTATTATTTATAGGAGTAAATAATGACTGTACACACATTAGAGCAATAGAGTTCTAAATAACTTATGCCAGTTGGACAACTTTCCTGGTTTCAGCTGGGATGGAATTAATTTTCCTCTCAGCCAAGATTTAGGATGAGAATCATGGGGAGGACACACTGATGTTTGAGTTGTTGCTGAGTAGTGATTACTCCAAGCCAAGGACTTTTCAGTTTTCCATGTTTCTTGAGGGAGGAGCTGCACAAGGAGCTGGGAGGGAGCGTGGCCAGGACAAGTGATCCAAACTGGCCAAGGGATATTCCACACCTGAGAGCTTCATTCCCAGTAAGGAAACTGGGTGAGTTGGCCAAGGAGGGGCTGATCAGAGCTGGGGATAATTGTAGGGTCTTTCTTGGGGTTGATTCCTCCTTTTTTGTCCATTATTAGTTACCATTTTAGTTACCATTATTATTGTATTTTAATTATTAAAATGTTCTTATCTTGACTGAGGGGTTTTACCCTTTTTTTTTTGTCCCCAGTCTTCCTCCCTGTCCCACCCAGGTGAGCAGGGAGGGTTGGGGGGTGTGAGTGAGCAGCTGGGTGGTATTTAGGGCTGGGATTAAACCACAACAACCCAAAATCCAGCACTGGAGTTTCACTTCAGCATCAACACCAGCAAGACCTGAAGCTGAGCGGCTCTGGCACCAGAAAGGTACAATTCACCCTGGGGACAGGGCTGAGCAGAAAACCTCTGTCACATTTAAATCCCCACCTAAAGCTCTGCCTTAGAAGCAGGCAGGGCTCTGTGCCAGCACTCTGGAAGGTGCCCAGATTTATAACATTATCCTGAGATGACTTTTGTTAGAAGGAGGAACTTCGAGCTCCATCATTTCACTGGAACTTATTCCAACACCAAAGCAGGACGTGGTACAGCAACACACACAGAACACTGACTCCAGGGGGTATAATTCAAAGTATATACATATTTATGTATATATAAAAATACAATCAGCTTGATCAAAGAGATTTAACGTTCCCATTCAATAAAACACCTTCCTGACAGAAAGAAATCTATGCATTTCTGAGCTTTCTACTGGGACAGATACAAAGGTGCTTCAAATCCCTCATGTCTTCTGTAATTTTCATATTAACATGCTAATTAATGTTAACACACTAGTAATTAACACGTATCAACACACTTCATTTATAGCAATATAAACAATTGATCATAAGAGTTCAAAGTGTAATATGAATTATGTTGTTAATACTTTTATTCACTCTATGGATATTTACAAGTTAAAACATGAAAAACCTACCTCAACTTCCTGACCACGGAAGCATTACAAATGAGAAAAGAAAAAAGAATGAAGTAAAGCAATATAAAATTATGTTAACATTCATCAATTTTCCCCTTGGTGGTCTTTTAAACATGAAATCACTTATTCCAGATGACCTTCACCCACAAATGAAATAATTTTCTCTCTTTCTTTTCTGCCCTTTCCACCTGTGCTGCCATGACCCAGTTTTTATCTGTGCACTATTAGCCAAATGTCATTCTATTAGCACCTTTCTTTCTCTTAGAGCACCCAAAAAAATGGCATTTTTGTTTCCTTTTGGCTGACAAAACCACCAGAAAGTGGTTTTCCACACACTCATCTCTACATACCTGATACAAGAGAGATGTAATTTAATTTTTTTCCTAGCTGGCTTTAAAAACTATTTATTTGATGGACTTTGAAGGGAAGGCAAAACCAGGCACGGATCCACTTCAATACAACAGGTGACAGCAACTGAGAAATATTTCTGATGAGCAAATATTTAAAAATATCTTTGCTCCCCGCATGGAATTCACACTTTGAAGGTTTTGCCTACGGTTCAGTGACTGCATATGACTGAGTCAATCTTTTAATTAACTGAAGGGACTCTGCACACCTAAAATCATGCATGAAAAGAGAAGAATTGATACAGCAAGCCAAGCCTGGGTCTGACTCCCTCAGCTCCACTCAGTGTCACAGAAAAGCAAAGTGTTGGCTTGGTCTCCATGAGTCCACTCCTCATGGACTCAGTCTCACACCACAAGTTAAATATCCAAATTCCACTCTCAGGAACAGAACTCTGACTCCTGCAAGCTGTTCCCAACCCCAGTTTTGAGGAAATCCAGAGGTCTGTTCTCATCAGCAGGGGTAGGGTGAGGTGAGATTCTTTCCTGCCCCCTCAGAAAGTCTCCTGCTCACCTGGGGTAGACAAGGCTTGGGCTGGGAAGGGAGAACCTGAAAGGCTCCTCCCGCAGGGAACAGCTCACCTGTGACACCCACCACACTAATTCAACTCCAAAAGCTGGGACAGGAGCTGTATTTTTCAGCTCTGCATCTGTTCACGACTCTGCATCATGGAACCCTCCTTCTAGATTTTACCCTTGGGAAATTCAGCTGAGAAATCAGCTGCGATCATAACGAATGAAAAAAACAAATATAAAAGCAAATATAAATTGCTAGACTTGGGCCTCAGTTCATTATTGCATTTTTATTATTTTGATCTAAGCAATCAACAGATTAGAGGAAATGCATTTTGAAGTGATATAAATCTGTTTTGCCATGTCATGCATAATAAATGGTTGCTTCTTAACAAACTATTCTTTTATCATTCGATACATAGGTGTCAAATCCAGCAAACTTAGATTGATGTACCATCAACAAAGTCAATCAAGAGAATAATCATATCTTAAACTAAGCATGCAAAGGGCATACTAAAAAGAGCCAGTTTGAAAGCCCAGAAAAAGTTTGTAACAGTCAGAACTCTCAAAGACCTCACTGATCAGAACCCACAGATGCATCAGAACTCACAGAGTGAGTTCTGAGTTGCAAAAATCAGACCTGGGTCTGACACAATCTCCCGAATTTCCACAGTTTTCTAAGAAAAGTCAGCAAATAGAAATTGCTCAAAGACCAGGACATTAATATGAGGCTGCTCTTCTCTCCTATTACCTCTCATATCACTGCAATAACAATACAGCTAAAAAAAAATGAAACTCATGGTAAAACTAAACATTTATCCTCTTTTGTTCTACCAGTTAAGAAAGTAAACAACAGCTTCGTGTCTTTCTGAAATATAACTATTAAAGTTACTTCCGCTAATCCTTCTCTATTGTCACTTTTTGATTTAGTTATTACCAAGGACTTGATATTTTGGAAGAGTTAACAAAGCATGATTAATTTAACACACAAACACTCTCTATACTTACTTTATTTACTTGTCAAAAAGAAGCTCTTGCGAGATGCTCTTGTTTATAAATACAGCCAAACATTAACTACGTGGGTTCATAAATATTTATATTTGTCGCATTAATTGAGCTTATAACTTATTGGTATGAGTCAAGCAGAAAGGAGATGCTGACTGAAAACATTCCCCAGAAAATCCTCCTGCTTTTGTACCTTTCAGAAGGAGCTCAGCTCAGTTTTCTCCCCCAGGGTCTGGGAGGATCCCCCGGGATTTGAGGAGCCTGGAGGGAGCAGAGCCAACCAGAACCTCTCATCACAGATCCCTCCTGAGGAAACTCCTACACAAAAGGAGTAACCCCGGGACTGACAGAGAACCCTGAGGGGCTAATCTTCAATCCCACCAACAAGAGCTTAAATTCCTAAGTATCTCCAGCTGGGATATTTATCAACCCCTCTTTGCAGCCTGCTTAGTATTTTCCTCTTTCACTCTCCCTTAATGAATAAACCTTTTACCCTCATAAGGACCAGCTGGAAAAAGTGGTAATTACCAGCTCATTGCTTCTTTTAAAATTAGCTCCACAAAGATGCAGCTGCATTTTCTGCCTCTCTACCTTGCAGTGGAGAAGATCATTCCAACAGCAAGCAGTGTTAAAGCACCAGCTGCTGCTTGCTAAAGTCAACCCAGCCTATATCATAAATATCTCCCCAAGGCCTAGTGCCTGTTTAAAAGCAAATAGTTTGTGTCAGCACATTACACGTAATTTATTTATTTATTTGCTTGAGAGGAAGAGAAAATATTTTACCCACTGAGTACTTCAGTGAATAAAGATTTCCCAAGGTGCCCAGACTGTGCTAGTGTCAAGAACTGTCTCCAGGCTCACTAAGACACCTCTAGTTAAGGCACCTCTAGTTAACACATCTCTAGTTAAGGCACCTCTAGTTAACACATCTCTAGTTAAGGCATCTCTAGTTAAGGCATCTCTAACCACCTCTCTCCCCCAGGAATCAGAGAATGTACATCCAAACAGGATGCTTTGGCTCAGTGAATTAGCAGTGCTCGTGCTGTGGATATTTAGTTTATTAATAACTATATAAAATACATAAATACATGCCCTAATAAGTCCTCAGATGTGCATCAAAAAGATCCTTGACCATGTGTTGCAATCTCAGGTGTCCCATAAGACTCAAATTCTCAGCACGTGGACTTCTGTTCAGCTGCCACTGACGTGGCAAAAATAACTTCTTCTCCTCAATATGGCACAGAATGTTACTGTTTTTCTTTTTTTCAGAAATTAAAAGAGGTTTTTGGTTGGCTGGGGGTTGGGTTTTTGTGCTGTATCAGGAAAGAAGGTTTGCCACTCCTGTTTTACTCAAAGACTTTTCCAGAAGTTTCCATGAGCAATGTCCAGAAAGTCATAGGCAAAACTTTCTTTACCCACGGTCACAGTGATTGAGGTGGCAAAAATTTTAAAAAAGAAATTAAAAAATGTGGGGGGAAAAAAAAGAACAATATATATTATCCCTGAACACACATCAGGCAAAATAAGAATTGTCATTCCTTACAACTCAATCATGAGGGCTTCTACATGGAAATATTCCAGCTGCTCTATTTTGTGCTTGGTTGTTTCTGTTGGATTTCTCTTCTTCTTTTTTTTTTTTTTTCATTTGTGAAAAGACAAATATAGCAAGAATTAAAAATATTTCTTAAAAAACCCCAAACTGCTCTTTGTTTATCCACGAGAACGAAGCCAGAGGGTTTGTCTACAGTGTCGAGGGCAAACAGATGCTCGTTTTCTCTGCTTGTGCTCCAAGCGGGATGAATGAGGGCCAGCTGTGAGCCAGGAGCTGCTGCAGCACAGCCCTGTGCCAGCACACGTGGCTCATATATTTGGGTGGCTGGAACAATCACAAAACTGTGTTATCTGGGCTGGCTTGGGCTGAAATATCTAAAAAAACCCCATAAAAATGCCTCGCTTTCAGTGTTCTTTGCTCTCTCTTTTGGCAGACCCGACTTTAGACCTACAATTCCCTTCTGCCTGAACTCTTCCCCTCATTAGCATGTGCTAAAGAGACTGTTAGCCCAGCTGGAGTTCAGTAATTCTCTCTAACTTCACTTTCACGAGGCTTTTCACACCTCAGTGTGTCCCTCCGGTCACACCGGGCTGTGCTGCAAAGCTCCCGCAAGCCCCGAAAGGGAAAACTCTGGAGCCTCCCAAGGGATGGACTCGCTGATGCTACAGCTCCAAGAGCAGATGGAAAACTAGAACGGGAATCGTTGATTCCCACTTTCCCAAACCGAGCAGCACCTATATAAAACATATATACAGCACCTAATGGGACAGGAAGGAAGAAGCAGAGCTAGAGAAAACTAAAATCTATTCTCCCTCCTCCAGGTGGAATTCCTTAAAGCAGCATTGTTTCTGCTCTCTGGGCCGACACCAGGCAAGGATTCCCAACTCCCTGCCCCTCCTGAGCCTCACAAGGTTCCAACCAAAGCACAAAAATAAGTTTTATTGCCTACCACGGGAAATGAGGATTCTCAGCTGAGAACCTGGGCTAGGGTTGGGTTTTTTTCACACGATCATTTGCTTGTTTTCCACTTATCAAAATCACTGTGCCTTTATCTTGGTTTATTATTGCAAATATTGGCGGGGAAGGGCCCCCTGCAGGGTCTTTATAGAGAGAATAGTGTGGTTAATAAATCACGTTCTCAATGGGGGTAATATTGAAAACAAACCTTGAAAGGAGAACTGCTAAACTCTTTCCACGTCTTAATTTTCATTCAAAAACTCGCATTACACACTCAGAAAGCAATTGTTTTCAGGCAGCTTGAAAGCCAAACACATTAAGCTTGAAGGTTATAAAGCCATTGGCAATGTGACTTCACTCTCAGTGCCCTTGTTGCTTTGACAGTGCAGCTGCAGGAGCTGTTTTTGACATAATCACTGTTCTTTTTAGCTGATCATTTGGGGGTTGTGTCTGGAGAACAACATTCATATAAAAAAATGTAATGCTACCCCTGCTTTCACATATGAGAACTGTTTTACAGTGAAAACCAATTTGCATAGTGATTAAATGCATAGTTATTTCTTGGTTTATTTTACAAGAAGTCTTCAGAAATTTGTTCTGAGTCGTGTTGGTTTTTTTTAATTTAGCATTATGGGAATAATCTCATTATGGGATAAAGTGATAACTCTCCTAATATCAAAGTTATAAAATAAAAGTTATGAATAAAATCATATTGATGCTCCACTTAGATACAAAAATCCCAATGGCCAAAATGTGCGAGGGAACAAACAGCAGTCGAATAAAATCAATTTATCTAACTTTGATATTTAATGACACCATTTTCTGAGATCTATAGAGACAGTTAAACTAGTTACCATGTCCCAAGTCTTTCAAATACTTATTTAAATGCATAACTAATGACTGGAAAGAGACTGCATGAACTATATTGGATTATGAGCAATGCACTGGCCCTGGGAGCACACAGGCATTTCTCTGTATTCCATTTGCAGCTTCAAGGAAAACCCAGCTCCAAGTATTGCTGAGAACAACCTTTGCAATGGTCGAAATCAAACCAGCTGTGCTGCTGTTGAAAAGGACAACTTTGCAGCCCTTTTAGCAGTTTTAGCTAATATTTGAAATTTTTTAGAAGTGCATCAGGAAGAAGAAGTTCATGGTCAACCAGTCCAGGACAAAAGCAGATGCTGAGGGTGTGAGGTGGTTGTACACATTTCACATCAGAACCTCTGTGAGCCATTACAAATGGGCAGTTTCCATTCCAGTTTATAATTTTCTTTTTTTAATTGTCTCTGCCATTTTGCCCATTCTAAAAAGAAAAACAAAACCAAAAAAAAACCCCCCCAAATCAAACCAACAAACAACCAACAAAAAAACCCCAAAACCAAAACAAAAAAAACCAACCAAATCAAACAAAAAAACCACTCCCAAAACCCACAACAACAAAAATCATTATGCAAAACTGAGGGCAAGTTTGATGGGAACAAACCAGTGAAAAACGTGCATCTCCCTCAAAGCTCCTCCCTTTGTTTATCCCCAAGAACTTGAACACCCAGTAGGTTGTTTGAAATACCTGGATCAGAGTATAAAAGCTATCATGGGATGAAGTTTTCCATAATATTTGGGGCTGTTTGATTCAATTATCACAGAGCCACAGGATAATTTGGGTCAGAAGGGACCTTAAAGGTCATCTCCTTCCAGCCCATGATGCCACCAACTACATCAAGTTGCTCAGGGCCCCACCCAGCCTGGCCTCGAACACTTCCAGGGATGGGGCAGCCACAAGTGAAGTCCTTCATGACTCAGTTTCGTTACCAACAGACTCCTGTTATCTCTGCCCATTTCCTGAAAAGTCATTGAAGATGCACCAACACAACTTTTTTTTTTTTTTTTACTGACGGTTCCTCATTAATTACAATGATTAAATAAGACTATTCTGAATATTAAGCGACTGATTTTCTGAGTCAGCTGTAAAGTAACAACAGTAAGTTACCTCTCATCAGTGATTCCTACTTGCCATCTGGCTGAAGTAATAGTATTTTAATAGGGAAAGAGTTTTTGGTGGAACGGTATTTCAAAGGATTTAGCTCAAACAATCAATAAAAAAAGTCAGACAAAAAGGCCAAAGAAACAAAATATTCTGGTTCAGGCACGAGATAACTAAAGTGCAGTAATGGCTCCAGTGGGGTTTAAATGCCAAGGCTGTGGCCACAGCACAAAGATTCCCATGTGCTTTGGCCCTATTTTATTTTAGCAGAGGACAGCACCTGACTACTCAATTTGTGCAGAATTTGTTTTTAGGAAGTGCACAGGACACTGTCCAAAGGCAGCTTCAGACCCATGCTGGACATTTTAAGCCCCAAAAGTCTTGCATTTGCAATGAAAAAGCTGCTCTAATTTCCACACTTCCCCAAGTCCCAGTGAGCAAAGGCCACATCAGCAACACTGGAGGAAGATTTTACTCCATCTTAGTATCTTCCCCTCAAGGAGGGAGACAGTGACCCCTCATACCCTACACACCAATCCCAGAACTACCCACCCCAAAAGCACTGCAAACAAACCCCACATCACTGTATCAGCTACAAGCTGATCCCCTAACAAACTGTGTCAGCTTTACTTGAACTGTTCGTTTCAGAATCATGTCAACCCCGTGAGCAGAAAGATTCAGCTGTGATACCCTGCTGTTACAGGAGTTCAGAAACCTTGAGCATTTTATTTATGCTTCCACTGGCCCTTGATTCATCATTTAAAACTCCTGCTTTTGCACAGAGAGAATTTCACCCAGTACACACTCCAAAAACAACATTACTGGTGCATGTTCAGAGCTGCTTAGAAAAGGGTAAATTAAAAACAGGAAATACATATATTGTATTAAGCTTCTGTAGCTGTGATCATGATGACAAAGCAACGTTCCAGCTAAGTTCTGATGGACTTGAGAAAACTAAGTGACCTTTCATTTCTTAAAGTAGCATGCACTGGGATCAAGGACAGAACATCTGAAGGAGTCTCCTGTAGGGAGATATAATGCACTGTTGAAGTTGCCAGAACATGTGCCTCTGCACCAGGGATAAAAGGTCAGTGTTTAGTTTGGCACATCGTGGAGTGAACAATGACATGAGAAAGGAAGATGTAGCAAAACTTTATTTTACAGTCTCAGGAACCTTCTAACCAAGTGCCTGTGGCTCTGGAGAACACAGAGCTTCCAGAGCTCATAAAAGGCCTTTTGGAACTGTTCTGCTGTAAATAGAATTCTCTTCCTGATCTCTAGACATTATAGGTGCTCACTGTTAAAGGGATTAAATCATGAAATGGGTCTAAAGAAAAATCAAAACAGCATTTTAACAAAGAATAGAACCTGAAAAAGCCAGTATTGACAGACAACTGAAGAGTACAGAAGGCCATAAAGAATTCATTAGGAAAAAGAGAACACTTGCATTTTGATCAGCTGTAATTTTACACCTGAGGTCTGGTACAACCAGCAATTTAATTCTAACAACTGGGAAAATAGTTCAAACTTGCAGCGTAACTAATCCCCAAACCTTAGAGATATAAAATCAGAGGAAAGGTTGTACCTTAGAGAACAGCTGCAGCTGCAGAATATAGAATTAAAGAAATGTGCTGAGGATCTCCAAAAACATGCTCTAATTGAGCTCTCCCTCCAATGCAGACACAGACACACCTTTACCATAAATTTCACACATCTATTAAGGTTACAATGAGTAAACACAAAGGTCATTCCCACAGCTCACACTGTTATTTAAGGAACAGTTTGAAATGTGATAAATTTGTTATAAGGTAACCATGAAACGTGAATTCTAATCGTGTGTTAACAGGGAAACACAAAACAAACTTCTGCAAAGAAACAAACAACCGAGGCCTTGCCTGGTTCTGACTGAATTACAGAAAGTCAGGAATGTGACTGCTCAGCTGCAGCAACATTCATTTAGATTATTACCTTGCATGGCATTGTCATTCCTGACATTGTATTTTGGCAGATTCCAAGAATGCTGTCAAGCCATTTGTCAGCTCAGTCAAACATAATATGAGCTGGAGGAATATTTCAGCAGAGGTGAACTCATTTTCACCCAGGTATTTTGAGCAATGCTTGTGAGGGAAACTGCGACCTGAAATCAGGAGACAAAAATCCATCTGAATGAAAAATATCCCAGAGAATATTAATATTAGCTGGAGGACTGGATAAATCTGCCCTGTATGACACTCTTCTAAATGTCCCAGTTTGTTTGGTCCTCAGAACACTCTGGTTAATCTGAGACACTGAGGCTGCCACAGCTTTACAGTGGGTGCTTAAAAGTAAACAGCGTGCACTTGTCTTCACGTTAGAATCCTGCAATCAGTTAATAAAATGCAAATTATTGTTTAATGCATCATTTCTTAACAGGAGGTTGAGAACCTCTGATGGCTGAAAAGCACTTGTGTGACAGAGGAAGGACCAGGCACTTCATCAGCTGCAACCTGCACAAGCAGGTTTGCAGGAAGGAAAGAAGGACACAGCTGGAAGGAAATTTTGAAGGGAAGAAGATACACAATAAGACTCCTGCAGTGCAGATTCTGACACCTCCACCACCAGCAGTGGAGGAATATTGCAGAAGGAATAATTCCTGCTGAAGATCCTGCATCTGCTCTGCACATTAAGTCCACGCTTTGCTTCAGAGCAGCTCCAGCCCCATCCCCTGCACTGATCTCCTGGTTATTGGGTTCACATATCTCCAAACACACCTGTTTTCTCCTTCATCAATAAAGAGCCCATCTCACATGCTCTGCAATGGGAATAGTGCAAACTGGAAACAACTGGGAGGCTCCTTCCAAGGCAGACCTGGATGCAAACGAAAACACTGATGAAGAAATGTCCTGTGCTCACTGCACACTGCTCTTGAGGCCTTCAAGGACCAAAATAGATCCTGATTAAACACAGGATGATTAAGAGACCTAGATCATGTGAGCTGAATTGTCGTGGGATGAGCAATATTGATGAAGGGAAAGGGAGGGGAAAGTCTGAGCTGGTGTGAGCTGAACCCAGAAAGTGAAGTACAACACAAAAGCAAAAAGGCCAAGCAGGGACCTTGAGAACCATCGGCCAACAGCCCATATTCTGCACTTTTGAATCATTCCTTTTCTTCTAGCAGACCCTCTTCTGAGATTACATCTATAGTACATCTCTGAGACAGACTGGCAGATCCTGAAATTTGCTGGAAGGCACCATTATACATCTGTAACTATCCTTTCAAAAATCAAGTGTCATCAATCATGACAAGAGCCAGGAAGAGCTTGAAGATAATGGCCACAATGAGTCTCACATCTGCTCAGAAGGATGAATAAACACACACCCCACACCAACATCCCTGCAGGACACAGCACTGCTGTACCCTGGCTGTGGTACACTCTGCAGAATCCCCTCTTCTCTATAAACAGGCTACAAAAAATGGAGCCTTTATTTCTTTAAAACTCACACTAAGTCAATACAGCTAAAACACCTCAAATACCCATATTCAATGCTCTGTGTGATTCTTTGTCACTGTAGGGTGTGACCCTGTGGACTGCTTTCCTGGCTACCACATCTGTGCAATTATACTTTCAACTGCAGCCTTTTGCCTTCTTTCACAACTCCCTCCACTTTCTGCTTTACAGCTCCTTGTGTCTGGTTCTGGCTGCTTAATCTCACATCCCTGCCTCAAAAAAATCATCAACATTTTAAAATAAGGCAGAGAAGCAAAAAGTAATTAATCAAAAATCTTTATAATTCTGATTTTAAGACCTTCAGCATCTTCTGAGTGCCTCTTGAGTTTTACAGCTTTTCTCCTCAAGGTTTGCATTGGCATTAAAGAGAGCTGCACAATCACCTGCATATCTTTGATTTCTTTCTTCAAGGTTCAGTGGTTGGAAGGTTTACAAACACTGTAAACATTTGTCTACAACTCCAGCAACAAAAGGAGTGTTTACAGAAGATTGTTAGCAGTGGCTTTTGTTCTGTGCCTGCTGCTTCAACTTCAGTATGCAAGCACCTCAAAGATTTCTCATTACCCGCGTTTCTTCACCTTGGCTCAGATTTTATTCTTAGTTTTGCATTCAATCAGGCTAAAAATCCCTTTGCTCTCACTGATCTGGTAAATTTCTCTCACCTTCATGCTGGTTTTCAGCCACCCATGTTACATTTTTTTTAGAAAATACAGTTCACAGTTAATTCTCTTCTGTCTCCCTTTTTCATCCCAATATCTGTAACTTGGTCTTCACCCAATTTTTCTATTTCCTCCTATTACAAACTTAGCCTGGCTGTTTGGCTTTCTGCAATTGGCATCTCCAATGTATTCTCACTCACTATCTTTCACTCTGGCAATTCTTCAATATGTTTTAGAAAAACAACTCCTATTCTGCTCTCTATTTCACTTCTGGCTGTCACAGACACACCATGATTTTTCACCGCCTGGCCCGACACATTTGATGGATTCTCACTGGAGTTTCTCTCTCCTATGTGTCCTTGATATCTTTAATTACCTCCCTGTTTACTTTGCACTCCCTGTGATAGATTGTATAAATCAGGAGAACGAGAACTGCAATGAACAGATTCGTGCAGATGTAAAAGTGACAGAAATGAGAGCAGAATATGGACTAAAGAATTAACACCTAATTTCTTTCTATATAAATAACAGAAAGTCATGGCTGAGAATTTACAAAGCTTCTTCCTAAGCTTAAGCATATACAGATTCCTCTCTGTCATCAGCAACAGCAGTGGCAAAAACAGATTCATGATTTGCTGATGCTGTAGAGAAAAAACAAAGAATGTTACATATCTATTACTTATCTGTCTTTATAATAGAAGAAAAGTTTGAAGGAATTTCCTGATAATTTATTATTTAGGGAGTGCTCACAGAATCTTGCCTTTCTTCACCATCCTGCCATTTGCAGACTCTTCACATATTTTTTGATAACCTGATGAACACTGATTATTGATACTCATCAGCTGGACAATGGATTGCCTTCCACTTTATGTTTCAAAACCAGACAATGGTTTTTAGAGAAATCTAAACCAGAATGTAGTTTATTTGTTTGAAGTTTTAATCACCCAGTGGTTCTGTGAAAACTGAGCCAAGAATTTACCTCTAAAAAGCTGGACATTTGCTACAACACCTCCCCTGGACACACCTCAACAAGTTACTGTCAATAAGCTCAGAACACAAAAACCTTCTCAGATTGTGGCAATTCCAGCATTTCCACACTGGTTATACCTGAATCTAGTTTCAGTTCACTTTAGCCAGGCAGTAACATTATATTTTTTTTCATTTAATGGCTTAAAGTTTCCAGTTCATTAGGAAGAAACCCTCCAAGTGTTTTTTATCCACAATTACTTCCCATGTGATATTTAAACAGTCGGGTTTTTACTTTTAAGGTGAAGGTTGACAAACACTTTTTGCTCCATTGCTGCTTTGCAGAGAGCAGTTCAGATGAACCCTCACACAAACCCACCTGCCCCCAGGGCAGGTCTCCAGGTCTCCTGGTCCCAGGGGCAAGTGAAACGGGAGTACTGATGGATGTGATGAAAGAGAAAGGTCTCTGCTCCAAAATTTTTAGTCACATAGTTTTACTGGCTGTTCACACAGCTGTCATCTTATTTTCCATGGATGGCATGGGAAACCTCAAAGGCAGCTCTGCCAAAGTTAAAATGGACCATTTTCCCCAAAAGACAGCAGCTGGCCTTTGTTTGTTCAGTAACTCATCCCCATGCCCTGGGCTCACTCTGCTCCAGCTCTGCCTGTTCTTCTGCCCTGTTCTCCACATGGCTGACCAGGCCATTCTCCTCTTTCCCAGATGAACAGTTCTATTGCTTCCAACAGTCACTTTCCCAGCTCTCTCTGCAAGCATTTAAAAATACCTTCCCCTTTCCCAGGCTTGCACCTGGGAAACAGTCCTTCAGGAGCAGCTAATCCCCCCCAAAAGCGACTTAGCCAAGTTTTAGCAGCTAAGATTATCAAATCAAAATGCTGACGTATCATAAAATCCCAAAATGCTCTTTGGATTCCAGAGATGACCCTTTTTTTAACTTGCTATATCTCTTATAATGCCAAAAACTTGCCTGGGTCTTTGGAGTGCAGTGCTCTGAACCTCCTCTGAGCTCTGAGCTACTCCAGGTATCTCTCCAGCTCAAAAGATTGATAGCTAAAATATTGGTTTTATTCACATCATATATATTCACCTGGCTGTCATAGAGTGTGCTTAGCTTTTCTGGGATGCATAGCAAAAAAAAAAAAAAGGCTGAGATGGAAGAGGGATAGAACAGGGCTGGATGTACCTCCAACTCAAATATGCTGCCAAAGCAAGAATCACACTACAGTGGCTGCCTTATAGATCAACATTATTTATTTCAGCTCAACAGTCAAAAAAGGTAATTTCAGGTTGTATTTGAGGGATGGTCTGGGATCCTCTCATCTGTGCCAAATTAAGATAAATATAAAAAATACCCTGTTCTACTTGAAACTGTTTTCTTCCCTTTAGAGTGTGATGACGTCCACTCCTGTGTGCTAAGCAAGCTCCTGATGTCGCTTGTTTACTGCAATATTCTCTTCAGCAACTAGAGCTGTGCACCCACCACACTGGAGTGGCCTGATGATTGATTCTGTGCCTAAAAGTGGAGATGAAAAAAATGTATTCTTGTTTATTCAGCTGCTGGTGGTGTAAGGAAAGTCTGATTACATGAGGTAGAGTCGGCAAATTTTTTAACGGGCGCTTAATTTTTGCCACGAGCAATTTTTGCCTCTAAAATACACGAGAACAACCAGAAACCAGGAAAGTAAATTTACTTTCATTACAAACCCTCCAAGGGTTTTAATAGGTGTGTTTGCTGGGGGTGGTTACTCCCATAACACGCCTCTCCCTGCTCAGGTTCCAAACACCCTTCTCGTTCCAGTGCCTTTCCAAGCCTCCACAAACACCCAGTGCAGCCTCTCCATCCTGCCCCAGCATTCCACTGGGATGGGGCTGATTCTGTTCCCCTGCTGCTGCAGGAAAGTGCTGCAGAGTGGCTGATGGATATATCCAGGGTGGGAAGGGAGGCAGCTTCTGCAGCCATCCATAAACTCAACTCATTTCAATTGCTGGCTGGCTGCAACCTCAGAGGAGCAGAAAAAAGGGAAAGAAAAAGGCTTTTTCTTTCCTCTTTTTTTTCTTTTCTTTTTTTTTTTTTTTTTTAAGGATATTAATTTGGGTTTATCATCTGCTATGGCAAAGGGAATGACTGGATCCTAACACAACCCCCAGGATCACATGTGATAAAAACTAAGACGTATATTTCCTAACAAAAATAATGGGACAGCATCAGGTTCTCTTTCCTCTGGAGCATCCACACTTGATCAACAAACAGCAGAGATCATTTCTGATGATGACTAACCTGTCAGAAGCGTGAAAAGGGAATTTGTTTAAAATAAATAAACCAGGACAGAACAGTGAATATATTGCACTGCAGAGCTCCAGAAGCAGCTAAATATTCCTGCAGAACAGATTTGCCGAAATTCTGACAGCCAGATGAGGAGAGGTGACCAAACCTTGCAAGCATGTGAGTTGAGGCTGTTTCTATGTCCTCACTCTGAGCTGTCTGGGTTCACCATGAAGTGGTGCAAAAATATTTTTTAGGGACACATCTTTTCCTTTAATATAGAGGCAAAAAAGAAAGAAAGAAAGAAAAGAGAGGCTGGCAGATCACATCTCCCAGACATCTGCCTTCAATATACTCAGAGTTTGGCTTAACTTCATTATTTGAAACATTATGTTTAATTTTTCGAGTAAAACTAGACACGTAAAATGGGTTGGGTGTGGGGAGTAGGATCTCTGCTAATAGAGGGAAGATCATGCTCCAGGGGCAGTGACTGGTGCAATTTAAACCATTTCAATAAACCTGCACAAGTAACAACCACCTGGATAATGTCACATAGCTTGGCTTGAGAAACAAAACTTTGGTATTTTGAGAAAGGACCAGTTCTTGTTTCTTTTAATATTTGCAAAAGCACATTTCAGTTGCAGCTGTCTGGCAAGTGAAGTCCTGTCTGCACACAACACAACTAATTCCTCAGGAAAATCCATCCAGCTGTTCTTATCAGAATAACCTACCTTAGAGGCTTTGTGAGCACAAAGAGTTTATATTCCCAGGATACGGTGGGGGATATTCTCTTTATGTGGGGGATATTCCCACTCAACCTTGTAGTACATCAATTCCCCTAGAGACAACCACTTTGTAGAAGAAAGAAAAGCCCCAAGAGGACCAGAAGTGCCAGCTGAGTGAGTCTAGAAGTGAGTCTAGAAGTGAAAAGCTGGTTCTGCTTCAAAATCTAGGCTATCTAAGCAACTTCTCGTGGACAATATTGCCACAACACAGGGAAGACAGCAGGAGAGAGATGATGGATTCAACAGTGGAGAAAGCAGTCCCTTCATCCCAATCACCATTTAACTCTCAGAATTTTCACTTGTTCAGTAACATTTTGTTCTGTACACCCAACAAAACAAGTCCCACTTGTGCTGCTTGGTTAACACTGCAGGATAGTAATGACATCACCAAAAGTACAACTGCATCCATTTTTCTTAGAGAATAGTTGTTTTTAGATCAAATACAAATTGCAGGGGTTTAGCCTTTCCATTATGTAATTTAATTGTCATTCCTCTCCCTCCTTTACACAGAAAAAAGATAAATGTCCTTTTGGCCTCTGAATTTGTATCCTTGAGGCAGACAAAGCGTGGATGAACATATTAAACACTGGAGCTGGTTGTGTCCTGGTGAGAACCAGTGGATCATTTTCTTTGCATCTTCTGACCTGCTATAGAAATCTATAGCACATTAATCATCTCTAAACTCAATCCCAGTGTGGGAGCAGAGTAATTTACTGTGTCTGCGTCAGATTTTTCTTTCATCAGACTTTTATACAGCTCAGTGGAAGAAATTAACACTTATAAGCTTAACAGGAATGTATTTCTGGTGAGGCCATGTTACTCTTACTCAAATGCAGAAATGAATAACTAAGTCTCTCTAAAGTAAGCATCCCTTGTATAATAAATCCTAAACTCAGTCATGCCATAAATTGAACTAATTAAATTAGAGATGTTTCTTCCCCGATATACAACAGATATGTAAGCACTGAGACAGCAGAGGGATGTTCATAATCTCAGTACCTACACAGATTAGCTAAAACTGACTCATTCCTGGATAAAATCAGTGATCAAATGGATTAACCATGTGCTGGAACTTTTGGAATAAATCCTCCATCTTCTTTATTCACGATGAATAGTGCTTCTAAAAGCTGTGTGTACAGCCTGGATGCTCTATTTCATTTACTTCCTGCAGAGTTGGTGGCACCATCTAATATACAAGGGACAGAATGTCACTGTTTTACCCAACTCAGAAAATTTACAGGGATGTGGCATTCCTGGAATCCCTGCCACTTTCTATATTCACCATCTTTTATTTTGCCTGGTGGTTTCAGTTCTTGCTGAGAGAGAGTATCTAATGATACCATAAGGGGTCAAGTCCTCATTTGGCTCTTCTAAAATTACTGAAGAGTCCAGCCAGGAACACTGGAAAGGGATGTCAAAAGTGCCTGTTCTTACCTTCTCTTCCCTTAAACCATAAGAACAATACTGATGCCAAGATTCAAAGTTAGCAATGTTCCTGTTTAAATAAATAAATAAAAAATGCTTAAAGTATTTCCACAGGAGGTTCTGTGCATATTTCACCTTCTCCTGCAAATCAAACCCAGATATCTGGGGGTGGGGGAAGGTTGGGCAGAGACCAAGCAGAAGAGTGTGATTTAACTGTGTCAGGAAGCTCTGAAGGCAGAGGGTTGGGCTGAACTGCAGGGATTGCAGCTTCAGCTCCAGGTACCCTCTGTGATATACACAATCCATTTATTCCTCATCATTCAGGCTTTCCATAAACAGGCAGGACAACCAGTTCTATATTTATATTGATGTTGCCATTGATACCCTTCCAACCCAGGAGGCAGCAGTGAGTGTCAGCATTAGCACATCAATATTCCACCACTGGCAGTGGTGCAAATTCAGAAAAGGAACAGCATTCAACTTCCAAAGTACCATGGCAATAACTGGGCTTTCTCACAGTGTCCATATTTACTGCACATACCTTGAAGTGTAACAGACTCATGTGACTTAATCACCAGCTCTAAACACATTTTTTTTACTGCTACTTCCCTACTTTAGCAATTTTCTGTTATTTAAAGTGCTGAATGCAAGTGAAACAAATACATGCATGAGCAAAAAAAAAAAAAACCAGTGCCTCTTCCAGCCATCAATACACGCTGGCAAATACACAACTGTAATAATGGGCACATTATATATTCCTAATGTTTCTCATTAATCAAATCTTGTTTGTACTAGAAGAAGGAAATAACTGTATCCAAATTAACTTGCCAATATGATAGCCATTAATAACACCACAGAGTGAAGACTCATGGAATGCAATTATGGTACCAAAGTAATAGTGGCACAAACACAAAACATGATATTGTTGATACAAAGAGTGAAAAAATATCATTGTCAGCTGCATATATAAAGGTATTTTTGCATGTGCTTAATCCTCTAATTATTATAATTCCTTAGAACCAAAGATGTCATAGTCCACTCCACAGATAGAGGGTTAGATGTGATTTGCAGAGAGAGGCTGTTCCTGGAGGTTTTTCCTCAGGATCCTGAGAAGAGTTGAGGGGTGGGTTGGTGTTGTACTTTGACTCCCAAAAATCCAAGAAAGGCTAGAAAGGCTCTTGAGTGGTGGAGGGATTTCACTGCCATAAGCCAACAAAGAAGGAAACAAAACTTGTAAGTAAGGATCATTATTTCAGGGGGAACACTAGGAGGGACTTGAGAACCTCTGCTTTACTTAGACAGTTTGTTGCACATCTTCAGTCCAGTTATCACAGCTTAACATTCCATAATCTGAGCTCCAGAGGCCACTTGCAGCCATTCCTGGGACTACAGATCTCCCATTCTCCAACATTTCAGCACAGAGCAGAATCACAGAATCAAAGCCCTCTAAAATCAGAGTCCACCCCTTAACTGAGCACTGCCAAGCCCACCACTAAGCCATGTCCCCACGTGCCACATCTACACATTTTTGGACTAAAAGAAGAAATAGATTCCATTAGTATAAAAAAAAATAGTAATTTTCCACAGCTACACTAGATTTTTAGTATAGTTTCTCAAGGATACAGTGTTTATACATTCCTTCTGTGTTAGAGTTTGTGCACAAGTCTATAAACCCTCTTCTCCAGCAATTTCTGAACACACTGACTGATTTTAAATCAGTGTGATAGAAGGGTAGGGGGTCTCATATATAACTATATCCCAACATGAGAGATGGCTGAGAAGAGAGCTTTCCTAACTGCCCCTAATAGAATACTGAGGGAGAGGCTGTGCTATGAACACATCTATTATTCATGGGCCTGATGCTCTACGAAAGCTGGAAAAGCTTTCACATGGCACAGCCCTGCAGGAAACCAAGCCTTGTTAGTTTGCTGCTCAGAGGATATTTGCTTATTCCAACCTTGTTATCAGTGGAAACACTGCAGACTTATCTACTTTTTCCAAATCCACGTGTGTGACTCGAAGGTTTTGGCGTTTGGCCACAGCTGGCAGGGGATGGAAGCAACGGGAAGGAGCCTGAGACAACAGCAGGAATGTTCCCCACTCCGTGACCACTCACTTCACTTGCCATGGCTAAAACCAAAGCCAAACAAGACTAAAAAGTGGTAAGCTTCTAGAAAGCTTAATTATCTTATAAATACAGTTTTACCAAGTATTTTAGGACTTAATTCAAACTACTCACGTGGCCCTCGCTGGAGGCAGCGCAGCTTTTTCGGAACGCTTTAGGAACAAGAGAATTTACTCTGTAGATATTCCCAGCTGGGAAAAGACAACATAACTCTCCTGTGCTACTCTGACACATGATAATCAGTGTCTGACACCCAAACAAAGGGCTCTACCAGAGGTCAATACTCAGAACTTTTAGTCGGGGAAGAATCTTGACCAACTGATGCTAAGATTTCACCGAAGGCACAGGTATCACTTGATAGGCCTGTTATTGCTCCTCTGTTTTTCACTCCTGCTGCCACAGTGGTAAGGGAGGAATGGCTGGGATGGCCTGGAAATACTGTGTCAGTTGTAGGCATTTATCTGACAGTAGCACAGAAAAGCAGTGTCAAAACCGGTCTGAAAAATTATTCCATGATAAGAATCGAAGATGTGATTTAAAAATTGTCTTACTTTGGGTATATGAGCTGAATTCTTGCTATAGATCAGTCAGAAGCCATGTTTTTAGGAATTCTTGAAGGCAGAAGGAAATACAAACATGGTATTTTGTGGTTTGTTGGTTGTTTTTTTTAAGAATATAACAATTTAAAAAGGAGACATTTCAAAGCACTAAGAGATGGATTTTGCCACCTTTCCATATCCCAGAACTACTCAAAAATAAAATGCAGTTTCTTCTGAGCAAAATTCCAGTTAAAAAAAACACATAAAAATCAAACAAACCCCAAAATTACATCATGATATTTATGCCAATAAGTAAGACATCACAAGTCTCCAGCTTTTCTTGGCTTGGAAGCTGAAGCTCAGGGTCAGCAAACAATAGCAGGCAGATTCCCACTTGTGGTTAAATGCACTCTCTGACAGGCTGCAGATCCCTGCTTTGCCTCGGAATTAAATGTTTATTTGCCTGTTGAAAACGTTCCAGTTTGCATAAGATACTTAAATATTGATTCATCCAAAAAGGCCAGACAGATAATTTTTCTATTGCCAACCAAATAGATAAGTTGGAAGGCAGCCCAAAAGCAGTGTAAGAGAGGCTTTCATTAATATTTGCACATTTTTGTTGCACGTTTAACAATGTTAACCGAGGAGTCAAAGAGCACACAGCATAAAATACATCACAAGACATCTCCTCTCTGTCTGGGGATATGAAGGTTAAACCTCTCTAACTAAGTGAAAGATTTTAGCAGGGCACAGCAGATCTTTGCTTAAGTGCATCCTCTGCTTTGAAACACCAGCCCTGAAACTGTTTTATTTCTCATGAAATAGGCCAGTCCTCACTGGCAGAAATGAAAACGCTGCTGCATAAAACATTTGTCCAAAACACAGTGCAGAAACGTGCAGGTCTATGATTCCCAGAGCTGAGAAATGTCAGTTTGCTGTTTATCTGTGCAGCTCACAGAGAATGGGAGTAAAAATGGGATGGAACAGAAGAACAGTACTTTAAACATAGTATCAGGCAATAGTCAGGCTACCTGTATTAAAGTAAAGGTTATTTCTGTCCTCAAAATGCATTTCCTTCACCATTTCTGCACGTACAGACACCCATGGATGACATCTACTCAAAATTAATGGGGTCACCCAGAGCTTTAAGTAATAAGGGATATAAAGAAGTGCTGTAAGTTATTGTTATCCTGGTTAATGCACGTTAATATAACAATGTACTAAAAGCATTAATGATACATTTAATAGATCACTGATGTACTAATGTATGTGCTGAAGTTAATATTTTATTGTGTTTGACCATCTGCATTTATAAAAGAGCCTTCATGCCTGAGTCTGTGAGCAGAGCCCACACTGTGGGAGCTCACAAGCACAACACATGGAAATGGCTCTTCTGCAGCTTTTAAGTTGCAAGTTGAAATGTTAAATCAAAGGGTCAAATGCTGTTGAAAACCCCAATAAAACCTTTTTTTCAGTCATGATTACATTCCTCCCCAGACACTGTAACAAAGGACTGGTCCTGCAAGTTAAAATGAGGTGATTTTTATTTGTTTCGGCCGCTACATCCTTATTTTCTATTTATGAGTAGCTACTGGTTGGTTTTCTCTCAAGAGAACCCATCTGTCTTGCTCAGCTCCTGCTCTGCTGGGATGAAAATAGGAGACTAGAGCAGAGAAAAAGTTTTCCTCACATTTTTAAACAAACAAATAAATAAATAAATAAAAGCTGCTTTAAAATCTCGGTTTTGATATTAGAATAGAAACATTTAGATATTCACGTTACATACTGAATTTCACATCTTGTTATTTTATTGTGGAGGATCTTCTGGTCAAAAAAAAATAAAATCAGTGCATACTCTTGAATCTTAGATATATTATAAAAATAGACATAATATGAAAAAGTTAATACCAATGTTGTCTGAAATACCCCCAATGAAGGTTTAATATAAATTTCACTCTGTGCTGTGCCCTTATACAAAATACACAAGAGCTGCTCTCATTCAGGTGAGGATGTTCCCCACTGCACTAGAACATCCCAGTGTCCTTGTTTGGGTCAGGGACACAAAGTCCTGGTGGACTGAAAGATCTTTGGAATTGTATTTGCTTCAGGGTGTGAAAATGTACCTGTTCCACTCCTAAACCGTAATCTTTTCCCACAGCACTGAGCACGGGGACAGGGACACACCAGGTCATGTCCCATCTGTGACACCCCTGAGCCAAAAGGGCTCATTTCTCCCCCCACACCCTGCCCTGGGCAGCAGCTCTGGGCACCCCCTCTGCATTCCCTTGGTTCTTTCTTCAAAGTGTGGTCACCTCCTCCTACAGAGGGTGAGATTTATGGCCTTTCCTGTCCACTCTTCTTGCTTAGATCAATTTTGAATGACACAGCAAGAAAGCTCCAAGAGAAGAACAACTTATGACAAGGAAGTCAGACAGTAACTGCAGTCACGGGTTTGGTTCCCTTCTTCAGGTAAGCACAGAAAGGAATGTTTCATCCTCTTCCTGGGTGTCTCCAGAATTCAAACACTGACACAGGGCAGCTTATCCTGCTCTGGTGCTACAATTCCTTCTGAAGAGCTTTAAAATTAAATGTAAATTTAACTTACATTTAAATAATGACCTTTAATCCTGGGAAATGGGATTAAAGAGTAGAACAGATTTTCCCCATCAGGAATTACACACGGGGACCTCTGGCCCTCTCTGTTGGTCTGACTGCAGTAGATTTGCCTCCTGTCCTTCCCAAATGCCTGAATTTAGCAATCTCTCAGGAGCTGTAAACTGAGGTTAACTCACAGTGCATTTGTTTCCTACTTTGGATCCCCTCTTGGACCAAATTTGAAGATCAGCTCCAACACAGCACCATTCCAAGGGCCCAGCCTTTTACATTCCTGTCTTAAGGGGTCTGACACATTTTCTGGAATGTCACAAGACAAAATTCTAATGGATTTCATTTAAATAATTAAAAAAAAAAAATGTTTCTGACTGGAAGAATGCAGAATGAAAAGTCTCACCACCTTGAACTGCTTTCCAAAAGTTCCCTCTATGATGTGTTTGCTACATTCCCTGAGGATACAACTGTCCTGCAGAGGATACATTTATTAGAGAGAGGAAAGGAACCTGAGCCTCCCACAGAATTCCACCCTATATTTTTAATTCTCTAAGGTTTTTACTTGGAACAATTATTTCACAGCTCAAAGACCAACCCTTCTGCCTTGAAATCCACTTTTAAAAATAAAACTCAATCCTATCCCTCCCTGACTTTGTCCTGATGAGCTGAGATTCCACCTGCATGATTTATCAGCCTTCCACAGAAGGCAGCCCCGATGTTCTCAGCCCGCTTTGGGGGTGGGGAGTTCAATGAGAACAGTTTGTAGCAGGGTGTCTGATCGGAGGCAGCTGACCCAGGGGCAGCATTGATTGTTTGTTTATTGACGTGGATCTTTCCCGGGCGGTTGTTTGGAGACACGCACACGAAAATACAAAGCGCAGCCTCAGAGACCGTGCTGCAAACCCAGCAATTATTTATCACAGCTCAGCCCCTCTCAGGAATGATCTTGTTATGGGGGCTTAGAATCTCTCCCACAAACATGTGTCTGATGATCGAGTTGTACATTTATGCCAGCAAAGGTTTAGGGAATGTACTTCCTTTGTTGTCTTAAAGCTTCAAAAGTATTAAAAGTTACAAATGTTAGTCAGCAGATTCCAGCCCTGGAGAGATTGCTTTAACATTAGGCTGCTTTAATATTAAAAATTAATCATTACATTAATCTTAAGAAAGTTAATGGAGTAGTTTTCTTGATTCCAACTCGTGTGTTTCTTACACATAAGGGATAAAAATATGCTCACAGCTGTTGTGAATTTTAAGATCACTGATCTATTCAGAAGCAACACATTAGCAATGCCCTGTGCTTCGAAAGTAATTCCAGATCTGAGGAAAAACTCACAATCTCATTCACACACAAACAAACAAACAAAAGTCCTATCAAAAGGAAATGTTTATTTTATGGTCTAAGAAATCACTTTATAAAAAAAAGGAATATTTTTACCCAGGCATCTCTTGAAAAACATGGAACAATTTGTCCAGTGGAAGGTGTCCCTGCCCATGGTGGAGGTGGGGGAGAAAGAGATGGGCTTTAAGGTCCCTTCCAACCCAAACCATTCTGGGATTCAGAGCAAAGCCATGGATTTATAAGACATCCATTTGGAAAATTTGGTTTTATATTTGACTTATAGGAAGGCAAGAATTCAGTGCAAATAACTATGCAAGAAAACTCTCGATATACTCTGATCCTATACTCGACAATGGAGGCCCATCCACTGCAAGCACAGCAGCAGGGAGATGTGTAATAACCACAGGATATGTGGTTATATGGATATATAACTGCTTTATGGATATAGCAAGGTATTCTGGTCATTGGCAGATACCCCCTGTTCCAGTTTGCATATTCAAAGATCACATTCCCAGCTAAAACGATTACACTCAAGTGAAACCACATTCATAATCCTTGACCCCAGAGTTTTTCTGGTGGATTTTTTTTTATTATTATTATTTGTGGGTGTTTTTTTTTGGTTTGGGGTTTTTTTAATGGATGCTTGGAAACTGAAACATCTTCAGCTTAAATGATTTGGATGAACAATTAATTGCCTGTTGCTCCCATAATGTGAGAATGCATCAGCATAGACTGTCGGTGTTTTGTGAAGGACAATAGAGCAGATAATGTTTAAATCTTTCTTAAAAGCAAATAACTCTGACTTGGCTAATTGATAAGCCCAGTGATTTCAATATAATTGAATGGAAATAAAGCAGTTAAGCGTTCAGGACCTCAATAACCTTCCTAAAAATCAATCTTCCTTTTAAACCAGCCTCCCAGCCATGCCTTAGATTTTCACGGCTTTTAAGAACAAAAAAATGCCTATAAAATGCCTGTGTGCTGAAAAATTGTTTAAAAAGATCAGACTTGGAAAACTTTATATAAACAAAGCTTAAAAAATCACCCAAACCCCCAAATCAATGTTTCACTGGGGAACTGGACACCCAATCTGATCCCTGCTGCCTGCACATGTGGGAGTGTCAAAGGATGACTGATTGCCCAGATGTCTGGTGGTAAAGATCAATAGTTGCTTTAAAAGGAGACAGATTCATGGAAGCTCTTGGATCCAAATAGTTTATTGCTCTGTGCTCATCCTTTTGTTTAATGGCAGCTCTCAGAGTCACCCAGACAATTACTCTTTAAGTTGACTTTCAAATAACTTACTTGCCCATCACATGGCCTTTTAAAGATCCTGTTCAAAGCACTCTCTGCCTCTCCAAAAGTGTTTAAAATATGGGTGATGTCACACACTTCAGCCTGGGATGGGGGCACCCTGTAGGAGTTATGCACTAAGGAAACATCACAATTTCCTTGCAGCCTCTGGAGCAATCTCTGGGATTAACTACTTGTTGGAAATCTCTTAGATTTGTGTTGTTAATTTTGAAGGTCAAGAGTTAGCAATATATTGCATTTCAGAGAAATAAACAAACAGCTGTGGGCTCATCTCGAGGTACCTGACCTACCCAAATCTGGGTTTGCTGCAGTGGTCTGGAAATGCACATGCTTCTGTTATTATTTGATCATAATCCAAATATTCATCAGGTGCAGTAGGTAGGTTTAATTCCTCCACAGTTTCTGTAGTATCAAAATACAGATTTTCTCATTTCATAATTAAGGCATAGCTGTCTTTTCCAGCTTCTGGCTAATTCAGTTATTCTCTATATACCATCCTAAGTCTGTCTGTCCCTCACCTTCCTCCAGTTATGTGGGGAAAATGATAATTTTTGAACAGAACATTAAATTAGGAGAAACTTAAAGGAATAAACTCCCAACCTTTCATCCGAAAACCTAAAAATAACCCGGTATGAAAGCCAGCTTGCTTTTTTCCCCCTCAACACCTGGTGTTGTAAGAGGATGACAGCCCATGCCTGTGTCAGCTGTTTTTGCTGGAGCAGCCTGGCCTGAACTCCAGGCTGGGTTGGTGGGTGTCACATGGGGGTGCAGAGTGCACCTCCTGTGCCTGTCACAGGCACCAGGGGAGCTGTCAGCTCAAATCTGAGGGGCCCTTGCAGCGACCCCAGTGGTGCACACACACAGCAGCCTGTGCTCTGCTCCACAAAGGTGTTTCTCCTGTCTATTATTTACCTGCAAAGCCTTGAAGTGGCTTCTTCCCAAGCTTTCCTCACGTTTATAATCGTGTCTCAGCAGTACAGAACACGCAGTGGTGGTTAAAACAAAGCTGGGATTAAACACAGCATCAGAGGCTTGGCAAGGAGTTTTAGCTGGGGTGATTCAGCTATCGTGGCTTGAAACCATGGTGACTGCATGATGGACAAGCTTGGTGGCACAGAAATGGGTAGATCTAAGGCACACAGTACACTACTCTGTTCACTAGTTGTGGAAACAGTAGCAAGAAAAGCAGAAAATGTCTTGCAACTCAAAAAAAAAATAAATTAAAAACCAGCAGTAAATCTCAGCCAGACTTTCTTTCCCCTTATCTGCTTAGGAGCCAGGCACACCTCCTGTTGGTGCCACGTTACACTCTCTGCATCAATCATTGCCCTGAAACTGTCACTTTTTCCACCCAGTCACTTCCTTCACACACCACTAAGAGCTCCCTCTAAGGTAAGGCCACACCACTGGGTCAGGAAAGTGGAAATGCCACTTATCTGATCAGTGTTTGACGAGACAAGAAGCACAACAGCCCGGTGGGAGCTGCAGGGAGCAGACAGGCTTGGTGCACTGCTCTGAGGGAGGAAAACACACAACAGATCTCATATCACAGCAAACTCGATATCAGATATTCAAACACTGCTTGTCTGTGCAGCAATACAGAGTGTACACACCACAGAGGTGAGAAGTTACTGTCAAAGCTCCAGCTTTCAGAAAAAATCCCCTCTTAACCCACCTGTCCCAAGGGGCTCCATCCCCAGCTTGTCCTCCTCTCACTGAACTATTCCAGTCCCGTTCCCTTCCACATTCAACCTCCCATCATCCAGTTCCTTCTCCTCAGCCGTGGATCTCTGTGTTCTTAGAACAACTTCAGCTCTGTGGGCATCAGATAAAACATTGTGTCTGTTTGCACTTCTTTGGAAGACTTAGAATCTCATTCTGCACTAAATCCCAGGTAAAGCCATCCCATTTAATGAGATGTGTTCTTCCACGGGTCAAACGGAGCTCAGAACGTTGGCTTTGCCCTGCTTATGTTATCAGGCTGTCAGCTATTCCCTCATTCCCAGTAAATGCCACAGATTAGGCTAAATTCCTCACTCAACCTGTGTTTACTTGGGCACTTTAATTGAACGTGAATCCCCGTTGCCACAGAAATAGCAAACAGGGAGTGTTTTACCTGCAGCAGGCTGGAAACTCCTCCCTTGTTTCAGTCCTGCACAGAGGCCACAGAAACACATGGGTTTATACACATTAATCAGGGTTCACAGTAAGCATAACACACAAAATAAAGGACATGCCATTCCCAGAGATTGGATTTCAAGATGAAAACCTGATAACGTGATTTCAGTGATTAAAAATCCGCCCGGCAAGGAAGCCACACCAATTTTCACAGTTTTTTTTCTTTTGTCTTTTTTTTTTTTTTGAAATCCTACGAGAAATCTAACAAAAAAATCAGTGTACTAATTTCTCCACGTTTTCTTTCTTTCATCTGCATTTTGTTTATACTTCATCAACACGAATAAGCAGCCAGTCCTTGGAGAAATAAGTGCTTTGGCTCCTTCAAAGTGAGTCAGAGCAGCTCAGCAGTCCATCACTGTGTTACTCTAAGTGGCACAGTGGCACCAGTGTCAGGTGCCCTTCCTGTGCCTGGAACAAGCACCTCTCCCATCAGATAAAAGTAGTTCCACTTCAACACAGGGGAAATCTGCAGTGTTTATTAAAATAGTGTCAAGTATTCTCCATCAAGTGCCAGTGAACAGCTTTATCATCTGAGTGACAAATATTGCAAAGAGCTGCAAGTAAAAACCAGTCAGATATTCTCCAAGGGATGCACCTTCTATCAATCTGTCCACTCTCGTTATGAAAACTGCTTCAGATATTTATATACAGGACATGGCTTTTTTTTTTTTTTTCCAAACAGAAAGGCAAAAGAAAGGGGAAGGCAAATAATGGGAAGGAAGACAATGGGCTCTGGAATCTATCTATTTCCTTGACATTTATTCAATAAAATATCTCAGAAGAAATGTGCTAAATATATATATTTTTATATCATTTCTTTTTTGTTCCTATTTATGGCTTCAGAGTGCTTGGTTTTTTTGTTCTGTCTCCTCAGTTTCTTTTCCCTAATTCCCTTCCCACTTTTCCCCCTCTTCCCCAAAGGGCAAGTGTGAATGGGAGAAACGGAAGGTGTCTTTTCTCCTGGTCTATTTACTCTGGAGTTGGATTTGGTGAAAATCATACCCTCAGTGAATTGCTGCCATGAGAATAACCAAGAACAGAGCACGAGATCACAGCTGTTGAGGGTATATCAAAGGAACACATTTTCTGAACACACCACTGAGTCCCTCTCCATTGGGCACGAGGTCTAGAGATGTCCACTACTGGAACAAGAATAAGCCCCTGCTGTGAGTGAGACACAGAATTTGGTTCTAGGGAAGGAGTAAAAGCAAGATTAAAAACTATTCTGCTAACTCCTATTCCACAGCCTTTAACATTTAAAGAACAAATCATGAAAACAGCAGGAGTTTCTAGACGAGACCAAAAGCTGTGGCAAGAGGGAGAAGAAATCCCCCCCCCAGGGCACAGAAATAACTGGGAAGTTGCTTTGTGTGTCCCTAAGCAGGCCAAAGTTTTCTGCTGCTGCTCTGCACCTGGACTTTTGTTTTATCCACACATCCAGGTGTGGGTCTGGGACAGCCCTTCATCCTTCTGTTTGCTCTTAAGTCAAAAAAAGTTAAAATCCCTCAGAACTGCAGGTAGGAGCAGACCTACCTAATCCCAACAGGCTTTTTTTTTTTTTTTAGAAAGACTGATGGAAAGAATGACTTTGAATAAGAATGAGACATAAAAACCTCCCCCCCAGTAATAAAGATTGATGAGTTCTAAAATGGATAAAGAGCTAAGTAATCTGGTATCATAACATCAGCTCTAACTCCTTTCACTTTCATCTCACTTCAGCACAGTGATGGGTAAAAGCTGAAATCAGTGCAGGCAATTAATGATCATTTCATGTCTGTCTAACATCCTGTTACAGCAAAACATCTTCCTGGTGCACATTTAATTGAAGCAGGTATGTTGGCTGATTGTTTTGATTGTCAGATGTTTGTTTTCAAACACCTAAAACACTTGGATATACAGAACTATTGCATCAGAAATCTGTTTGGGGCCAGATTTCTAAAATTAAATTTAGGTGCTAAGTAACGCATACATTTAATTTAGTACAATTCAAAAAGAGAGCATCACTGCCAAACTTCCATCAGTTTCTTAAATAAAACTGAATTCATGAACTGGAATTAATAAATGGGCAGGGAACTAGAAGCAGATGGAGAAAGCTTCTGGGATCATTTTGAAATACAAGGTGAGTTTTGAAATCCTGAGAGGAGTTTGTCTATGTATTTTGGCACTCAAGTGTCAGATCTAGACCTTTACTAAAAATAAGCAGTGACTTTTCTCCAGCCAATTTGCAAACTGGGACACATCAAGCATCATTTCTCTTAAAAAAATAAGTATCTGCTTTCAAGATAACTTTTCCTCATCAACAACTGTTGGGCAAAGAAAATGCCAGCAGGAGACAGCAGGTCAAGGACCCAGGAGCACTCAGCTGACTGGAGCTGCAGCAGGACTGGGTGTTCCAGCCCTATTTAGGAACTGGAGGGCAAAAAAGGGGGCTGGAGCTGGACAGATGAGGAAACCAAGGGACAAATGTGTTGGGAATGTGTTTCACAAGGTCACCCAGCAGGACAGCTGAGAAAGCAACCCACATATCCCAGTCCTGTCCTCCCAGCAGGCTGTGCACCAGAATATTCATCTCACATGGAAATGTTCTCCCACACCCTCTTCCTCCTATAATTTTGTTTAACAACCTGCAGAAGTTACAGTGTATGTAATTCTCTGTAATATTTACAGCCCCTGGTTAAAACAATTGCAACCTATTAAAGTGTGTTATAACCTCACAAAAAATAACCTTGCACAAAAATCCTCCACAGCTTAGCACCCCTAAATCTTAACCAGGAAAGGTAATGGTTAGCAGCAGATTTCCATCTCTTCAAAGCATAAAAGAGTCAAACATCAGACAACTGTATTTCAGAATGGAGACACACCAAGATAGAATGAGACTCCTGTAACCACTGCAGTGTGAGGAAGATGAGGGTCAGGGACCCCAGACACAATTCTGTAGCTGAACACAGAGAAGGGAAGCCACCACAGAACAAACAGTATCCAGGGAGATGCATCAGCCCAGCAAACATCCCACCTGTTGGGAGAAAAAAAGAGTTCCTCTTGTATTCACCGAGTCATGTGCTTCCCACCCCAGCAATATCTCCTTTTTCACTCCTTCAGAAACAGTTTGTAGTCAGGAGGGTTTGATTCTGATTACTTTGAAAATCCTGAAGGACAATGCACTGCATGGTTCAGTGCACACGATTCAAGGAAGGACCATACAATATGCCCTCAGGTGTGGAAATGTTTAAGAAGCAGAATTTAATTCAGTATGGAAGGTGGGTAAACCAGAAACCATCTTAGAGCAGCCTCATCTACACTGCAATTATGGAGTTATACCTAACCTTGAAATTCTGACTCTGTTACTCTGCATTTCTTCTGCTTCACTTGCTTCCCACTGCCACCACTGTGACTCACTTCATAACCTGACTGTGTTTCTTGAATTGTATTTTCCACACATATTGGCTGGATGTTTATAGAAGGCTCTGCACTTGTTATTTTCTATATGCTGTTTACTTTCTCAGTTCCTATTCACTGTTGACAGCTTTAGTTGGATATGCACTTTCCCCTGCTCAGTCTTGTCTGTACACTTCATTAATATGCTCTTTACCTATTTGTTGGTCTTTTACTAATCTGGGTTTAGATTTGTCACCTTTAGATTAGTCACCTTCTGCATTACATCTTCGAGAAACCTGTCTTGCCCACCTTAAATGAATGGGTTTTTCTAATGAGAGATGGCAAAATCCTAAATAAAAAAACTTCATTGGAGTGTCTCTGTCTGCCAAAAGATGACTTCCTACGTGTTCATCCCATGACAAGGATGAGAAGCAACTTTAGTGCCAGTTTAGGGTTCTGTCCTCTGTCCTGGTAAGAGGCTGCAGGTACATAAGCTTTGTCTCAGAGATTTGATTACACCAGGGAAGAAAGTTTGCTTTGCTATTTTATAACCTCCCTTCCTGCAGGAAGGTCAGAGTATGAAGATGAGCCTCCCACTGTGCTCTTAGCTTAATTACAGAGAGGGAAGAACAAGCTGATGGACGACCTTCTCACGAAATCACTCATGCCTTGGCCTCCATGAGCTTCATAAAGGAGCTGGAGAATGGTAGCAAGAGATAAGAGGAGGGTATTAAGAATTTTCTGAAAAGCAAAAGCGGCTGCAAAACCTTGTGACAGCACTTGAGGACTTTCAAACCCGGTTTTATTCTTAAAGGTCCAAAGCTGACTCTGTTTTTTTCAACACTTGGTGATTTTCTTCCTTTGATATTTCTAGTGAATAACTAAATTGTTATTACCCCCAATGGCCCACATATAAATAGGATTTTTGCAAAAAGAAAAGAAGAAAAAAATCCCCAAACCAGGGAACTGACTAGACTGGAGGCACTGAGTGTCTTCCACTGAGAACATTCTGGTGGAACAGCCCCAGATCCTTTACCCAAAGAAGTCAGGGGAAGGATGTCAGGTAGACTGGCTGTATTAAAGCTGAGACTTTAATCACTGTCCTGCTCCCATCTGTCTTCCTCAATCCAACTTTGGGTATGAAACCACCCCCTGCTCTGATAACAGCTCTGTGGAAACAGATCCCTTCCCACCAGGAGGGGTTTGTCTGGATGAACTTGTGGTTTTCAAGAAGGAAACATAAAACACTGAGATAAAGTTTGGGAAGGCAGTTACACATAAGAGGAGTTAAAACCTGATTTTTGTGCTCATTTTCTGAAGCCCCTGGCTCATTCCACTATTAGAAAAAGGCAAGACAATTTGTCATTTAATCACTTGGATTCATTCTTCCATATAAGCCTTTTCTATTCATATATGCAGCAAATTTTGATGGCAGAATTTTTACAGAAGACATTTGAGCTGTTAGCAAAAGCAGAAATAATTCTGTATGTTGACCCAAATGAATAGTCCTATTTCTTACCCAACAGTTAAAATCCATAATAAGGTATGTTTCATTTAATACACTCCCTACATGCCACACAGATAAGAGAAATGAAACGTGCAACCTAATGGTTGAAACCCTCACAAAACTGTCTTTTCTTTGTGCTCTTTAGATTAGAATGATTTTTTTTCCCCCAATAGTTCTTTCAACTTCTCAACATACATTCTCTCTTTTCCCCCCCAGAGTATATTTTTATGTTGCAGCTAAATTTATCTGCAACTGATGAAAAGGGTTTCCTTCCATTTGCTTTCTCCAGACACCCACCAATGAGAATGTGAGATGCTTTTGCAGATCTTTTGCAAGACAATTTGCCAGGGTAGGTTAAGCACTTAAAACAGATTTTTCCTGTCTCTCCTGCCTCATATCTACCTTGAACTTCCAATTTAATAGGCACTCAGTGATACCACAGAAAGAAGTAAATGACCTCAAAGCCCAAAGAACAGGAAAATACAGGACTTTTTTTTTTTTTTTCCCCCAGGTTTTGATTCTGGAACTGAAGTCTAGAAAAATTCTCTCACGAGCCAGCTGGTCTCAAAGTTACCAAAACTTAGCTCAGTCTAAGAGATATATAAGAAATACTTGTTGGGGAAATGGTTTTAAATGAACACTTTCATTACTAGGTGAGCACATAACTCTATAGGAAACTGGTTCATTTTAGAAAGATGCTTTGTCCATCCTCTTTCTCTCAGCCATGTCAGGACTTGAGTTGCAAAGGAATAGACACAGACCCTGTAACTCTTCCAAAATGTTGGGGGAGTAGGAGAGAAGCAGGAAGAATTAAAACAGGCCAAATGAAGTGCACGTAGGTGGTTTACATTAACACTTTTTGACATATCAATAGCTTCTATTTTTGGTAGTGGTGGGCTCTTCTTATTCTAGAGGAGCAATGAATAGTATGACTCTCTTGTGGGTCTAAAAATTTAAAACAGCTGGAACTGAGCTGTTGCTGGAAAAAAAAAATTGGTTTTCTACAAGGGCTGGGGGGGGGGGAATATTTTGTTGGAAATGCTGGGCCTCTTATTTCCCCCTCATACAGTTTTCCATCTGAGGACACATTGCCACGACAAATTTGCTAAAAAGCAACATCACACCCAAACTTGCATTGAAATGTCATGAGAATTAAAAAAAAACCAAACAACAAACAAATACCTGCCTGCTGGTTAGCAAATGCAACTCATGTGTAACAACAGGACCACGGGATAGCTCAAGATGCACCTGATCTTCAGAACCCCTTCTTAGCTGTCTGCAATCCTTTATGATGTTTGTTCCTTTGAAAATGCAACTCCCCCACCCTAACCTCGAAAAAAAAAAAAAAAGGCAAAGAAAATAGCATCTGCCTTCCTGCCATTGATTCCCTTGAAGAAACTCTGTACTTTATTCATCTCTGTCAGGCACTTGGAAGCAGACATTCATACATCCCAACAATTGAATCCAACTCCACGGGCACTGCCAATTCTTCTCCAAGGCAAGGGTGACATGCTACACTGCTCATAGGTCATCTAATCAGCGCTGAAATAAAGAACTGCCAGACCTCATAACATTTAAAGCTCTCCCCCCAGAATGGAGTGAGCTGCACACACCGCGGGGAATTGGGGCACCAAACATTTAAAGCCTGACTTGGAACTCACTCCAGCTTAAAGGTTTCCATTTTAATTAACTTGTTTCTGTTTACAGGGGAGCGTTTTGCTTTGCCATCACACCACAGCGCGGCAAAATACAGCAAGCTAAGCAAAGCTTTGTGGTCGTGCAATTTAGTACAAGAAGATGGAAAATAGTGAAATACAAAGCTATATTTGCCCTTAGATATATGTGCACAATTGCCAGTTTGTAATAAGGCGTTTTTTATTTGTTGGTTTTATTGTTTTTTTTCTTAAACCAATGTATATTTTTAACGCAGCAAAGAGCAGAAAGTGGGTCAGAGTCGTAACGGGGTAA
Source organism: Chiroxiphia lanceolata (assembly GCF_009829145.1). NCBI lineage: Eukaryota > Metazoa > Chordata > Aves > Passeriformes > Pipridae > Chiroxiphia > Chiroxiphia lanceolata. Next base: position 15,848,638 of record NC_045651.1, read on the forward strand.
ATGCAAGAAATTAACTCAGAACTCCTCATTCTATCCAGGGCTTGCAGGGAAGATCTAGTGCTGCTGACAGAGGGCAGAAGGGACCTTTAGCAAGAGAAGCAGCACCTGAAGAACTGCCAACACCATCTGTGACCTGATCCTGAGGAGCCCAGGAGCCACTCGAGTGGCTCTGAGAAACCTGTTGGCAGCTCTGGCCTCCTCTGAGGTGGGAACAGGCCTCAAAACGAAGGCAAACTCATTCCAACCTGCACTTTTCTTCACAGCCCTCCTGCCTCAGCACAGCCAAAGGTCAATGCCTTCAGCAGGACACGATTAAAAGCACAGGCCTTTGTCTTTTCAATGGCCTTGGAGGGAATGATTTTATTTGGGAGCAATCTACGATGCAAGGAAAGGATTGAACTGCAGCCACGGATTCTCTCTTTAACCTGATTCTTTTTTTTATTAGTTCTTCTTTATCTGTTTATTGGCCCAGGGAGTACAAGGGTGGAATTGAATGAGGAACCCAAGGGAGTTTCAGTCTCAGTCAATGCAATTTCCCTCTCTTTAGAGCCTAAGCACAAAGCCAATTGCTCTCCAGAGTTCCTTAAGCTCTCAGTTGTCTACAAAACCACATTCATCATCTTCATCTCTACATTCTTCTCACCCAACACACTGGTCCTTCAAGTCCTACAGACTTCTTCCCCCAAAACTTAACGAGTCTCAAAAACTTCAGTACTGTCTTTTTTGTTTGGTTGGTTTTGGTTTTTTGGTGTTTTTTAATGCAGCAAAACACGCAGAAACAGTGTTTCCGTGCACAGATTTCACATTCATTGTGCACATCAGAAGGACAAGAGGAACACAATTAACAGACAATTAAACAGTCATAAGTGGAAAGAAATTTAAGTGAACCAGAAACCATATTAACCTGTTCATGGACACTGAGTTCTTCAGTGGTCCTTTGGGATTGCTCCACGAGTGTCATGGAAACAGTCAGTAAATAAACAGCAGTGAGGGGAGTATCTGTTCTTTATATTCTTGCAAATAGGACAAGAAACAATCACCTCAAATTCCAGCAGAAATATTCAGAGCCAAGACTAGAAAATCTTAATTTAAGTCAAGAAGAACAAAGCTGTTCCTTGAACAACAGGCAGTAGGAATATTCAGTGTGTTAACAGACTTGATAAATATTTGTCAGGGAAAGCAAAAGGATGGGCCAAATAACACTGAGGTCTTGCCAGCCTTATTCTACTGTGATTTAAAACCTTTTCATAAAAGGGTTTATCCAAGCACCACCTACACTTCAGTTGCACAAACCCCATCCATGCCAGTCTGTGTCACCAGCTCAGGTCAGAATTTGGTTCTCTGACCTCTGCAACTGCCTTTTCTCTAGCAATCTGTTATTTTCTCCTCACGCTCTTCAAATGTCTGCTTAATCACAACACTTAGTCAAAATATATGAGATTTTAAGTTTATTAATGCAAAAATGTCTCTAGAGCTCAATTTGTATCCCATCACAATTTACTGCATTTTAAGCATATGCGCCAACTATTATTCATGCAATCAGAAATGTTTTCCTGATTGCAGTTATGCAGTTTTCAAACATGTATTCTAACTGACCTTATTAAATATGCTGAAGCACCACTTACACAAAATCACACAAAGGCACAGTTCCTCGGCTCAGCCCTCAAGTAGCACTTACAAGCATGAATCAGAGGTAATTGCTTCACACTTCTCATCTCTGAAATTATAGCATGGGCAGAAGTTCTCAAACAAGCAGCTGTGCAGGTCACAGCTTGGCAACAACTTGCTGGGCAAGTTATTTGCTCCCCATCCACCCCAGACTCTTTTTTTTTTTTAACCCCATCTTCAGCCAAATATTCTAAGGTTGCAGAGAACATGTTCTTTCTCATCACCTGTATGTCTGCTCCGAATTTATGAGTGTTCCATCACAATACTGTAAAATAAAATCATGGCTTTACCATCTGGAACACTGAAGTTCAGGTTCTAAGCAGTGCCACGTACTTCATGAGCAGAAATTCTGAGGCTGAGTGCATTCTTAGTAATTTATTTTATGCTACATAGTCTGTTGTCAAGTTTTGATGTGTGTCTGTTCCAAAATCAAATGATTCCTTTAAAGTTTGTGTGTTAAATAAAAATCAAAACGATGAGAAGTCGACAACTTCTTTGGAAACACGTGCCCTTTTTCTTCAAGAGGCAGAAACAAATTACAGAACTTGATTGCCCACAACTTTCATCCTTGTACAGTCAATGACCCTTTCAAAAGAGTTGCCACAAACATCCTTCAAATTCAACTGGAGAATGTTTTAAAATTGCCTTTACAGAAGTGTCTGGTGGGTTCACGTAATTGTGTCTCCCAACCTTTAGCTATTAAGTTCACCCCATATTGACTCCCAGCAGGAACAGTCTGAATTATATGTTTTCTGAGTGACATCAGTTTGCATCAGGAAAGGATCTAATTCACAGTTGTGGCTCAGGTTTTTGGGTTTTTTTTAAATTTTATTAAAATTCATAGAGCACTTGGATATTACTTATGAAGTGAACGTTGGAGAACTACATCTGGGGACATTTACTTGAACACATGATCCACAGTTAGGCTTTGGAATCAAGATGTACAGAAACACTGTGGTGTTAACAGCTGGAAAGAAAACAGAAATAAATAATAGTCACTCCAGACATAACCTTTCAGAGCAGATAGGACCACAGAGACATGTTGGGTTTGCCTGGAGGCTGCACCCAAGTCTGAGGAAAGCAATATGTGGATGTCAGTGTGATGTGCAAAGACCATGACTTGAGCAAGACGGGGAACCTGCTGCTCCTTTCTTCATTAAATGGTTCACAGGAGCCTAAACACTTCTACTGATCACACCCCACAGTGCAACCACCCTCTCCCTCTTCCAGCCTGGGAGGTTTGGACAAAGGTAAAGGACTTGTACAAGAACAGTGCTTGGCAAGACAGAGGTGGGATGTCTGAGCATTCCCCTTCCTTTTGACAAGGGGCTAATAAAAGAAAAAAAAAAGGAATTACATCCCAAATGTTCATTGTGATAGGCTGATTACAGTCCCACAGTTCTATATCCATGGAAATCTTTATGGGTTTTACACTGCACAATGAACTGAGATAAAGAAAAACTGTGTTTATGCAACACATTTCAACTACTTGTGTCCCCTGTGACAGCCACGTTCACCTGAGCTGGGCTGGGCACCAAAACCATTACAGGTGCCTGAAGACAGTTCCAGAGGGAGGGTGAAGCAGCCTGTGACAAACAAACTGGGATCCTGAGGCAGACTGGTTCCTGCTTCTGAATCTTGCATTTGTCTGGTTTGCATCTATTTTGGGGCTGAAACTGTAGGGTGGTAATGAGCACATCAAATCTGGGATACTCAACCCACCTATAGGAATCCAGCCCAGCCTCAGCTCTTCCAAAGAGGAATTATTTATCTTAATCTGAACAAAAGTCCTTCCTTTGCTGCCAAACCCAGCAGACCTGGCCCATGTCACAGCTGCCACCAGCACCACTGCAGACTCAAGGTGTCCTTGTCTTCTTTGCTCCCACAGAGGTTTATTCATCTCCTTAATGACACCAGCTTTGTTCACAGGACCTTGCACAGTGCAGGAGCAAGGCCAGAGAGGCTCTGAAATGATTCCAGACTAAAGCCTCTTTCAGGGTAGAACAAGGCCCCTGTGGCCCATTTGTGGTAGTGAAGAAAAAAGCCACTTACGCCACATCTTTGCTGTTAAAAAGTTTAGGATGAGAGAAGATGACAATGATTGTGGTGTGAGTCCATGAGAAGATGACTGTCTTAACAAAGACACCTTTAAATAAAGAGCTCTAATCACAACTACGGTCTAATGGCACTGAGGATGAAGCTGAATAGGGCTCAGAAAGCTCATTTTACTTTTGCCTCAGTTTTTCCTGATTTTAAAAATGTGAATAATAGAGGGAAAGGCACTTTGGAATGGATTGATGAGCAACAGTATTTTAAAACTGAGGATTACTATTCTGCTTTAAGATTAGAGGCAAAACGTGGCTTAAGATGAAACATTAAGTTGATTGACAGAGTTATGAATATTCTTACACTTCTTTGACTTACATAATGTGATATGTAGCCTTTTTGCAAACTAAGAAAATGATGCACATCTGATTTCTCTCCATAACTCATTTCAGTTTTAGCTATAACAGCACAGTAAACTTCCTAAGAGTAATAGAACAAGGCCTGAATGGTACTGAATTCCCACTCCTGAGACAACTCAATAATCAGATGCAAGTCTTAACTTTTCCCAGAGTTGCTCAAATGGCAATGAACATTGCTTAACTAATGCTAACAAGGCTATAAAAGGGACAGGAAAGCAAAAGGTGAGGGCTAAGAATGACAAACCCAAAGCAAGAGGGGGCTGAGGAGGAATGAACCAAGTGGTAAGAAGATGTTAAAAAAAAACTTGAGACAGAAGAATTCTCCTCTGAAATGTTGGCTCTGCTCAGTGGCACTCACTCAACTAAGACTATGCCAGGATACTGTGCTGCACTAATGAAGACACCAGGGTTCAGATCATGCATCTTTTTTGGCATTTTGCTGTAATGGTAAAGTCATCAGAGCATTAAGAGAGGCTTCAAATGAGTGATGCCATCCTTCCCCTTCGTACACAAACCCATTAGGTTCTTTCCAGCAATAATGAAATTCCTCTTATAATGATTCTTCCTCACTCTTGAGAACATAATTTCTGTCTATGAAATGTTTCCCCAAAGAAACAAAGCCAAATAAGGAGTTTTGCCTTAGTTACCTTTGTCAGTGCATTTATCCTGGCAATTTCCTTGGAAAGTTAATTTTAGATTAAATTAGTAATGATAAACAGATGTCAAGTGTATTCATTCCTCAGGAAACATAGAGAGAATGTAATAAGCTGTTTCAAAGTCTGGGGAACCTTTTTTCCCCTCAAATTCAAACTGCAGTCAAATATGATTTTGAGTGATGCACAGTTAGACGGGTTGAAAATATTCTATAAAAACACACTTTGATTGAAAACAACATTTTTTATAAAATGCTGTTTCCTAAAGATGACATCTGCTGTCCAAAAAAAAAAAAGGTGAATGTTTTGGTTTGCCAGAACTTTGTGCTCACAGTTAGGGAAGACTCGATTAAGAAAAAAGTTTTAGTTTTTCCACCAAAAAAAAAAAAATATATTCCACTTGGTTCTAAAAATTAGCAAAGAAAAGATTTAATGGCTGGAAAGATCAGGAGAAGGGTGAAATTCTATTAAGACTTTACTGAAACAAGAGGTCCTTATCATACAAGGAAAACATTTCCAAGTATATCACTGACCACAGCTCAAAGAGATTTCATAGCTGGGACTGGATGACCTTTAAGGTCCTTTCCATCCTTTAACATTCTATGATTCTATGGGAACATGTTTGTAATTTAAATTATATTCAGAGATCAAATACAAAACTTTTTAGGTAACTCTACAGGGAAATGCAAACTCCAGGAGTTGAAAATAAACAAATAAAGATGTGAGTGGCACAGGAGCTCGACCTCACAGCTTTACCATTTGTACCACAGAATCATATTTTGAGTGCCTCTGTAGCAAAAGAAAATAAATGAATAACAGTGATTTCTAAGTAAACTCCATTCCTCGAAAAAAACCCCCACACCAAACAAAGCAAAAAATAACAAAAATTGCTGTAACCCAACATGCCAAGGACGAAACTTCTTAGCACAGTGTTAGTCCGGAAATGTGTCTCTGAGCTCTGTTAAATTCAAGAGTTCTGCTTTTGCAGACCTCAGCAGGAAGCAAATATCAGCCTTTCATGACAACAAAGATGCACTGTGCATTTGAAATGGTTTTCATTCTCCTGAATATATGTTAATCTCCTTAAACATAAAATAGATCAAACAAGCACAGATTCATCCTTACCTCAAAGACAGAGAATTCCCAGACTAGAAGGGAAAGTGATTCTGAGGTTTTAATGTATAAGAAGAGAAACTTAATGTTCAAAAGATGCTGCTCAAATGGCAATGTCTTTTTATGCTCACTTTTCATGAAGCTGTTCCCAGGGCAAAAAGTTTTATTTGAAATGGTTTCTAAGAGCTGTAGGATGCCTCAGAAATTTTTAACCCTGTAATAACACAAGGGAAGGAAATTATTTGGTGATTCTCTTTTCAGCTCCTCATTTTCCTCATTCTATTAATCATCTCTTACGTAAGACACTGCTGCAGAAACCCCATTTCAGAAAGCCAAATGAAGCCAAATAATTTTGGCAGACCGAGATATCAGACATTTGTGCTCGACACGTTTCAAATGGCTTGGTTTCTCTCAAGTTTTGTCCCCTCAGAGGATTCAACAAATGAGCAGTTTCAAAAACTATTCAGATCTTATTAATGGCACCTGAATAAGCAGAAAAAAAATACTGTTACTAAAGAGGACAATTCCTTTCTGAGCCAAACCAAACACTGTCACCTTACCACTGAATGTCGTGTATCACTTCATTTTGTTCTTTCATAATTTTTATACACCCAGGTTTCAAGTCATGTTAAACCCCTTTTAACAACCATTAATCATTACTGCTAAAAAAAAAGTATATTATCCATCATATGGTGGAGTCACTCCCCCACAAGTCCAGGAAGACTTTGCCACAATCAAGGCACCTATGCACATATTGAATTTACTCTTGTTTGTGCCAAAACAAAGTCAGAAGGTTTCACCACTGAGGGTGAGAGAGAATGAGGCAGTGCCCAGCTACTCCAGGGAAAGCCAGCAGGAGGTTATGGTTCAGGGAAACAAAGTTTTCCAAGTCTAAAAGGCTAAATGCCAAACTGGCTTCAGCAGAAAAAAATTACAGCTGAGTCAGGGAGATGATTTCCTTCTTGAAACTCAATTAAACCACAGATCAAAGGTACATCTTTATAGAATGTAGGTAGGAGGTTCAGGCAGGAAAATTTCTTAACTCCACTGAGAGTTGAAGTTGTAACTTTAACACTGAAGTACCTTGAAATTGCAAATGGACATAAGATAGATAAGACATATATAGATATGTGTGATTATGCATATTTGTGTATATATATATGATAAAAGACATGGAGCCTGTTTTCCTTTGTTGATCAATTTGTATGTGTGCACACAAAGAAGAAATCAATTTTCTTGGTCCTGTGGCATTTTTCTGAGTGAAAGGACCTACAGCAAAGATAACCTTTAACCACTGCAGGAGGGAGGGAAATTTGAAAGGCCCTTTGAAGCACTGCAGTAGAAGCACTAAGGCTGGATACAGCAAGTTCTGATGACCAGAGGCTGTTGCCTGCTCTGTATTTCTGCAGCATCCTTGGATTTACTCTTCTGCCCTGTTATGGGAATACTCTACATCCCGTGGAGCTTGCAGCAATATGCTCGTCCTCAACCAGCAGTTTTCTAAATTGCCCCTTGAACAGCACACACCGAGGTTGTTTTATAGTTTCCATGTAGCACAGGCTGCAATTGCACCAACATTTCAAGTTTAATTACAAGCCAAGATAAATACACTCTTAGAAATGCTGCTCAGAAGTTATGTGACACATTCCACTGGAAAAACATGCAAATTATTTCAGCTTTCTTGATGGGCTCTAACAAGATTCCACTTTTTAAAAGCCACTTTATATATACATACACCCCTCTTAGGTATTTTTACAAGGACTTCTTAATTATTCAGCTGCAGCTTCTCTTCTCAGTTCCATCAGAGGAAGATTTAAGAGGGGCTGTGAGGATGATCTGTAGGGATGAGACTGGGCTGTTAAGTCACTTTTCAAGAGCTGCCACTGGATTCTGGAAATGAGCTGAGAACAGATCTCTGAATTGCCTCTGGCCCCATAGAAACACACACAGTGAGACTGAACAGCTTGTCCATGTTACTGCATCAGCTAAATTCTGCACTTAACATAGTGATTAATCACAGAAAAGCCCCAAACAAATTTGACTTACAAATGGCTACAAGCCACTTACTAACACAGCAAAAAATACAGTTAATTATATTACTCTATGATTCTGCATTAATGATGTTCATCTGCCATCAAAGATGTTTATTTGGTCATAAATGATCTAACTTTGTTTTTCCAGGAACCATTGGTACAGATCCATTCCTCTTCAGTCAGCAGTCAGGTTAGCAGGAATGTCATGCACTGGATTTATTATTTCCCTTTTGTGCTTTCCTGATGCTATTTTTGCAAGTTACTTTAAAATGCACTTTGTCTCACACAGCTTTAACATCAGACAAACTGGTCCTATTTCATCCCATTTTAACCAAACCACAAATTCATGAACATTTTCATCCAACCTTTATGCTCTTGGAAAATATTTTCAGGCAGAGTTTCTGTTCAGATCAGATTATTTTTTATGAACTACACAAGACGAGTCCTCACAGCCAGCACATTTATGGAGCACAGTGGAAAATTTGCATCCCTGGCATTTAAATCTCTCCCTCCTTTTGCCAGACTGTAAAAACTTATCAGAACATAACCCAAAACAGGCATAAGCACCGTGTTCATCCACTGGATTGGGAGCCATGCTGGACACACACTGAGCAATCCTTGTGTTCTTGGAGCAACCACTAAAAGGTCCATAAAATTCTCCTTAATGGAAGAAGTGGAAAAATGTGGATAAAAGGCTAAAGCAAGATGAAAAGAGAAGAGAAAGAGAAAGAGAAAGAGAAAGAGAAAGAGAAAGAGAAAGAGAAAGAGAAAGAGAAAGAGAAAGAGAAAGAGAAAGAGAAAGAGAAAGAGAAAGAGAAAGAGAAAGAGAAAGAGAAAGAGAAAGAGAAAGAGAAGAGAAGAGAAGAGAAGAGAAGAGAAGAGAAGAGAAGAGAAGAGAAGAGAAGAGAAGAGAAGAGAAGAGAAGAGAAGAATTATATTTCTGCAGACCAAATGAAACAGTGTTCTGTCACTATAGGGTTCTTTTTCACACATGGAATATATAGACTTTTAAAAAAATAAAACAATGCCCCCTACAAAGTTTTGGTTGCACCGAAACTGATTTCCCCTCTTCCAATTTTTCTTATCAGAAACTGAACTAAAAAATTCACTTCTCCTCGTTACACTGGCCCTCACAAGTATTTACAGTGCTTCTGCTTTTTCTAGATTAAATTTATAAGAGTCTAGTGCAACTGCAGCAAATGATCCATGCAGAAGTCATTATGGAAAATGTAAGGGCAATAAACTGTCCATGGAGGGAGTGGACTCAGTTATGGGATCAGTCCACTCTGGTGAACAAACCCTGAACAAATCTCTAGGCTATCCAGAGTCTACATCCCTAGTTAGGATTCTGGAGTAATGATTCTGTAACTTACTGAAGAAATCCATTACTTCCAGCTGTTCAAAAGAAAAACAACATGAGAAAGAAGTCTTCTAAAATCTTCAAAGCAGTGCCCAGAGAACAGATCAACCCCTTCTCATTTTCATCACACCCACATCTGATGACTGACCTGTTCATTCTGTTCAGCTCCTGGGTAAATTTGAAGTTTCTACCTCACAAGAATTAGCCTGGGGCTGTAATACCCTCAGAACTGGGAGGCTTCAAAAGCTTGGTCTGAAACTCTCCTTCTGAAGGTGGCATCATCATCATCATCATAGTCATCATCATCATCATCATCATCATCATCACCATCATCCCCATCCTACTGGTCCTGGGGCTTTCAGGTTATGACCCTTCCTGCTGAGAACTGAGTAAGCACTGAGCTCAAAACTCTCTTTTAACTGAAGTATTTAAACTATTGATTCTCCTTCCCACAATCAAATTTATTTAAACTGAGAGAGAGGGAGAGCAACAAATAACCCTGTTTGGTGACCACACAAACAAAGGTTTGCACCTGTTATGCTGGAAAAGGGTTGGGTTGTGGTGGACACCCCTCAGTCACTGGTTGTAGTTCACTTGTCAGGACTCACAGCAGTTTTTGTACACTTTAAATTTACACAATAGTAGCAGGCAAGAAAATAGGAAACCACACACAGCTTTTGGAGACATTCAAAGGCTGTTTGAGATGTCGAAGAGCTACACAGAAGCAATTTGAATGTTTTTTACAAGCACTTTCTGGTTTTTTTTTCACCCAATACATTCAGCAGTAAGTAATCAGCTGCCTGCTTTGTGAGGCTGTTGGCAGGGTAAGGATGTTACTTCTGTGACTTAAAGAGTCTATTGAGACACATCTCTTGAAAGCAGAGAGGAGGAAATAATCCAAAAGAATTCACTTCAGTGTGGCACGATACAGGAAAAAAAATAATTCAAAATGCAGAAGCATTAAATTAATGCTCCCTAATATACTGCTTCAAATAGTGCTTTAGAAAGAAATATTTCCAGTAAAAAAAAAAAAATCGAAATTCTGAGATCAAGTTTCACACGTACATGTTGTGTTTGGTTTGCAATAACTGTGAGATGCAGGGGACACACACGGAGCAGGCACTGCAGCTAAAGACAAAAGAGAGCAGGAAGCTTCCAACTGGGAAGCAGATGGCTCCCTAAGAAGGGAAGCCTCCTCCTCAAATTTGCCTCCGAGTTATTCTGTCCCTTTACAACGAGCTTTTCCCTGTCACAGTAACAGTTTGGAAACACGTGTTGTGAGATCAGTACAAAACTCCCGGAGATCCAACCAAACGTCCTTTGTCTCCAGGGAATTCCTTTCCCACCTGGTGTAACAGCCCGTTGATGGTCTTATTGAAACATTTCCTTCACATTCTGTGACTCACAACTCTCCCTCTGAGCCTGTGGGCTGTGGTTTTAAATTTTTAACTGTAATATGACATTACTCCACACCTGCTTCCCTCCACATTTAATATTAAAGACAGAGAAAATATAACAGACTTTTTCAAAGCTGCCTTGCCCCAAACCTGCTCTGATGACCAGCACAAGGACCACCCATCAAGACTTTTGCAAAAGGCCTTTAAATTTTTAACTGCTTTGATTCCAGATACTCTATATAACAGATAAAGCAATGCCACCATCTCATGAAAAATATTGTGTGTATCAGCAGAGAGCACTTTAAGCATTAGGAGCTCCAAAAATCTAAAGAACAAGAGAGAAGGGGCTACAAAAAAAAAGAAAGAATAGTGATTCACAAGGAATCACAAAACAAAAGTAAATCACAGGTTACAGTATTAAGAAAAATAAAAGTGTGAGTGGATTAGCTTCCAACTTGAGGCTTCCTAACTTATTCTATGCAGGCTTGAAAAACATAAAGGATGAGAGTCAGATGTAACCAAATAACTCAAGGAACAGGACATAAAAATGAAAATACCTTCTGCAAGTGTCTAATGCTCTTCCACACCACAGTGTGCCTTCAGGCACTCAAGCTGGCTCTGTGCAGCTAATTTATCTCTGAAAATCCTTTTAGATAGTTACACTGCTTCTGAGCCATTGCACAGACCTCAAAGGCAATCCTGCATACCCGCTGATTTTCTTGGATTGAACTCTGGAATCTCTAAGCGTCCTTGGCTGTGTGGTGGAACGTGGTCAGTTGGGCATTTTCATCCCAGCAAACTGCTCCACAGTCATTCTTCTGGGGCCTTCTCCAGAAGAAGAACTTTCTAATGGCTGTTTCTGACTTACTGTTCAATTTAATTTACATTAGAACACCAGCAAACTATTTTTGCATTTATTTTTTTGAATATGAACATATAGCCAGACATTCACAAACTGAGTCTGGAATACACTAGAACAAGGTTTTTTAGTTAAAAATATTCTAAGCTGTTACTGCTAAAATGTGTTGTTCTTTGCAGGTGGAATTTGAAAGAGTAAAATAATTTGTTAAAAAGAGCAAGTAATGTCCTGATAAGAAGTCAGCTATTTTTTTAATGTCATCCTGCATATTAGAAAAACCACATCTCTGAAATTCTCAGCACCAACTGCATATAGTGGATTATGGAACTGCACTTATTAGACAAATGGGGGACTCAATCTGTCAAAACTTACTTTCAAGTTCATAATGTCAGAAAATTGCTCTTCCTGAAGCATTTAAAGCAAACTTCTGACACATTGATGAAAATTAGAGAAAAAAATAAATTTTGCTTTGAATTTCTTACTCTCCAGATGGCATAGAAATATGGGACATAAAACTTCATGTTCACAAAGCACGTGAACAGAAAGATTATAACATTAATGAATTCTACTTTCCACCATCCTATTTTTGTTTTTTTTTTTTTTTTTTTTTTTGTTGTTTTTAATAGTAAAGTATATTTTTCCAACCCGGCTTCTACATTTCTAATCCATTCTTTTAATTCCTCAAAAATCCATGAAACCACCAAAGATTATTTCTTTCCCTAAATGGCATTACCACATAAATGAGGAAAAAGCAGCAGGTACAGCTTTTCATTTTAGAGCTGCTTTGCTTTTAGAATGGGATGTGGTGTTGTCTGAGAGCTGATGTGTCCAATCAGCACCTTGGACAACACCTCCAGCTCAGCAACACCCCTGTCCTAGTTCATCACTGGATGGGTGTAACCCAGAAGTGTGTATTCTAGAGCCTTCCATGCCATTGCCCAGAAACTGTTCTCAACAGACCATTTACACCCTCTGCCCAGAGCACTCCTGACTCCTCGGGCTATAAACTGGGTGTTAAGAGGCCTGGGAGATAGGAGGGTGCTCCTGTCCTCACACCCAGTGTGGAACTCCCCACCCTGAGGGAGGTGCTGGGCATTCCTGCCTGAACCTGAGGATATACATATATATATATATATATATAATCTTGGAGTCTTGGGACTTTTCTAACCACTCGTGGGATCCAGAGACAGAGACCACCACTCTTGACCAGACTGCACCAGCACTCTCACCAACAGGTTTTTTCCCTCTCCTTTTCCTTTGGACTCAGGGGGCCCAAGGAACACCACTCTGTTCATGCCCCAGGGTGCTGGGTTATACATTTGGGGTTTGTGGGCTAAAACCAATTGCTTGTCTGTATAATCGTATTTACTGTGTTATTTTATTAAATTGTTATTCTGACTCATAATCTCTCTTTTGAGTTGGGTTCATTTCCCCTGCTGTTTTGCCTTTAAACCAGCACAACCTCAAACAGCAAAGTGGAGGAAAAGTGACAGTGAAAAAGGTGGAATCAGGACGTGTCCTATTCAGATCCCACCTCAATTTTCCCCCTGGAGGGTGAGGCTGTGTCCTGCCCTCCAGACCTGTGTCCCCAGAGCAGCACTGTCCCTTGGACCTGCCAGCTCAAGTTTGTGCTTTGATATGCACAGTCTGACTTAATGTCACCACTGCCTTCTCCACACTGTGCACTGTTTTAGCTCTTTGTGTGGGAAATATCCCCCTTTTTAAATTTAGAGACACAGCATAAACTCAGGGAACGGAGAAACTACAAAGAATTTATTCAACCTGTTGGGTCTTTCTCGCATCGAGTTTTCGGGGAAAAAGACACCTTTGGTTTAAATTCCCCACATTTTCTAGTTTCACAAAATCCCCACCCTTTTCAGATAAGTTTAATATATTCTTTTTTTGCCTAAAAAGGTTTATTTTCTCTGAAAAGGGGCTTTCCCTTTCTTTCAATTGGCTGCTGGGCATCCTCTGCCAAAAACGAGGGATCTTCCTTTGTTCTTAGCCCAGAGAGAAAAGAAAGCCCTGTGTACAAAAATTCTCACATGGTCCCAAAAAAAATCTAGTTTTTAGGAACTTTTCTATTTCCCTTATCCGGCCGAAAAAGTCCCTGATACCCAGTCCCAGGGACTTGAATATCTTACAACTTTTCCATACGCCTATAAAAAATCGTATTTTTTATTTCTCATCTTCCTGCCCCAGTCTCCACATAGGAGCAGTGGGTCCAGCCCCTCTGAGCTGCACACAAGTTCTCACTGGCAATATTCACTGCAGCTCAGCAACAGGTGAGCCCCACACCTGATAGAAAGCCACTTCCCTCTGTGCTGCAGAGTGGAAAATTAAACACATTTTTACATGCCAAGTTCCTGTGTAGATTTTGTATCAGAAAACCCTGGGGTCACCGGGGCATGACAGGGAGAAAATGCTCTAATTCCACCCTCTTCCCGATATATTTCCTTCTGTGGGAAGGAAATATCCTTCCTGCTTGTTAAGGATATCTTACCCCTGGAGAGGGAAGGCCACATTCTCTCACATTTCCCATTGGAGATCTACATTTCTTTGTCCCCTTTTGCGAAATAAGTAGGTTATTTATCTTCCAAACAGAAGATCACTACATCATACTAAATAGCAAGATTTATTAGAATTATAATCCAGTCTCTTCCATGCTGCTGACTGCCTCGAGTACACCAGCTGCACTCATTTATATTCTAGAATATCTATATCTAGAGAAAAGTTAACAGCTCTGCAACCCAAAGACACTGATTTTGTAAGATTTAGTGCCATTTTAATAAGAAAACTCTCGTTCCATTCAGGACTATATGTTGATTGAGCTTAAAGTTTGTGTATCAGAAGACATCTGAATATTAGGATCCATCTAAGCTGGTTATCTGGGTTTCCTTTAGTCAATAAGCTGGAGCAGGCACCATTCATCTCATTCTAACACAGCCCCCCAGATCAGGTCAGAGTGAACCACAGCCCAAAATTAATTGTTCTCTTCACTCCAGCGGCTGCAAAACAAGTGCAACCAGTTGGCTGAAGCACAACTATGGTGTGACTGGCTCAGCTTAGATCAGATGAATCACATTTAAAGTGTATCTTTTGCTCTATTAAAGCCTGAAAGATCACCAGCCTGGCAGAATCCTGTAATGAAAACCCAAGGCTGAATTATCACTGCACTGCTGACTGAGCACTTTGGACTCTGCTGCCACTGCCCTCAGACAGGGATTTTCTCTGCCCCTTCAGACAAGTTGCTCCCTGAAAGTAAGATCTGTCCTCCCCTTTGAAAAAAATGAAAATAGTTTATAGGTGACTTTGCCCTGCTGAGGCAACATATGGCACTTCAGTTAATCACAGCAGGTGTTCCTGCAGGAACCATGATTATTTCAGCTAACTATGGAATGATAAACAGGGAACACCAGAATAATGAGAAGCAAGTATGGAAAGGAAAGGTCAGGGAAAAGTCCTAGCACTTCTAGCACCTGATATTTGAGCTTATGGAAAAACTGACTTTTCCAGAGAGACAGAGTCAATGTTGGCCTGAGGAAACCATTTCCTAAGGTTGATCTGAGTACTAAGTACACTCTAAGTCCATCTGAGGTACTTCTGGGGCCACAGCCTGGTGATCATGGCAAGCCCCACAAATGCTGCTGGGTGACCTGTACAGTCCCTACAGGAGTGGCACGTTCCACAGTTCCCACTCCAAAGGTGTCTGGACAGGAAGCTGGAATATACAGTAGTTTAGTGCTGTTGGTGAAAACGAGCTTTTTAACTCCCTGACTTGCACCATCTTGATGGAACTGCCCTTCCTCTGTGATCTGGTCCCAGCCAGAGTGTCACAGCTGAAATTCCTGCACATTTGTCTTCTTCAGGGAATAACCCCCATAACAGCTCCAAAATGGCCAAGACAGTGGGATAAAGAAATATCCATGCAGATGTGATGGATGGCTTTAACAGAATGACACTTAAAATCTGCATTGGTACTCTAGTCCTTAGATAAAAACCACGATACTCTTCAGCCCAGTCGTGGGCAAGGATGGTAGATTTTAGTTACAACCTGGTTTCAGTTTTGGGCACAGGCTGATTAATCAGGCTGTATGTGGGAGAATCTGATTTCACTCCTGTGGAAAACTCAGGAACACAGTAGCAGCTGTGTTGTACATCAAACAGCATGACTAGGCATGGACACAGAAGAGCCAAAAAACACCCTTTAGCTTGCACTATATAAACCAAACCAAGTCAACAAGTGATATGACTAGTATTATAATGAGCTATTCATATTTGTTATTTTAAATGCTATAATAAGGTGTTCTGAACCAAAAGCAGTGCACTGCAATGTGGGAGATAGAACAACTGAAAATCTAGAATTCCAATGAATTCAAGTTTTTCTTAATTTTAAATTAAAATATTTATTGTTTGTTTCTGCAGTATTTTACCTCATCAGACATATTGCAACAGTGAGGCAGAAACAACAGAAAGAGCCTTCCTGTTGAGATTCAAGCCCTGCACTGACTCAAATCCAAAAGCAGACAAGGCTGCATGTGTCTCTCTCTCCACAATTTATTCCTCTGCTTATTCCTCTTGCTCTCTTATTGCTCTTACTTATTCCTTTTCTGGTCTCTCCATCCTGCCTATCTGAAATTTTACAGCTGTGCAGTTTTCCTGCTTTGCAACAACATTTAGCAATTCTCACGCTCCTAATTCTGGGATTTGAGAGAGACATCCTCACTTATTTATTTAACTGCAACCACAGAGAACCTGTGCTCCTTTAAGGAGCCTGTGATTGGGGTTTGAAGTTTGCTGTTATCTTCCCAAACAGCTGCATTTGCCACTGAATAGAACAAAACATTATTTCAGAGTAACATTATCTAATCTTATGCTTTTCTGCTGCACAGCAAAGCAAAGGAACAATCTTAATTCATAGTTTTTTGGGACATTCAGTGCTCTGACTCCCCTCAGAGAGCGGGTCTCTTGCTCTGCCTGTCAGGGTTCACACCATTACCTCTGCCCAAGGAACCCTGCTGGAAAGCATTCCTTCCTCCTTCCTATCCCTCAATCCCATCAGTCACCCAAACAGCCACAGGAGAGCTCTCTGCCACCACAATGCTGCTCTTTGACAGCCCAACTCAGCAAAGCCACAGGACTTTTGATCAGGATACCAGAGCACAGCCCCCTGCCTGCCCTGACCAAGCCACCTCAGCATCCCAACACAGGAAACATTGGAATATGAGTGGCACCAGAGCTGACCAATGCACACAATCCATGGGAATATCCCACAGAGAATAACTAGAAAGAAAAACCTCAACCAGCTTGAAAAGGTTACAGAGAGATGATGCACCATCAAGAATCAATCAGAAAGAACTGCACTACTATCATAGAAAGACAAAAAAAAATAAATCTAACACCCTAATATTTAAAAGCCACGTTTTAGATATTTGTCAAGCTTGGGAAATGACAGCCACATCCACTGAGAAAGAACATCATGTCCCAACTCCCACAGAGCACAGCCCAGCAGGAGCCACAGGAATCACGACTCTTCGTGCAGCCTCTCAGGAACAACAAGTTTCAGCAATAAGGGACCATCTCTCTTCTCTCCCCTCACCCAGCTCTCCAGAAACAACAGGAAATACTGCTTCAGGGTCCTCTGAGTCTCTGGATTTTCCAGAGCCACCTCGGAACACAAGTTTTCTTTGGTCACAACTACCCTTATGTAAAGCACTGAAGTTCTCAGCGCCACCTGATTTCAAACTGGCAGTTCTAAAAACCCAGTAAGGGGAGAAAAAACAAACCAGCCCAAATCCTTTTGGCTGAACACATCTGTAATCAGGACACAAATCCCAGAATCCCCAGATCAGTCAGGTGGGAAGGTTCCAACAAATACACAACTATTTCCATATGCTCAGTACATACAGAAATGGACATTAGATATTTTTCGGATGACTCTGATGTGCAACAAATGTCTGGGACTGCCCTTATGGTCCATTACTTCCAAGAATATGCCTTGCAGCCATTTGTTCTGGACTTCTGGGCTCGACCCCCTCAGCTCCTGTTCCTTTCCAGGAGTCAGGAACTGCCACTTCCTCAAGAGATGTTTGCCCCAGTTACAACGAACTGGATCTCTTCAGGCTTCCTAAATGCAAATGTGTTATTGCTGAACTCCATATAAACTAAATATCTCCTGGAACACGTAGTAAAATGGCACTGACTGGTCAGAAGACAGTGCTGTGTTTGTACAGCACTAGTGGGAATTTCCATATCACAAACCTCTTTTCTATATAATCTGCTCCACAGAATTGATTTTCTAATGTGGAAGACGGGATATCTGGGACAATTCCTCTATCAATGAGCCTTATAAATGAACAGCATTGCAAGCCCATGCTGTGCTCAGGTGAAGCACAAGGTATTACTTCCCCCAAGAGAATAACATTTATTTCTAATGCTTTTATTGATCTTCATGTTTGTTATTTGCCTGAATGCTGCTAAAACCATTGTATAAGCAAAGCAGCCTAAAGCTTAGAACATGCCAAAAGTCTTAATATGCTACATTACATCATCCCTGCTGATCAATATTTTCCTTTTAGCCACTGCTGGAAAAACATGCAGTTACCTCTCAGATACTTGAGTAACAATTCATTAGGATCAAGAGATATAGGCTTAACTGTTATGGATGTTCTTTTCATGCCAGTGAACATCAGCTTTTTTCTCTGCATTCAAAGGCTTTTATATCATCACTTGAGTGATGCCACTTGCCAGGTGACATACATATGAATGGTGATGATGTGCTTTTTCTCTGCTAACAGAGAACCCATATTAATCCTGAAAAATCTACGTGGTTCCAGAAAAATCAGAAATATGTAATAACAACTACTATGCAAGCACATTAAAATTTCAGGAAAACACAGTCTCTGGGGTTTTTTGAGCCCTTGAAAAACATCTGTTTTACTTCATTCTAGAGATGCAGGATTATTGGAGTTTTATTAGCAGATTTTTGGCTAATATCCAAACCTGATTCATCATAACAGCATTTCAGTATTATGCTTTGGGATTCTATTAATTTGAAGTTACACTGGCTTAAAAACAATGATAGTGAATTAGGCTGAGAGTATTTTAATTCCTTCTATCGACTGGGTTTTGCAGAATTGTGTGCAATAGAAAAACAGAGGGTGGAACTTGAGTTACTTCTACAAGGAATAAAACAAAATACTAAAAAAAATCAAATCTGTAAATCATTAAGTAAAGTCAACATGAGGAAAGAAGGAAAATTACACTTCTTAAGAACCACCCCAGAACATAATAGTTTATTTCCAACAAAAGCTGCTGTTCAATGAATATGCAAACTCACTTCCCAATGATCCAGTCTTTGTCAGCTCCATAAATCACAATAAAACATATGCAATGTATTTAAAATAAATGAAGAATTAAAGGATCCCTCGAAAGACAGATAATCCCTAGTTCAGAAGTGTTTTGGAAACTGATAACTTGTGTATGCCTGACTCCTCTCAATTCCCAGTGGTAATAATAGATTAATGCTAAATTCATTAATCAGTGGGAAAGACAATGGTGTTAGAAAAGAACTGTGTTGGGACTGCTGAATGAATGTTCACCACGGGGGGAGATTAATGTGTGGCCTCCACAATAAGCACCAAGGCAGTGATACTGCATTTATAAAACTGTCTGAACCTTTTTATTCCACAGCCTGCCTTGGAAATTAGAGTTGTAGTCACAAAACTGCAGAGTCCAGGGTAACTTTCCATGTTACAATCAGCATCTTGCCAAGGTACCAGTGCCTGACCAGCTTTGATCAGTCAGACCCTCACAATCTCCCCCTCACAGGAACAGACTTTCAAGTGCTTCAGTGGCAATTCCACAGTGTTTCTTAACTTGTCTGATTCCTTCTTTTATACCTATTCAGCATGCTCCCCATGCTGCTTAATTTTCCATTACAGCAAGGAATTTGTAATGAACGCTCAATAAACGCAACATTTCCCGCAGGTATCACTGCAAATCTTCCACTGCTTGACAGAACTGCCACGTAATGGTAAGAAGCAAGGGCAGTGGCTTTCAAAAATGGAAAGAAATATTAATTAACTGCATGAAGAACAAACCCAAGTAAAGCACAATTTGTCTGTCCCCAGATTCGCTGGCAGCCGGGTCAGGCTGAAAGCAGCAGGCAGGGCAGCAAGAGCAGGATCACACTGCAGAGACCCCAATTCTATTCTTGGCTCTGCCCTTCACCCAGCAAAGTGTCGAACCCAAAAGTTACACCATGTTTCTGCTTCAAATTCCTGAGGTAGAAACACACTTTGTGACCGCAGAGAGAGCACGAGGTGCAAGAGCAACACTTCCCATTGCTCCAACCTCAGCAAGGGTGTCGAGTACATTTGCAGTTCTGTGGACATGTTGAGGCACCTCAAGAACAGTGAGAAAGCTTTGTGGTCCTATCCAAGAACGGGATCAAAGTGCCTGATTTTCCAGTGACCCATTTTGTTAAGGACTGGGGGCACCAACTGAAGCTCAGTGTCAGTGTAAAGGAAAATCCGGTCCCAGTTTTTAAATTTCATGCAGTGGCTTCATTGAAAAGATCAGTTTTGACTTAAAATAATTCTTAGTCTCAAATGTCAGTGTTTGACCAATTAAACAGCACAGTCAAGTGACACCTTCCACAGACATCTGTGTTTTAATCTTGCTATTTTCAATTATATGAATTTAAACTTCTTAAGCCAGGGAATCATAGAAACCTGGAGATCAAACTGTCACCTAAGGGACTTCAAAAAGATTTGTAGATTTTGTGAGGCTCATTTGCCTTTTAGCCTTAAAACATTTACAGTACATCTTAATTACATTTCTCAACTATTTCCCAAAATTCTGAAGGTAAAAGAAATGTAGGTGTGCTGAGCTGCCTCCAAGAGCTGGTTTATAAAAAAGACTGAATATTTCCTAAAACATACAAGAACTATTTTAAGCTAAATTTCTCTCTAATGTTCAGGTGCCAAAGGGCAGCTAAGCTCTGCTTCATTCAGCATCCAAATTCCAACTCAGGGTGGTAACAGGACTCAGGCAGCAGCCTGAGACCCCCAAGGGATGATCACATTTGTGAGACCCCCAGGGGATGATCACATTTGTGAGAGATGATCACATTTGTGAGACCCTCAGGACAAGATCACATTTGTAGGACCCCCAGGAGATGATCACATTTGTGAGACCCCCAGGAGATGATCACATCTGTGAGACCCTCAGGACATGATCACATTTGAATCTCTGCTCTAAGGGCTTCACATAGAACTACTAAAAAACATTGAAAACTATGAAACCAACCCTTGAACCAGTGACTGAAATGCAGGTATCACCTTCCCAGGTATTGCCCAGGTGGCTGGTTGGATTTTCTTTATTTTTTTCTAATGGAAGAGAGGTTGTCACCTTAGTGACATGTATTTAGAAACTCGAGTCTTGGCACTAAAAGCTTTGGGATGAATCCAGCTCAGTTTACATCTGGGTTACAATAGATCTCTTTCTGTTTCTTCCTCTCCCAGATCACAGTTATTTCAGCTGCTTTGTTACAGAAGTAATAAAAAGGTTTACAGAAAACATAAAATTCAACTGAAAAGAAAAAGAGAATAAGCTACATCAGGAAAAGACTTAAAAAACGTTAACCCATAGCAAAAAGTAATTCAAACTAAACCAATTGCATAAAATTATTTACAAAGTTCTAATTGCTATAAATGAGGGAACAACTCATGACAGAAATTCCAATTACAAAAAGGAATTATCTGCTCCACAGCAACTAGTTGTGTGACATTTATAATACACAGGAAATCATAAAGCTTAATTATTTGAATTTTCCAGTGCTACAGATGCTGCATGGAAATCTAATCAAATAGATCCAGTAAGACTTACAGATGGTAGCCTACAAGCAGGGAATTTGCTGATCCATGCATTGTTTTCAAAGGAATTCATAATGACTTTTAAATAAAATGGGAATCAATCTTTATTTTAATGTGCTACGTTGTGAAAACACATTGCAAATCAAGAAAATATTTTCACCATGGTTTAACATCCTTAAATCTCTCAGGGTGAAAAATGGGATGTTTTTCTTGGTCTCAGAATATCTCTGCCAGAACATCATCACTTCTGTGGTGCATTTTTTACAAACTTAACTACAAAGGTATGTCTCTTGCATTAGGATTTTTTCCCAGAAATAAGAAAGGGAAGGTTCTTTTTATAACAGACTTCCTTCTTCCCTTTCTTTTCACCCACACCTCATATTCTTAAGTTTCTCAAATGATCCTTCACAAGTGAGGTCACAGGTTTTGGAAAAGTCCACGGATTCCTCAGTGACTTCTTTTACCTTTTGAACTTCCCAAATACATCATTATTCGCTATCTACAACTGTAAAATGAATTCACAGAAATTCCCAGCAACTTTGCAAGACTCAGCACACTGAGGAAACAGATTTTTACACTGAAGTCAAAGGTATGGAGGGGACATTCCTGTAAGATTTCAACAATTGTCATTGTTTGGTGAAAAGCATCACACAGGGAAAAAAACTTGCTGTATTTTCCAGAGGCACTTTACAAAGAGTTCACAGTCCATCTGAATTTTCTGAGGGGTTCTTCTAAGTGTGGCTGGATTGATGTATTAACTCCTCGAACTAAATCTCCTCTAATCTTCCAAGTGCTTGCTGTCTCTATGCTCTCTCTGGCAGGAGCCAATGAACTTTCCATCCTCCATTGGATACATCCAGTGCATGTCACTTAGTGAGAAAAAAATACACCCAGAACACGTGGTGTTGTTTTTGTTACTCCCTCAGCCCAAACGTGATTTGAAACAGGAAACAAAGAAACAAGAAACAGACCCCAAAAAATAAACAAATAAGAAAACCCCAAAGCAACACAACCCAAACAAAACAAACCAAACAAAACCGAAAAGAAGAAAGGCAGAAAAACCAGGGTGGTGATGGGTTGCAGGTTCCAGCCCCTGAATTACAGGGGTCATTGCCTGAACAACTCCAAACACCATCAGAGCATTCAGGGTTGAATGCAAACTGAATATTCATCCTCTCCCTCCCGAATGCATGTTTAAAATGCTGCCACTTGCCCAAACTCCTTGCAAAACCAAAAGCAACTTTGTGGGTCCTCCTAGTTTCCTTTATTGAGCCCTTGGGCTCAAATCTGTATCTGATTAAAAAAAAGTTATTTCAGCTTTCCTGCTCTCCTCTTGGAGCTCCATAACCTTGCAAAACACTTGCTGCTGGAGCAATCACAGTCGTATTTCTCTTCAGCTGTGGGTTGCTGTAAATGATTTGAAATGTTGCTTATGCTTTGAATTCACATTTCTGATACATTTGCTTTTCTGCCATAATGTCTGCTGTCACAAACAGTCTTTGGGTAGTGGTTTGGATCTCTCTAGTAATTCCCAGGTGGTATATTTAAATTATATTAACTGATTTAATAGTTCCTTCATTTGGGGCCTCTAATATGAAAACACTATATGTTTCAGGTATGGCAAGATTTTTTATCTAGATGGAAGTTTATTGCTCAGGACCAAATCTCTTGGATGAATTCTTTCGCCATCTCAGGTGTTTTAGGCAGAGACATATTCCAAAGAAGGGATAAATTAGGCAGATACCATCCACTCATCTCCAGACTGATGCTGGACTAGAACAGGTCATCACAAGGTGCAGAAACCACAACCTTGCCCATCTTCCTCAGAGTTGCCTCAGAATCAAGGACCTAGAAAGGACATTTTTGAGCCTTTATCCTGTAACTTGCACTAAGCAATACTTGGATCTTTCTTTTGCTCCATTTATTGCTGTTCCTTTCATTATCTTCATTAAAAGCTGGCTCTAATTAAGCTGCATGGCAATAAAGGCAAAACATGATCCCAGATCAATTGCTTGTGACGTGCTCTGTAAAACTCGAAAATATGTAGCATTTTACCCAGCATTATGCTGAGATTCCTGAGCACTAGAAAACATTTGGCAGATGAGCCTGGAGGCTTTGACACCAAATATCTCTGGTGTTTGCCATTGAATCTAAGTTAAAAGTCATTAGGCTGTGGACAGTAAGAGCTGAATTTTACCACTTGTCCTGTTTGTAGTTGCAGGACACTCACAAGGACAGATGAGCAAGGGAACCTCTTCTGAGTGCTACAAAGCCTTGACAACGAACATAATCAACTACCTAGAGCAGCAACATCCATGCATGATGTGACAATCACAGCAGGCCTCAAAGCAGAAGCAAAATAAAGATGAAAAATCCCTCCCAGGGAAAAGATTTTCACTGAGAATCTCTGTAAGAGAAGAGGAGGAACTCTGCTATTTCCTCTGAAGGTCAGCGAGTGCTCTGACTGTGGCAAACTTTCCAAAGAGCTCTCCCTGAAAGCAGCAGCTGCACATCCCATCTCCTGTGCTGCTGAGAAGCCTTTCTGTGCCAAATCCAGCAGCACTGAGTCTCTCAGGTGTCCTGTCCCACAGTAAATCACTGTCAGACAGTGACTTCCACTCCAGTTTCCCACTCACACAGCAAAAATCCTCCCTCCAGCAGCAACAGGAGAACTTGCTGGGAGGGTGACTGGCCCCTGGAATGCCCAGCAAACACTGATGACTTTGGACAATCGTGTCCTGTGGGAAAGAGAACCAGTTCCTTCTGCCTTGGGCCATCTGTGATTTCTCCTTGAAACCTTTGTGGCCTTTGAGAAGAACTTCCAAGTGGTAAAATTCTGATTTTACTTTGCAAAAATGAGACATTTCCCTTCCATTACCTGTTTCTAGAGCTGCACTCTCTCCAAACCCCTGCCAGGATTCCCTTCAGGCCACCATCTCCAGCATTCACTAAATTGCCAGCTGCCCTAAAGGCAAGCTCTTTATTGTCTTGATATGGAGAAGCTGTGCTAATTGTCACTAGCTTTGTCAACAAATGTCACAAAATAGTCTCCAGGACAAAAGAAAATTTACTGGAGGATCCTTTCAATGCAAGAAATGTTTCCTGGAGCTGTATAATGGGAAGTGTCACTCATGCCCTCTTATCTGATGTTTACCAGTTATCTGTTTACACCAAGGACAAGTGTATAACAAATCAATAGCAACCTTAAATCAAAGAGTAATTACACGAAGGGGAAAGGAAAAAAGGGAAAAAAAAATTAAAAAGTGAGGTGTTTCAAAACACTGTAATGCCAATGTAAGGATTTAATTGGAAAGTTAAAATCTCCCTTTACAAATTATTAAGTAACAATACTAATTCAAAATAGAAAGCTAATCAAGAGCAAGTAGAAGATGGTCTGTGGAGGTAGATCTAGGTAAGATCAATAAATGAGGAACAGCCACTCTGCCCATTTTCTTTACATGATCCTTCTCCTTCCCCAGGGCTGCCAGTTCCTCAATAAAATCCAAGTGCTGTGACTTTGGAGTCATCTCCCAGACAGTGTCACACAGCCCAAACCCCGAGGCCATGGGGTGGTGACACACTGCCATGGGAGGGAAGAAAACACAGTTATTCCTTTTCTCCTCATCCTCCCTTGCTGCTGATGTCCAGTGAAGTACAACTGAGTGAATTAATGCTTTCTGAGCGTAAGCTTCTCACCACCCACGTTATTTTGCTCAATATATTGAAATGAAATATAGCACCATCAGTCAAATATAACCATTTCAGTCACACTGGCAAACCCCTGTCACTGCCAACACCCTCCTCTGGGTAAGAACTCACACAGAGCAGAAGAGAACCTGAGCAAGGGATTTTGAGTTAAACCCTCACAAATGAGCCAAACACACGACAGGATTTTCCAGAAGGTACAAGAAGAATGAAAATGTGGGTTTTGTTCAGCTTTTTATTTTATAGATCTTCTTTATATTCCTTTCTAGTCATACCTCCACAAGATAAAAGCATAACAGGGTATTTGCACATTTCTCACAGTTCAAGTTCATGAGAATTATTATTTGCATCAATCACTGACGTTGCAAAACTATTTTGAGGAATGTGCCCTACAACCTGAATGTATATACCTTCATTTTTAAGAAGAGTAGAAAGAAAAACTCCTACTGGATATATCTGAGTGTAATACAACTTAAGGAAGTCTGGATGGAAAGCTGCAAATCTGCTACCCCAACTTCTTCCAGGGAAAGTTTGGGAGCTCACTATGAAGAATTCAAATAATTCAGGCTCTGGCTTTAATATTCTGATGCAGTTGGTGTGCAAACTGAAGCAGGAAAATACTATTTGGGGCCCATCAGATAGGTTATCAGCTGAAATGCTATCAGGAAAAATTGCCATATCAAATGCAATATCCCAGGGAATAAAATCAATGTGTGAAATGACTGAACTACAACATCAGAACAGACACACAGATTGATGGAGGAGAAATACCAGAAATCCCTCAGATTAGAGCTGCAAATTTAAACAGATTAAAATTGCTAAATCCTAATCCTCCCATCCCCTTATACAGTTAGCACACACTAGAAACAAAGCAAGACTTTGGATAGCTCAGGGTTTGAGGGTTTTTTTTCCCCCTTGTGTTTAGAAGCTGTTAGTATTTCCATAATTTTTGAGTTCATACTAACATTATTGGACATAACATAAATGAGTTTATGCTTTGGGACTCTTCTGTTACCTGAATTCTGCCAGTGAACAAATTCTAAAGGCCACTTGAAATAGTTTTTCTGTGTTCTGACTTGAAATGATATTTTTTTGGCCTACATCTCTTTTTTTTTTATTTGAGGTTACTGACTTACAGAGTAGTAAAATACTTATATATAGTAAAAATACAGATATTTTTAAGAAAAATAGACTTCTGATAGGATTATTTTCTTGTCATTTGAAGGAAAGAAGCTTTAAATTAATGTGGAAAACATGACCCCACTAGAGGTAAATTCGACTGACTTCCTTAGGACCACAATTTCAACCTTAAAAGTCAGGCACTCGAAAATTACAAATAACCAACACCCATAAGTGGGTTAAAATTGAAAAACACTGAGAGAGGTTCGAGTTCAGGGATAAGCATTTAATTTGATTTTGATCAGCAAGAGAGGAAGGAGAGCTGCACATCAGCTCTGGGAGTGTTCAACCACGAAATAAGAGCTGAGACAACCATTAGGGTCAGTTGAGTTTTGTTTAAAGTGAAAGCTTCAGAGCACCAATATGTCACCAGACTGCTTGAAAATAATGGCAAATCTCTCCCAGTGCCTAATCTTTCAGCCCTGCCAGCACTCAGAATTTAACAACACTGAAATGGGGAAAGAAAATACCGTCACCTTGTCATTCTGAAAGGGACCCATAATCAAAACCCTTCAAGTGGGTTCACAGAGAAGCAGCAACCCCACTAAAACAGGAGGCGAGCTCAGCTCGAAAAAAAAGAAATAAAAGAAAATACCTTTTGTCATCCCGCAAAGTAAAATACGAAATGGCACATTCCACATCTCCTGCAACACTTAGTCATTTCTTTTGGAATTGTCAGTAATTTATACTGCTTATTTCCAGCTCTGCCTGCAGCCTTACAGCCTCCCACTGGGAGTGTGGTAGGTCCCAAGCCCAGCGGGGTCAGGCTGGGTTAACTCTGGTGTGTAAGACCAGCTGCTACATTTTTACCCTGCATTTCAAAGGCAGGTAAAGCATTCCACAGTTTTATGAAGTCTTAGGAATAAGTCAGTCACCAGAAGATTATCCTCAGTGCTGTCTGTAGGATTCAAACACGTTCATTCCTTTGTTAATGTATTTATGACTTTATGGAATCAACACATGGCCACCACACTAAACACAGCATTTCTGTTTGCTTGTGACCAAAGTCTCCTTATCAGGACTGAATGACTAAATTACTTCTGCAGAATAAATAGGTTTCCAGTGAAAGCAAATAGATTTTGAAAGTTGCAACCACATATTTGGGCTCAAAAGTCAACAATAATTTAATGAAATGCACCACTAAACATAAATCCTGCAAAGGGCTGTGGAAAACCTCAACTTGGAGAAAGCAAGCCAAGGCACTGAGCTCATCATTCCTCTTCCAAAGTAGAACACATACTCACACATTTGCAGATTTGGGAACTCTAAGCATTATATCTATATATCTAACAAAACTGATAGTTCACCTATTTGTTACAGTTACAAAAATTCATAATGAATTTATGAATAATCAGTTTTCTTTATTTTAAAGCCCTTTGAAAGGAAGGCATGCCCCTCACCTCCTTCCCAAAGTTAGCTTTTTTATTGTTTTTAGTTTTCCTATTTACTCACATCAGAAAAAAGCACCAGGCAGGAGCAAATATGGATAAGCAGACACATTATTTGAAGAGACTGCAACAAGGAACGTGGTTGTAAAACTTCAGCTGATGTCACAGACTGCTCTGCCTTATCACACACAGGAATCATCAGCAAAATTCTCAGAAGACAATTGAATAGAAAGATAATTTGTACTCAGTTGGCTGATAAAACCAACAGAAAAGAAAGGTTATGAGTTTCTTTTACTTCCAAGGGTGAGGAGCCTGATTGCTTGAACAGCTCCCTGGGATCTACAGAAACTCTGCTGGTCACACAAATGTAAAAATAAGCACTCATTAAAATTATGGAGACAAACAGAACTCCCTTGGGGAGAATGGAAATAGGAGGGACTTTTGTCCCTGTGGTTACACAGAGTGGAAGGATGGCCCCAACTCCAGCAAATCTTCCAGAAAAATTGACTTAAAGAGGCAGAGATTTGCCTCACACTTAATTTTCTTGAGCTCTCAGGGAAACTGCTTTGACACGTGAGTGATCAGATAAACAGAAACTATGGTTTTCCAGGAAGAAGATAAGAGAGCCCTGGTGGGGAGTTATTAAGAATTTCTGAAATATGCTGAAACAGTATCTTCAATCTGAACACGATAAAGCTTTATCAGGGTGAACACTTCACAACTTCATTATAAACAACAATTTGTTTGAAGCTTCAGGCAAGGTATCAAACATCCCATACCCGTGCTGTCTGCTTAGTACTTCTGGCTACAGAAATTAGTTAACATCATATTGACTTAATCAAAATAATACAATTTAATTCCATGGTATTTTACATAATAATGGGCTGGCTACAGTTTTCCTGAGACAGAGCATGACATTTGCAAACTAAATTAATTTTTGTAGCACCTATAAACTGGTGAACACTTAATATGAAACATTAACCTTGGGTTGCAAACAGATCTTTTACATAATGCAACTTGCTCTATGCAATACCTTTATTCCCTGCATTAAATGAGTATAGCTGCTTGATGTCAGTGTTTATCCTTTGTGCAGTGTTCCAAGAGGCTCTGTTCAATTTATTTTCAGGGCAGACAAAATTACACTTGTTAATGATCTCCCATCTAACAGAAAAATTAATGTCTTTAGCTTTAAACTTGCTGGAAAGATTGTACTGCTCTGGTGGCTACACATCAAATTCTCAGGAATCCAAACTCTGACTAATCTGGTATCTATAAATGACCTCCCCAGGAATCCAACCTGTTCCAAAACATGAGAAGCATTCAAACAAATACCAACAAACTTTGGAGAGAGATACATCTCAGAAAAGAACCTTGCCCTGTTGATTAGGGATAAATGAGTTAAAAAATATGATAGTGCAGCCTACAGTCCACTGTAGAGAGAGCTGTGCTTGGGCTTAGCCTCAGAACTTAAGTGACATAAATTCCATCTTCCAGAGTATAATGAAATGCTCCTGTAAGGTTATAGAAGCAGAAATATCACTATTCCCTTCTTTTAATATTTTGAGATCAATTGTAATAGATTTTAAAATTACTACACTTAAAAGAGGGTATGGCAGGTAAGCCTTCCAGTTCATCTTAGAAGATTTGTGTTATTAGATTCTTTAAATCAGAAAAGTATTCAAACCTTGCTTCAGAGATATAATTATAATGGTCATTTAAATAAGTAAAGTTTTATGGTAGAAACAAGCAACAAAGAGTAGCTGCCTCTTCATCTCCTTTCTACTCTCTTGAACTGGGAGTAGGGACTTTCCTTGATGTTACAAGCCAGACAGTTTTTCAAAACTCCCCTTTTTTTTTGGAAGTTGTGATTAGGAAGCTTAAAAAAATGCTCACAGTTATAAGTTGGACTGACTACTAGAGAAATTAGGACTCTAAACCAATCTCTGCACTTCTGTCCAGGTTGTAGCATTTTGCAGCACTGGCTCATTCTTCAAGTTTTGTTATCCCATGGTGCAGGAATTCCTGGGCAGGAATCTAGACCAGCTTTTAGTGTACCAGGTTTAAGATGAAAACCAGACTGGTCACATCCTCATCAGTTTGGATAAAATAGCTCCGTGCTGCTACAAGTTCTTGACTAGAAATATTTGGTAGCAAACTCACAGGACTTGGCCAGTGGAAGAGGATATAAAAGATATCCAGAAAAAGAGGGGGAGAAAGGTTAACACCAGAAAAATGCAGAAAAGAAAGAGGATGGACGAGAGATGACAGAATGAAGAAAGAGTAAAGAAAATAAAAAGAGAGAGAAGTGCAAAATAAAAAAGGTGTTGCAGAGTTAATTAGAAGAGACACGGGAAGATGAACCAAGAGAACAAGAAGAGATGGAGAAGGGCAAGGAAACCAAAAGCAAAACCACAATGTGAATGAGGATCAGCTGTTAGACATCAGGGGGAGAGGGTGGACCATTTTCACAGTCCAGAGGCAAGAGTGAATTCCTTCAGGCAGCACAGCCGGGGAGGAGAAGGTGTTTGCCCAGGTCCAGGCATTTTGAAGGAAGGGCCACGTGGATGTGTCTGCCCAGGGCCCCACAGAGCCTGGGCACGAGTGCAAAAAACCCCAAACTGTCAGGCTGACAGATGCTCTGGGGGGGAAGATTTCTGCAAAGCTTTTTCAGCAGCAGAGTTTGCAGCCATTGCAATGACACACGGCTCCGTTGTGATTTTCCATCCGAAAGGAGGCAAAAGAAAATAAAAAAAAAAAAAGAAAGCTAAGGAAAACTCTCCCCTTCACTGGACAAGTGAGTCGAGCACAAAAATATTCCCAAGCAAATGACAGCTTTTTAGTTCATCTTTACATCAAACAGTGACAGCTGTTTGCATGACTCAGACAGATGATTCAGCTGGTGTTGTCCCCTCAGCTCACTCTGGAAAGGAGGGAAGGAGAGAAGCAGTTTATTTTTAAGTATGCTTTACTAGCAACATTTTTATGAGAAATCCTTTACAAGGCTTTCTTTCCTTGAGAGCTGAGGTCTTACTTAAAGTGAGCTGCAGAGATAAATAAGAGTAGATGGCTTCCGGGGAAGCTGGAGACAAAGCAGGAAGCCTTAAAGAACAGAAAGGAGATATTTTGAAAATCCAAGATGCTTTAATTCTACAAAGATCTTCTTATCAAGGACATGAACCAAAATATTTTATAACTAAATCTTTGAGGAAGCACATCACCTATCCCTCTGTGTTGATGAATATTTCAGATATAGGATTTTAATGTCAGTACTGAGTTTCCAAAGGGAGAGAGCACTGCCTGAAGGATAATCTATACAAGTAACAGCCCTCTCAGAAACACCAACATAACCTTCCACGAAGCAGGAAGGTATTCTATCTGGTTTACAGGGACACAGCTTAAGGCTAAAATGGTCATAAAATGGGTAAAAGTCAGAAAACTGGTCACCAGAAGGAAAAATAAAGGGCAATTAATTGTTTTTACTTTCTCTAGACACCTCAAAATGGAGATAGGAGACATCCATTTTTCCGTTCTCAAAGACTCCTTTCAGCTCTAGTATCACATCAAAATTCAGAACTCCAGAAAGTTTGGCCTCTGTTATCACAGTCCATTATTTCCATGGAAGAGTTCAACACGCTGTAAGGCATTCCCACAAATCCCTGCTCACTGCAAAGTACAGCAGAGAACAGATGGAATATCAGTTATTTCTGAATGGAAACTGTAACAATATCACAGAATCAGAGAACATGTCTACTCCAGTTGATAGCAAGGACAAAGGTAACAAAAGCTGCTTGCTCTGCTCCTGAAAACATCTTGATGACAAAGAAACTCTTAGAGAACAAGGTAAACGTATTCAGAGATGGTATCTCTATAAAATGTGCATGAAGAGTCCTGAAACATTTTTGTGGAAAATGCTACAGATTTTTCAACGAGAATAAACAGTAAAATTTACCCAAACTGGTTTCTATTTAAGTATAAAGTTCTGCATCTTAGACATTAGCTTGAATAATTGTGAATAAGTGTGAATAATCTTCATGCAAACAATCTGCCAGAGACAGTTTTAATCTGGGTTGGTTGAGGTTTTTTAACCCCGGGGTTTTTTTTACCCTCAGAACCTCAGCAATAGAGACATTAGTGCTTCATATATATATACATTATATATATATATATATAGTGCTAAAATACTCAGAAAATGGCAATGGATCCCTTCCACTCAGATCTCAAGCACATCAGGATTCCTCTTGCAGGGCAGTCATCCCAGTTAATGCAGAAATCCCAGTGCCCTCTTGGGATCAAATTGCCACAAGTGCCAGAGGATTTCGTGGCCTTTCCCACTTACCCTGGCCAGTTCTCAATGCTCTCCCAGCACCAATCCAGGAGCCTTGCCAGGGGCACAGGGATAAAAGCAGTGTCAGTTGGATATTCTTTTAAGCACTGGCTGGTAGTTTGCCATTTCATTTGTTGAGTGAGGCAGGCCATACTTTTGGTCTGGCATTTCCTTATTGTTTTTATTATCCAAATTACAGTGACAGCTCCTACTGCTTCACTTTTGGGAATTTATTCTGAAATTCTGAAGCGTGATCTAAGGTCTATCTCTGCAAAACAGACTTATTTTTCTTATACTCAGCAGGGTACAAACAAGACTGGAGAGATTAAAAACCCATATATTTTGCTTTGCTTTTCAGAGAGTCAAAGCTGAAAATAAAAATAAAACCAATTATGTAACACAAATGCTGAGGCTGGAATGAAGGAGCAGCTATTCCCATAGCACTCCAGCTTTTGCTGTTTCCATACTGTGTTCATGGGGAAGCAAAACATAAAAGAAGTGCCCTTAACTAAGCACAGAATTGAAATCAGTGCCAGATTTACAAGGAGTGAGGAACTGGAAGATGTGGATGAAAGGCCAGGTAGTTGCTGTGTTCTGTGCAGGAATATAAAGAAGGTCACTTGCTGTCCCTACCCATGTGGTCCTTGTGTACAAGCCCAGAAAAGGGATTTGTGGTGCTCAGAAATGGTATGTAAAGGAGGTGGGAGGAGAAAGAGCTGTTTGACCACAGCAGGGTGCAAATCTTCCTTTGTTAGAAAGCTCAGGAAGGCAGCAGTTCCCCCAAATCAAGAATTCACCCTATAAACAGTGTTTTGGAACAAAAATGGGCCACAACGTTCATTCTCCCATCCCCCAGAAAGAGACACTCCCAAGGCAGCAATGAAAATTTGCTCTGTGAAATTCCTTTTTATTTTCCCTCCTGTCCCTCCTCCAAATCATTAACAATAACTTTTTACTTCACAAATTCACAAATAATTGTTTACTCCCTGTCACTGGATTTCACTGGTTTTCTACAGCCTCACACCAAGCAGATTGTTTTCATGTTCTACCATCGAGAGCATCGAGAGATGTTTTAAACACAAAAGCCAGACCTCCTGCTCTGTACCTCCCTGAAGTACATCCCCCATGTTTTCTCAAACTACCCCAGCCAGTGATCATAGAATCCCCAAGTACTTCTCTGCCAGCAGTGCTGGGAGAGTGGATTAGGTGGCCCTCATTTCTTCCTCGGCTTTTTGCCCAGTCACAAGTTACAGTCTAAGCTGGAAGGAACAATTCCCAGCTCAGCAGGCAGTGGGAAGCCCTGTCATTACAGGGAACACTCTGTAATTCCTCAGCCTTTCAAGGCAGTTTGAAATTTGAAGCAGCACAGCTGCAGTAACCCCAGATCCTGGGTGACACGTCATTTTATCTGTTCCACACTTTCAGCAACTAAGAAACATCTTCTGAAACTGTGAACATGCAACCAAGAGCCACTGATGTGGTTTTCAGCAATCACTACGAGAAAAGACATCTTAAAAATTCACTAATAGCTTCAGAGATGAGGGAGAGAGTAGAATCCTACTGGGCAAAGTTCCTATGACTCATGAAACAGGCTCAGGCAGTTGTAATAGCTAAATAATTTCTGGCAATTCTTGATGAAGGAAGTCTTTCTGACAAGCTTGAAACAGCTTGGGCTCAGTTCTGTTATGGGGCAACTGAAATTATATTGCTTTTGTAGCTCTTGCAGCTGAATGCTGAGATGGCTGGAATGGTGCTGCCCAAGAACATGATGGTTGTGACTGTTTTGATCATCTCTAAACTGAAAATACCTCCTTTGATACTAAACTGAAAATTTCTAAGCCAGTCAACTGGCTTAGAGAAGGCTATTTCTGAACCATTTATGAGGTCTGCAGAAGGAAAGGGACCCAGGAAAAGTCAAACCCCACAGTGACACAGTTGCTTTAATTTAATTCTACTATTGACAACATTAGTTGGTGATAAGGACTAACTATTTGTACTGTAAGATTTGTATTGGTCAGCAGCCCTTGCACAATGACAGCCCTCACTGGACTGGCTTCTGCAACACAGAGAAGTGTTTCCATCCCAAGAAGTTTACAACCTAAATACATTCAAGAATTAAAAAATTCCCCATCAGCTGAACTGAGTAAAACACTAACAATTAATTTAATCTCTTAGATGCAGAAACAGGTGCAATTGGAAAATTAATTTTTCCATACTGGAAAAATTTTGACTCAGTTTTACATCAATATGAAAATGAAAAATTTAGAAGTGTTTAGGCAAGCACAAACCTACAGGTTATTCTGGAAACTCCTTACGTGAGGAGATATAGGGAGTTCACGATGCAAAAAGAAAACATAGTTCACAATATATTTAAATTTTAGTTCAGCATTTGGAGAAAAATAGGAGCTATCAAAGACCATTTCACTGGCTATTACAGATATCCTGCAAAATATTACATACATAGAGGGAATGGCACCACTGTTTCCACAGAAATATTCTATGTCTGCATCCATAGAGTCTGCAGGGAGAAAGTGATACAGTTTCACAGAGAAAGAGAATATCCAATTCACTCTGACTTGAAGGTAAATACAGGTCATCTCCCAGAGCTAAACATCTCAACATGGGGTCATTTATTTTTTTTTAAGAAAAGATAAAAGAAAAAAAAAGAAAATGTGATCTTGACTAGATTGGATGGTTGCAATAATCCATTCAGCTCCTTTGGGACAGACAACACCATATTTCTACTTTATCGATGAAAAACATATTCAGCTTATTTTTCTCTTCAGCAACCTTGTCCTTGCTCTTTGCTCCTTAAAATCAAATATTTGCAAATTTTGAATTTGGAACATGGAATCACCAACTAATCAATCAGCCTTTCCATCCCAGATCTCACCACCCTGAACATTACCCCACCCGAATCTCAGTGATTGTGCCTGTAGGGCTCCCACTGCCTTCCGAAAACACTACATGGAGTAGAAGAAACCACTCTTGTTTTGCCTCTGGCTTTCTATGTGAAACAAGTGCCCTGGTGAAATGCTGACAAAATCCTCTCATGTTTTCCAGCTTTGAAAAATTGTAGCACAATGATAATGTTGGAAGCACACAAGCAAAATACAGAGAGAGGTTTTTCGGTTTGTTTTGTTGGTTTGTTCTTTTTTTTTTTTTTTTTTTTTTACTTACTGCAATTTGAGCAGAGAACTGAATTGTTCCCTTCTGTGTAGAAACAGGACGAGGGAACAGGGAAATCTTATACATTTTGCTATATTGCCCCTAGATAGAAACCACACATAGAGGTTTCAGCCGTGCGGGACAGTAAATGTTGAAATTCCTCCTTGGGCAGCACAAACATGAGCATCACAGAGATGTTTGTAAGTTTGGATGTTTTCATGCTTTATATATGTCCTACACACTAAATTACACCAACTGTTATAAATCCTTTTCCTACTTTACTGCTGCACCACTGTGTTAGAGCACGGAGCAAACTCCTTCCCAAATAAACTCGCAGCAGCTCACGATCACTCCATGGATTCTCTGTCTTAAACCAAGCTTTAGCCATCTGTTCCTCTGCTAATTATGAATGCTACAGATATCCCCAACTACATTGCAGGGAAAAAAGTGATTAAAGTGCCTGCATTCTTTCTACAGGGCATCTCTGTGGTTTATCTCACATTAAAAGCAACACCACCCACCCAGCCCCAACACACACGAGTCCCACAGTGGGAAGACCACAGAAGTGCCCATGTTTAGAGCTCCTCAGCTGGCAACAAGCCAGTGGTGATGGCTTAGAGTCCAAAATGGGTTCTGTACACTCAGCAAGACAAACTTCACAGCTGTGCCCAGAGTCACCCACACATCTGAAGGGGGCTCACCAGGAGCTTTGCTCACAAGAGCTGCTCCTGCCCAGGTCAGGCTCACCCAGGTCCTGCTCAGCACACAACTCATTTTCAGTTGTACCCTCACTAAATCCCTTCCTTTTCTCCTCTCCCCCTGACCTTAACACCATCATCAACCAGGGATTTTGGAGCCCTCCTTAATGAAGTGGAACACAGCTTTCCTTGTCTGCCTTCTTCCCATTCTGTGTTTATAGATTCCTTACCCAGATTCCTACACACACAGACACGCATCACATTCTTAATTTCCTCTTTCTGTCGGGCATTTTCCATGAGGAGAAGCTGCTGGGCCTCAGGAAAGATTGTTTCAGCCATGATTTCTTACATAATGGAGCATGTCTCCATTTCAGCCACGACTCCTCTATCTGCATCCACTAAATTATCCAGCATTCATTGCCTATGACACAGATTGGGGCTTTTAAATGGTTTTTGGTATCAGTTTTTTTGTTCTGTTTTTAATTTCCTTGCACCTATAGTTTCTCCTTTTAAAAAATAACTGAAGAAAACACATTTATTCTCTCATTGCTCTCTCAGTAACTCCTAATTTCAGGGGAGCTTCAGCTTTAAAATCAGCCATGCCCTAAGGCTTGATCTCAGTATCTGATTTTACATCCACATATCACCTTAGTGAGTTCAAATTTTATAGACAACCTTGCACCATTCTGGATGGAACACACCAACTGCTCCATTCCTGATACATCAGGAGTGGTTTTGCCATGCTGGGGCAGGTTTCAAAATTGCTTCCTGTTTGCAGCTTCTTTCTTTGCTAATGGAAGCTGCAGCACAAGCCACATCTGTCTGTGATACTGTGATACTGCTGCCTGCTGTAATGGAATATTGCTTATTCTTGATTCCCTAGGGCCAGATTGTGCCATTGAAATGTGGATGGAAGTATCCCAACAGAAACTAATGCTAAGTTTGTGCAGTTGCTTAAAAAAAAATACTGATAGCAAAATATCGTGAAGTTGTTTGGATTTTTTTTCCCTTTATATACAGGGATAGGTCTATTTGTGATGCCATATGTTGCTTTACAAATGGAAGTTTCAATATATTTTAATATGGTTCTAAAATTGTTTATAGCTTTTCATGATGCTCAGAAATTGTTGTTCTATATCCATTAAAGTTTTTTGTATTGTGTTCAGTCTTCTTTTCTCTTTTACAGGGCATGCATTGCACCTGGATGGGAAATGCTGGCTCACAATCTCCAGGAGCACTATTTCCAGGGGAAAAGGATTACCTTTCATCTCAGGTTATAAGAAGTTCATTACAACTCCCAAAATCTTTGCTTTGCCAGGCATTTTAACATTTATTCAGATAAGACAGAAAGCTCTTCTTCATGAGAAGAGCAAAGGCTTTATAGAAGGAAGACTAGATATAAAAATAGATATCTGTGCCACGGAAGGATCATCATTTCAGTCCATCTTGCCTCATATTCCACTGAAAATAAACCCTTAAGTGTCCTGTTATATCCAACTTAACTTTGTTATATAAGCATGAAGAGACTAATAAATCCAGGGCCACTGATCTGAATCACCCTCTACTTCATTATGAGCAAACATATCTGGTTTACCAGTTTCCCTCATGCTGCACAACTGCAGTTCTGCACACAGCTGACAGAATGCAGTATTTTTCCAGTTTATATTTATTCTAATTAAATGTGGCAGGATTTCCTTTTGGATGCTGCTGTCCTGAGTGAACCATAATGTGGAGATTCATGGTTATGTTTAAGGAATAAGGCAGACAGTTCTGTATTTAATCCAATAATTATCCCCTGCTTACAGATATCCCTGCTGAATGCAGCACTCTGGCATTCTTTTATGTGAAACAATTTCTTTTTTAGACATATGAAACAAGTTTTAAAATGATCAGTGGATTTAAAAACCCTAAGAGTCACGAGTTTCACTAGATGTAGTTTAACTTAAAAATAAAGCAGATACAGGGAACCTGCTTTGCCTAATATCTCTGTTTTAACAGGAGATACCTAGTCCCCTTCCAACATGATATCAAACTAGAAAATCTTTACCTAGCATCAAATAAATAATAAATACATAACCAGTATAAAAGGATTGGTTATCTTGTCTTCATTTAGGAAAAAATGAATAAAATTTATCCCCTAGTATATAGGGGGTGAAGTTAATGTTATCCCACAGGAAATGAATCTGAGCCAATAACACTGCTGTCAGACATGGAAACATATATCCATGGGAACATATATCCATGGGAACATATATCCATGGGAAGAACAGACCTGTTCAGCCTTGTCTGGATTCCAGCACAGAGGAGAACTGTCCTGGGACACATGATATCAATTTTGGTGTTAGATCTGCCATTGGCTTGATGGATAACTCTGAATTTGCTCTATCCTCTGCTCCCGTATCCGTCTAATGTAGATATACATTCCTCAGGACGCCGGGATCAGGACTGGACAGCTCC
The DNA here is from genome assembly GCF_009829145.1 of Chiroxiphia lanceolata. Classification (NCBI taxonomy): domain Eukaryota; kingdom Metazoa; phylum Chordata; class Aves; order Passeriformes; family Pipridae; genus Chiroxiphia; species Chiroxiphia lanceolata. The sequence continues at coordinate 15,886,983 of NC_045651.1, forward strand.
TGACAGGCACGGCTGGATCCCCGAGAGGATTCAGCACCGGACAGCTCCTGACAGGCACGGCTGGATCCCCGAGAGGATTCAGCACCGGACAGCTCCTGGCAGGCACGGCTGGATCCCTGAGTGGATTCAGCACCGGACAGCTCCGGGCAGGCACGGCTGGATCCCTGAGTGGATTCAGCACTGGACAGCTCCTGGCAGGCACAGCCAGACCCCTCACCTCCATCATAACATTTCTGATTATCCACCAAGAAATGTCAGACTCAGAATCACATATTTGGAGTTGGAAGGGACCCACGAGGATCATGGAGTCCAACTCTCAAGTGAACGGCCCACACAGGGATCAAACCCGTGGCCCTGGTGTCAGTAGCCAGGCAGTTCTGAACTCTCTAAAACTGATTTTTATTAATATTTACCAATTGCAATCAGATTCTACCAAGAACCTTAACATCTTGAAATAAAACTATTCTAAAAACAACGTTTTCCACTCCCTTGAAGAAACAATTCAGCTTCATTTCTTCTTAACCCTGTAATTACAATTTTCAGCCTCTCTCTACTATTCACTAAAATTTAGACATCCCCCCCTCTGTTCCAGTGATTGCAGCTGCCTCTACCTTTCTACCTCGATCTTCTGTTCAGGTTCAAGTTCTCTAACTGCTACAACTTGAACAGAAAGTCAGAAAGGACTACATACAAACACTAGAAGACAGCACTGAAATGAATTTCTGAAAAGACAACTGAACACAGGGAAGGAAGGATGAAGACAGATCTCCAAGGTAAAAAACCACATAAAAATTATGCTGTGCAATTTGAAATGAAACTGTATACACAGCTGAATTTCCTGATTAGACAATTCCAAAGCATAGACAGACAAGTATCACCGCCTCTATCAATCCCAGTGTTAGCCAGAATTCAGCTCTAAGCCATGATATATTGAAAACTTTTTCAAAAAACCAATCTGAATATAGTTACTCTAAGAGTAATTTTTAATAAAGTATTTTTCTATCTACCCAGCAGAAAGCAATCAGTGAAGTGAATTTATGACACAAAGTTCATTAAGAGGACAGCGAAGATCGCAGAATTAATTGATGCCCCCGTGTACCTATTTAATGAGAATGATTTTCTGTTACCCTGGATTACAAACCAAGCCATAGAAGTGACAGATAAAGACCAATCTACTCCCTGCCAAAGCCTCTATTCAGCAGCTTAGCAATTTATCTGTAAACTGAATTTTGAATCATATCTTAGCCTTGAAACTCATTAGACATTAGATGTTCAGTCCAAATCTGTAATTCAATTTTCAGCTGCCAACCTGCAACAGCAAATCCCCCAGTGCCAAGTGCTGGAGTTATCCACCTGATCTCAGACTACTCACTTGAGCTGAGACTTGGTAACTTAGCAGCAAAAAGCCCTCCTTAAAGCTGGAAGAATGAAGTGTTGGAAGTACAGCAAATCACACTGGAGGCAGCAGCATCACCTTAACTGTGCTCTGTTTCAACTTCACTTTCTTTCTTCTTTTTGGTTGGAAATGATAAAATGTATACTTTGTAGACTGTGGGTGTTTGATTTTCAGATAGTTTGATTCCTCCAGGGACTTCAAGGGAGCTGCTTCTATTTATGCTGGTCAGACAGCTGATCTTTCAGTGTTTTCCAATTCCACAGTGTCCTTCAAAAGCCAAAGAGAACTGTTTAATCCAACATGTACAGTTGGTCTTTGTGTAAGAGAACAGGAAGATGAGGAACACGAGAATCAAATTCAGGCCTCACTAAAGTCTGTGAGAATTTGGTCATGAGCTTCAACACAATCAAGACTTCACCCCAGCTCCTTTGGGTAAATCTCATTTTTGGTTACATAAGGAAAGAAATAATCAAACAGTCTTTGAATAAACAGATGTTATCTTAAAGAAAAAAGTTTTCATATCCTCGATGTAATATTTGAGCTTCATTTTCCTCATGAAGTCCTACCTCTTGTAAAAGCAGCTCAGCTGTTCCACCCCAGACAATCATGCATTTTATCCTCAAAAAATTGATAAAGACAAACTGACTGGAATTACACATCTCTAGCCCCTGTGGTTAAAATCATTCATATAAAGTAAATAGTTAAAATATTTGAGACCAAAAAAAAAACAAAAAAAACCACAAAAAACCAACAAAAAAAGGCAATAATCTCCCTGATGATCAAAACTAGCTATCATAACTAGGCTTTAACTTAAGCTTTTGACCCTTGAGAATAATGAGCCTGTTTTTCTCCACCCTAATCCTGGACAATTTACCTGAAATAAAACTGGTACCCTTTGCCCATGGATACCTGAGCCTGAGAACAGCTGTTACTCCATCAGACATCAGAACTCAGCCTCCTAGGACGACTTTCAATTCCATTTTATATTACACTGACATGGTTTGATGTGATGTATGGCTCATTTGTGGTTTTTTTCCTTTTATGACAGTGAATTTCCCATGAATCTGAGAAAATTACAATTTAAATTTGGATTAAAACAAACCTCTATGGAAAAAAAATCCTACTGAAGGGGAACAGGACAGGGACAAGCAGTAGAATACAAGAATGGTTACTCTAAAAATGCATAAAACATGTTAGTGAAAACTTTGAATCCACAGAATTTCATGGCAGGGATATGATTTGTGAGTGCAGTCTACAGAACACTTCTGTAAGTGAGGAAACTATTAAAGTTATCATTTGAAACACATAATACAGAAACTCACACCCTACTTTGGTACTTAACTTTAGAGTCTCAGGAAATTCCTAGGGAAGCTGGATAAGAGTCAGTTAATTACAAAAAGCTGGCTCTCTGTACCTTCCAAGTTAATTATTCTGACATAAATGCCATTATTTCCCCCCTTTTCCACTGCAGAAAGCAAGTGTCAAATTTGAGAAGGGGTTTTTTAGTGAACATATCTCTCCTGCTTGTAAGAAGCTGATTATGCACTACATTTGCCCAGATTCAGTCTCATGTGTTGCTGTTCTTTTAAATTTCATGCAAGTACCTCTCAGCTGTATTTTTTGATCACATTTATATTCCAGCCCTGTCCCTCTGTTGAGTGAGAATTGCTGGAAGAGAACCTATGTCTAAGATAGACTTATAAATCACATTTTGACTCTGTTGTACTTCAGATCCAGGGGAATAACACACACACCCAGTGTTCACCTTCAATTAAAGCTCAAGGTGGGCTTGGAATGAAAATCTCCAGGGAAGGCAGCCTGAGGTGCCTGTGTCCTGTCACATAACCCAGACACTTCCCTCACTGGTACATCCCTGATTTAGCCAGCAGGTTTTTTCCAAGTGTACTGTCACCCTCCTTAGGACTACAGATAATTAGCATGGTTTCTCCAGGAATATATGGATTGGATGGACCAACAACTGCATCACAGGAAAACTTGTGCCTGCATTTCAGGTGAAGAAAGTAGAAGAAGTGATGTTCTGCTAATAGACTGTTGGCAGAAAAAAGCTTCATTCTGCCTGTAGATCTAAAGAGAACGTAGAAAAAAGAAAATGCGATTTCAAAATAAGTAGTTTCCCCTTCTGGTGGATTGGGGATAAGTTGAAATTGGAGAAGTCCTTGGCAGTGAGATGCCACTGAAGGGTGGATCTGCCAGGGAAGGGGCAGCAGAAAGAACCCAATCTGCAGAAATGACCTGGGAGCTCAAAAACCCCAAAGGATTGAGGGATACTTGGGTGTCACAGATCAGGTTCCACCCCAGGTATGGACATGGAGCAAGACAACCTCCAGTGAGGGGCTTTAAACCTCATGACACGTGTGACATAAAAATCCAAGGCCTTTAGAACCCCCAGATCCAGGTTCTTTATGACAGTTTACTATATCTGAATATTTTTTGTTAACATACAAGCTACATATTGAAAATGAAGTGCTCATTAAGACAACTTTTAAAACATACCTGTGGGTGGAGTAATAACCTTAACCCTAAAGTCAGCAATAAGGTTATTTTTGTCACCAATTATCTACTTGTTTTTTTATCTCAACTTCACTCAATGCAGGTTTTGCTGCCCTTTTTTCTGTAAATATTCTGAAGCAGATCTACTCTTACACAATTACCTTTGTGTGGGGTAAACTAATAGACCATATTGTTTTAAAACAGGCTCTTTTTTTCCTATGAAGCTGGAAGGCTTTTGGATCACCAACTCCACAAAAATTTGTCTTTCTTGAGTTTAACTGATCAGAAGTGCTCACAATATTCATAATTAAGTATTCACTCCTACACGTTGTACATTTTTATTTCATCAACAGAACCAGAAATCTTTCATTTTCTGACTTCTAGAATATATTTGCTCTCCTCAGAGCAGCATTACTTTTGTAACTTAGATAACTCTGCAAATCAATGGAAGTACACAGGTTTTCCCTCTCATCTATTTCAAGCTGAGCTGCTGGGACCCAGAATAAATTTGTGTTAGCTCTCAATTCCGTGACCTTCCACTTTGTACTTTTAAATTTCATTTCATTTCTATTACTTGAGTTCTCAAGGTCTTCCAGTTCTGCCTGCTTGGTATTCCAGCCCTCCTCAGCACTGGTCATGTTTTCCAACTCCCTGCTATCAGGTTTCACTACCACACTTCTAATTTGGGGCTAAACAAATCAGAGAAAGGTAAGGGCCAACAAGGGGGAAGAAGTGTGAAGAGCCAACCCAAAGGACAAAAACTCATCAGTGGCAAAGCTGGAACAAAATAAAACCCTCCAGTTCCTAATCCTGTATTTGCTTTGTCACCTCTGATCAGGTGTGAGGAGGAATTTGCAGGCTCAGAAAGGGGATGTATATTAATAACTAACAAAATTGGAGGGGATGGTAGTCTCTGACCAATCTGGGAAATCTAACATCTAATCTACTTATAACCATCATCAGCACGAAGAGTTATATATAAATATATATAACTATTTAGCCAGCAAGTGTGAGCAACGTTTCCACACAGATGCTGACATTTCATGCCTTGCTTCTTAGGCATCCACAGCCTCAAAGCGTCTCCAGGCATAAAAATGCAGGGGGTTTTAACATGATAGCCTGAACTGAAACTCTGTAAGCAATAAAATTTTGAGAAACAGCTTAGTTAATGCTCAGAACGTGGGCTGGCAGCCTGCCATGCATAAGCAGGCACTGAAACCACAGCTCATGCCAAGCTTTCAACTTCATGGAAATTCCTTGTGTGGTTTGTACTGGATCCTCTTAGTTCATTTTACTTTTTTCTTCCCTTTTGCAGTTTAATCCGTGGCTAGTTGAACTTATTACCTTTTTATATGTAAGCATTAATAATGTAATAGACATAAGTCCAAGTAGAAGTAATAGAATTAGTCTGTTCATATAATTTTGATTAAAGGCAGATCTAACACTAAAAGGACACTTATTCTGTGCCAAGACTTTATGAACACGAGATGCTGCAGTGTTACAATAACATGTGTGGCTATTTGCATAAAAATAAATGTTTCTAAGACTTATAAAAATTCACTCCACATTCAGCTGCCAAATCTGCTCTGAAGGTTTTACTCCTTTGGCTCCTCTCAAGCCAAAGGATCCCTCTCAACAGATTTGATCCAAAGATTGAGGCCTCCATATTTAGGTTCCTGATATCAGAAGGTCTAATTTGACTCTCATCTCTCTCATGTCTGTTTTTCCAAGCCTCAAATCTGCACAAGGGAAATAGCTGCAGGTCCTCCCTGGAGACTGTGCTTAGCTTATTTTTTTCTTTCTCTAGTAATAATTCCATTGATTTAATTTTTACTTTTAGAAACTTACTAGTCAGTAACTTAAATATGTATCAAGTCACATTCAATATATGGATTAGGTGCATAATAAATTTCATATTACCACAGATCCTGAGCTCTGTCCTTTCTTATTTACAGCTTCAACATGCAGTTGTGAGGAAGACAAATATTATTATCCCCAGCTTTAAAATGGAACTTAAGACAGAGCTAAGATTTTGTCATTTGCCACATAGAAAGTCCATAGAAAGACAAGCAAAAAGAGGTGGAAGACAGATTGGAATATCAGGTTCAGATTGCACTGAAAGCTTATTAATACAACAGACATTACACCATTAGTGATGCTGGGCAGATGTACAATATACAAGATTTTCAACTGCAAGTGTTTCACAACAGGTCAGTCACATGAGTCTTACTATTTATTATAAGCTCTGCTTGTTTTTAAAAATGGAGGACTTGAAAAAAATCAGCAAATTGTGTTCAAACCGTGTGAAAAGATTGTATTGTAAAGTATTGTTTTAAACAGACCCCTTGAGGCCTTTGGGAAATGATGACAGGTCTGCATTTCACACTATTAAATTCAGTCAGATTCAGAAATTTAGCCTGATTCTAAGGCTGTAATGCAGCCTGAGGGGGGATTTCTGTGCTCTCTTTTCACAGACTGTAATGACTTCTGGGCCAATAAGTGCAACTACCACGCTGCCTTTGCCCAGAAGAAATATGGGTCACAGTAAGAAAATCAATCAATAGCTGTCCTCTCAAATCAGGCCATATTGGCCCATAGCTCAATAAGGCTGACCTACCAATTGATTTTAACAAGAATAACTAAAAAAGTTGAGAGAAATTCAATTTAAAATTTTATATTCCATTACACATCACCTGTAAAAAAACCCTACCCAGCACTGCAACATTAGGCCAGATTTCTGTGCACATCTGGGTGTGCAGATGTTTGTGCTGACACAGAGTTTAAAGTGGCCACACCCAAAGCCATCAAATCTTAGCCCCACACCTTCAGTTTTTCTCCCACTGTGCAGAAGGGCACAGTTATGTCAATATTAGTGCAAATACATTTATGTAATGTGAGGAAATTCAGAAAGCAACTGAAGGTAATTATGGTAATTACTGCAACCTCATTTACAAGGTATGAAGCTTCTGCCCTGTAGCAGCTGCAGTGTCAGAGCCAAGAAGGTTTGAAATGAAACACTTCTCTACTCCCTCCTCCTGTGCAAAGCCCACACCAAGAACCTCATCTAGTCACGATGTGTGTAAAGCTACAGTTTGGGAAGGAGGGCAAAAAGGGAAGATAATTTTCCTGCAAGTCAACAATTATGGTTGAAATGCTGGTCGACTCCACCCCCAGCAGTTAATACTGTTATGATGCATCTCCCCAACATTTTAAGAGATGTTTTAACAAATATTTTAACAACCTGTCACCAACACAGCACAAAGCAAGGACCAGATTTCTCCTAATAACAGCTCTGCATGCAAGAAGGGCTGTCTCTGCCATACCTGCTATGTTGGCAGCAACTCTGCCAATGGACACAGAACCTCTCACACAAGATTATGATCCAGGAAATCATTTTGGTTGAAGACACATTTTTAAGAGCTTAACTACATATGCAAGCTTTTTATATTTTCATTTTGGAAAAAGCTTAATAGGAGATGATTAGTAGTCTCTGTTAATTTGCCCCATAAAAGGTTTAATGAATAATCATATGCATTTGTAACATTCTAGTTTTGAAGTAATTAAATTAAACCATTAAGACAGCTGGATTGAAAGATAGCTAAACTTTGCATGAACTTTATATTATTTCCTTTTCTTGGTAGGCCACTGGTTAAGTTTGGTTTTTCTTTTCCAAAAAATGATTCTTCCTATAAAAGAGAGTTTTGGGGCTTTATGCAGGTTTTTAACATTTTCAGAAAGTCTAGAAAAGCATTCCCAGTTGTGACACCTCAAAACATGAGATATTCTTTGTAAACATCTTCCAGAGGAACAAGAATAATTTCTCTGAAAGAGGATGAGAAGTTTCAAGGACTCCAGGTTTAAAAAAAAGGAAGAGGGAAGTGGAAAACATAAAAGTAAGATAAGGAGGGAAGCAGAAAACATAAAAAATTACATAAAAATAGTTAAAAACTTTAAGGTGTGGGATTAATACAAGGCCTCCATTTGGAAGGAGACTGTTGAAAGATGTCCCTTGCTATAAATCTGTCTCCAGTTAAAAGTGTTTCCAGATTAATTTTTCAGTCCTTCATTCCATTTATCACTTTCAAATGCTGCCAAATTCTCACATCAAGTTGGATTCAGAAATTACCAAGTGAAATCCTTAACCTGAGTTCCCCGGGAGACTAAACCAGATATGGGCAAAGATTCCCTTGGAGTATGGTAAAAATCCAGGCATACATATTAACTGTAGAATCCCCTTTTCCAGACACCTATTACAGGAGAACTCCACAGTCCCAGGAGGTGGATGTGTCATCACAGGGACTGCACAGGAATACACACCCTGAGAGAGCTGGGGATCCCATTGCTAAGGCCATACCTTGTTATACTGGGATTCAGAGCAGCATTTCTAAGACACAGAGATGACCACAACCACAGCAGAATGTAGAGAGCATAAGCAAGGCAGAGACCCATTGCATTTAACTCTAATACTTTTACTTCCTCCTCAAAAAGTCAAACACAGTGTTAAGATCACAGAGACAAGCAGAGCATCAAAGTTTGACTTGTTAATATACCACAAATGGCCAGGTATTCCTAAACAAACAGATCCTTACAGAGTAGTACCATCAGAACTGCCAGCCAGCTCTACTCTTCCCTTTCCTAGAGTCACACTGAGCTCATAAACATTACCTTGCCCATAAACAATGCATTTCCCTTTCTGCCATCATTGACATAATACCCATGACTGTATTCAAACAAGAGGAAGTCAAGATTTAATTTTAATGTCATAACACATCTTGAAGTCACCCCTATTTTCCAGACTGAAAGAGAAAACCCCAAGCCAAAGCATTGCTTCCTCCAAGCCTATACCAGCCTCGAAGATCTCCACAAGCAGAAATGACAATAAAAGCTGCAGGCAAAAAAAGCTTCACTGTTTACCACCTTGTGGCTTGAACTGGTAAGTATTCCTTTCTTATACACCCCCCCCCCCCCATTCCATCCCTTTGCAGTTAATCAGCCTTTAAGCATCAAGCACAGAAACTTCACTCAAAGTTCCTCCCCAGAGGAAAATTGAAGACCATAAGCTCACAGGGAGACTGACACAGAGCCCAAGCTGCCCCAGTCGATGGGGTGATCAGGGATGCCAGGACTGCCTGTCCAGCTCCCAAACAGTTCTGAACATCCTTCACACAAGCAGCAACCGGTTGCCCAAAGCTGCATCTCTCTTCTACCCGCAGCTTCCCAAAGCCAGCAGGAAGGACGCAATGGAACGAACAAGAAGCATGCGGCAAACGGAGAAGTACTTACATCCCTGAATTTGTTCCAGTACTTGTCCTTATCGTACTGCGAGACGGTGCTCAGCCATTTGTCGTTGTCCAGGAAATTGCCATGATTGCTGTTACTCGTGATGATTTCAGGATGCCGGCTCTCCGCTTGCAGGAAGCACCAGGCAGCGATCAGCAGCACCCCCGACATCTGCAAGGAGAGGAGAGGAGCGGGGATGAGCGGAGGGGAGCGGAGAGGGGCGGCGGCTCCCCGGGCAGGGAAGTTTAGAGGGGACCCAAGTTGGGGCCAGTCGCCCCCCACGGTCCTCGCCAACTTCTGGCTGCGGAGCTGCCGCGTCCGCCGAGACCCCGCCGCGCCCGCCCAGCGCGGAGGGGCGGGGAACAGCGTCAGTAATAACGATAATAATAACAATAATAAAAACAGAAATAGACCAGGTCCCTGGGGCCGGGCGGGGACCCGCAAGGTGGTAGGGAGCCGCAGCCAAGCCAAGCCAGCGCTGGCCCCGCGAAGTTTGGCTGCCAGGGCGAGAGGAAGCTCCTACCTCCGGGCAGCGCCGCCGGCCGGGGCTCCCGGCACCGTGCGCGGATGCTGCTGCTCCTTCTGCTCTTCCTCCCGCTGCCGCCGCTCCGCTGTGCGGTGCCGCTGCTCGGCGGCGGTCCCGGAGCCGCTGTCCCCGCTGTCCCCGCTGTCTGTCCCCGCTGTCTGTCCCCGCTGTCCCCGCTCTGTGTCCCCGCTCTGTGTCCCCGCTGTCCCCTCTCCCCGTCCCCGCTCTCTCTCCTCGCGCCGCCGCCTCCCGCCGGGTCCGCGCGTGCGGGTGCGCGCGGGGCGGGCGCGGCCGGGCTCTGGCGCCCCCTGCCGGCCGAGCGGGGCCGGGCAGCCCGGGGAGGGGACGGGGGGGGACGGGCGGGAGAGCGGGAGTGAGGGAATGAGGGATGGGATGAGGGATGAGGGGATGAGGGGTGAGGGGATGAGGGGGTGAGGGGATGAGGGATGAGGGGAGTGAAGGGATGAGGGATGAGGGATGAGGGGATGAGGAGGTGAGGGGATGAGGGAATGAGGGAATGAGGGTGATGCCTTAAGACCCTTTCAGTTTTTTTGACTTTGCTAATTTTATAAGCTTTATACGTAATTATAGTAGAAGTAGATTTTAGAAGCAGCTATGTTGTATTCCTCACCCTTTAGCACCCTTTAATTTATACATTCCTCAACCCTCTTACCCCGTTCCATGTACCCCATATCAATCCTACCCCTGAATTCAGCAGAAATGTTTAGTCTCTTGTCAAGGCAAGGCCTATGCTGTTTGGGGAACACTTATATCTTGGCCTGAACAACAGAACAGAGTCAAGAACTAGGTGACCATGTACCCTTCGTGCTCTGAGGATGATGAGAATGATGAAGTGGATGGTCCCAAAAAGTCCCCAGACCCAATTCTAAGGGGGTGGGCCCGGGGCGAACCAGAGCAAAGGTTACGGGGTGGACACACTTGGGATTGGACGGATGGTATTATAAAATGTAACATCTCAGGCACAGAGGGCACTGCGTCTTGTAACATCTATTACCTTGGCACAATTAAACACTTTCCTTATCTCACCCTCAATTGACTGCTCCTGAGTTTTTCTTTAGCACCAGCTGAGCAGGCATCAAGGGGATGAGGGGAGTGAGGGGATGAGGCAAGTGAGGGGTTGAGGGGAGTGAGGGGAGTGAGGGGTTGAGGGGAGTGAGGGGAGTGAGGGGATGAGGGGTGAGGGGTGAGGGGAGTGAGGGGATGCGGGGATGAGGGGAGTGAAGGGATGAGGGGAGTGAGGGGATGAGGGATGAGGGGAGTGACGGGATGAGGCGAGTGAGGGGCGGGAGGAGAGTGAGGGGACGATGAAATGAGGGGACTGAGGGGAGGGAGGGGAGGGAGGGATGTGAGAGAAGTGAGTGAGGGGGCGGGAGGGAGCCTGGGGAAGAGGTGTGAGGGATCCTGAGGAGGGGGCTCTGAGGAAACATATACATATGTCGCAGAATCACAGAATATGCTGGAAGGGACCCACAAGGATCATCGATTCTGACCCTTAGCCCTGCACAGGACTAACCCCAAGAATCACACCCTGTGCCTGAGGGCATTGTCCAAATTCTCCTTGAGCTCTATCAGCCTTGGTGCTGTGACCACTTCCCCATTCCAGCACTTAACCATCCTCCAGGGGAGAACCTTTTCCTGAGATCCAACCTGACCCTGCCCTGACACAGCTCCAGGCCATTCCCTGGTCCTGTCTCTGGTCCCCCAGAGCAGAGCTCAGTCCCTGCCCCCCTCTGCCTCTGCCAGGAAGGTGTAACTGCAGTGAGGTCTCCCCTCAGTCTCCTCCATCTGAACACACCAAGTGCCCTCAGTGTCCTCACACAGCTTCAAATCAAGGCCCGTCACCGATGTCGGAAGAATATAAATATAATTATCTCAAAGAAGGGTGTCAAAGGATGGTGCCAGACTCTTTTCAGTGGTGCCCAGCAACAGGATGTGGAGCAATGGCCATAAACTAAAACACTTAAGTCCCACCTCAACATGAGGAAGAACTTTTTTATGTTGGGAGTAGAAGAGCACTGGAACAGCTGCCCAGGGAGGGCATGGAGTTTCCTTGTCTGGAGACATTATAAACTCACCTGGACGTGATCCTGTGTCACTTGCTCCATGTGACCCTGCCTTGGCAGTGGGGTTGGACTGGATGATCTCCAGAGATCACTTCCAACCACAACTATCCTGTGATTCTGTGAAATCTGGAAAGGATGTCTGTGAAGGTACCTGGAGAGAAGGTCTTTGAGGAATCCTGGTGAGAACGTCTGTGAGGAATCCTGGGGAGGAGGTCTGTGAGTTTGCCTTGGGATGGTGTCTGTGAGGATACCTGGGGACAGCCTCTTGAGAGAGATCATCAGTGAAATCTTCACTACCACTGCAGTCTGAAGAGACATAGAAGTGGCCTTAAAAACATAACCCCCCCCATCAAGCCCCAGCTTTTACAAGCCCTTGGTAGGGTATGACTGTCTTGAGTCAATCATTTTACAATTTACAGAAGCAATGACATTTCCAAGGCCTGGAGGTCATCTCAGGTTTCTTTAGGGAAGAAACTCCTCTCCCTGGGTCAGCACATCCCATTCCATCAAGAGGTTCTGGACCCACATCAGAGAATGACACTGGGCACTGCACAGGGGAAAACCAGCTGCCATTGTCAAAAATGGGAAGGAAACACATGGAGGGAGCTACATTCTGGTGTGGGAACGTGGGTGAAAGGAGGAGAAAGGAGGAGACCTTCGCCAGCAAGAGAAAAGAAAGTTCTCCATTGTCAACAGAGGAGGTGGGAGGGAGGGACTGGGTTTGGGGGTGCCTGTTCTGCCCATCCCCAAAAATTGTGAGGAAGGCATTCTTCTTCCTTTTACTTCTGAGCATCTCAAGGGTTAGGAAAGAAGGTCATTTCACACCCACAATTAATTTTTAAAATGTGGAGGGAGGGTCTCATTGAGGGTCTCATTCTCTGCACATGATGGAAAACTCATCCCCTGCTCTTTGAGATGATGCTCAAAAATGAGGATGTGTACTTTTGCTGGTCATTTTAAGTACAGCTGTGACTACTGTTCCATATGACATTTTTCAAATACGGTTCATTAAACTGTCATGTAAATACTGCCTTTTCTCTCCAAGAAAACTGTCAACAAGGTTAATTCCGCATTTCCAGCCAGACACATTAGGCATTTCTTTAGTAACACAGAAAGGGGTCATGTTTATTCATTTTTTACTGCTACATCTGAGCACTGAACTCAGTATACAGATCTATTCCTAGATCTGCTTTTAAATATCATTCCCAAATGTCATGTAACCACAATAAAAGCCTCTGGGATTGAAAAACAAAACAAAACAAAACAGGGAGGTTTTATTAATTTTAGCAGCAGAGAACAAACATATGCATGTAAGTACCCCACTCTGCATCCTCCCCTTGGTGCACATAGAATCTAATGAAAGCTGTGTGGCTGCAGGAGGGCAAAATATAACCCAATAAAAGCAACAAATAGAAGAAATCCAAACCAAAGCCCTGCAGGTTTGGATGTAAATCCTCATCTAAAGGCCTTGTTCCACCCTCCCTCCTGTGCTGGACTGTACCACCGTGCTGATGGTGGTCCAGGGTACATGTTCCTCTCAAACCTCTCTCTGTTTTGCTCAGACCATCCTATAATGTGATAATTTCAGTGGCAGATAAGGTTTATATGACTTCCAACTGTCAGGGTCAACACAAGCTTTCTCCTTTCTTACTTAGATTAACTGTGCAGTTTATTCTGCATGGGCCTTTTCTGCAAAGCTTTTAACAATAGAGAATTTGTCTCTTCTGCACAGGCATTAAAGCCCTTGCACCATTTTAAAGCTCGTGGTTAAGGGGCTCCCCAGTGAGCTTATAGAAATCTATGGCCATTCAGCTACACACAGTTCCATTTGACTCGTGTTTCACCCCAGATGTCTCTGCATTTCAGCACCATCACACACAAACCACGTTCCCTGCTAAATATTGGAGGACATTTATGCACCATGGCAGTTTTGCATAGTTGCACTAATTACTACTTTCTCCATCCCAGTGGAGGTCAGACCAACTTAATCCTCCCTCGACCAGTTCTTCAACTCATGAATTCCCAGGCTTGGCTGCTAAAAAGTAGCAGAAGTTTCCACCAAAACTCGCAGGAGTTCTACCCATTATATATTTATAGGAGCAGTTAGTTCACCCTGTAAAACACACTTGTTAGCACAGCAAACTCAGTCCTTTGGTATCTTCAGCATGGTTGCCTTCACTGAGTATAAAACAGGCTGCTCTGCTTGTCAGTCAAAGACCTGAAAGATAAATTACAGCAACATTGTATACAAAGTGAGTAATTGCATTCCTACTTGTAGAATTTGTGTCAGAAACGTGTCTTCATTTATTTAATTACTTCATAATCCCATATTCAACACATGGCTAATCTTTCTTGATCCAGTAAAACACAGCCTTCCTGTTTAATCCTGATAGCAATCTCTATCACTCAGCAGCTGCAGCATTTCACCTCCACACTGTTTATCATCCCTGACTAGAATTGAAACACCCTTGTCTGCTGGTTTTTGTCTCTGGACACTGTTATAATTGCCTCTAATTCTGATCCAAAAATACAATATTACAGGTCTCTCTGTTGTGGACGACTCAAGCATTTGATATTTTGGATGTAAAAAACCCTTTTGTTCCAAGTTAGAAGAACTACTGATAAGTTAAAAACCTGGTTTTGTTTTGTTTTGTTATTGCAGCTGTGCCAGAGCATTGATTTTGGATTTTATTTGACAATTCAAGTGTATAAATCTTTTGATCAGGAGTTAACAACCACACCCTGCTGGCTTCTCCACTTTTCAGTCTGGTCGGGTTCATTCTGGAAGCAGAGCCTCGTGGTGCAGAAAGCATTTCACACACACAGGAATCGAGGGGCAGATCTTATCTCTGACTAAATTCCCCCTGCAGAGGAATGTTAGAGTTGTCTTAATAGGGCACTTTGGGACTTTCAGTTGACAGAGAAAGCCTTCAGCACCAGTGTTGCAGGCAACAAAAGCACATTAACTTCCCCCTAGACCAACCCAAGGGTGACTGGAATAGCCAAGCCAGGCACTCCTGCTTCCCTTAAAGCCACGCTCAGCTGGTCCCACACCAGAGCCAGCAGTAAAATCCACAGCAACACTATATAAACCTTATTGTGTGCAGGATTTTTCTTCCCCCATTTATACCTGGCAGCAAGACTCACTTTTTCACTTTCCCGATTGCTTCCATAGTTCTTGAGGCAGTGGATGCAGCCTTTGCAGCAGTGTCCTGAAAATCTTCTCTGGACTGTTATTGATGGTTTTCCCCCTCCTCTTGTGAGCCACAATTCCACTGACTTCATCTTTTTTAAACATTCACCAAGGAGAGGAAATCTTTACAGTAACAAAGGTTTAAAGTGCATTTCTGTCCTTTGCTGTGTCCCAGAGTCCTTCACTACTGGGTTAGGAAAATTCAGTTCTTGTAATTTAAAAATATATCACTAAAAGGTGCATGGAGCAGGACAGACCTTTATTTAACAACCCTTTGTATCTTCCATATACTGTCGTATCCTTTTAATAGGCAGGGGTTTTATTTCCTCCTGTGAGCCCCAGAACTGCAGATTCAGCTTTGTTAGCTCTGCTGGGCAACTGTGCAGAAAAAAACTCCCTTGTTTGACCCATGCAATAAGTGATTGGTAGCTTATACAAAGTTCCTGAGACATTTGTTCATTTTACAGCAGCCCATAATTCTTCTTTAAAAATACTGCAAATGCAGGTTCTGATTTGACCTCTTTGCTTGCCTCTGCTCCTGGCCTCTGCTCTATAAGACAGTCATATTTTATAGCAACAGTGACTGGATTTTTGCAAGAATTTGCTAAATGTTTGCCACCAGAAGTGCTGCAATCATTGGCAGGAAAATTAGAGATTTCTAGCAGGCAAAGTGTCCTCAGCTACTCTGGAGACATTGCAGTTGGTGCCCCCATGTTCTTGTCCTCCTGAATCCCCATGTCAGAGATTTCAGCAAAAGAGAAAACATCCCTTGACCTGGAAAGAGCCTACCTCATGTTCTTCAGTCTCTTTGCTAGTGTGTATTACTTAAAACATCCCAGATTAAAGCCAGGTGAAATACTGGCAAGTCCTGGGCAAAGTAAAAGCTGAACACAGTTTGTGGTAGAAAGTACAAGAAACAAAACAATTCAAGCAAAAAAACAGTAAAAAAACCAAAACAAAACAACCAAAAAATTATTTATCACCTACAGAAGTGGGAGGTGGATTTCCAGATGGAGTCTTTCCCACCTTGCAAAGCTGTCTTGCCCACATGTGTCTAGAACTGAAAAGACAAAAATACATTTAAAACTGAAAAGAATTGTGTTCACATAAAATGCATAATCAAATAAAATGCTACATTTAAACTGAAAGATAAGATTGAGGCAGGTATTCACAATGATTAACTTTTGCCTTCTGAGGTTAATCCTCAATTTCCTCTGTCATAAAGAAAAAGAAACAAGTCTTTCTGAATGATGTCTTAGAGGAGTCTGTCCCAGGCACTGTGGGTTGTTTTGTGAAGGGTGGTTTTGACTCCAAGAAGAGCCTACAAAACCAGAGGTAAAAGCCAGGCCTTGTGATTCCTGTCCTCAGGACCTGCAGACTCACACAAAAAAAAAATCACTTTACTCCCCTGAATCAATCTGGTTGGGTCACATCCCAACATCCATCAATTTAAAGACTAAGTGTTTAATGGGAAGGTAATCCCTGCATATCTGACAAACGGTTTCAGTTTTTTAATCTTTCTAGTGGGTATGGTGATCATGACAAAAGTAATTTTATAGTATTTCACAAAGTATCTTGTAAAATGGCAACCATATTTTATAGTGGCTTTTATTGCTGCTGGAACTTTTACTAGGAATTGCATCACAAAAACCAGTTAACATAAATATTGCAGTGAAGAGCTTTCACCATTTAATGCCAGAGTTAACTCTGTCTGTGCAGCCTTCATTTTCTCATGGAAAAGGTCATCAGAATTAAATTTGTCCTCAGACTGGGATGAAGTTTCGTAGCTCTCTTCAACCTGGAAAATATCATCCCAAAATCTGCCTCTGTCAAGCTGTCTTAGAGGGTTGCTTTAAGCCCTCTCTGTAATACTGGAACAGAACCAGAGATCTGGAGATTAACACGTGGAATATAAAATGGGTTTGTTCAATATTTACCACAGTGAGAGCCTGTTTTGAACATCTGCAAAGCACCTCAGCACCGAAAGATAATAAATAACATTGCTTACATTAACAGACAGATTTCAGAAATTAAATTTGCCTGGGAGGTGGAGCATCATTAATGGTTGAACCACATACATTAAATTTGCATTCATGTAGATGTCAAAGAAGACTCAAATGTGCTTGTATTTTTCACCACGTTATACCTCTCTTCTTTTTAAACTTTCCCAAATTTACCCATTTTTGCCACTACTTTTCTTTTCTCTTTTACACAATATTATGCAGTTTCCATATTTTGAGCTCGTGACCATTTCTTTCATTCTTCCTTTTCTCCTTACATTTACTTCACTCTTCCCTTCCCCTTTTTCTCTTGCTCATATAAACATATTCTAAATTCCTTACAAAAGCCCAGATTTCCTGGAGATTCCAGATAAATCTGGAAGAAGTGTTGCCTGGTGGACAAAGAGTGCCAGAGTACCCAGCAGCTCAAGGCCAGGCTTGGCACGAGCCCAGCTGTGTGTGGTCAACATCAGATTTGAACCTGCTGAGTCAAGTGAAAACAACTAGAACTGGGGATTTATTGCACCAAACAATCTTCTGGCTCTCACTAAACCCTCTTTTCATTAAAGAAAGTAAAACAGGAGTATTGATGTCTGCAGATGAGGACAATAAAGATGAGCCACAGCTGAGCCATAATGGTTTGCACACTCATAAACCCTCCTCGGGCTTCGTGGCTTCGGTGCTTCCCTGTGGGGGATAATGTTAAGCATGTGCTGGAATGCAATACTCTTGGATAATGGAGAGAAACAATTTCTTTCTGCCTGCCTGCTACATTTTAGGCATGAAGCTTAGCTCTCTAGGGAAGCTGACAATTCCCTTTGCCAATAACTCAGCCCCTTATGGAAAACCAAATGCTATTTTGCACAATCACCGAATACCTTGAAGACAGTTTGCTTCAGGTGGAGAGTTTGGGAAGGGAGGGAAGTGGGGCATTTAGGTGTGGCAAGAGCTGGAAGAGGGTAAAAATGGTGCAGGTAGCATTGGCTTCATTGTCTGCTTGGACCCCAGGGGAGCTGTAAGAAATTAGAGGATTGAGGACCTGATGTCCCAGGTTTGGCACTGGGGTTGGGAATACCTGATTTTCAGAGGCAGCTTCAGGCTTTGGGACACTGCAAATGCCTGACAAAAGTTTGGCCATTGCTTCAGATCTGCTACAAACCTATTAAGCTTGTCAGTATTTGCATATCTGGGAAAATAATTTGTTTTTCAAAAGGCAGACCTCAGATGAAGTCAAAACTGCAAGTTCCAAATGTGCAGCTGAAATCTCCCTAAAGAAAGAATTAATACTGTTACCACAAGTCAGCTCTGCATGTTCCTGGCCCATATACTTTTAAAATGGGATTATTAAATTGTTAAAGAGGCAAAGATAGGACTCCCCAAGGCTTCATGGAAAAATGTGTGAAGAGATACACAAAGGTGACTTTAGACATTACAAAGTCTAAGAAAAGGTCTGAAGTCTGGCCTCAAATGAAACATGTGCTATTAAATATTGTCACCTGGGCCAGCCAGAGAGACCACACTGAAAGAGCACATTAGGAGACAATCATCAGCAGCACACTGATGTCACAGAAAAAATTGCCTGTCCTCTGCTCTGGAGGATTTAACAACATTATCTAGAAACAACTATATAATAATTGCATTATTCTCTGTCCCCCTCAGCAGCTTTTTTGCAAGATACCATGATTAAATAGACAATCCTATGTCTCAATTTATTTTTCTGGATATGTAAATACTGACAAGCTCAATAGGCTGCTTAGAACGTGTGGTTTTAAGTCATTAATTTGAATTGTGGCTTCAGACTCCTGACCAATATTTCTCATCATTCATAGTCCAAAACGTTGTTGGGAGAAAGTGCCAAAAGAATAAAGAACCTGCCCAGATTGACGAGACTTGTTTCCAGACTTCACATTAAAGTAAAAACAATTAAAATAAATTAAAGTAGTTTAATCACTTGTTGACATTTTGTTCAACAGAAGATGGAAAACCTGTTGGGTGTTCAAAAACTAAAGCTGCAGTCAGCAGAGGACACGAAAAGGTGGAAAACAGCAGCATGGCTTGGATCCCAGATTTATCCCACAGCTCTCCACTCAAAGACTTCTCAGTCCCTGAATCCCAGAAAGAAGGATATAAGAGCACCCACACCTGAGTCTTGCTGGCTTACTGTGATAAATTCCCTTCTCCTTGCTAGGGGTAAATGCAAACTGTTGTGCTCCCTGCAAAATCCAAGCAGTGTGTAATTAAGAGCAGATGTTTCCATCCTGGTTTATGCCTTTGTAGTGACAGGGAAGCACATGAAGCTCCATTCAGCAAGAGCAAAATGTTATTTAACATCGTATGGGAAAGCATTGAGTAATGAATTTTACTCAACTGGATGGGAAAACTACAGCTCCCCCCCCCCCCTTTAAGTAACAGTATAAAGTTTACACTGATGAAGACAAATAGGAAAAAAATCCAACCTCAAGACAAGAACATGCAGTGGTGTTTGGTTAATTTGCCAAAAAAGCCCCCTGGGAAAATGATGCATAATTTATATTCTCTACTCATTTAAACAACTCATACAGTTCCTAAATGCAAAGTACAGATTCTTGGAAGAGCCTTTGATTAAAGTTTCCCACATCAGTCACAGGTGCTACAACATGGATACTTTGATGGAGACTAACAGAGCACAAGCAAACATAAACCATAAGAGATGTCAACAAATTAGCACCTTGTCTGGATCCTGTTAGAATTCTGAATTAAAATTATATTTCAGATTTAGTTTAAAAACCAGTCTTATTGAATGAAGCATTAGATAGTTAAAATGAACCAATTCATATTCTCTAGGGCCAAACTTTCAGAATTTTAAGATATCCAATAATTCCATGAAAGTGGAAGCATCCGTATTTATCCCAACACCTTCTGTAATCATGGGAAAAATCACTTCTTGCACTCTCTTTTGCACTGGTGTAGCAGGGGCTTGGGAATGACAGAGACAGGAAGGACTCTGGCTTAATAAATGTAGGATGGGTACAAATAAGAAGGGAGACATTGCTGGAGACTCTTAAGCAGAGGATGATTAAGGCATTGGGGAATCCACTCCAGGGAGCCACCCTGCAGTGCCAGAGAAACGGGCTGGTGGGCTGCACAGGTAGTTTTTAGCAACTTCAAGGCACGGAATTCTGTCCTCAGCAGCTCTTCAGAAAACTCCAGAGAGCCAAGGTTATTTCCTATGTACATAAAATTCATGTCCGGGAATCAAACCCTCCTCTATTCAGCATATAAATGCACCCAGTTGTGTGATCTTAATACAGAATATAAATAAACAGTGACAGAGATGCTTAAGATATACACACACTTACTGACAAGGTATTGCCCTCAAAGTATTTGAATGCAAAATGGGATATGGCTGCTCTGGATTACTTTCCTTTCCATTTTCAAGTTTCTCCACATTCTTTAAGGGTTGAATAATTTTTTTTCACAATTTATTTACTCTCAGCATTAAAGAGCACTGATTTGCATCCAATTCTTAATCCAAATGGACTTTCCCAGCGATTAAAATCTGCATTTCAAATATAAAGTTTTAATATTGGGACATTAAAGAGCAACTAAAGGTTTCCTCTGATTTTAAGTAGAAAGAGGAAATAATGCATTATTCCAGCTCCACAGCTTGCTTAATGCAAGATCAATTTTGTTAAGTGTTGCTTAGCAATGGATTATGAGTGAAGATCCTGAATATTAATGCAGGATGGATAGGGCACCAGTTCCTGTGGATTTTCCTGGTGAACCACAAACATATAAATACCTGTAGAGTTCCATAAACAAAAGGAGGTCACATATTCCTCACCTCTTGCATCATTTATTGGTCACCAAGACACACAGCAGGAACTTTTAGATCATCTTTGCTGGTTTCCGGGTACGTACCCAAAATCCTGACAGTCTGCTCCCAAATCCTGAGACAAACTTTACAGTGGCACAGGGTTGAGTCAAAGCAACAGGATCAAGGCTTGGTCATAGTTTTCTGGAGGATCTGAAATGCTCTTGTGGTATTTTCTACCTGCAATCCAATATATCAAGTTGTTTATATTCATTATATACACACCTAAGACTTCTCATAGACAGTGGTGGTGCAGTTCTCCCTTATAATCAGAGCCAAGACCTTGCTGCTTGGCATTTAGCTGCTCCTGTTGTTGCTATAAAAGCAAGTTATTGCAGGAAAATCCTGTTTTGTCCTGCATTTTATTTTTATGTGCTCTGTAGGAGAGAACACAAGTGGGACAGGCTGTGCTGGAGAGAAGCAGAGGAAGAGGAGCCACGAAGCCATGGGAGAATTGCACCTGAAATGGAAGCTCCAAGGTGGGGTTGCTTTGATTGGGATTCCTTGCACAAACTGGACAAAGTCTTCTCTGACAACACTTTAACAAAGCACTGACAGTGCTCCTTTGTTCTAATTATAGAGCCCTCTATATTTAAGGATGCAACACAGTTTGTCATGAAGATTGCAAGACCCCACCACACCTTTGGCAAACCCTAAAGTTGGTAGTGTCTTTTTGACCTTTTACATGAAACATGTTCTGCATTGTTTTTTACAGCACTTCATTATTAAAATGTCTTAATCTGTTTTTATGAAATTGAAACAACACAGAGATTTTATCTTATACCATCATTAAATGCTCTTCATGTTTATTCTGAACTGATCGTATTAAGTAACATTTTTCTGTCATTTCACAGCCTCGATCATAAGATCATTTTTCTGGAAGACACCAAATTTCCCAGCATCTGTCCACATGACTCTTTTGGGACTTTGATGTTAATTTGCTAAGTCTATCTTTGCTAAAGATGTAAATTTACAAGAAAGTACTTATTTGACTCTCATTGATTATTGTCTAATTTGTGTGAACAGGTCCTGCCTAATAAAAGAACAGCTTTTTGAGTGTATTTCTTCCCAACCCTCTACATTTCCAACTTGGGAAATCATCCTTGTCTGTTTTTCTCCCCTCAGACTCAGCTTTATTTATGACATCTAATTTTCTTTAAATGTAGCTTTAGACGAAGTACAGATTTGGTTTTGTGCATTTCTTTGGGGAACTGAGGAGAAAAATATCTGTGTCTGTAGATGTGTGACTGTTGATCCTCACACTGCTTCCAACTAGTAATTAGACTGTAAACTTTTCAGGACAAGGGCAGCCTCACAGCCTGGGCATTTTAGAGCAATGGGATCCAGTAGCTGACTGCTATCTTCAGCCATAATATTAAAAATAATTACTAGTGTTTATGTAATAACATCAACCAGGGGTTTCAGAATTCATACATAAAATATGAGACAGCCCTTGCCAGAGTTCTAATAGCACAAGTTATTTCAGCAAAGCACTTAAACATAGTTATGACCTTGTGGGTAAACTTAGAGGCAACTTTGGTATTTTTCTCTTGAATATTTTTTCTTTCCCTGTTTTTTTTTTCTTTTTTTTCTTTTTTTTTTTTTCTTTTTCTTTAAAGGTTTTTCCCCTCAGCCATGGCAGAGTATTTAAGAGAAGCACAGCAGTAAAAGAAGCTCAGGAGAAATAACCATCTTCCATCTTTGTAGCAACTTAGTTCCTTAGCAGGAGGGAGAATGAGTTGCCTTTTTCCTTTGGAAATATTTTGCTAAGGTTGAATATCAGAGAAGCATGATACAGTATCTCAGCCCAACCATTAGTGACTTCCTTCTCTCAAATTCTACTGCACAGCTAAAATCTCAGGTAATTCAGGCTCAGAAATCCAATAAAGACCTTCAGAGAAACCTTCCTCCTGAAGATTGGATGGTCTGACTGCTCAAGGCTGAGATAAGGAGCAGAAAACCTGCCAGCCTGGTTTTTTTCTTGATTGGCAAACCCCAGACAGCATTTATTTTTCTCTTCCACTTTCATGAGCTGATATACAGGGCTTTTTTGGGTTGTTTTGGCTTTTATGGTTTGTTTTGGCTTTTTTTTTCAGAAGGCTGCATTCATTCCCTGTTACTGTAGACCTTTGTCTCCCACTGGAGTCCTTGCTTAGGGTACATTTTCCTCATGTCTCATCCCACAGGAAGAAAGTGGAAAGCTGTGTTGGTCTGTAATGTGAGGGGAACGATTTTGTCAAGGAACTACAGCTGTGTAGTTCACTTCAGCTTTGTCTAAGGATTGCAAAGGTGGGCAATGATTAATTCTTTCATGGAAAATTCTGGCTTAAGAAGCAGGATCCACGTAACCACTGCTTGTTGCACCAGGAGCCCAGTTTCATGGTTTGGAGTTCTTGATACCATGTGCAAGGAACAGGATTTTTCACTTCAAAGTATCCTGTGAGTTTCTTTACCTCAGCATCCCCACATTCCTTACACCCAGCACACAACTGTGTGTTCACCCTGTGCTCAGCAGGGACCTCCCACATCCCTCCAGCTGGGCATCATTCCCTGTGTTGACTCCCGGAATGGCAAAGCTGCCCTGGGAAATTAAAATCTGCCTCAACACAGTTCCTAACTTCCAAATTCACCAGCTCCTGTCTTCAGCCCCAGCAGTAATTGTTGGGATGCAGCTACCTATGATGAATTTAATAAATGTGGGCCAGAGAAGTGCTGAGCATCATAATGGGCAGGACTGTGCCTTTACAAAAATTGCCAGTCAGGCCTAATTCTGGAATTCATATTTACAGGGTGCAATCTTACTCATGCAAACAGCCTCCCTGAAGTCATTGTCTACACTCTTTTCAGTCAATATTGCTCACTAAATATGAATATGAAAAGCAGTTTTAAAAACCATGTGATTATTCTCCTGGATAAAAGTTTCCTTAAAATCTATCTGAGTAACTGAGTTAGGGTGAAAAAAAAAATCAATCTCTGAAACTAGGAAATGCTGCTATGACCTTTAATTATACATCTCAAATTAAGACTCTGTCACAGTGAGTTTGCACATAATCAGGCTGGATTGCAGAGTTTAACTCATTGTTCAGCCTCCAGTCTATAACAATTAGACTCAGAGTTTGATCCCAGTATAGGGGATACACGAATTTCATGGCAGGCATTGACTGGAGAGAACAGGAACACAACTTTCACTTCATCCCAGAGAGGTGCCAGTCTGAGCCCTCCCTCTTCTCACTGTTCTCATCCCCTTTCAGTCACTGCTGTAACCCAGGGGGTACAAACTACTTTAGGAACTGACTTGAGGCATTGATAATTCAACTCTTCTTTGCAGGAGAGGTGAACAAAGCTCTCTTTCCTTGTATGCATTCTGCCTGTGAGCTCTGTTTGGAGAAAAAAAGGTTCATTTACATTTGCTTTGCTGTTTTGGTTTTAGTTGAGACTTGAAGTTGTTTGTAATTGTCGTCTCTAACCCTAAACAATGTTCTATTTCAGCTGATGAATTTTGATGTCACTTATGTTGCTGCATTGAATGTCCTTCCTCTAGTATGTTGTGGTGGCCATACTCAAAATTATTTTGTTGTATTTTCACTTTTGTTTGGATTCTCAGATGAAGAATCGCACATATTTTTTGTTAGTCAGTAGTTTTTAACTTACATGCTGGTACTTTGTGTGCTTTTGAGTGTAACATCAGATGTAACAACTGAATCAGGTGTATTTTGCACAGAAATCAAGGAAACTTTTTGCTCCTTTCTGGAGAACACAGTTCTAATGAGAAGAAGTGTCTAATTAGCACATAAATCCCATACACTATACAGGCACACTTGTCTTCTGCCAGAGGAGGGATTTAGAACCAGCCTTTTATTCAATCATGTCCAGATCCACAGTGGTTCTTTAACATTAAGGAAGAAGTATTAAGTAGTTCTTCATCAAGTCATCATGTTTTCACCAAGGCTTAAAGAGAAAGGCCCAAGTTAAATCCCAGAGACTCTGGTTAGAGGAGAGGCTTTTACTTTATCTGAAAGGCTCCAATCCACCACTGTGTCAGTACAGATTTGGTACCTTACAATTGCATCTTGAACCAGGCAAAGCTTAATTCAGGAAGAAACTCTTCTGTACCACAAGAACACTTCTTCTGTTAAAGAAGATTCAGCAGGATAAGATTCAGCAGATCCTCTTTATCCTTGTGTAATGTTGTTGCTAAAGGAAAAAGGGGAAGCAGCACAGCTGGATGCTTCCAGGGAGAGAAAGATGTGCCTCCTTTCTTAAAATGCACGAGGCATCCATGATCCTGTTATTCCAGCCTGGATCACCAGCCAGCATAAGAAGACACCACACATAATTAAAATCAATAGTGATATGTTGATTTACATCTGCTAAAGATCTACTTCTCTGCTCCAAGCACCCAAAGCCCAGGTGGAACTGGGAGGTAATTTAGATAAGAAACACCAACTTCACTTAGAACTGACAGAAGTGATTTCTAAGGAAAGGTGTGCAGAGCTTTCCTAAAGAATGGCTCAGAGCATATCAAGGTACAGGATCATAGGAAAGCTCTATTGCTTGTGAGAATGTGTTTAGTTAGAAAGGAATTGCATCCAGGGGGAAGGAAAGGATGAAACTTAGTGACAGGCAAAATTCACAGGGTAAAATTAAAAGGAATAAGAGTAAAGTGGCTTTGGTAATTGGACATGGAAGAGTTTTGTTAAGGATAATGATAGAGATATGCAGCTATGATGCCATGAAACTATATACAGGTAAGTCCGTAAAAATATTCCATGTACACTCAGCTTTAATGGGATTTTTCATCCTTTCTTTTATCATATGGAAGTTTTGTGCGATACATTATTTTACTTACATTGTATTATTCTATCCAGTAAGAGTAGATGATAATCTGCTGAAAGGGCATTTGTTTGTTTTTCTCTTGGATTCTTTTGCAGGCCAACCCTGTGGGTAAAGCAGTGTGGCCCCAGAGAGGACACACAGAAAAATATCACCTAATGCTCATTAATCTCCTGTTGTAGAGCTGCTTCATCACCTTGGTTAGACAAAGAAAAATTCATAGAAGGTGAGCAGGGCACATGTTCTTGCACAAAAGCAAAGAGTGTAAGCCCATGCCAGGATTCTCCCAGCAGACATCCAACAATACTGCACTGGATTTTTTAGAAAGCCTGAGCAAAAAACCAATAGTCTGATTTTTGCAGCGTGGTGCAAGTGCTGAGGAAAAGGAAGGGAAAGTACAAACAGTTGTCTGTGTGCCCCCACCAGCTCCCTACATTTCAGAGCCAGAAAAAAGAAAGTGTGAAATCTCTCCTCAAGTCTGTGGTTCCCTGCTACTCCCTCTCCTCAAAATCAAACCTGGATTAGAGTGATAAAGAATGGGATATGAAGTCTGAGGAGCATTGCAATTAAACAGTTGAAATGGCAACATCTGAGCAGCTGTGGCAACAGCATTTTTGTGATTTTGTGGTGGCAAGGATGGAGTTAAACAGAAAAGCCCAATTATAAAGAGAGATGGGCAAAAGTCAAAAAATTTAAAACCATAAATTGAGATTGTGCTAGAAATGGTGAGATAAAAGCAAGAGGAGCACCTGGCTGTATAAATGCAGTTACTTGAAACAGAATGGCTGAGAGTGTTTTATTAAAATTGGGCTTTTATTATAAAAGCAGGGGCTTATTTAATAAGTATTCCTGCTAAAGACTTAAAGTGTCCTCTGTCCATGCATTCTGCATTCCAAGGTTATCAGAGGAACTGTTGCTATGGGCTGAACTCAATTTAGCACATGCTTTTTTTGTGTGGTGAGGGGATGTGAAAAGGATTCAGCAACACAAATCTGTCTGTGTTCTGAATGAGAAATGAACTTTTGTTAAAGATCTTGCAAACCTCAACTACAGCTGCACAATCCTGATACTGCCAGGCAGGAGAGGGTGACCTACTTGTGTCTGCCTGAACTTTGTGTTCATCTTTTGATCACAAGCAACAAAACCTGCAGCAACACAACAAACAGGAGGATGTAGGGAAGTGAGACCTGTGTGTTTAATTGTCCTTATATGCTGCTTAACTTCAGATTTTAATTTAACATTTTTCTCTTATAAAAATCTTTTAACATTCAAAAATCCTGTATGCTCAGGAGATTTTTTTAATCATTATTGTGAACAAGGAAAGTCAGAATACTGCAGGCAGAAGGTCAGAAAGGCCACACATTGTAATGTAGATTTCATTGTCAGGATCCACAGACAAAAATTTCATTTCTCTAAAGAGGAAAAAGGAAAACTTGATCTCATCATTATTGGGATACATGACACAACACGGGATCATGAATAGGACAGTTTGCAAAAAGACCTCTCATCTGCCCTCCCCAAGTATTTGTGCCCTACAATGGTTTTACATAAAATTCTCTGTCAGGAGACAAACCTGTTCTATTGGCTTATGAGTAGATGATTCAAGAACTAGAGGACTGAAGATGTTTACTGAAATGTTACAATATAGTCACCATAATCTAACAGTACCTAATTATATTCTTGCTTCAGTTCAAACTTCTACCCCTCAAGTTCCTCATAACTCCTCATAACTGGCACCATTTCAACCAAGACATCACCCCAGCAGAGAGAGCAGGACCTTTTCTCTGGGCCCAGGGCACAAGATACCACAGAGCAAGCACTCTGGGTTTTAAAACATGCTCTTCTCTTTAGGCAGCCTGTCATTAGCAAAGCAAAGACCAGCTTGGGCATTATCTAGAAATCCCTGTTGAAAAAAACCCCACCAAACCCAAAAAGAAGTAACAGTAAAAATCACGTTGCTTAAATATTTTTGTCTTTCAGGATTATTATTGGTATTTCCAGGCATTTTTGGCAGTGTTTTGCCCCTCTGCCCCCATACAGGAACTCTCAGAACACATACCATGCCTTTTTTTTTTTGCCACAAAGTGCAAGGGGAAAGATGGACACAGTTCATCTCACAGGGCAACAAAAGACTGTCTGAAGCTTTTAGCTCATCTCACAATTCTGATTATTATTTCCTTACTGCAGTAGGGTCTGGGGATTATTACCATTACAGCCTCTTGTTCACCTCAGGCCCATGTTCTCATCAGTTCTCCTCATGGTCAAATAAGTGGTTCGAGGCGGTTCCCCCCCAAATTCATTGCTATTAAATCAGTGTCTGTATAATCACACTCCTGCACGAGCACTCCCAGGAAGGCTGCTTCAGCAGCCAAGCTGTTCCTGAGCTGGGATATTGCTCCCTGATTGTATCAGAAATCCAGAATTACCCCAGAGGGCAGGAGGGATCCAGTGGGAAACCACAAGTACAGGGTTCAGTGCTGCTTCAGTACAATCCTGAACCAGGCTCTCACTCTGGGCTCTCCAGTTGTGCTCTCCAGCCTTTCCCTTCACCAAATGCTCCTGTCCAGTCACACACAGTTGGGATGAGCCCTGAAGAGCACAACTTCACACACTATCCAGAGTCAGCAAGGATCAGCACCACAAAGACCTGTGTGTGCTGCACAAACCAAGGCAAGGCTCTTTTCCTTTCTCCTCAGAGCACAGAGATCCTTTCCCCCGTGGGCCCTCTACTTGTTCCTTTAATAGCTTTTCTGTGCCAAGTCCTATAAAACACAGTCCACATTCACTGCAGTGTGTGAGGCAAATTGTGTGCATAAGTCACACACCAGCTCATAAGTACTTTTGTGAGCTGTGTGGAGAATATCCTGTTATTACAAGGTAGTCACATTCATGATCATTAGAACAGTTCTCTGTAATGGCCATATTATGTTGTGATAATCTGTTACACTTCTGAGCACACACCCATCTCAGAGTTAACGTGCCTGAAGATAATTTCTCTAAGGCAGGTACATCTCAATGTTTAGATCAATAAAAAGACTCTTAAATTTGGTACTTGTGTCTCTTTATGCATGAAATTGTGCTGAGTTTCCCTCTCATATACATATAACAAAGAGAGCTAACACAGTCACTGGAATTTTAAGTACTGCCTTCACTGAAGTTAAACTTATGGAAATCAAAACTACACAGCACCAGGGCAAAAACAACCCCTAAATTCTGAGAATTTCAAATCAAAAGATCCCTGTATTAGGATTCCACCCGAAAAAATTCAGTTGTGAGAACAGAACAAAAGTCCTTCCTGAGCAAACAAGTGGCACAAACAGGAATATTCAGTAAGATAATTCTGTCACCCAAGTGCAGACTCTCACCAGAACCACAACTGCTCATTGCATATATTCAGGAACAGCCTGGATGCCAACACACAAATGTTTTTACATCAAGTAGAAACACAAGGGCTTGAGATAATGCAGGGAAGGTGGGGAAGTCAAATCCCTAAAAAGTAGGCAGGAGACCGGAATCAGTTACAAACAAAATGCAGCAGCAGAGTGAGAGGAATGGGGTTGGACCCTCCCAGCAAGAGGGAGAACATCCAAGAGAAGAAATAAACCTTCCAAGGGCCATGCAGGGAAATCAAAGAATTATTTGCTTTTCACACAACTCAGTGCACACATAAGCAAGATGGTTTTAAGGAAGAGCTGATGTGATTAGTAGGAATGTACACCAGGAAAGAAGTTGACAGTATTTAGATCAGCTTTTATTTATTTCCAGTAGCATCTGTAGCTGTGACCTGAGCCCTGACTTGGCTTTCATGGCTTGTCTGGCTCACCTTTCATGAGTCCAACACTTCAGAGCCAGCTGGACATGCCAGCAGCAGACTTTGGGCTTCCCTCCCAGCCATGGCTGGGGTCACATTGTAGAACTGTCCTATTTCTTCTCTTTGAGCTCAAAGTCAATCCAGGAAGTTAAACCACACCTCACTCAAGCAGCCCTTTCTGATTTAGGGTTTCTGGGAGCCACCCATAGAGTCTGAGTGAGAGGTACTGCAAGGAGAGAGTTTGCAGCTACACTGACATCCAGCCTACAGATCACCCAAAGCCTCTGGTCCACTCTAGAAACCACACATCAAAATGATGTCATGCAATATGACATGACATGATTCTATGTTATATGACAACCAAAGGGTGAAAGGGGATAAAGGTGAGGATAAGTGAGGACAACAACCTGAACTGAAATGTAGTGGGAAGGTGTATCCTTTCATCTCTCAGCTTTGTTTCACCTCTGTGCAGCATGGAAATAATCATGTCAATGGCAGGCAAAGCTGCTGGGAGGATGCACGTCCTGCTCCATGGCAGCTTTCAAGATTTGACAGTTTTATTTCACAGTGAGCAGGAGAGGGACCAAAGCCCTGTGAGATCTATCATGAAAACAGCAGTGTCAAAGCGTTCAGTTGCTGATCAAAACCTGAACATTTCAGCTCTGGACAGTGTAAAAATGCAGTCAAAACTTCCCATAGGGCTTGTGCCTTTCCCATAGGAAACTGAGGACTAAATCCCTGGCATCTTTATTCACAGTACTGTGTTCAGCTCAGCACCTGTGTGCACAGCCAGGAGAATCAGTGAATTTACTTGTCCATTCTCCCTGTGCCTCTGGCACTTGGTGCAGGAGGTAGAATATTCCTATCCATGGAATAACAAAGGTGCTTTGAAATAGGAGTCACACCCACAGGGTCATGGGGACCTGATCTCTTATCTGCTGGAGAACCTGAAGTGTTTTTGTGTCCACTTTGGAGCAAAGGAGGGAATGACAAACTCTCAGTAGCAAGACTGACAGAGCTCATTCCTCAGAAATGTGCAAATCTTGATTAGGAAATTAAAAACTTCAGCAGTGCCCCCAGAGTTAACAGGCTCAGGCTGTTTGGCAAGTTATAAATATTCCTGGAGAGTCATCAGCATCTTTCAAAAGCACCAGAAGTTTGGCTTTGTTGAGGTTGCTGTTGCTCAGACACTGCAAGGCATCAAAAGGAAAGTGGCCTGGCATGGTTTCTTAGAGCTGAATTATTTACATGAAAGGCTTGTGAAATTAGATCCTTTCTCCATAATCAAAAGGCTTTTTACAATGATATGAAGCAAAATGCTTTCAGGAAGCGTATAAGTCATTCCTGTATTTTATCTTTATATCCTCATCTCCTTTAATCTCATGGCATGGTGTGGACCTCAGTTGAATCCACAAGCCTTTTAGCTCTGCAGAAACATTGCCTGGAAAAATACATTTCTGTGATGACGTGCCTGTAAGAAGAAAGAGATGTACTGGTTTAGAACTCTTCACTCCTTTGACCATTTTCTTTGTGTCACAACTATTTTGTCTCCACTTCCAGACAGCACAGAAATATAACTTGAACCCTTGTTAGTTGACATAAAAATTTAAGTAAGTTTATAATTATTTTGTATGCTTCCCAAAAGTATAGCACAGACTAGACAGACAGCTGAAGGTTGATGGCCATCATTATAACAGCATTGTTTTGATCATCATCTGATCTCAGTCCAAATCTCTCATAAAAATGTAGCAAATCGTAAAAAATATCAACCCAGAGCATTTGGTTTTCAATGAACTAACGTGATCAGGAATGGAAATAAGTAAACTTAGTTTCTTAGTTTATTCCTAAGTTGTGACCCAAATTTGTCAGGCTTTGGATCAATTTGGATGTATTTTTTAATATTTGTCCACCCTCTCCCACACCTTTGTAAGCTTTCAGCTTCTTTTGCAGCATTGCTGGTGCTGCACAGCTCACAGGCAATCTGAATGGGAGCAAATTCAAACCAGAAACCAGGAGGAGGAATTTGAGCATCAAAACACTGGAGCTTCTGAAATGAAAACTCTTCAGCTGAGGAACTGGAAGCCCAGAACATTTCAGTTTTCAAGACAAGGGTTACAGTGGCTTTACACAGAAACTGCACACAGACTTGGGGATTTAGTCCTCAAAAAGCAACTCTTCTGAGTTCTTAGGTGACACAGTCTGTGTTTTGGAGAATCTCTCACTGTTGTGAAGTGTCTGAAAGTTTATTGTGTGGCTACTCAGAACTAGAGCAGGATTATTCTCTTTTTCAATGTAGTTTAATAACACATTGAAGTTTTTCTAAATCTTGGAAGCTGTGAGAAAAACTCTTCCTGCTTGGTCAAGTGAAATATTTTAGGTAGAATAGTTAAGATGTATAATATGATTATTCAGAAGTTTTGCTTTTATTTTGGTCTTTGCTCACAAGATCTGACAATTTACTACAGAACATTTGAGATTTAAACAGATACATTTGTTGTGACAAGCAGCATATGAAAGCTTTTGCTAAACTGGGGCATCCCTGGGTTGGAGTGTTGTGGTTTGGGGATTTTGAAAGCATTTTCTGAACTTTCTAAATAGCACCAAAGTCTTTGTTCATCTCCTGCAGATTCATCACAGCTGCACGTCTACTTTGCACATTTGTCATCTTCTCTATGACAACTTCAAACATTTTTTTTAACATCTAATGAATCATATAGTGAGTTATGGCTCTGGTGAATTACCCAGAAGTCAGGCCTGTGAATATATAAAGGAACAGGATGGAATGTCTTCTGTCTTCTATGTTTCCAAGGGCAATTGCTCATTAGCTCTTTCCAGGTATGGGCTGCAGGTATTTGCATTTTAAGAAAGTGAGCAGGCTTTTCAATGGGCCCCCATCAGTCTTCCTGGCAGCTGCAGCCAGTAACATTCCCAGGCATTGTTCTGTGGTGATAACTAAAGGGAACACTTGGGATTGCATTTATTTAAAATTGTATTATTTCTGGAAGAATGATGGCAACTGGCTGGGATGCAGCCTGCCCAACTTTATGACGCTCACAATGTTATAAATTTCATTCCCATTGCAATAATGCAGAGTGCTTGGGAGAACAGCAGGAAGGTGTTATATTCTCTGTCAGCAAAGGTAAAGGCACTAAGAAAATAATTTCCCTGGTCCAAAAGACAGTGAGAAGTGTTCAGCCAAAGACAATTAAAACCCTTCCCTCAAGAGTAGATCTTCCAATGCTGAGATATTTCTGCCCACTCTCTCCACTGGGGATGAAAGAGCCCCTTTCTGAGGAGCTGAACCACAGACTGGTTACTAATGGGAAAGGAATTTTCCCATCCTAGCCCTTTCACAGGTATAAGAAGTTTCTTAACATTTCTGTTCATCTTCCACTTAGTTTTCTTCTGTCAGAAACAGAAGCTCAACACAGTTTGAAATTTTAACATTTAATTCAACCTGGCTTGAAAAGCTGCTATCACCTGTTTAATGAGTTTTACCATAGAAGGTCTCTTAAACAGGCAAAGGGGGACTATTAACCCTGAGCATAAGGATTGCTTTTCATTCTCCCAACATCAAGATTCAATTCAACCTCATGTTTGTGACTCCCTGGCACAGTATTTCGTAAGTTGGTTTATCTTCCAGGAGTGGAAGATGCTTAATTGTTACTAAGCTGCCCTTCAAGGAGAGTAAAAGAATTAACTGTGACTGAGCTAAAATATAAAGACATTTGTATTTAAAGAGTCCAATTTAGTTTTAAGGCTCCAATAGTGAGTAATAAATCCTCAGTTAGAGGCAATTGTTAACAGTGAGTTTTGTCCAACGGTCTCCATATGAAAACTTTCCCATCATTACTAAGATATGGCTAATCAGCTCTTATTCTGCTCCCAAATGATGTGATTTTGCAAATCTTCATGAAATATTGCTTGCTATTCTCAGAAAACTCTGTGATTGCTGCAGCAGGAAGAGGGTGTTCAGAGAGTGAGAGTTTGGTCTCTGGGTGATGAGGGTCTGAGGGCTGTGCTCAAGGTCAGTGGGCTTTAGGTCAGCACCTAGGCCTGGGATTTAAATGTCATCAGAGGGCAGTTCATGTGCCACTCATGCAATAAAAGATCTGAAAGGTCCAGGCACTAAAGTGGCAAATAATTAAGCAGCTGAAACAGTAATATCTGCTTCAACACATCATTTCTAGTATAAGTGGGGGAATTAAGTGTGTAGAGAAAAGGATCCCACCTTCTTCTTCAGCAACCCACCTTACTGAGAGAGAGCAGTTAAACCACTGAGGGCTTATTCTGGCTAAATTTCAGTCTCTTTTGATGTTTTCAATAGAACCACCTGTTCCTTGGCTTAGTGCAACCTCTGCCATGTCTCATCTGAACCCCAGCCCGTGTCTCTGCATTTACAATCTCAGATGGGTTCATGGTGGGCTTTATGGACTTACAGTGGGCTTCTGGTAGGAGGGAGTCTCCTGGAATCAGAGTCAACTGGAATCAGGCAGCTGGAGCTCGCCAGGTATCTGCCTGAGGAGGAGTCATTTGGGCTGATTGGAATTTTTGCATTCCTCACTGCAGTGATGCAATAAGAGTGATGGAAACAGAGGGCTCTTGAGCTAATTTTCTAGCACTTCTTTTTCATACTCTTTGTAAATCTGAGCTCTGAAAACAGAGTAGTTCTGAATGCTACAGCATGGATAACACATCTTAAACACCTGAACAGCTTGTAACTGTGATGCCTTTGGCTGAGTCCAGCACGTTCTTGACAGAAACATCAACTCTGTTCTCTTCCCTGTTACAATGAAAATACAATAGCTTCAGCAGTGGATGAACATCCAGAGATTAAACTCAAACTCTCATGTTTACTTGAGATGTCTCACTGAATTAATCATCTCACTTTGTTAATTAACCTTGCTTAGTACCATTAACTAACTCTGTGGTTTCTGTTCATCCGTGGAACCAAGGCTGTTTGGTGCTTGCTTGACTACAAAGGATCATGTAATGACTCCCCAGAGATGTTTTATGAGAGGGACTGTGAAAGGTGATTTATACTGGTCTGTTTACTGCTGCTAATTTCGAGGTCAATAAAGCAAAGCAAAGAAACACGAGTTTGGAGTCAGAAAACAGATTAGGAAAGCAAAGAACTAAACCTGCTTTTGCACTTGAGGCATTTGTTCCCTTTGCACAGGCAAAAAGTTTGAACCCAGCTTAGTGAGTCTCATATTATTGGTGAGCTCTTTCTCAGCAATATATACAAACACTGAGTTGTGAAATGTTGCTCTTCTTCCCTTTCCAGCTTCTTACTAACCCAGAAAAAAAGGCATAATTAATCAAGTACCAACTTTTTTACACAGAACCCGTTATTATTATTTTTAGGAATAATTGTTCCCTTAGAAGTGATTTTTTAAGTACCAGGAATCTCCCAAGAAGGACTCAAACCATTACAGAATTACAGTTGTTTTCCCTTTAAATACACATCCTCAGACAAAAGAAATCAAGTCCACATGCTTTAAAGCAGCTTTCCAAAGAGCATCCTTGGGTGCAAGCTCAGGAGGATGTTCAGCTTTCCCTCTTCAGCAGGTCTGAGGCTGGAATAGCAGCAGTCAGCCTGCAAGCTGGTAAAGTATTTCAGACCCTACAAAAACAGGTAAACAATCCCTGCTGTTTATTGTAAGACTCTCACTCCTCTCAAACACAGCATTGATCCCAGCATCAATAGCCCTCCTGATATCTTGCCTTTCAAGGAAATACTGGAGCTGCAGCTCAGACCAAATCAGAAAGCAAGCACCAGTTTGTTTGGATCTGACTTCACCAATCCTGAAAGAGCAGAATCCAGATTAGCTCTGGAATTTGAATGTCATCCATCTCAAAGAAGAAACCACAGGATTTGGATCTGAATGTTCTGGTTTGCACTTTTCTGTCTTTTCAAGGTAAGGCTTGTTACTGTTGGGTTTGTGTTTCCCTGCTGGAGGTTTAGAGTTTTAGATTTTGTTCCTTTTCATATGGCTGGAATGCCTCTGAGTAATTATTTTTGAAAGAAGCTTTTCTGCTTCACCTCTTTTAAATGGACTTTTTTTTAGCCAAAAAAAAAAAAAGTAAAAATCAAGAGAGTAAATAGTGGGGATCCAATCTGGCTCCTATTGGCAGCAACCTGTCTTGTTTGTGTAACAGGCCAGAGGAGACAATAATAATCAAACCTTTACCCCATCCTCCCTTGCAAAAGTAGCTGAAAAGCACTGGAAAGGAAATAAAAAAGAAGGAATGATTGGTGGGAAATCCATTAATCTATTTTAAAAGGGGAAGGAGGTTGAGTACCATCGAATAGTCAACAAAGCAAAAGTCGAATTCAAACGATTCCCTTGGGGTTCTATTGAGAAGTTTGCTCCAGATAATGCTCCTCAAAGACTCACTTTACCCTGTTAACAGAGGAAGGTTTCAGCTCCCCCTGGATGGGGGGGATGCATCCGTGGCTGTCACAGCCATGACTGCAGCAGAACGTCCCTGGACCTGCTCTGGGCTGATGCCAACTCAGGCGCTGGCAGCGACCCAGCAGAGAGAACCGGGCAAGAGACCCAAACCTCAAACAACCCCTGCTGAGGGGACAACAACAAGGTCACTTCAATAAACCAGAAGAGTCATTAATATCTTAGCACCACGATATTTACCTACCAAGTCAGAAAGCAAGCTTAAAGTAGGGATTATTTGGGCCCGGTTGAACCGAAATCTTGTCTTTTTATTACCTCCACGACAGGACTTCCAGCTCGGCACAGATGGCTTTGTCAGTCCCCCTCTAACAGAGCTTTTCTTCCTACTCTGCAGCAACCCATCTGCCAGGGTTATTATTCTTTTGTCACAAAGGAAATAATGTTTCTTTTCCCAGCCACGGCCACGGATAAGTATTTTTTTAAAGCTACCTCCACGTTTTTAATTACAACACATTTCACAGCCAAACAGCCTGGAAAGGCTGCAAGAGTAATGAAAGATAATGCAGCTTTTATACACACTGACTGCAAATACACATTATTCATTCAGTCTTAAGAAGCAAACAAAAGTCCAAAACATTACCTTGAAAAGCAAACAATGGCTCTTTTTAATAAATAGATGTCTTTTTCAACAGGGAATATTATGTTTATTAGAAAATCATACTTTTCAGGGGGAAAAAAAGGAGATTTCCAGCAATTCTTTTCATTCTAAATTTTACCTATATTATAGCCTCATAAGAAAATATTTGAATAATATAATGAGGTTTTTTGGTCGCATGATGTACTGAGTTTTCAAAAAGAGCATAAAATAATGTAACAGTAAAGTCAAAATAACATCATATACAGCACCATCTGGAACATCAAATTACAGTATTTGAAAGCTTTGACTAAAACTATCTGCTACCTGCTGCAATCTGCAGAAAGCACCAAAAAAAAAAGATGCAGTTGGAGAAAGGTCATCACACAGACCTCATTCCAGGGCTGAGCCTGCTGCAGTTTAGAAATGCACATCTCTGCTTCCCACCAAAAAAAGGCATCCTGGTGGGAAGCCAGAGGAAGAGAAAATAGATACAGCTATTTGTTTGAACAAACTTGAACTAGGAAGCTTTAGAAAGTGTATTATTTGCTCTACCACCACCAGGTAACCTGAAGTGGAAACCACAGCAGGTCCTTTCCCACTCTGGCTGTTTGTCCATGTCCAACCTGCCCCGCAGGGATTCCTTGGAGCTGCCTCAGCCAAGGGATATTATGGGACTGGCTGGAGCAATCCCTGGGGTAAAGTAACCTTTTGGTCATTCAAAAATACTTATCTTGGACATTTAAAGATTTGTCCTGATTAGAGTAGTGATCATGCACTAAAGTTTGCAGAGCTGGACAGTCCCAAATTTAACCCTCCCCAGTCTTTTACTCCCAGGGCTTGTCACCCTTTCTACCAGAGACAGGAAATTGTGACACTTTCCAATGGGATCCAGCCTGGGGATGGAAAAGGTTCCCTTCCCTGCTTTCCAGCACCCACATCCTCAAGTTCTCCCAGTAAATAACTGCATGGCCTGGCTCCCAGCTTTCCCTCTTCTTCCAGGGCAGCTATTTCAGACACTAATTGTCTCCTCGAACACAAGTGAAAGGTGTAATTAGGCATTTGTTCCTGAGCTGTGGCTGTGCAGGCTCTGTGTATTCCAGCACACAGCCTGGTAGGAATTGTCTCCCCTGAGCATTCTCTGTTATTAGTTAAATTATAACTCCTTGGTATCTCCTGGTTACTAGACAGGTTATATAATGCATAGAGAATCTCCTCCAAATATCTACATTGATCAACTTCCTAAAGTAAGAATGCAGAGAAAAAAAAATATTATTTTTTTAGCAAGAAAAACCCGTGTTATATAAAATATATTTGTTTAAGTTTAGTCCACAAAGAGGCAACCACAACATACCAAATACCTTTCCAGCTGTTCGAATTTGCAGTAAAGAACTTTTAAGTCATAGAAATAAATTCATAAACTTTCTCACTTGGAAAATCTCAGCTAAGACGTGTCCTCTGGGCAGGATGAAAGACTCACCATGACCTAATATTTCTTGCAGCAATTCTGCCTGGTGTTATGTGCTGCTCAAGCACTGTCCTCATTAGACAACTGGAAATATCGGTTCAGGTCCCAGCTATACATCACCAGCCTGAGAGGGCAGCTCGTTCAGTTCCATGAAAAATGATTTGTGACCCGAACACTCCCTTCCAGTGACTCCCCTCTGCACAACAGGCTCAGAGCAGGGCACCTCAGCTCCTCCAGTGCTGGCAAAGGGAGGCAGAGGATACTTTCCTCTTCCAAATCTCCAGTGGTCCAGTCATTTTATCAGGTGACTCATAAGCTAACTTGATATAACTGTTAAAACACTAATATCAAACATTTTGCAATTACATCAGTGCTTCTGGATGAACCAGGGTAAATCCTGATGGCAGGAAAATAGAAGACATCCTTGCTAGAATCTGTGTTTCTGTTTCATCTCTCATATAGGGGTGGTGGTGAAGAATGGCACAGCTGATTTGCCTTGAGTTCACTCAGATCCTTTGATCTGTCTTCCTAGAAGCGGGTATGAACTTAAATCTCACTGTTTGTGGGAGTAAATAATGAGTACTACATTTGAGAGGTTTTCTGTAGAGTAACAATTTTAGATGTTGGAGTCTTGTGCAACACTGTCAGATCTACTCCATGTGAAAACTTTGTGTGCCTTGAATATTATGCTGTAATTCAGAATTCTATGTGAATCAGAGCTATAATATTTGTATTGGCATCTTCTCCCTTACAAAGTCCTCTGCAATCCCTGGTTTATTACACTGGCTGAGCTCCTTATTTTTTAATATGTTTTGTGGAGGACAGGACTTCCCCACTTCAAAAGCAGAGTAAGACTGAGAGAGAGCCAAACACCAGGAATAACACTATTAAAGCGTTGGCATTTGCAAAGAGAGGAGCCTAGTAGGGATTTTCACGAGTGCTTAAGAAAGTTTTTTTAATTCCCAGTGGACTTTAAATCCATTTCCCTGGGGCCATCTCTGCAGGGAGTGATCTGAGCCCTTTCTTCCCTCAGGCCAGACAGCTGTGAGGCTGCTGGAGATCAGCAGTGCTCTCAGCACAGCACTGTGTCCCTGCTGAGAGCTGAGAGATCTGCTCAGCCTCCAGTCTGCTCTGCCAGACAGCTCGTTATGGGATCTTGGAGCAGAGTGTCTGTTTGGGTCTGTCTGAACCCTCTGAGGAGATGCTCCCTAAATCCTTGTCCCTCAGCCACCCTGTCCCTCGGAGCTCAGCCAGTGAAGCTGTCCCTGCTGAGAGCCCAGAGAGAAACCTCTGGAGGCTGCAACATGTGGAGAATAACTTGACTCTTGAGTCTTCTACCTCTAAATAGTAGCAAGACCTTAATGTACCACAGAGGGTTAACGTCAGCTTTTAGTGGAGATACATTTTGTAAAATGGAAATCCACATCTAGACGTGGTTCTCATGTGCAGTGTCACCCAACCTGGGTGGGTGAAGACCTTTCCTCTGACCAGGTCATTGACAGAGCAGAGCTGACTGCAGAAAATGATAATTTATCAGACTAATTTATCATTATTTCACTCTGAGTAATTTAGAGCAAGACTTCTTTTTTTTTTTTTTTAAAGCTGCACAGTTTCTGCTGCTGAGGATTTCCCATGGACAAGGTGAGTGTTCTCTGGCATTGCAATACAACCTCTTGAACCTGCTGCTCAGCCCTTGCTTCTTTTGTCACACTGGGACAGCTGAGCAGACCAAGGAGACTCTCCCTTAGGAACAAGGTGACCCTTCAATTGACTGCTGGAGCTGAAGGTTCCAAAAGCAGAGACCTGTTCTCCTGGGGGAGTTTATTATGTGAAAGCGAGGTTATGCCTGGTAAATTCAACCAGCAGAGAAAGAGCCTTCTGCACACACAAAAAGAGCCAGTCTTTGGCAACGTACAGCTCCATTTAAAAATAAATTAAAAAAAAAAGCTCTTAGAGATATCGACTACTCTGTGTGTGAAGATAAAGGTATTAACTTTCTGGACCACTTTTTTTGACAAAGGAGGAGTTCTGCTTTTGTCTTTGCAGAGACACTTTATCCCTCAGAGACTCTCAGGAAAAAAAATGAGCGTGACAAGCAGAGGAACTTTTTTTTTCCCTCCCTTCTGATGAAGTCTTCAGGGATTCACAACAGAGAATCAAATAAAAAGTGCTGAGAGCTTCCTGTGGGATGGCCAAACAGAAAACTGAGTGAGGCTGCTCAGCACTTTGCTGCTTCCCAGGAGTTTTTCTCTCTCCAGGTCACCACACTGTTTTGCTAAAAGCCCATCCTATTAAAGTGAGGGATGATGCACACACACACAAACAGATCCCTCTGCACTCAGGGGGGGACTGAGGAATCTGCCTGAATTTGCAAGGACTGCACAAACCCAAATTAATGTCTGCAACTGCTGCTCTGCAAGTCTTGTTTGCCTTACACCCTAAAGCCCAATGTGGCCTTTCAGCCTTCAAATTTCCTCATTTTTCAAGAAAAGGAAACAAAATTAACACCATCATTAACCAGCCTTGGCACAGCTGGAATTTTGATGCGTCATCAAAACCTGCACCAGAGGCATCTGCCACTGGTGGATGTGAAACTACATGAACTTTTCTTCATTTACTGTTTGCCTACAGAGTGACTTAATTTGCAAAGGTATCTTTTAGCCTTAAATTTATCTGGTGCTGCTAAGTCCAATCTTCTGCCCAGTAATCAGCTCTCCTCACTCTTTCTCTGTACACATGAATAGTTGCAACACTTACTTGTTGATACTTAGAG
Organism: Chiroxiphia lanceolata; assembly: GCF_009829145.1. Lineage (NCBI taxonomy): Eukaryota > Metazoa > Chordata > Aves > Passeriformes > Pipridae > Chiroxiphia > Chiroxiphia lanceolata. The sequence goes on from NC_045651.1 coordinate 15,927,761, forward strand.
ATAAAATCAACCCCCATTTCGAACAGAATAGCATGTGAAGTTACTTTGTCTCAGCATGCAGCAGCTCCTGTAGCCATCTATTCAGCACTGGCTTTTTTTTCCAATTCCTTACTGTTATAGCAAAGAAGACACCATATCCAAACTATCACAAGTTGGTCCCTTTTCAAGGAATTTGAGGCAATAAGACTCACTGCTGACCTGCAGCTGATTTCTAGATCAAGGCTCTTCTAAAACTTCTGGCTGAAGACTTCAGAGTCCTAGAAGGGCCACCAGGAAAACAAGGCAGAATAAAAGCCTGGCAGACTTCTCTGTGGGAAGAGAGCTTTGGGAATATGAGAAACCTTTAATTGGAAACTGTCAGTGTGAGCAGTGAGTGGTTGCTAAAGCTCCAGTTTGCCTTAGGCTGATTTTTTAGAACTGTAGAATGATTTGGGTGGGAAGAGATCTTGAAGATCATTTAGATCCAACCCCCTGCCATGGGCTTCCACTAGCCCAGGTTGCTCCAAGCCCCATCCAACCTGACCTTGGACGCTTCCAGGGATGGGGCAGCCACAACTTCTCTGGGCAACCTGTGCCAGGGCCTCCCCACCCTCACAGGGGAGGATTTCTCCCTAATATCTAATCTAAATCTGCCCTCTGGCAGAGTGAAGCCATTTTCCATTGTCCTGTCACTCAACCCCCTGTTCCAAAGTCCTTTTCTATCTCTCTTGGAGCTCTTTTAGATGCTGTAAGGTTTCCCAAAGCCTTCTTTTTTCCAGGCTGAGCAGTCCCAACTCTCCCAGCCTGCCCTCATTTAATGTCTCTCTCCTACTTGACAGGGTGGCCCCAAGTTAAAGGACTCCCCTGGAGTCTCCCAAGAAGTGCTGGTGTATGGGAAATGTGGAGGAGATGGAAGAGGACTCCCACGTGCAATCAGCTGTTTAGGAACACTCAGGTGTTAATCCAAAGCACAGTTTGGCCTCTGAGAGTAAGACACAAAAATATCTTTAGAAAAGAAAAAGAAAGCTTTCACAATCTCTCAGAAAAGCACAGTGTACTTTTCAAGTTCTCAGTTCTTGCAGTATTTCTCAGGCTTCAAAGTACTTTAAAGATTCTCAACTCCCCTGAGAACCTTAGCTGTCATTATTTTTAAATGCAAATTTCCATCCTCTACACTATTCGATTCCCTGAACCCCATACCAGTTACTTCTAATAGCTCAGAAAACCAAAAGGCAACCCAATTGAATCTAATTTTAAACGAGTTTTAAAATCCCCAAATATCTTAAAGTTCTGGGGAGCTTGATTCTCAAATTATTTTAGAAATTATTCTTTGTATGGCTTAAATCACAATGAGGACAAAAGAAAGGGGGAGATATTCAGAATAAGAGCAGCAGATGCTGCACTAAAAGAAGCCAAGGAGCATCCTCATGACAGACAGTCTGGATGAAGAAGCAGAGGCAGTGAACTGAAAAGACCTTTCTATTATACAAGAGACTGATGTCAACCTCATTAACAGAGTTCCTAATTCTGGTGCCCTTTCTCATCATCCACGTTGCTTCCTCCAGACTTCTCCACACAGAAAAATATTCCAGCAGCACTCAAGGCCCAACAGGATAAAAATCTTTTCTCCTGAACCCTGTTACTCAGCATTAATCTCCAGTGCAAAACAAGTGATTACAAGAACTTGATGACAACTCTGCCATTGCAAATGGAAGGGCAGTGGTAGAGAGAGAACCCACGTGCTTATTTTCTCCTCACATACTTGTTTTCTCCTCACATCAGTTCCCAATTGATGCCAAGTCTTTTAACACTGATGGAGCTACTCCTGGTTTGCTCCAGTGCAGCTGAGCAAGAACTACCTCTTTATCTGAGACCTGTAAGACCATCTTTTGGGATCTTGGCTGCAGAACCTCCAGGTGGAAAGAGGTTCTTGAGACAGCCCAGTGGTGCCTCCAGCCCCTGCCAGACCTTCAGAAGGTGTTTACTGAAGGCAGCTGAGGAGTCTGCATTGCTAGAAACCAATAAAGAAAATAAAAAAAACCCTAGTGGGAGAGGTAATGTTTCTACTTTCATTTGAAGTATCACAATGACTTTCTATGGGATCTGAACTCCATTTGAGACAAATGGGTTTGAAGTTGTTCACCTTTCAAGGAAGGTGTGGCTGCAGGACAGCTTTCCACAGAGGGGACCTGCCTCAACAGGTCTATCTCCCTGCTTTGAAAAAAGGACTCAGGGATGTAGGGCTAGGAATGCCAAGGCTTACTTATAAATTTGAAATAAATAATCATTTTTGTTACCAGCATGCAGAAGAATGTTGCATGTCTGATTTATATGAGGAGGCACATTGGCATCACTGCAGATGTAAGTAGGAATTGGTCTTAATAGGCAATAAGAAAGTGAAATAGTGAGGGAAATAATCTATTTCTTTTCCTGTCACACAAAATTATAAGATTATGCATTATAAGAGTTGGTGATTCAATGGTTAGAATTAGATTCTTTAGAAAAAGTCATTATATAAATCCTGCAGCGTGGAGGATTTGTGTTGACAGAGTGTTCTACAACTTTTGAAGTCCCTTTTTGACTGGGACTCAAATATCCTGCATCCTTCATAAAGAGCTTTGAGGTGCTTCCTTACAGAAAAGACCACACATAACTGCAGAGGACCAACCTATCCAAGCTGACTGATTTTTTGCATCCATGACTTCTGCTAAAGAAAAAAATTAGCGTTCAGGCTGGGAGAGTATAATTTGGCAAGACGTTATAAGTCTGTAAAATAACAGCAGCAACCTTTAAATACTAAATATTTGCAGAACTTCTAGCAAATATACTCTTCTGGCTACAGTGATTACCTGCCTCCTGAAATGTTTGCATACTTGCCTGTTTTTAGTATCACCCTTTGCTCAGTGTAATACAGTGTTAAATCATTTTTCAGTGTAATCTTGTAAAGGACAATTGCTGTTTGAGCTCCAGCAGCTAAACCCAAGATTAATTACGGAGGTGAAAAAAAAGAAAAAAAGGAAGGGCAGCTCAGGACTGAGCAGGAAATCATTCCATGGGAAGTTTGCCATTGTAGTGACTGTCACATTTGTAACTGAGAGGGGCTCCAAGATGGGATTCAAGGTGAGATCCTCACAATTCCCAAAGAGGAAGGTGGGAGGAGATTCCTGTGTTTGATGCAGGATTGAGTTGTCAGCACAATCACACGAGTGAATGGCAGAGGAGGAGGGCAAGAACATCTGGCTTCTCTGCAAGGTTCCTTTCCAGAGCTGTCCAAGCATTGATTTGTATGTTTAGTTGTGTTTATTTTCCCAAATCCAGTTTTAACTTCAGCCTTGTGCTCTACACCAAGTAGCAGGACAGCCAACATCCTTCAGCAACTCCCAGAGCTGCTCAAAAAGGGAAAAGGAACCCTGTGGAGCTTTCTACAATGTATTTTCTGTTTTGTCAGCTGTATGCATACTTTGAAGAGTGGATTAAATGAGATGGTCCCACTCCTCAAACCCTATTTACTTGACAGGTATTGACTTAAAAATTTTGAATCTTTTCTCCTTGGATGCAGCTCTGATTATGCCTTTTAGGTTTCACATTGCTAGACAGCAACATTCTGGTGACAAAATGATCAATTTGACATTCTTGAAGCACAGTTTACTGTGCAGATCACTGCCCTATAATATACTATTCCAGATGAAATAAAAAGACCACACTACCCATTTTTTGAACCTTGTACAGTCATTAAAACCTATGCAAAGTTGGTACGAAATGCCACTTTGTTTTGGCATCCAAATCACTTCATAAAGCTGAAATGCAGAGATTTATGCCTCCAGTAGTGGTGCATTAGGAGTTTTCATGCAGATTTATTCTGCTAAAACATTTTTACAAGGTTTTTCATGTGCAAGACCCCGTCCCTCTTCAGCCTCCCTCTCTCACTACCACTGCTGACATGAGTTTTTCTTCTGCTTGTCAAATGCAATTTCTGGTCACAGGATTCTTTATCTGTTACACCTTGCAGATGAGGAATTAGAGATTAATAATGATAGCCCAGTTGGAGCTCTTTAGATTCCTAATTCAGCACAGATTTTGGCTCATGAACACAAGAACATCCTAAAACATTGTGCACTTATAAAATGCTTGGGGACTAATGTTAATGGAAAGGGCTGGGCTCATGGAATAGATGTTGACTGAGTTCCCATCAAGTGATCTCACTGCATTTTAGAAGTAATACAATTTTACCTTCACTTAAAAATATGTTCCCATCCAAAAGCTGCATATAGAGGTTTTCAGGGTTATTACCCTGGGAGAAATCGTCCCTGATGCTGTTTTTCCCTCCATGATTTATAGCAGCCCGTGTCACAGATGTCTTATTCAGGTGACAGATATGCCAGAAGAACAGTGTCCAACGGGTTGTGAAGCAGTGATGAAATACACCCTCTGAAGATGCATAATCCACATCAAAATAAACTTAGTGAATGACAGAATAGCCCCAAACACCGAAGATTTTGAGAAACAAAACACATGGCTTGGTGGAAAGGCAGCAGAGGGATGATTTTGTTGGTGAGAGCAGATCCAGGGCTCTGCAAACAGAAGTTACACACTTCATATTTAATTGGTGGAATTTTGCCCTAAATGGCACTTGCAAGTCAAGTTTTTTCCAGACCAGAAATTTAACTAAAACACCACAGCAGGAATCAAACAGCAGGGATATCATGAACTGCTTTCCCTCTTTTCCCTTTTGTTCCCCTCGTACCTCAGTGCACTCTTTTTCTGCACAAGCATTTTGTCACCCAGGCAATCTTTGAGGAGCCCCTGTGCCCCCAAACCTGGGTGCAGGGGGCTCTCAGAGTCTGGCAGTGGTGCTGGTGATGCTCTCAGTCCTCTGACATCACCCTTGCTCTGAGAATGCTTCAAACCCAAGATTGTTCTGAGCATGAAATTGGCCTTGAGACGAAGCAGCTGCCTGAGTTCCCTTGGAAGGAGGCCAACTGGCTATTAAGGAAGGCATTGGATATCCTAAGCAATGTTCCTGATCTTGTCCTTTCATCTAGTGTCCCATGACACAGAATTATTTCTTTCTGGAATCTGTCTTGTAGCTTGTGAATACATTAGAGGTGCTGGTTGAACAGCTTCTCCTCTTTCCTCCAGCTCAGTAGCTTTCACTCGGACTTTAAAGCAGTTCAAAAAGCCACCCAATAACATCAACCTCAAGCAAAAGCTTTAGCCTAGGTCTGTGAAAATATCACCTTTTCAGAGTGCAAAAATGACCTAAACAGTAATAATACAAAAAAAAGAAAAGGGAAAAAAATGGGCAAAAAGCCTTTAGGTAATTAGGGAGCAGGTGTATTTAGCAGCTCTGTGCTGTCCCATCAACTGGTGAATAAGGTGAGCATTCCCAGAGCATGAAGTGCCAGATGCCAGCACCTTCTCCCACCCACTGCACTCATCCCTCTCACCACAGCTGGGACATTTAGCCTGGATATTTCCTCTGGAAATACAATCCACAAGTACAAAACAAATTCAAGAAGTACAACACTCCCTTTTTGTTGGAGCAAAATATGTGAGTCCATGAGCATTCCTTCAGAAATGTTGACCTTTTATGCTGTTCTTCAGATCCCCCTTGGAATGATTACCATCCCTAATGAGACAGAACTGCTGTCCCCTTCATGGCTCCTTGTAGCAGAATCAACTGCTCAGTGTGTGTGATGGTAACATTTGGGAAAAAAGGCAGGTTGAAACACTGGGATATTTCTCTCACCATGTTGGAATCATTCCTGATTAAAAACCATTCTTTCCACAAGCTCAGTAGTTTAGTGTTTATTAAAATGTAGAGATCAATAGGTTTTCTTAGGATGTAATGCCTCCAGGTATCACATGCCACCATAAAACAGAAGAATTCCTATAAGCTGTGTCAAAATGAAAATTTTAACCTTTCAGCAGAAAAAACCCCACCCCTGCTTCCCCCACCCCAGCTTCCCTCAAGAATCCACTTAATCATATTTTGAAATCTAATAAGGTTCCAGGAGTGATAACAGTATGCTGGGTTGCAGCAATGGAAGGGAATGGATTATTCTAACCTTTAACAAGAGCAAATGTGAAGGGCAATTAATTTGTGAGGTTTTCTGAGGCTGGGGATGAAATCCCAGCTCCTTGAAGTCTATATTTCATCTTCTATTGAGATTGTAAAGCAATCTCCTGTTTGTGTTGCCCCACTAAGCAGCCTGGAGTTACAGTATCACCCAGCAGGCTGAATCCACACACAGAAATTAAATTAATACTGATATGATACATCTTAGATAGGAGAGAGCTGCAAACAGAGACAAAGCAAGGCTCCTGCCCTGAGTTCTGCAGCAGATCAGAGCAGATTATCACCGTGGTTCTTCTGGTTTCACGTGTAGCCCCTGAACAGAGGAATCTCCTCATCTCCCAGTCCCCAGAGGGTGAGAGTACAAGAGCTATTGAACTCGTGTACCAGCAGAGCAAATAATATGCAAATAACCACTTTGAAACCCAGTTCTGACCCGTGTTTTCATTCCCACCGAAGGGCACCTCTCAGGAGAGGCTTTGATCAAGCAGGCTTTGGGGAGAGCTTTGATAATTCCCTTTCTCAGTAAATTGTACTGTCGTTGGCAGCAGCCTGGAATTGCCTGTCCTCACTTGGTTAAAAGTTTCCATCCCTTCAGTGTGTGTGTCACAGAACAGCCACAATGTGGGCTGAGGGGAAAGGCAGCAGGGAAAGGACTGGGAGCAGAGGGATGGATTGGGGGGTGTTGCTTCTTTTTTCTGGGCTTGCTTTTCAGAAGCAGAGGAAGGTGCTGAGCTGCAGAAAACTCAGGTCACTCAAACCATGAATTTTCAGCCATTGAATTGGGGGTGTCATTTCTAGCACTGGGAGCTGTTTCCTGATGTGTTATTGTCGACAACAGATTTGTCTTCTACATTTCTTTTTTTTTTCATATCAAAATTATGCAATAAGCTTCTGATATTCATCCTATTCAAGTCCCTAGAAATGTATGGCAGGCTTAAAAAGCAACATGAGCAAGCCCTTGATTATAGATATGGAGAACTGTCACAACCTGTACCTGCTGAGAAAGCTCCTGGAATAAATGTGCTTGTATCTCTCTGTTTCAGATATGTCTTTACCTTGGCATCTCATTTGGATCCTCCCTATGGTGCCTGGGTTGAAGCCCTCCTGCACCAACTTTGAATTAGATTCTTGACAAGCTGGAATTGTCAGGGTTTTTTTTTTTTAAGAGCTGGAAGACAGGAAGAAGATGGAGCAAAATGATTTAAAAAGCTTGGAAAACTTTTTTGAAAAATTCTAATGCCAAGGGAAGGCAGCACACAAGGAAACACTGGGAGGGAGAAATGCAAGGGATGGACTGTATTAAATCAGCAGAGATAAACCTTCTCCCTGAAGCTCACACATAATCAGTCTGCACACATTTATAAGTAACCAAGGCATCATAGCAACCTGGATATCAGTTACACCCATGTAAAAAAGCCTACAGTCTATTGGAGAAGCATTTTTAGGTTTGGGTTTGGGCTTTTCTTCTCTTTTAAGCTGACTACATTTAAGAGTTTAGTCTCATTGCATGCCACATTCAAATTTTAAAAAAGAAATAGTAAATTTAAAAGTTATTTAACTTTTTGGTGATATTAAAAAGTTCAAATCTAAGACATCCTAAGTGATGAATACAGCTGTAATTCTGTGTTTCAGTCCAGCAACCCTGTGGTTTCTGGATCTGATGCCCTACAGAATATAAAATGTCATGACAGACTGAAATGGCTTCAGGCCTTTCTTTGTCCTCAGCAAAGAGTAACAGTGATCAAAGAGCCACAGGACAGGAGGATGTAAATATGTCAAATACTCATCTTACTTCATGCCACCCATTTCTTTAGGTTTTTGCATGGGTTGACTCACTCAAGATCTCATCTGGGAAGCAAATCTGAAATTTGGCTTTTGTGGCTTCACTGGAGGAATGACTCAACTCATTGCCCGTGAAGTTCTCTCTCTGTGGATTCAATACAGATTTGCAAAATGATTCTGCACGGATGGGAGATGAGCTGTGGTGAGCAGGAGAGCACAGGAGGCAATTCAGAGGCAGGAGGCATCACTGCTGCTCACTGAGAGCTCTGCTGGCTCATTATTCTCAGCCCTGTTGTTCATCTCAGATGCTCACTTGGTTCTGTGATCCCACCAGGTTCCCATTTAACGTTTCCCTCTAGAACATTTTCCAGCTGTTTTTTTTACTGGAGCACTGCTGCTCTCTAGCTTTCAAAACTCCCTGTATGCCCAACCTCTCTCTCACAAGTGCTTCCCTCACACACTTCACTGATTTCCTGTCTAAATTAAGCTGAAAACATATTACTCATGTCCTAGGTAAAGATGCCACGTTTCTTTTGCCTGCTTTTTCAAAAGCAGGAGCAGAAATTACCCACCTGTGGAAGGAAGGGGATCAAAAGCAATCGATCTCCCAGGAGCAAAGATACAGGGGAAGGACAAATATTTACAGCACATGGGAAACATGAAGTTTCCTGTGGACACAGTGCCCTGCAAAGCTGAAAAGTGTATGTACAGGTAAAAATCATGGATCAAGTCACACATATTTGTTGATTTTCCCACTTACTGGAATGATCATTATTGTCTGTGCTGCAGCCAGCTCCCTGCACACTGTGCACACCCAGCACATCTGTCCCCACAGCAACAGGAAATCTGGGGGCAAATTATTTCATGGGTACCCCAAAGGCTTCAAACTCCAGGTGTGTGGGAAAACGGGTGCTCCTTTGGCTACACCAACGAGCAACTCTCATTAGTGGCTGGGTCTAAGTATTCTGCACAGCTTTGAGTGCCACTGAAGCTGAGCTTCTCTCTGTGGCTTTGGCCTCTCAGAGGGGTGAAGGTCCTTTGCCAGACAGATTCACAGAGCAAGTGGGCAAGAAAAGGGCTCAAGAGACTGTTGTGAGCAGTGACTTGGTTTTGGAGTTTGTCTTCCTTCCTCTTACATAGAAAGAAAAAGAATAAAGAAACGGAAAAAGAATAAAGAAACAGGAAAAAAAAAACCACAAGACCATTTAGCCTGGGTATGAAGATGCTGCTGCATAGAAGAGGCATCTGCTCTGACACATCTGGACGGCCTTGGGAAGGAGCCTCAGCTGTGTGTGGGAAGCTCTGGGTGCTGCATGGGAAGGGCAGAGCTGTGAGACCCCCAGACAGCCCAGGGACAGCAGCAACAATCCACACACAGGTAGTGCCTGGAGTGTCCAAGGTGTTTGTATCCATCACACCGAGGGCAGACAGGGCAAAGGAGACACCAGCACCAGCAAAGTCAGTGCTTTCAGAACAGGTGAGGTTTGTAGGAGAATTCTGGCGTGGTTAAACACTCTTCACAATCTCCAGAACAGGGGTTGGGGGTTTTGTCTCAACAAGAAGGTACAGGCTGCAGTTAATCACCCTTTTAAGGTAGCATTTGCATAAAAAAGGTGTCAGGCTCCAGCTCATCAAAGGAACATTTACAGGGGGCTCTGGTTACGACACTGCCCCACAGGAGGGGTGCAGGTCCCTCCCTCCCGCAAACCTGAGGAAACCCTCCCGTTCACGACTCCAGAGTTATGGTGATGACTCGGAAATCACTGGGATCTAAAGGCATATGAACTGACTTTTTCATAATCAATGAGCTGACTTTGATTTCACAGATCTAAAGACAACTTCAGAAGCCTGAACTTTGGAGAGAGGGGCTGTCCTTTATGCAACCAGATTTGTCAGCAAGGGAGAGCTCTTTGATCTGGCTCACTTTGCAAAAGCTTCTCCTGGCTTTCCTCCCCCACGCAGGCATCTCTTGGGACACAGGTCCAGCCAAGGCTGTGAATTCAGTTCATATTCTTAGACTTTTCTTGTGTGTTCATCCTCTATTTGAATGATAAAAGTGAGAGGGCAAAATTCATCTTTTCTTACAGACTTACTGTGAGAAGCAGAGTTCAGTTTTGTATTTGCTGTTTGACTGCTGATTCCTTTACACACAGGAAAATATTTATTTATTTAGGAGTATTAAGTGTGGAAACTGTGTCCACCTGCCCAAACTGGGGCAGCTGTGGGCAGGACTCCACGGTTAAAGAAGAGGGAAATCCTGGATGAAACCTCAGTAAATATGTGACCATCAACACCCACCCCTGGTAGAGCTTTGTAGCACAAAATGTGCTATAAAAAGGCACATGAAACTGGGACTAAGGGCTTACACTGATGGACCCCCCCACTTTTAATCATTTCAAACAGGCAGAGCATTATCTGGATTCCTACTTGCTCAGCACTATTTGGGAACAGAATTGCTCAGAATTCAGGGCACAGATTTATTTGCCATTGAATAGAACTGAATTACCAACAATACTATTGTTAATCGTTACAGCAACGTGTAAATGCTGCTGAGCAAAGGCTGCCAGTGCTCCCACTTGGCCAAATGCATCGAGGGTCTCTCCTTGTAGGGGCAGACTTGGGCAAAGACATAAATAGAAAGAGCTGTTTGCAACTTGAAGCTTTTAAGGCAGCCAACAGTGCCCTCTTCGGGGTTCTTGCCGAACTCCTTCAGTAAACCAGGTATTTACGAATTGCTACAAACTGCTTTTTGCCTTTGCTTCATCCTTTTTGACACGCTTACAAAGCAGGATGTGCACAACACTAAGCACCAGTGGGAAACAAACCCACTCTAAAATAGATTTTTTCTAATTCTTACTTTCAATATTAGGCACTGACAGGTATCACACAGATCTCCAGCAGGTTTATACTTATTTATGGCCTACATGAAGCTAAAGAAAACTTTTCAACTGAAGATAAATTGCACAGTGAACTCACCACAACACCACAGTTTGGGTGGTAAAATACTCAAGACTTGGGCCCAGGTTCAATATGATAAATCATAAATTCTCCAGACTTAGTCAAAAGCCTGAAAATGCCCCTCTATGCCCAGCAGCATCACTGACACAAGACCCCTGTGAACCAAGACTGGCTCCACCTTCATCCCCTCTCTAACTCAGAGAAACTCCTATTCCACGACGACCTAGAAAAGTATCTCAGGAGCCCTGAAGCCCTACTTTAATTTACATCCCTGAACTAGAGTTTAAATGCCCTAGTCTGGCTCTTTGCCACTTGAGTCTGTGCCATCCCAATTCCCCTTTGCAATGGCAAGTCCTGAGAGAGCTTCCTTAGGTCTTTCTGAGCAACCCTGCAAAATTCATTTGAGGTTCACCTTCAGGTTTAAATTCCAGCTGTGTTAAAACAACTATAAATACTCAAGTTTGTAAATCAGACCTTAGTTCTAGAAGTTTTCAAAGCTTAATTAATTAATCACAACAGCCTTTTCACTGCCCAGCAGCTGCACTGATCCTACCTGTGTACTCAGCATCACTGAAACACCAGCAAAATAAGTGATGGGCAGTGACAGAACAGCTGTTACCAACAAAGAATAATCAGAAACAAACTGATAATGCACAGTGATGAAAGATAAAATAAAGTTTGATGGGAACAACTGAAATTTAGGGGGAAACAATCACAAATTCACACAAATACAAAACCCCTGGAGCAGTAACAGTGCTTTGCCTGTGACTACAGACAACTGTGCAGGAATCAGTGTGAGGAAGGGCAGAGGTTAATAAGAGGAAAGGAAAGTGAGGAAACATCTGAACAGGTAAGAACGCTTGAGATAGAAGAATTAAGGGGCTCCTTTGTTTTTCCTTCAGGTTTTGGAGATCAAGATAAAAACAGAAACTCTGGATTTTTTTCCTTGTGTGAAGAGAAAGGAGAAAAATCAACACAGAACTCCTGCAGCATCAAGGTTTGCTGATTAACCTGTAATAATGCATTTTGGTGATGGCTGCTCAGATGGCCCAAAAAACAAGGAAACATCCTGAAACACAACTGGAGTATTTAATCTGAGAAGAATTAGAATAAAGGCGTTTTGATTTTAAAGGCTGTGGCTCAAACAGGTTGGACACACCCACACAAGGACAGCTGGCTGTGGCAGCTCCAGTGCTCACAGACACGGAGGGACTGAGGGGAGTGTCTGAGGAGGTGTTAGAAACACCTCCTGGGAACCTGCTCTGCACTGGTGAGTTTGGTTACATCCTGACCTGCCTTTTCTCCAGCACTGTGCACATCTCCTTCAATGTCCTGCTTCAGAACAGGGAGTTAATTGCCTTTTTCTCCTTCCCCAAGGCTGCCTGTGCAGGAGCACCGTGCCTGGGAGCTGGGGAGGCAACAGCTCCTGAGGAGCCTGACAAGCAATTAGCTGGAGGTTCCTGTGCTGGCAGAGGCACTGATCTGGGCTGGTGATCTGTTCAGGTTCTTGTTTCCTCAAGTTTTGTGAAAAAGCACAAATTACCATCCTCACAGAACAGTTGTTCGTTGTCAGGAGCAAACAAAACGTGTCTTTAGCAAAAACCCATGAGCTGGTTCACGCTCAGGGTAAAGCAAGTGGCGCAGCCAGGCCAAATTACAGATTGGAGAGATTTCTTGCAGCTGACTTTGCTTTAGAAGAACAAATCCAATCCCTCTTTGGCAAAGAAGGAGAGATCAGGCAGTCCCAACTCCCCCAAAGCCCAGCCTTTGTCTCAAACAGCACTTAAAATCCAAGGCAGTGTAAGGAAGAGAACTAAAGTTCAGTAATAAAGAAGTTTTGTAACCACGGATGCTTCTGGAGTTTTCAGTATTATGTCAATCCTTTTCAACTTCATCTCTTAGTTAGAATTCTATCCAGCTGCAGATGCATCCAAGGTACCTCTGGCACTGACTAGACAGAAGGAAAAAAGTTTAACTTAGGCCTGACTAAAAGCATTTCACCCACTGTCACCAACACTTTTACATGATCCAGCACTTTCTTTTTCCCCTGCTCTTTTTAATACAAATGTTACTCCCCCAGGGAATTACACTACACATAAACACTGCTTTCTCCCATATAAACTCTGACCCTATAAACAGAAGCTGGGTAACAAAGTGTTTTTTAAAGTTTTTTTTATATAGATGTGTTTTCTTATGTCTTGTTTTGAACTCCTGTCAAAAGCTGTGGGACTAAAACATCCATCAAATACAGTGGTGTGGATGGGGGTCAATGCATCCAGTCTCCTGATCATCACCTGTGGGATGGAACACTGGTGACAGACCTGACAAAGGACATTTTATCCAGTGACTATAAAAGTTAAACGTGCTGATGCTTCTGCACTGAGCAGCTTTCACATTGTAAGTAGGAGGGGGGGGATTATTTTTAGCTCCAGGTATTATATCAAGCCATTAAACTCTGCTGGTAGAGGGGACAGTGCATGATGAGCTCAAAGCCAGACAAGAGCGTTCCTGTAGTGACAGCCACCGTGCTGTGTGTCACAGCAAATGGAAGTGGGGCTAAAAATATACAGCTATGGGCTAAAAATATACCCAGCAAAAATTACAGAGCTGATGGAAAAGCCAAAAAAAAAAAACCATGGTGAGACACTGGTGTCTTTCTCCAGCAGCACAGAATTCCCTCCATCAGACAATAAAGGATCACTCCTTTCAGCAGAGTGGTTTTAAGGGTTTGGAACAGGGAGTGTCTGAAGAGGGGCTGCAGGGAGGCATCGCAGCCCCAGGGCATTTCTTGGAAATTTTAAGAATATAGTAGTGATTGTAGTAGCCTGGACGTGTAGTAATGTCTGTACTCCTGTATATCAACCAGTGGTATTTAATTTGCTAGGGATATTTTTCCCCCAGAGAATTTAAAAATCGTTTGCTGGAGAAACTCAGAGGTGCCAAGATATGCTAAATTCTTCTGCACTACTAAGGACATACTCATTGCCAAGACAGTGTTTCTGTGGGATTTATTAAGGGAGAGCTGCCTACAGGAAAATCTCTCGGAATTCAGACCCAGCTGCGGTGGGCAGAGCAGCAGAGGGCACCAGCACCCCACCAGACAAAACAGAGCAGCAAAATCCCTCCTGATATGTTTTCCAAGAGGTAGAGAAAAAGTATTGCAAAACCCCCTGAAACTACAGTTTATATGGCATGAAAATGTTGATTTACACCTACCTAACCCACAGACAGTAGCCTGGGTGCACATTGTATCAGAGGGATGAAAAGTGGAGATTCATAAGTCCTTAAAAGAGGTAGCAGGAATTTAAGTGGTGCTGCCCACTGATCCTTCTGTCTGAGCTTTGGTGTTCTGAGCAGGGAAATTATTTCTACCCTTCTGACAAATCACATAATATATCACATATAAATCCCTTCATAATGAACACCTAATAGAACAGAACAGTGACAGCAGGAGCTGGTACAGAAATGTATATTTGATCATCTTTTAGCACCTGAAGAATGGGCCTGTGGGGAATCTGTCCACTGGTTGCTTCTGTTCCTTACTGGTCATAACAAGAACTGGGAGATGCTGTACTTCCCTGCTAAGTGGCATTTCATTCATCACTCAGATTCCCAGTCTTGCCATATCCTGAGCTTCCAGCACTCAAAAAACCATCCATCAAGTCTGAACCCTTCCTGCAACAGAGATGAATGAAACAGCACAACCTGCTGCTGGTGGTACCTTGCACTTCCTCGTCCTGTCCTTGGACCCATGTGCTGCCTGTACAACTCATGGTGGGATGACTGTCCCCTTGCTGTGGACTCATGGAGCACCTGGAGAAGATTTCAAGATGCTCTGGCAGGTACCAGAAACACTCTCTTGCCCTGAATCAAGTAATGGACAGGAGAAAACTGGGTAATTCCTGGAAGAACCAAGTCACGCTGCTCACAGTGCCACAGTGGCAGTGATCCCATCAGAGGGTGACCTTCCAGAGCAGAGCATTCCCTGGAGGTGGAAAATCTCTGCCCTTTGCTCCTCTGACAGCCTCTGAGCAGCAGAGGATGGTGCCCTGGTCAGCAGCAGCAATGCTGTGATCCCCTTCAGGGCTCCCATCCACCTCCGGAGCCCTCGCTCCAGGGGCAGTGACAGTCCCAGCCCAGACTCTGGAGGTTTCAGAGCAGGATGCTGGGATGGTTCCTCTGCTCCTTTCCAAATATCCAGTTCTCTCAGTGACCTCTAAGAGCCTGAAGTGCAGTAATTCTCTCAAGGTGAGGTGCTGGCTCCTAAGCCATGCACCTTTTCCATCCTCCTATAGGCAAGAACTTCCTGCCCCCTCCTTTTGTGCCAGTGAGAGGTGGAACATATTCCTCAAAAAGGAGACAGTGTAGATGTGCTGGTTATAATATTACAGTTAGAACAATAAAATAGAGTTGTATTAATTATACACAGGCAAAGAGGTGACACGTTGATTCCAGTTATTTCAATAGGAATCAAATGAATTGATGAATTTCCACCAATCTAAAGAAATAGTTTAATGTGTTTCATTCACCAGCTTGTTACCAGTTTACACAGAATCAGCTGAAACCAGATGCTGCTGCCACCTGGAAGAAAGGGCAGAGACACTGACCTTTACCTAATTATTTAAATGACTTTGAAGTATGTGAAACTAAGAGATAAGGAATTCCATTATAATCAAGTGTCCTACTCCCCTCTATTCATTCAATATTCAACTTCAGTGCCAAACACAGTTAATATTCTCCTTCTGAATTTGAGGATTTTTAGTAATGCATTAAATTATTCCTTGGGGTTCACTGAGACTTCCCAGCACACACAATGGTTTTCTTCAATGCTCTCATACACAAAGCAGCAGGTTGGTTGCCCAGGCAGTGTGTGACTGACACCCTTCACATCTTTCCAAATTAAACTTTTACACTTCCTGGGCAGCAGTCCCACTGTGATCCTAATTGCAGTGGGCAGTGCACACCAGTCTGGTGCCTCTTCACCCAGTGCAACCAAAATGACTCCTGTAAGTGCTGGATATGTGTCTGGAAAATTAATTCCTTACTGCAAATAACAGATCCAACTAAAACCCTCTCTCTTGACTTCACAAAGGATCCAAGTGTGATGGCAGAGGTGGCACAATTGGGCGTGTGCCCCTGGGTCACACTGTTCCCCTGTTGTCTGACCTCAATTTCATACCCAAACCTCCTTTCAAGCCATACAAAAATTATTGCTCAGTAACAAAAAAACCTCTTTGAGTGCCCATGACCGTCCTGCAGTTAAGAAAAACCCTGTGAGCACGTAAAGCATTGATAATGATTTTAATTTCTGCAATTATGCCTAAGACTAAAGCTTAAACTGCTTATGAACCCTGGGTAAGTGGGTTCCTGGCAGAATATCCCTGAATCAATTTTTCTGTGTCTCAGGGTTTTTGGCACAAACTAATACTGCTAGCAAGTGAATCTTTTATTTTTTGGATATAATTGTCATTCCTGTCTCAGGCCTGGGAGGGGCAGTGACAAAATGGTGTGAGATACCTCAGCTAATTGTTCCCTCTTGCCAGTGAATATGGAACTGGTGGTCTCACAGTTGTTAATAAAGAAAATTATTGAGCCAAGACAACACATCTGCCTGGTTTTTTTCATCCCTTGCCCTGTTTTCAGGAGGAGGCCAAACTACAGTATTTTTTTCCTGCCTTTTCTCGATTCCACAGTAACAAAAAACCCTCTGTCATGTTCCATAAGGGGCCTGTTATTCAGGAAACAAAACCTTTGTGGTTTCAGATCCAGAACAGATAAATCATACTCAGGCTCTCCAGTTCTGCTGTGTGAAGCCAGAATTGATTTTGGGGCTTTTTCACTCATCTCTGAGGCTGATCAGTTCCAGCAGCCCCGTGTCAGGAGCAGGGAGCCCCAGGATAGATTTTAGGTCAGACTGCAGCAGTTTGGGGACAGCAATTTCTGCAGCACAGGTGAACTCTGGAGCTCCCTTTGGTCTAGGGACCCTCAGGCAGGATCAGCTGTAAAGGTTTATCTCCTGCCAGTGTTCTCCCAAGCTTTCTGGGGCAGCTCTGGGGAGCTGTGAGATGAGGGAAATCCCTGTTTTTCTGATGGAGCAATAATACCTTGAGACACAAGACTGGCATCCAGAAGGACTCAGGGTCCTGCTCTTCTGTGAGTCTCAGGATCTGCCATGTGTGTGTCAGCCTGGAAATCTACAGTTCCATTTTATTTCTGCAATATTTGAGCTGCAAGCATCACACAGAATCATTGCCATCTTTGCAGATGCTCTGGAGTTGGCAGCAAGGGAAGGAGAGCTGCACCTTCCCTTGGATTTCTGGAAAAGCAGACAGCAAAGCTATTTATAGCCCAGCTCTGAGTCTGCCTATGCACATTGTCAGAGTTTCCAAATTTCATTCCAGCTTGGAGCTATTCCTTTCATTTCTTTTCCTTCTTTTATCCTCGTGGGACCTCTCAGACTTACTGGATTGTCATGGATATTTTGCTTTTACTCACTTGTAATTATTGCCTTTCCCAGATTTTTTGTGGTGGCTCAATTGTGTGTCAGCCATGCTAGAAAGGGGCAAGTAGATTCTTTGTAGCTCATTCTGTGGGGATGTGAATTAATGTGAATTTTAGGTTTAATAGTAGTGCCAGGATCAAATATTAACCTTATAACCTGATATTAGCTGTATACCTTGCACTGGAAATCTGGGAAAGAACAATTCCAAAGGAATAGTCTCTATGAAAGGGAAAGGATAGATAACACTGAAGTTTTGAATGTATGATATTCAACCAACCTTTCCTTGGGTCTCAGAAAATTACACACAAGCTTCTAGACAGACATCACCATATTGGTTATAATAATACAATCTAATAATAATGACATAACAATATTATATACTGGTTGTAATACTTCACAGCATCAATTTTAAATCAGAAACCTTCCTATTTTTGTATCTGTTGTTTACTTCTTGATGAGATTCTGCTTCTTCTCCAGGATTCTCAAGGCTCACACTAACTTTGAATACCAAAATTTTTCAGATCCATCATGTCACATTTCACCTCTCTTGGTAACTTCTGAGGACAAGTCTGGATCACATTGTGATTTGGGAAGGTTAAAACTGCCCAGGCTTGGAGAAACAGGGTGTTTAAGGCAGATGAAGACCAAGAAAAACATGAAAAATTGAGTCATTTACTTTCTTCTTGTTCTCCTCCAAGAACAATCATACCTAGAGAGTACAATTAATCTTTAAGTCTATCCTAATTTCTCTATCACTCATCGAAAAGACAGCCTTCTATTAATAAAAGTGAAGGTCTGTATTCTTAGAAAACTCTTAGAAAACTCATTTGTAACTTCTGTCATGCTGATTCTCAGACCACTTTTTGTTGTTGCTGCCATTAATTAACCAGGAGTATTTATGAACACTTGTTTAAAAAAGGCCACAAAATAAAATTCAACCCCCTGTCTTATAACTAAATGAAATCCTGCCCACAGCTCACTTTTTTATGCCTTTTAGCCTTTATGCTTTGCTTTCTTCTGCCTCAAGTGAATCATGTGTGACAAAGATGTTGTTGTCCCAGAGATAACAAGTCTCTGCAAGTCTTGTGCAAATGGGCAGCCAAGAAGAGACTTGTTAAATCCTCCACTGTGGAGTGAGTGCAGCAGAAACAACAGTTCTTGGGGCTCAGAAAGCCCAAAGAGAGACTTGCAAACACCTAAATTCTAAGAAATTCTAAACTCCAGCCATCCCTGTTGGAGTTTATGTGAGAGAGCTCACTCCTCAACAAAGGGCAGCTTTTGTTTTTTACTGGGTGGTGTCTCTGATGCCTAAGGAGGGGATGAAATTGTGCTGAAGCTTTAGCTAAACTCTGCTGAGAAGTAAAGCCTTGCTCTGCCTGGGTCAGCCTGGCAGTGCTGGAGCCTCCCTGCTCAGCAATCAAGAGTTCATTTGAGGGGAAGTCCCCTAACCTGGATTTTCCTCACACTCCAATTTCCCAGGGCTGTCTCCTTGGCACTGTTATGAAACCCATCTCCTTTAGAGAAAGGGAGTGTGGAATCCACTTCTGAGCTTCGGGAAGAAAATGCCAGGTTTTCAAAGCAGAGCAATTGGCCCCCAGGGTTCCCCCTGGATCTGCCCACCTGCACAACCACGAGCCCCCTGACCCATGTTCTGGATGTACCTGGACAGGCAGTGTTGAGCTGCCATCAGAAATGTTCCCCTGTCTGAGGTGTTTTGCTGTGGGCAGTCACAGGGAGTTACTGCACATAGCTCAGGTTTAAATTCTATAGGCAGTGTGAGAGATCTGAGCCTGCAGAGAAGAAGGACCAGTCTGAGAAGCTCAGTCTCCAGCTGATTTGCAGAGGGATAGGGTGGCCTCTGAGTCCTGTTCTCATTTTTGTTCTCCTTTGGGCATTTCTGCATTTCACTACCTGGAAGTGACTTAAAAGGGCTGCCCCCTACTCCATGGGAGCAAGGACCAGCACATTTCTGCTTCTCTGAACACCTGAGTTGTTTCTCAAACTCATATCTGGCAGGGAGAGCTGTTCAGGGTAAGATGTCAGAAGCAGAGAAGCAGAGGCCAAAAAATGAAAGAATTTGATACACTTGCCCTAAGGAACAAGTACACTTGACTTATGTCTACCTTATATAAACCTCAGGGCAAAGAGAGCTTAGAAACCTGTCTTGGCTTTTATTAGGTTTGACAGCACTAAGCAGTCAACTTCCATAGCTGATTTCAGATCTCAAGGGGATGTTTTAATTCCTGAGAAACAAAAGCACATCACCCACCACAAGGAGCCAAGGACATGTTGGACAGTTCCATTTTCCTTGGCACCAGAAAGTGATAATGATATCCAGGGCTTTTCTCCCGTGACAGGCCCAGAGGTGTCTGAAGACACACTTACTGCTCTTTGTTCATTAGATACTCTTGTGGTTTGAAGCTTTGAATAACATCTGCTTTTTCTGACAGGGTACCATGTACTCATTACCCAAATCAGAGACAGGGTTTTACATCGGTCACGTGAGGGTGAGCAAGCAGAGAACAAGCAAGCAAAGATGAGAAAACCTTGCCAATGCTCATAACACACCCCTGCTCTCTCATCACATTTCTAGTCTGGAGAACTGCCAGGGTATTGAAAGGAAACAGAGACATGCAAGGAGTGAGGGGGAGAAAAGGAAACTCTCACAAGGCAGATTGTATTGGATTTTCACGAGAAGACTCACTGTCTGCCTTAACAGACACACAGGCACAGTGTGCACCCAGAGAAACAGAGAATGGGACATCACATTTCATCCCCACCCCAGGGTATGGATGTCTGTCTCCAGCACAATGAAGTAACTGCTTCCCTTTAACAGGGCAAGTTCTTCATAAAATCACAGAAAATGAGGGGTGGAAGTGACCTCAGAAACAGCCTGTTAATGGTCAGCTCTCCTAAACCATCCCTGGGAGAGACTCAGGAAGACCACAGTGCTGGAGGGGGTCTGCAGTGGCTATAACTGCTTAAAAGAAGACCTCTGCTGAAGCACCAGAGTTGAGCTGGGACTCCAATTAATTCCTACACCTCCACTCTGTGGTCTCTCCTTGCTGCCCTCACTTCTTCAAATGCCCGTGGGAACAGTGACCTCTGAGTACACTCCACAGCACATCACATCAGAATGGAATATAGAGCCCACTGGTCAGGTAGGACAAATTGAATTAATTTCATTCCTGGATTTTAATTTACTTCCCACAGAGTGATTTTTTGCATCCCAGCAAGTTAATGCCACAGTCAATAACGAGTGTCATCATCATTCCAACCCTTCAGCTGGGTTTCCTGAGTCCCAGCTGTAAATCAGAGCAGTTATTGCTGTGAAATGCACGTGCTGTTTAGTTTATTGGCTCCCTGGAAAAGCCCTGTCATTCCCCACCACAAAAGTAATTGCTACTATAACTTGTTAAACCAAAGCTGGACTTTATGAGCCCCTGTGCTAAAGGCTGCACAGCTTTGTCCTGCCTTCCAGCCCCATCCTCCAGCTCCAGCTGTTCCCTCAGTGCTGCCAAGGCCGCCACTAAACCCTGTCCCCAAGTGCCACATCCACACCTCTGTTAAATCCCTCCAGGGATGGGGACTCCACCACTGCCCTGGTGCCAATGCTTGACAACCCTTTCACTGAAGAAATTGTTCCTAATATCCAGTCTGAACTTTTCCTGCACGGCTTGGGGCCATTTAATCTCGTCATAAGAATTAGGAGAAGAGATTTTTAAATTATGCATAAAATTATGCACAGGTGATTTTCCTGCAAATGATGTGTACAGCTGGCAGTGAAATGAAACCCAATTTTACTCCTATTTGAAGTGTTCAACATGTCTTTTCCCAGTTGAGACATTCTGGCTAAAGAAGCACAGCACAAATCCTTCAATTTGAATTGTCCCAACTTCAGTCTCCTGACATCTCTGGGTCTCGTGGCAAATCTAAATTATAGTCAAGGTGTGTACACTTTGTTCTCTGGTACAGTGAAAGACACATTTGCTGGCATGGAAACCTCTTCCCTGTTCCTCTGCATTCTTTACCAGGCAGCTCCACTGCTGTGTATCAATTCACTAAATGTTTCAGCACTTCAAATTGATTCCTGTTCAAGTTTCCTAAAACCCAAGAAAGTACATTGCCAGGGTGTAATGGACACATTTCAGATCCCCAGCTCTGGCTGACATAGAGGAGATAAATAGAACAGCAACAAAGGAAATTGTCCTTTACACCAAACCAGGATGATTTGCATGAAAAAGTATTAAAGGTTAATCAGGCTGTTGCTACAGGGATTTTATCTGTGGTTTAGTAGCAATGTCTGTTGCTCTGTAAAATGTAACCTTCACTTACTTGTGGTAGACCTTTGAGTCCATTTTTTCTTGTGCAATAGAAAGTAGAAGAAGTGTCCGGGAACCATTGCAGCACATTTATGTTACAGGGTAAGATCCTAAACCCGGCCCCCTTTTGACATCAAAATGGTTAATATTACATTCTTGAGTTACAAACAGGTAATAATATCAATATTTCAGGGGTGTTGCATCTTTTCTGCTTTCCTGTATAATACCAAGTACACAGTGCACATAAAAGCTCTACAACTGTGATTAAAACCATGACAAATATCCTTTCCACTATTTTTTTTTTTAAATCTTATAAGGAATACCCACAAATTCCAGCCCTTACAACAGTGCTTTTCTGCATTCACCATGGTGAACCTCACAGCCACATCTACAAAGATGACAAATGAAACAACACTGGTTTCTACTTTTCTCTTTGGCAGGTACAATGTTCTGCTTTAGGGAGATTCTGAAATAACTTCATTGCACTGCTCATTTTCAGAGCTCGATGCATAAAAGCACAATCATAAAACTCAGCTGCATTTAGCTCAAACATTTTCTGAGGCTCTTGAACTTTTCAAGTGATCCAGGCCTGATTTACAACTCCCTATAAAAGTCAAGCAGCTTTTCAAGGTTCCTTGTGTCTGTGCCACCAGTGACACGAACCCAGTTTGACTGCAGTTTGCTGCTTCCTCATCACCTCTGAACCCTGACTATAAAAATACTCATTTGTGTTAACTAGTGGTGTGTGATGAGAATTGAAACCTTCACCCAAACCCCTCTGCAGCTTTGCTGCTTCATTTTCAGATACCTTTAAATGCTCCTTAACTTCTGGTGCTGTATCAAGATGCTTTTGTGCCTGCAAGGCAGGCACAAAACACCCACTGGTGGTGAAAACCCTGAGCTCTTCTCACCCCGGGGGCCACATTTCCTCAGCATTCATGCAAACCAGTTTGGCACTGTTGACTCCACTGGAGCTACTTCCAAACTGCACTGATGTTGTTTCTGATTTGCAGGTTTATGGGCTAAGAGTTAAAGGAACAAAAAATGACATCTGGCCAAAATGCTGATGACGATTACAGACCTCAGAATAGTGGGATGAGCAATTAATTGATATCTCCCAATTTGATAGACTTTACATCCCCTTCGCAACATGCTTTGCATCCTTCAAAACTGCTCAGTGGATGTTCTCATTTCCCTTCACTTTGGTGCCAGTACATGGCATAACAGATGTCCAGCTCCCAAAATATTTACCTATTGTCATATGATGGTCTTGTAAGGAATTGAAAAGGTATGGACAAAAAGAATCTTCCTGAAATATTTCTCCTCTAGATCTTCTGCTGACATTAGTATAGTTCAGTGATTTATTTTTTTTAAATAAAAATTATTTTTATGGTGAAACATTCTCACAAAATGGAGATTTAGTTACCTATGGTACTAAACTCACACTAAGGATAAGCTTTGTCTTGGGATTCTCCATAACCAGTGTGTTTTGGAGACAAATTTTCAGTACCAAGGGCAGGGAGAGAAGTGAACATGACCAAATGCAAACAAGTTCTGTGGAAGGTCAGAGAGCCCTTAAAATTATCCTCCAGAGTGTAATTAAAATTATTTTCTAGCTTTTACAATATATCTAACAATCAGACCCCAAACTTCAAAACAAACTCTCTAAGTCATGGAGATACATCCTCAACAAGTACATTAGTAAGTGCACACAATAACCAGAGGATAAATTGCAATGCAAGAAGGGAAGAAATTGTAGATGATGTTTTGATAAGATCTTTTAAATCTTTCCTTCTTTTTAAAAAGTCCTTCCAGAGAGCCAGAAAATTCCTGACACTAACTGGAAGTTGTTCTGCCACGTTGCAGAAATTGTACAAGTATCTGCTGGGTAAATATTCAGTATATGTTTAAGAACAACAAGTAAGGCTGCCAAATGTATTAAGAAAGCTTGTGTGCAATAATACACTGTGTGGTGAGATTAATGACCTGGGACACAACAATATCCTCCTGAGGAAGTGAAAAAGCACTGAAGTATGAATGCAAAAGGACTGTAGCATTTACATAAACCCTGCTCAGTCTCCAAATCCTCCTTGCTCAAGGTTTCAGTGGTTTGCAAGCACCTACAGATGCAGATTCTCTGTTTATTCCTCCTCCTTTCATCTCAGCCCTCGTTGAGCCCTTCATTTAATTGTTGGCTGAACCATTCTTGAAATGATTGTAAAATATACCAATAAGCTGAACAGAAAATGCCCATCCAGAAGAAATCATTATAACAGTTGCTTAAAACTTGATTCTAATCATCCAAAATATCCCTGAGTCCTGGAGTGGTTTGGGTGGGAAGGAAATTAAAGATCATTTAGTTCCAACCCCCCTGCCATGGGCAGAGACACCTTCTAAGAGACCAGGTTATATAAACACAAATATAATTAGTCCTTATTTTCCTGATTTTCTGATAGAGGACATTAAAACCACAAGCATATACACTTGAATTTAGCTGTAATTTTGTTTAGTAAAGTTATTGCAACATTTATGCCTGGGGATGGCAACAGCAACCATCTGTGAATGGCCAGAGGTGATGTAGATCCAAATGTTTATGGCTCACACTAAGTATAATAAAACATACAAACCCTTGTCATATCCTACTTTATGGCCAAGCAGCTGCTGTAATAACAAAACTCAACAGATTATGTAGCCAAAGCCAAAATAAAAGCTGGAAATCTGGGCATTTTCTGTCCCTCGGTTGCTCTGTGAAACATGCCCTGCAATATTCACATGATGTACAGGGACCACCTGGGTCACAAAGGATTCAGGGCATGCAGGGATCTGGTGTTTCTTGTAACCCTTGGATTGTTAATTCCTCACTAATGACACTCACAGAGGTCACACTTGGATGTTCCTGAGGAATAACAACCCTCAGGGTGATCCCATTGCAGGCACAGCCTGGCCATAGCACCTGCCCAGCCAGAAAACTCTTGCCAGTAGAACACTAATACCTTGCAGAAAAAAAAAAACAAATATTTTAGGGCTAAAATAAATCACAGTGGGGTATATGAAAAGATATTGCATATTTCTATGTGTTTGCCAATAGAAGAGAACTAGAAAGATCATAGATCCTTTCTCCCAAATCACTCAGAGGTCAGGATGAATGAGGGAGGTTTCTGATGTGCTTTATCCTGGACCTATTTCTGTTCACCATCTTCAGCTGAAGTCACTCTTACATCTTTTAACTCTTTGGTCTTTCAAATTTTTGTGGAGAGGATTGTGCCTATAAATAGTTACAGCCAAGTTAATATGGTGCTTTTTTGCAGTGGCAGAAGGAAGGGCTGGTCCTGAAAACTGCCTGGTTCTGAACAGTGTCTCCATGAAATCACACAGGGACAGGTGAAATGAAAACTTAGAAACCAGAGCAGTCTGAGCATCTACCTTTGTGGGGAGGGAAAGGTGGAGCTAAGAGTTAAACTCCACTTGAAAAGCAACATGTGAGGATCCTGGGCTTCTCCAACTGCCCCTCCTGGTTATCTGCAGGGATTATGACAAAGAGAAAGGCAAATCAGGATCCAAAAGCAATCAGGATCCAACTCTAATTCTGCACCACCCACGACACAGGGACTACAAGAAAAAATTTCCCCTTGATTTTCTGGCATATTCTCAAGTTGTTCCTGTCAGCCTGTTTCTTTGGATTCAGATGTCTGTTTTCATTCCATCACTGCAAGTGAAAATGGATGTGGAATCAATCCACTAATCCAAATATTTCCCCAAATATCACAAAAAAAAAAAATCGAATCTGGATTGAAACTTTCTACCTCAAGCACTTTATTAAATGCAAATTATTCTCATTAAAAGTAGTATACCAAAGACTGATCCCCAGACATACTACTGACTTGATCAAGCCTCCTGCTGAACAAAGCTATAAATGTGGCTATAAATATTAATGAAGTTCATGTAAATAACATCTCCCACAGTGCTGCTGCTGCTGCTGCACAGGTAGAGTGCAAAAGAAATTTATTTATTTATTTATTATCTCAAGGAGGAGGTCCACTTCTCTATTACAGGGGAAGAAGAGAGCCATGAAAAAATAGCTAAGAGTAAGGGAGAGGCTGAATCACCAGCAGGGCCAAACCCCTGGTGTGTTTGAAGCAGCTTGGTCCTGTACAGCACATATGGCCCAGTTCCCTGAAGCAAAGGGTTGCCACCCTGCCCTCAGCAGAAGGGATGGACTGGGTGCTGCTTCACATGACTAATTTAACACCAGAAACTCTCTCAACAAGCAGCAAAGGATTTCTTCTGCAGTGGTGCAAGGCAGAAGATGCCCAGCCCTGAAGGCTGGTGCTGGCTGGGCAGGGGAAGCTGCAGCAGAGCCCGCGGGACTCACAGGCTGAGGCACCAAAGGAGCTGGGGCTCAGCCCAGCTGTGGGGACAGCACGAGGGGACCTTGAGCTCACCTACAGCTTTAGACCCTGTCTCTCTGCTTCTCTACCAAAACCACCCCCTACACACCTCTGGAAAGCACTTTTGGGCCCAAAGTTGGGTGGGTGACGTTTTCCCCATCCCAACCCAGCCAGTCCCTGCCACTGCTCCGAGACAGTGCCGAGGTCAGAGAGGACAAGCCTCTGCCCCAGGGTGTCACCTCAGCTGCTCCATGGCAGGAGGGTGGTAGTGGGCAGCTGGCAGAGTCCCAGGGTTGTCTCACAAAATCATTTTGGGGCTGCAGAGCAAGGAAGCCACGAACTCAGTGACAAGGAACGTAATGCAGAGTGAAGGCTGCCTCGAGGTTTTCCAGAACACTGCATTCAGCACCGTTAAGAAGTCTAAAGGGGAAGATAGAGCCCAGACAGCTCACACTCCCACTCTTGGGGCAGACAACTGCTGCTGGGCAGTGTTTCATACCATCCTTCTGCTCTGTTCCACGATGAGGGAACAACCTCCAGCACACTTTCCGTGCACACACGGCTCAGGAGGTCACCAGAGTCCCCCTGCACCTGCCAGCAGGAGTTCTGCCCCACGACTGAGGCAGTGGGTTGTTAACCCTGTGACTTTTCTCTTTTATTTGCAGTTGTGTTTGGTCCCATTTCAGAGGGCTCAGGATGAGAGAAGAAAGTCTCCTCAGGAAAAGGAGAAAGGGAATTTGAGGAGGAAGCCTCATTAGTAGCTCGTTCTGCTAAAACTGCTCTGAACCACTTTCCCCTGGGGAGAGCAAAGGCTACAAAAACTTCCCTCTTATTTTATATTTCTATCTGAAAAGCTTGAAACTGAAAAGAAATCTCAGGGAAAAGCACGTTTGGGGTGGTTTGCTTTGTTTTTTTGTTTTCCTAACGAGAAGTTTCACCTCTATCTGTTTATAAATAAATAAAGATTATTAAAATTGTTTTTAATTTACATTCCAGTTTTGCTCCGTGGGGCAGCGAGCCTTTAAACCCAGAACTCTTCTGATCCTCCCTGCACATGACATGTTTCCTTAGTGATCAACAGGCAGAATATATATCCATAAGCACATATCCATGAGCAAACATTGAGCTGTAACTCATTAGTGAGCTGTGCTTATTTTTTTATCCTCAGATTACCATCTAAATATTCAAGAGCACGGTGATAGGACCTACCTACATGCCTCCTATTCACATCACTGAGGTGTCTTATTTTGGGAGTTCAGCAATGTGTATAATATGCATGAAAGAGATGAATAATTAGCAAGATGATTGCCAAGAAAACAGGAGCTCAGCTCATGAATGACAGTCAAGATACACAGTGAGTTAAGTGCCAGCACAAGGCAAGAGAAGGAGTAGCAACAGTCCCAGTTCATTTGTATGAGCTGAGTGTTGACTCAGTTTTCCATGGCCAGGATGTCCCTGCAGGAAGAGGGAGTGAGAAGAGTGTCTGCCTGATTAGAAAAATGTTAGAGTTCTGTTCTCCTCACACAAAAAGAGCAAAAAATTCCTCAACCCATAACTGAATTGTTACTCCTTGCACAGTGGGGATGCAGCTTACCAGGGCAGTGCTCTGGTGCTGTCACATTTGGCACCTCTTCCCTGTGGAATGTCACCTGCAGCTGTCAACTCTGCAGCTCCCTCCGTGCTCCTGCCCTCATCCCTTTGGCTGTGGGGATCCTCAGCAAGGGGACAAACCTGTCTGGCCAGTGGGATGGTCCAGGATCAGAGGGCCTTGAGTTTGGTATGGCCTTTCTTCCACATTTTTTAATTTGTGCTGATGCTTCTTTTCTTCTTGTGCTTGCTATAAAAGGGTGGATGGAGTCTGCCCCCCCTGTGCCGTGGGATGGTGTCATAGCACAGCCTTGGCTCTTGCTGTCTAATAGCAAAGTTGGAATTAATCTATTTCCTGGAATTTGGAGAGAGCAAATGCAGGTGGCAGACGGGACTGATTTTTGAAACATCCTTTTCTCCTTCTCAAGCAGTGGTGTGAATGTGAATGTGCTTCATTCCCTGCAACTCAGACTCCTCCACGTCTGAGCAGCTGGAGCAGCAAGAGCCTGGAGGAGATTCCTGCCCTCCCCTCCCCTGCCCAGCTCCCCACAACCCTGTCAGATGAACCTGTCTTTGCACTTGCAACAGCACAGGGGTGCTGGATGCTCTGGAGACCTCTTGCTAAAAACTGCCAGATCCTTTTTTGATCTCCCTACATGGATTCTTTGATTGAAAAGTAGGTATTTTTTTTCTTTTCAGGGAGAGAGTCACTGCCTTGCGTGAAAGATTGATA
Organism: Chiroxiphia lanceolata; assembly: GCF_009829145.1. Taxonomy (NCBI): domain Eukaryota; kingdom Metazoa; phylum Chordata; class Aves; order Passeriformes; family Pipridae; genus Chiroxiphia; species Chiroxiphia lanceolata. Next base: position 15,956,091 of record NC_045651.1, read on the forward strand.
GTGTAGGAGCCTGGAAGTGAAGGTAAGTGCTTCAAAGGAGAAGTAAAAAGATTTGCAAAAGCCAGAGTGAATCTTACTGCTAAATCACAACCAGCTGAAGTGCAGGTATTTGAAGTGACTTCAATTCAGAAAGCAAATCAAAGAAAAAAAAAACAACTAGAAAGAGCACTTAAAAAAGCTATTGCAGGACAATTACCTGAAAGCACTGATCACATTCAGCCCAAGTTATAGCAATTATGGGCAGAATTAAAAAGAAAAGAGGCTCTTCAAGAGAGGTTGATCTGGTACAACCCTGAAAGAGAAATGTCAGAACAGAAATACGGCAGTGACAGAAAATCACCCTGGTGTTAGTTCTGCACTTGGCCCTTCTGCACAGCTCTGCCGATGGTAATTTATTCTAGTATTACATGCATTAAATGGACTACACAAAAGCTAAATATATGAGCTCTGTGCCTATAAAGTAACTGCTTGAAACAATGGATAATTGCAGATTTAGATGGCAGTACCTGATATGCTAAACAGTGCAATCTTTTAATGGCATGACATGAAACACCTGTGGGCACACACCCACATTGTGTCCTGAGCTGCAGATTTGCAACATAGACTGGAAAATATTTTGGTCCAGCTTGTTTTCTTACAATGCTTCCCTCACTTTCTTAACATATCAAAGACTATGTCACATTTGGTAAGTGTTACAGGAATATAATTGAGAATTTTTTAACATAAAGCCACTGGTAAATGAGTGACTGGCTGGAGGCTTTCTTGGGTTTAGGCTTGGGGTTTTTTTGTGACAAATATCCACTTTGAAAAATAATTACTCCATGTCTGTCTTTCATTGAAAATATCTAAACAGACAGTAGTGGTCTTTGCATTCTAATGAGGATGTGACATTTCACAGCTTATTCTTGCAAGGGAAAGTGGTCAATTCAATCCTTTTGCCACTGACCCATAAAGAGCCTCACTGAAAACACAGTTTTGTCTTAAACTCATGGAATCATGAAAGATGGGATGAGAAAGAACTTTTAAAAGGACATCTAGTCTATTCCTCTGACCCAAGACACAACCAGTATACTGTACCCTTCCTTAAAAGTCTTTGCTTTGACATTCAGGCTAAGTGAGAAGAAGAAAGTGAAAAATTACCCAGGGAAAAAGCAGAGAGAAGACTGAGCAGTGAACAAACAGGCTGCCAAGGAAAGGTGGGAACACACACAGGTAAGTAAATAACCCAAGGCCATGTCTCACCAGCAGCAAATCAACCTTGAGCCCATTGTCCATGTGCCTGTGGGACAGAAGCCATGCAGTCCCCTCCAGGCTGATGCTTTATATAATATTAACACTAAGTCTACCAAAACTAAGCTGGTTTTCCCAAGATGTTTGCAGTAGGAGCAATATTCCAGGCAGGAGAGTACCATGGTAACAAGGGAGGCCAAGTTTTGGAGGTGTAACAACTTTTCTTTAAAATCTTAAGTTGCACAGAACCCTAGAAGGGTTGGGTTGGAAAGGACCTTCAAGGATCATCTGATCCAACCTTCCTCACCATGGGCAGGGACACCTTCTATCAGACCAGGCTGCTCAAAGCCCCATCCAACCTGGCCCTGAACACTTCCAGGGATGGGGAATCTCTGGCAACTCAGTTCATTTTGAGCTGTTAACAAGACTCTTTGCAGGGTGGAAAGTTTAGTGGCAGAAAGATGGTAAAAGTGCAGCCATGAGCAAAATCAGGTGGAAGCTGAGTTAGACAGGGCTGTATTGCTTTGTTAGCATTTATAACCTGCTGGTTCATCCAGCACTCAGTCCCAAAGTCAAACCTCAGTGCAGCTCAGCAGTTAAATACACAATTAGCTTTAAACATCTAACCCTTCAAAATGTATTCACAGGAATCACATCTAGTTCCTGAACAAATCAATCAGAGGTACTGCTCCTTTTAAATTTCCCATGTACAAAGAAATTGTAACTATTAGCCCAGAGGGAATAATTCCAGTAAATCCATCAATCTGAAGGCAAGAAGGGATAAAACACCTTATATGAAAGGCACATCAGCAACATCACTCCTGGGGTGGACTAAGAGCTTTTTCACCAATGTCAGCCCAGATGCTGCTTCACACAATAGGCAGAGCCAGCAGCCTTTTCAAGTATTACTCATTAGAAAAGTCAAAGAGCACAAAATAGCTGAGTATAATGATGCCACCTTTAATGGGGGAAAATACAAAGGCTTTCCCTTAGGAATGGCTGGTATCCCCGGGTGAAAACTAAGGCATAAGGAAGAAACTCAGCAAAAATTCCATTTTAGTGGATGAGAACAGTTCCTGAGGATGCAGGTGAGCCCTCCAGGAGAGCAGGATAACGTGGCATGGCAGGGATCAAACCAACCTCTGGTCTGCCAGGTTCTTTCTCTCTTTGCTGAGCAGTGTGGGGAAGGCTTAAAGCTGTAGAATCCTTAGGATTTTTTATTTGGGGTTTTAGTTTTGGTTTTTTATTTGCTTTTGAGCTGCTCAAGACTTGCACTTGTCCTTCTATCCCCAGGCAGAAAGGAATTGCTCTCCCTGCCTCTGCTGCACTGTTCTTTAACAGGGAGTTCCTTCCAACTGCTCTGAAAATATTGGGCTCGTTTCTCTCCTCTGCTTTCTGATGCAGAAATATTTGTATTGGACAACATGTTCTTCCACCCAGGCAATTTTTCCTGGCTGTACCACTCTTTTGGCACCATTTTTTTTAGGCCAGCAGAGGACCAGAAGGACTCATTAGACAGATCCCCAGCGGGGCTCTTTGCTGTGTGCCCTGGTCCTTGTGCACATCCTGCCTGTGTGGGAGATGGGCCCCCTCGTGTTCTGGCAGTGAGGTCATTATAACATGATTCAGCAAGTCCTGGACCTCCAAGACATGGGATTTTCATCAGGGTGTGCTTGTCTCAAGGCTGGTAGTCACCCAAGGAACCATCCAGAAATGACAGAAGTTTCCCAGTGCAGACGTTATCTCTGCAAGGTACAGAACCTTCCTTCACAACATTCAGTTTTTGTTACACACAAGGTCCCACAGAAATCAGTACTCTGTAGTCTACCAACACAGCATCCTCACTCTGGGCTGGGCCTTTACTTGTCCTGTTTTTATCTCATTATACCAAGAAAAGACAGTTCTATTCATTCTCACCACCAGCAAGAGTTTACAGATTTGCATTTGGTGATGCTTTGTATATTCAGTGTTGAAAATCTCCTGCTAGAGGGAAGAAAATATGTAATAAGGATTGAACAGTTTAATATGTTTCAGAGAAGCTTTTATCTTTTACAAATAAAGACATTGTCAGCAGCAGAAAGCCAAGCAAAGAGGAGGTTTGTTAGTCAGTGTAGAATATTCTGTAAGCTCACACAAGGAAGAAGAAATGTAATTTCACTGCAATGAAATAACAGGAGATACGTCCACACTCTCTATCACACCCCAAAAAAGAGGTGCAAATGTAAAGCTCTCTGCTTCATAACACCCACCTCTTCAGGGCAACACAGGCACTGGTGTTACAGCTCTCCCTGAGGAAGAGCAGCTCCTGCAGCCTCCAAACACAGCACTGACACTGCAAAAGTGTCCCTTGCTAAGATAAAGAAGTGCATCATTCCTCCAGCAGTGTCTCTGTGTTCCTGAGCTGTGAACACTTTGCTTCAGGGGACTAACAGGGCCACTGGGCTCTGAAAGGGAAGGGTAAAGCCAGAGGGGCATTGCTGAGCATTTTGTGAAAGCCTCTGACCAGAGCAGCTCCTGCAATGTTTGTGCAGCCAATTGTTTCATGACTGATTTCTGACCGAAGCAGGGGTCAAACCTGCACCATAAGGTGCCAAAAAACTTTATGGTATCTCCTTCCCCCATCTGATTTCCCTTCTTCTCTGAATTTTATAACAGAAAGGGTAAGAAAGGTGAGCTTTTCTGTCCCAGACAGTTTCTCACCACATAAGGTTGGCAGGGGTTAGAAGGTCAGAAACATCCAGCAACTCCCTTGGCCAAAAAGGTTGATCCAGACCTGACAAGGATATTGTTGGTATGAGAAGTCCAGCTCTGTGATTTGTGCATTAACAGTTTTCTTCTGCAAACACAGAGGACTTTGCAGCTTTTACAGGAGACTCATGAGTTCAGCATATCATGTTCACAACCTCCTCACTAGGACTGGAGTTAAAATGATGTTACATTACAATTAATCCTATTTGAATTAATTATCAGATCCACTTGCTAATGAGAGTGTTATCTTCTAGCAAGTAGCAACATCTAGTCTGAACCAGCCCAGGTTATAAAGTCTTTATTCATTCTCTAGTGGCATTTATATATATGAGCACATGGGATTTTTACCAAGGAAAGTGCACAGAGTAATAGGTGTTTCAGCCTCCACATGAGCACTTTATTAAAAATACACAAAGTAGCACAAGGCAGGGTTTATAGTCCCAAATTGGTGCTTAAACTTTATGCCCCATTTTCCCCATGTATCTGTAAATTTCTTTTGCTAAATTTCTTTTGAGACGTGGAGGAAAATAAAAATATATTATCTAATATATGTGATTCCAGAATACAGGACATCTGCAACAGTCCTTCCCTGACACATCTTCTATTGTGCTACCCCTCTGTTGAAAATCTCCATTTTTAAATTTCTTTTTCCTCCAGTCCTTAATTCTAGAACACATTGCTTCAGTGACTCATTTGTTGTTAACACTAAATTTTATATGCTGCTTGGATAAAGCTGCCAGTGTTAATACTGCACAGAAAAGAAGCTGTCACATATTTTGGATGCCTGTACTAGTTGTTTGCACACTGTAATTCAAAGGAGTAAGTCCACGCTGTATTTAGCTGAAGGATGATGTAACACTTTTCCTTACCCTTTCTTCTACTTCCTATTCCCCATATTAGGAGTAACAGCTCATTAGCATCATGTTAGTTAAAATTAAACCTTGATCACCTGGATGTGCCCCTTTCTACAGAAACACACAGAGCTCAGCCTCTTACAAACCAGAAAGAACATTAACTGTAACACTGCAGAGAGAATTTGTACTGATTTCCACACATTAAATATGACACAGGAGTGAAGGACATTCATCTTGAATGAAAAATCTTCTTAGGTGACAGGCTAATTAAGAGTTTGGGCTGTCAGTAATCCAACAGCATTTGGGATTTAAAGGGAGTTTATCCTTTCCAGAGTCATAGTTTATAAACAGGCAGATGTACAGACTTGAAAAATGGATTTTGCCAATGAAAACCTTTTTCTGCAAAAGCTCATCCCAGTACAGCACCCAGGAATTGGGGCTGGCCACTGAAATAAGGATATGTTGGAGCAATCCTTTGTGCACAGCAAGAAGAGCATTACTATTCCAGGATGGATTCTGTGACCTCATAGCTCTGCAGGGCTTATCACTTATTTTGGAGGGATTAGAGGATCCTGCTCCTTTCCTAATCCATCAACACTCTCTTGTTTTCCTGCCTGAAATGCTGCAAACTCCAGGAGCCACTGATCATCACATCAAGCAGGAAGGGGAGGCTTTTCCCTCCTCACTCCTTTCAAGTCCTTAGTGCCTCAAATTTGATTTGCAGAGGTGCCACTGGAATGCCAAGTGTACCCCCTGTCTGCACCCCAACAGGGATTTAAGTCCCTGTGAAGCAGGACCACCATTCCCACCAAGCTGGCAATGTACCTGAGCAGGTTTTGGGTGACAAACACAAAGAGTTTATACAAATAAAAAATAGCACCTGGGGGAGCCAAGGGATGAGCTGCCAACCCCAGTTCAAACAGCACTGAGATAAAACCTCCTTGTACCTCCAACCTTACACCCCTTGTAGACAAGAAGTTATCCAATGCTCTTTGGTGCATATTTAGATATAATTGCTGCATGTGGCTCAGTGCAGACCTTTGATTAAGATGAAGCAAAACAGCAACCAATTAATTTGGATCAGAATGAGTGATACAGCATTCCAGTCTTGTTCTGAAGGGATGCCTTGACACCAGTTTAATGGGATGTTACTGAGTTTCTTGTAGCCTTTACTAAGCAAAACTCCCAGTGGTGTCTATGGGAGCTAAACTGATTGCTAGAGCAAACTCTTTCTCCTAAACCAGCTGCAAGGTCCAGTACTGCACAGGGGGAAATGCACAGCAAAACACCACAAATCCAGGGGATTTATGCTAAAATAATTTCTTATACATGTTTTACCAGAAAATAGAGCTTTAATTTCTGTGTTATACAGGGGAACACACAATGCTACAGTGAGAAAAATCACTGTCCTAAAGAACTCCTAATTTAAATTAAGGAAGGAGGGAGATGGACCCAAAAAGCATGTTGGGACCATAAGTAACAGCAGAAGTGGTTTAGACACTGCTATAGATTTTATAGATACAGATGTACACAAACAGACTTAAGTACAAGAATTATGTGAGCTGCATTTGTTATTAAAATGAAATGTGGAACTGAGGCACCTCCTGCTGTGGTCAGACACAATGCAGTGGGATAAAATACAGAAGTACCTGACAGAAGGAGAAAAAGAAGATGGACCCATGAAAACGGGCTGAAACCCTTCTGTCTGGACAGTTTCTCAAACCCTGTTCTGAGCTCCCAGGGTTCAGAAATGTTTAACCCCAGCCTTCAGGTTTGAGGCAGAGTTTTGCCTTGGTTTATCACTTCCAGGTGGAATATAGCAGTAACTCAGTCTAATGAAACCTCTTGGGGTTCTCCTCTGTGGGAATCACAGTAATAAATAAACATTCTACTAATTGTTTGGGTATTTTTCTGAAATAAGTTGTAGCAGATTGACTTGTTTCTTCAGAAGAAAGCACCTCTTGCCCAGGTTATCTCAAGACACAAACTTTGTTCTCCTGTTCTGATAACCCAGGCACAGATTGAATCACCCAGAATGTATTTTTACCACCAAAAATCTTTAGCAGCTCCCAAAGCTCGTTTCAGGAAAACACACTCACAAGGAGCTCATAAACATTGAGCCTGTGAATCACAACTGAGCTAATACAATATATGTTGTGACTGTGAGGGGAGGAGGAACCCAAACTGTGACAGTTTACTTCACAGCTTAGAAAATCTTGTATTCCATGGAGTAGCTGCTGTAGAAGGGGATGTATCTCAACTAGTGAAATAACCCAGCCTGAGGACAGAGCTCAAACACATTATTACCTGGGCTAAAACAAAGCAGCACAAGCGAAACTCTTGGCACAGTGCACACCTCATCCTCCACCTTGGAACAGGGAGGCCAAGTTCTTAAAAGCATCAATTCCCCCTGGGGCACACCCAGCAAATAACTGGGTTTTTTATTTATTTTTTTTACTTTCAAGTGAAGGGACCAACTAACTGTAGTCCAAAGCTGCCAGAGTGCTTCCTCACACAATGAGAAAAATCAAGCTGCACGCTGTGAAAAAGAAGCAAACACTGACTTCTGGAAGTGAAGCCATCACAAACAGTTATCATTCCATGAGAGTCATGATGCTGTGAACACATTATGAATATATTCTTCCACTCCAACATCTTAACCTGTCCTTTGTTTAACCAGGCAGAACAGCACTGCCAATGCTTTGTTCTGCTCCAGTGCTTTATGCTGGATAATTTGTTATCACTCTGATTGCTCATTAACACGTTACAGCAGAGGGTGTAAAGCCAAAGGAAGATTCTGAAGCCCTGTTGGATTATTGTTCTAGTGAGGAACAGTTACAAAACTGGAACTCAAACATGAAATTGGTATCATTATCTCCTTACTGGGTAGATGCAGAATTTAATAATGTCTCTCTAACAGCTCTCACAGATCTCACTTATCACCACAGATAAGTAAACACAAATATTCTATTATATTAAGGGAAAAATGCCAGCAAGATATTCTGACAAAAGGTTTGTCTCTAATTGATGAAATCTTTTGTATCCTTAGATTGTTATTATGATTCAGTTCTTTGCATTTTCTCTCTTTGTCTTTTCAGGCATTTTTACCACTTTCCATTGGCTCCCTGATAAATCAACAGGGTTACAGTGAATGGCTTCATAGAGGAAGAACAGAACAATTAATTGACTGAAAATATTCAGAAGCTTTATTCTGAAAGTGAGTGTCTCCCTCTTCATTACAAACTGCTCTCCACCCTTCCTTCAATTTTAGCCAATATATCCAAGGAACCAGCTCAGACAAATGGGAATGGGACAGCCCTGGATGGTGGCAGGTGAGGGCTGGAGGTGACAGCTCCACTGCAGGAGGGGTGGGGAGCACAAGGACACTTTTCTGTCCTCAGGACAGGTGGAAATTTGCCACATACACCACCAGGCAGATAACCCAGAGACCCTTTGAAGCAGCTGAATGCCCCCCAGGATGGGAGAAAACCAAACCTAATCCTTGAGTTCATCTTAGCTGCCCCCTCCTGAGCTGCTCCAAGCACTGAGGGTGCTCCTCAGGAAGATGCAGTGCAGGGTTAGAAGCCATGAGGGGAACTCTCCTGCTCTTCATCCTCCTAGAACCACAAACAACTCTGAAATCACTTCTGCTATGATAATGTGATGGGAGCAAAGGGACTGCATTGCAAAAATATAATACAGACTGTCTGTTACAGATAGTTAATAATGCACACAGTGCTGGCAACACTCGTGTAACTATGGATTTGTAATTCTGTTTCAAAATGAGAAACAACGAGAACTTTCATTTTTATTACTGTGCGAAGAGAAAAATTACTTGGGGGTTTTTTGTCCAATGTTCTTTTTGACAGTTTCTAGCTGAAATCTAAATTATATCAAAAGGCCAAATTTTAAATCAAAATGCTTCTTGGGACTGAGGTATTTCAAATCTTGGATTTTTTTTCTCTCCAGAAAGCAGAGATTATCCATCCTCTCCAAGTTTTCCTCGGAGTTGTGTTGCCTATTATTTGTGACGACAGGAAACTGCTGTGAACAACCCCTGGGGCAGCAGCAGCAGCACATATTTCCCAGGAACAGACATGAGCTGAAATAGTCTTATTTCCCCCCAAAGAAGTATCCAAGCACTTTTCATGTGAGTGGAAACAGGAGCAGAGTTGTTTTGGGTCACTTTTTTTGTAATCTTTCCTAAGAGTTGTGCTGGTGTTTCCTAATTCCCTGTTGGCCGCTCAATCTATATTTATTTTTGTGAAGAATATAGGTAAAGGTTAAAGCCTTAGAAATTACACAGCTTTTCTCTGGCTAACCAGATGTGCTGCAATTCACTGGAAATTTGCACTAGAAAAGAGAGGACTAAGCAGGGAGAGAATAAATCCAAGGAACCACAACTCAAGCTCTGCCAGTCCTCCCTCCTCCACCTTCCCTTTCATCCATGTTCCTTCCCATCTGCTTTGGTAATTATCATTTTGCAAAGGAGATTCTCCTGTTCAGTGTGAGCAGAGTGAGCAGGATGAGAAATCTCTGTAGTGGGATGAAGTAGCAGGTCACTTCCCTGCCCTCCAGCCCATCTGCCTCCAAGAGCCCTGGCTACACAGCGGCACTGCTGGTGCCAGGACAAGGCGAAAACACGGCACCAGCAGGGACAATTTCAGGCCACTGAGCTGGGTTTTAATCATGTGTCTTCCTCTAATGTCAGAAGAAATCACATGGCTAAATCCCTGCAAGCTGTTTTGAATATCTGAAAGTTAATTTTACAGTCATGGCTGGGGCAAAGAAATAGGAGTGCCCGCTGGCAGAGGCAGCAGCTGGCACAGACTGGCAGGGTACAGACAGATCAGCAGTTGGGAAAAGCACATCCCACTCCATTATTCCCCCCCAAAAGGATGGTAGGTACTTTTGGCACACAGCATGTTACTGTTACCATGGGACAGAGGAGCCTACACATGGTACACACTGGCTTTTAGGGAAGGATGGGGGTGCAGGATCACTGTAAGGATTTCACACACAGGGACTTTTTGCCTCTGGGACACATGGGCAGCTCGTGCCAGGCCAAGTAACTGCCTTTAACAACAGCCTCAGAGTTGATTGCCAGTGACAGAAGCACCACCAAACCTCTTCATGCTCCCAGGCAGGACTGACACAACATCCCTGCCCCTTCCAGCACCCCAAGAAGCTCCCTGGGATGAATGTCCAAGACATCTTGACTTTGGGGCAGCAGGACCTGCCCCAGTTCTGGTAAGAGCAGGGAACAGAAATGCTCCTGCAGACCCCAGGCACTGGGGGAGCTGGGACATGAGGTGCCAGACTATCCTACAATTAACTGCATTTTCCTTTCACTCACAATAACAGATTGAGGGTTGGTTTTCTGGTGTGGCTTTTTTTTCCCCCCAATAAACTTCAGGAACCTGTGCCCTTCCACTTCTGAACCCACCTGAGGTCACTGCTGAGAAAGGCTCCAAAACATCCAAGAAACTTTGCAAAAGAAGGCACTGAGCAGATAGATGACTAGAAACTCTACTGAGAGACTTCTGGTCTCTGAGAAATGAGAGGCCTCCCCAGCATCTAGTATCCTTCCTTTTTTTCTGAGGAAGATATTACAGGCTTGAAACTATTCTTTATCCTCTGTGAGCAGGCCAGGAAGCCCAATATTTCCAGACAACTTCCACACCTTCCTCATGCACCTGACTTTGTGAAGTGTTTTTTGCAGAAGAAAGTGGTTTAATACTGGTGTGATATTTTTTTGTTGAAGTCTCAGCTCTGCAATGGCTTAAGAAGGAGCATGTGGGGTTTTTTGCCATGTAAGTGGGCAACACAGACACTTTTTTATATCATAAATACTAAAGAGAAAGATAAAAAAATAAACAAGCTCAGTGTTTGTTTTCCCAATCACAAAATCAATGGACAAATGCACCAAAGGCAGGGATCTCATTCCCTCCTATCAACGCTGGCAATGATGGAAGTGCTTCTGCACATATGGCAGAAGGGAATTTGGCTCTAAATCTGAATTTTAAAATCCTCCTCAGGAAAATCAGCGCTGGAGAAAACCACGGCAGAGCTTTTCGCATGTTTTTAAACTGGGACAAAGGTGGTGAAGGTAAAAAAATATTTACTGTGCTGCTCAGACCCAACAGAGAACAAGGACACATCCATGGCAGAGAACGTTTTCAACACTCACTGCTGAAACCATTTAATTAATTGTTCTCCTGGGGTCAATATCAAGTTATGTCAATAAGCATTTGAGTTCATCCAGAACTGATAGTTGAATCTGTTTGTTTTATCTTCCAGTTTTATCTTGTAAACGTGGCTCTTGCTGCAGACTCAAACCGTGACAGCGCCACAGCAATTCTATATTCTATTTTTTTTAAGTTTATAAAAGGAATTGCAACCATGGCAGTTGAAAACTACTGTTGTTCTTGTTTTAAACAGCGATGCAGTTCCCTTTAGAGAAAAAAGATCTGGTTGGAAAAAAGAGATTTTGAAGTATGAATGGCTTTTTTTTCTAGCTGAAGTAAGGATAATCCACAAGACTCTGTCTTCCTCTATGCAAAAAGATGTTCCAAAACCAGACTTTGTTCTCTCCTTTTAGAGGTATATGTACCTTCAAGGGAAAACAACCCCTGAGATTACCAAAACTGAAGACTTTTTATGAACTATTATAAGAAAATAAAGTAGCTGATTATCTGTCATTAGGCCTAGAACAAAAAACCTGGATTTAAACACAATTTTGGCATTCAAGATATCATATTGAGGAACAAGCCTTCTTATTTCTTCTGGTGCCAGGGTTTTTCTCCTCAGATAACAGCCAGCACTGCATCTGATGAACACACCTCATACCCCATGGAAGATCTTTCCTGGGAAGGCAGAAAGCAGTCGAGCTTGGCTTAGTGCTCGTGGAAATTGGCCACGTGAAACGTCATTTCAACGTGGAACAAATCCAATGAGCTGGAAGTTATAAGGAATCCTCTCACGTTAGGAATTGTCTCCTAATCTTATTCACAGAGGTTGGGCCACACAGTGGGAACTGGATACCCTTCAGGTTACTCCAATTAGCCCCCAGTTGTTACCACTTGGGTTTTCTGGTGTTCTCCAGCAAATAAGCAACACAGGAATATAAAACTTGAAGGTTTGGCCGGCACCAGAATAGCTTTTAGTGCTACAAGTAGAATGAAGAACATGACATTTAGCCACTTTAAATACCTCCCCTACCAAACCTTCCCTCTGGTGTCATCAGATAATTCCACCTGTGTGTCCACTGTGTGCATCATTGGAGAGCTCAGAAATCAGGAGAAGATGAAGACAGCAAATAACATGAAGTGTCCAGGGAAGCAGAAGGTTATAGGTGAGCAGAGATGCTCAGTGAGAAAGCAACCACATGTTGTCTGCTCTGATTTTTACTGAAAAATAACCACTGTAGGCAAGAAAAAGGTTTTTTTGGCGTAGGTGGGCTTCTAATATGATAGCTCTTTCCTATTATGTGTAGAATACCATTTTTCAAGGTAAGGATAACAAGATCAGCTGCCTTTATCAAATGGGCTGAGTCCTCCTCCCAGGGGAGGTACAGGCTTTGAATTCCCCAACCTTTGCCAACCTGGAATATATTGCCCAGCTGACAGGAACTCAGAAAGAGCTGAGCTTTCCAGATACCCTGGTATTCTTTCATGATGAGCAAAAAATCTTTTCAATGAGAGATGTCAGGTGCCAAAATCAAGCAATTACTGGTTACAAAATTATTAGCCTGGAAAAGAGTACAGTCTGTGTGTGTAGCTTGGTGTTAAATGACCCACTCTGAGCACATCGTTCATCATCCCACAGAAAATGGTCTTTTTTACTTGGAGCAAAGCTTAGAATTCCAGTATTCATCAAGGATGAAACCATCCCCTGAAAGTAATAGCATCTTAATTTGAGGCACTTGATTATGTGGCTTTTCAAGCACATCATATGATGCACTGGCAACCCTGTATCTGGGAGCATTTTCCCATTAATATCCAATAACCTCTTAATAAGGGAGGAGATGGATCTCACTCCTCTGATCTATTTACATCTCACTATATTGGACTGAAAAGACTTATGGGACAGAAACTTTCTGCCAATACCATGAATTATTTAGCTGCTGGGGTGTAACACTGATTAGATTGTAATTGGTTTGCTTTTGCCAAAAGGAAGCTGTTTGTCATTACCACCTCTGCATCAGCACAAAGTTTGTAGCACTGGAGTGCCTTAAAGAAAACTACATCTGTTCTGAAGTGCTGCTCTTCTGCTTTGATCTAATGGCTCTTGAAGCAGCAAGAGCTGGATAGTCCCATCAGCTGCTGGTATCTACAGAAATAATAAATACTGCATGAAATTCTGGGAAGGAGTACTAGATATTCCATGTGACAATAGAATTATGGTGCAGCATCCAAATGGATTTACACTTCCACTGTGGAAATCAAAGTTAACAGCAGTTAACAACAGGAAATTTTCTGTTGAGAGTTCACTGCTGGTACAAAGCAAATGGATTCATTCACAGCCAGGTTACTAATGAGCTCTGGTGATCACAAGAGCAAGAAGTTCATACTACACAAGACAGAAACTCAGGAATAATATCTCTTGGACTGGCTAAAGAGTGCTTTTCCTTTGTCGTCATCTGAGCCAGGTGGCTTCAGGAGCAAGCAGGAAAATTGCCATTTTGTCTTCATTTTTGTGGTGTGGTATATACACTCATGGATGGAACACATGCAGGACCTCTCAGAATGAGAAAATAGGCAAGAAAAGCTGTGCAGAACCCTGAAATTTATTTTTTCTACTGTACTATTTTAAATTGTAGAATGACTATTCTGACAACTACAGCATTCGTATTCCAGAATATTCCTTCTCTTTTCATATTTAATATACTGGAACATATGCACAATCATGCTGAGCAGGGTAATTGAAAATTAAACAGGCAGAATTACTCACAACAGCAATAATTTAAATTCAAATAAATTTCATATGTCATTTATGACCTAATCTAACAAAAGATTTTGCAGCTGCTCAGATGAAGCAGGTGCTCTCTTTCTGTACTGCTGGATCCACACCTGTACTGTGGGAGGCACATCTCCAGGCTGCTGCCACATCAGGGACAGGCCTGGCCAAACATTTCACAGCAAAGGGCTTCATCAATAATCTCATCCCCTCAGCAGACTTTCCAATACATCTTGGTCAAAATGAAAAATTTTGACCTCCCTTTCTATAGAAAAGCTGAGCTCTCCAAGGCATATTGTACCCTGAAATCACAGCACAGCAGCAAAGCCCTTTGCAGATGCATCTGTTTAGGCATTAGGTCAAGAAGGAATAAGGCTGGTCCACCTCAAGAAGATGTGGTGGGATTGACCCTGTCAGGACAAATTTCCTCTTTCCTTGCAGGGTGCAGCACTTCTTGGGCATTTCTGAGAGACCTGCTGTTATCAGAGAGTTTAGGTGTCATCACCAAACATTCAGCACCAAAAAACACTACTACAATCTAGTATTCATCCTACACAGGACTGAAAATAACTGAAACTCAGGAATTATATCTCTTGGACTGGCTAAAGAGTGCTTTTCCTTTGTCATCATCTGAGCCAGGTGGCTTCAGGAGCAAGCAGGAAAATTGCCATTTTGTCTTCATTTTTGTGGTGTGGTATATACACTCATGGATGGAACACATGCAGGACCTCTCAGAATGAGAAAATAGGCACAAAATCTGTCTAACACGTGCTGCAGGGGGGAGCAGTGAGTCCTTCTGCATACACAGAGTTTTTGGAGGTCTTTCAGAAGACCATCCCTTTCCAGCTCCTGCCACAGGGACCCAACCTGCAACCCAAACCTGCCACTCACAGACACTGCTGAGGGAAGGGTGCTGGGACATCCCAGTCACTTCAGAGGCCACAAAGCTGATTTCAGTTGGAGATGGCATGGAAACTTCCCCTGCAGAGCCACAACACAAATTTGCTGCTGAGAATTCCCTGCTTGTACAAAGTAACTGGATTTATTCACAACCAGGTTACTGATGAACTCTGATGATCACCAGAGAAAGGAATTTGTACGACACAAGACTGAAAATAACAAACTTAGGAATAATATCTGTTGGGCTGGCTAAAGAGTCCTTTTCCTTCATCATCATTTACTCTTATTTTAGGTCACAACCTCCCCAAACAAGAAGCACAAGAAACAAGTATTAGACAGCTCCATATTTCATGCCTTTTCCTACAATATCAGAAGAAGGAATATCTATACAAGAGAGAGTTAACACTAAGTAATGTCTTTTATAAGTAATTGTTTAATCTTCCCTTGTTTTTATCCTTCTATATATCTCTAAATTTGCTCATTCTGGAGATTATTCAGAGTTCTTGTCATTAAGATGCCATGCATGTGTGTATATGCACACCTTGGATATTTTAAAGGAGGTAGTAGTAAAATAAATATCTACTTTCACATGTAGAACCAAAGATTGCTTAAAAATATATCAGACCAGGCTGTTTGTTACATTGTTAATGGTTTTGGGATATTAAAAACATATAAAGTTATCCAATTATTTACAGTATTATCCAGTGTTTGGGTACACTGCTGTCTGATCACTAATTTCTGTAAACCCAAAAACCCAGGATTGCCATGATTTTAAATCCCTGGATTTCCCGTGGGACTCAAGCTAAGAAGCATTAATTACTTTCCCCTTTAAAGACAGGTAGAATCCTCTGTCATTTGCTGCTCTTTTCTCAGTGATCTATTTGTGGGAACCTCCGTAACAGCAAAGCTCCTTGGCTGGGAAACAATGAGATGTAAAGTAGAAAACTGATGCTCTTCATTACAGTAATTTTCAACCTGTCTGACAGCAATAGGAATTCAATTACAGTCCTCCTGTGGCAATGAGCTCTGTGCACCAGATCTTAATTGTTCAACCATCAGTTTGCAATTTGCATTTGTACTGTACTGACAGCTGACTGTTTTTCCATCAGTAGTAGACATTTATATTCATGAAAAAATAAATATATCCTACATCCAGCTCAGCAAGGAAACTTTCTATAATGAAAGAACCCAGCTTATTTACTTAAATTACTGCAATAATTTGCAGATCTGGAGGCTGACATAGTTCTTTCCCTTGCTGTTGCCAACCAGAGGCACAACTGTGCATTCTGATTGTCAGTTATATTTAGTAACTGTGATGATTATACTTTGATTTCCTCCTCCCTTAAAGAAATCAAGTGAAATTTAATAGGAAAAGGCTCCCAGCATAAATGGGTATGTTCTGAACACCACACTTTTGAAGCATGCACGTTATAAATTTGCACATGTATAAAAAGACATAAGTGGATATTTGTGAGTGTGCAAACAAACCCTTTATTTTAAGCAGCTGAGCTACAAAAAACCCCCCACTTCTCTTAAAAACACTCTTAAACTCGAAAGCTGAGCTGGCACATTGATGTTCACATGGCAATTCCCTCCAAGAATCTTAGAGAAACGGGCAGGTTTCGAGCATCTAAGAAGGCTTTTCAAATCCCATCACTGATCACAGTCAGGGTGAGGTGGGTCTTTGCTGGTGGCTGCAGTCAGAAACTCCTGGAATTTGCCAAGGCCTTGGGAATGAAATATTAACCCAACAGCTCATGGCTTTCACCCTTCAGGTATTTGTTAACTCAAATTTACAATCCCTGTAATGAGGTGAGAGATCATGACTGTCACTGGGGGGTGCAAGGCAGGCACTGCTCCAGCACAGGTATGAGATGTGCTGCAATAAGAGAAACCCAAGACTAGGAAATCAAAGGGTCAGGATTAAAATCCAGTGACTGAACTGCAGGAGAGAATCAGGCAAAATACCCGCTTTTCATCATCACCATGGCCAGGCTTTGTGAATGAAGATTTGGGAAGGGCTCTGCAAACCTGCTTTTACATCACCTTGATTTGACAGCTTGCATCAATCTTCCTTTTTTTTTTTTTTTTTTTTTTTTTTAGGAAAAACTAAAACATGTTATTAAGAGCTGAGTAAACAATGAAACTTGATGTTGTGTCTCACGGGCAGCTCCTGGCCCTGATGAATTACTGCTGCCTCTCATTCCACACGTCCCTTCGAGGTGTGGAGAACGAGAGCAGCATTTTTTGGGTGAGGAAACATCAGAGTTTTCTGTGCGGGGCCAAAAAAAAAAAATCCTTTCTCTTTCATGCAAACAGCACAGCCTGGGACTGGCAGCCTTGGGATGTTATCCAGCACAAGCCTCTCAGCCTAAAGGTGCCACGTGCTTTCCCAAGCTCCAAGGAATTATTCTGGCAGAATCTCCATTAGTGGAGGACTGAGCCTGCCCGGGACAGCCCTTGAGATGTTTCCACTTCATTTTAGATTTCCCTGATGTGGGTACCATTTTCCTTCTTGGTATTTGTGTCAGATATATTCTCTGGCACCCTAAAAATCTAAGTAGCAATTTGCTACTGACAGTTTTAATTCAATGGAAAATGTTGTACCTGCAATGGCAGGAAAAAAGGATCAGAAAAATTTATAAATAACTTTTTTTCCCCCCTTGTCACTCTTAGAATGCATAACCCTCCATTATATTGATTCAAGGCAATCTAAACCAGCCTAGTTTAGTTGCCCAAGTTGAATAAGACCAGCTAAGCCTCAATCAGCACAAACAGGAGTTGCAGCCATGCTTTAGAAATGTCAGAGTTTAGACATTTTTTATATATTTATATGTATGTAGTATATGTTGATATTATATAATTATATATTATAATATTGTATGTTATATAAGTAGATAGAGAGCTGTTGTGCCTATTTTCCTTCAAAGGCCAGCACAGATTTCTAAGCCCCAACCTGTTTTATGGGATTGTCCCTACCTTAACCTAAATTTTCTTTTTAATTAGGTTATAGGGATTCAGTTCACTCCTCCACTTTGCTGATTGGACTGAAATAGTAGCTCTACTTTCAAAGCAGCTTTCTCTTTACAGAAATGAGGAGGTTCAGCTCATAACTGCTGAGTAGATCACAGGCCAGATCCTGTTGCTGCAGAGCAATAAGTCAAAGAAGATAAAAACCCAGACTCTGCTAGTATTTACCTGGGTGAAGGATGAACAAACATCCAGGTAACTGGTTTAGGTTGCAGACTTACTCTAAAATATCCTTGTCAGTGTTAATTATTTAATCAGCCTCCCCACAACTCTTTCCTTACAAAGGCAGCACAGATGTGAACCTTTATGCCTGGAACAAGCAGCCTTGCAGATGAGCAATGAGACACTGTATAAATGTCATATGACAGCACTGTGAGAGAATTCCAAAAGGAAAAGGTGCTGGTTTGATCTCCATAATCACTTTGAAAAGGGTAAATCTCTCTCCAGCCCAGGTTTGCAGCCTCAGATGTTGTTGTCAGCTCCCAGCTGCTGCTCTGAGGCCGAGAACAGCCAGGGGTTGTAGTGAGTGGGCTGCAGGATTATTACAAGCAATAAGCTCTGAAAAAAAATCAATGAACCATGTACCCTCCAAGCCAGGCTGCTGAAGCAACAGCAAGTGTTATTGCAGGTGTTATTACAGCTTTATACACAACATTTATTCAGGTTGATTTTGTAAGACGAGCCTTTTCCCAACCTGAAAAATCTAAAAATCAGTGGTATTGAATGCAAACACAAACCTTGATTGTATTTGCTTTGTGCTCTTTGAAAATCCTCTTTTCTCCCTCCTGCTATTAAAAAACAACCAAAATGTCTCAGCTCAGGATTACCATTGAAGACAGAAAACCCAGTATCTGTATTTTCTGCTTTGAATAAACATAGCTCTGCTTGACTATGCATCAAATATTTATTCCAGGAAGCTTTGACTGCAGAAGACACCACCATGATTCATCACGCATGTATGTTTGCTAAATTTCATAAATAGTGGAAAATAGGCCATAAATGCTGCTTTATGTTTTAAATCACTGTTTTGTCTGGCCAAAGCGTCTCCAGAGTAGCAGTGCTAGAAATTCAGATAATGAAAATTAAATAGGCATGTGCTCTGCCTTTATACAGCTAACTTGCATTGATAGCGCAGTAAATCTCTAAAGTGATAGGGGTACAACAAGGAACAAGACATTCCCAACTGCAGGAAGAGAGACAGATTCCACAACCTTTATCCTGAGCTGAGCTCTGCTGTGCAGAGCAGCACCCAAAGGCACACTATCAACTGCCTTTCCCAGACTAACAGGGACAAGAAAATATCATCTAGACTTTACTTCAGTTAGCTATAATCCAACAGCAAACTCTGTTTTTAAACATGACTTCTGCTTCAGCTGCTGTGTTGTGATGCCAGAGCAGCTGAGGTTCTGCTCCAGGCATGGCCCCTGCAGGAGGATTGACAGGCAGCTCCTGCTCCTCCAGGCACCTGGCCAAGCCACCAGGGCTGTGCTAACACAGAGCAGACAGTGCCAGCACGCCAGAAGATGCTCATATTATGTATTTCTTTCCTCCTCTCTTTATAAATATATATGTATATGGACAAACCCCAAGGTTTCGGTGTGAACCCGGGGAGCTCGGGTGGGGATGTTGGGATTTTTCAGCATCCTGGTGGTTTTATTTTCCCTCAGATTTTTTTTTTTTTTGAGTTCTGTGGATTGCAGAGCACTCTGCTGCCTGACCCTCTCATCATGCTGATGGACCCACCACAGTGCAGGCACTCAGCAAGTGCCATGGAAGGGAACTCTGTGGCCACATCCCAAAGACGTGCCCCAAGGCTGAACTATCAGAGCACAGCAGGAGTGGTTCAGCTCAATGCCACGAACCAAGAACAGGGTAAGGCTCATTGAACATTTCAATGTAACCATGTCATAGAATCACAGGATGGTTTGGGTTCCAAGGGATCTTAAAGCCCATTTCATTCCAACACCCTGACATGAGCAGAGATGCCTTTCACTAGACCAGGTTGCTCCAAGCCCTGTCCAACCTGGCCTTGAACCCCTGAACTTCAAAGCTCACTAAGAATGCACTATGGAAAATGCAATGAAGACTAATATATACATCAGAAAGGAGAGTTTAATGAACTAGAGGACATTACTGATAAATAGTCTCCCAAACCCCAAGTACCAGACCAGCAAGGAAGTAGCTTTAAGTAGGATAACTAAAATTTTGCCAGTAGCAAAGAGAAAACCACTCCTCTTATATCATTTTCCTAGGGAAGAAGAGGAAATGCAGTATTTCTGCAAGTGCAGGTGCAATCAAAGATCTCCTCAGCACCAAAGGCTGTAATGACTTCTCTTTCCCTTACGGCTGGCTTCCCAAAAAATTATTAAGTTAAATTTAGTATCTCAAGCCTTATCTTGCAGGTGCCTCTGGACCTGGGTCTAGAGCACATAAAGAAAGACTGGCTAATGCTCCAAGAGAGACTTGCTTCTCAGTCCCAGCAGAGTTACAGCCATAAAAGCAAATCTCACCCCTGAAGGGCAGAGCTTTCTCAGGAATGGTCCACAGCCAGCAGAGCAAGTCCCACAGGAGCAAAGGGCCTCTGGGCATCCTGCCCTTCATCTCCTCCAAAAAGCACCCACAAAAACCATGACAGACTGGTCTTTTAAAGAGCACAATATCCAAGCCCTCCTGGGCAGAACAAGCTGTGAAAGAAGAGCTGATGCCCCCCAGCAGCTCCCTGGAGCTGGGCACTGGCAGGAAGGCACAGCACCGGGGTGGAGAACATCTGAAGGGGTGGGAGAAGAGTGAAAGGAGCCAGAGGTGCAGTGGGGAAACAGCTGGTCTCTGAGGGAAGGGAAATCCAGGCAAACTCAGTGGGTGATGCCATGTTCAGGTCAGGAAGAAGACCAGCAAGGAAAGTCTGCCATGAACAATCAGTTCTCCCACCTCAATTTACCACAACTAACACATGTGAGCCCCTCACTTGCCTACTCCTCACAGTCCTTTTCTGTCCCCAGCACAGGACACATCATAAAGGATCATGTCACTAATCAGGGAAGAATTAGTCTCATTCCCAAAAGCTTTGGTGGTAGTTCATCTCTTTAGCAGGAGAGGGACAAACTGGAGGTGGCTCAGAGAGCACAAACTGAGGCAGAGGGAGGGGGACTGAGGAAATTAAAAGAGCTAAATCTGTGTGGCTGGGTTCAGTGACAGGGTCAGGGGAGCACACACTGACTATAAAGACTTTTAGGGCATAAAAAGAGGTGGACTTTAGGCTGTAAGAAGAATGCATGGAACTAGACCAAATGAAAGGGGGAAAAAAGCACTCAAGAAATTACTTTATTAGTTCAGAGTTTGTTCGTGTAAAACAAGGTTTGCATCTCCTACAGATACTTTCACCAATTATAGGCCAGCACATGGATGAATCTGGCCTTCAGAAAAGCTACAATGAAGAATAATTCTAACACTGCATAAAAGGCATGTTTTTATGTTAATTGCTAAAAGAGAAGCTGATCGTGGAAATGCAGATGCCTTTTCCAGGCAAAGGAAACAGCACAGCATATAAGTCATAGGGCATCCAACCTAAAGAAACTTGTTTTCCTGGCAGACCCAACATTTTCTCTCACATCTGAAGTTTAGTTTAGCACCTTCCTGTCCACTTCTACTTTTATTTTTTTTTCAAATTCAGTGATTCAGCTGATCACTGAGGAAAAAAAAAATGCAGCTGGTTCCATTCCAAGAATTTCTTGTGCTATTTGAAGAGGTTTTAAAGGAAAGGAGAAGCTTTTATCAGCTGGTGAGCTTGGGTGAGGCTATAAGGCCATTTCTTACAAGCCAATCTAACAATCTGAGGTGATTGATTGCCAGAGTCATTTACCTGTTGGTCTTTACCCTGCAGGTCAGGGCATCTCCACTTTTAACCTTAAAATCTCAGATAAATGATTCTGATGTGATCACAAGGAGTCAGCCTTTGGACACCCTGTCAAATTCATGGAAAACCTGCCATAATCAAGTGTTCATTTTTAGTGCCTCCATTACATTTAAGAACATGACCATTCTCTCAGTTCATTGGTCTTTTCCACATGAAGGTTTTCTGCTTTGCCACCTGTAAATTGAAGCCATTTCTTGAGCTTTTGGGAAACTTTTGGCATTAAAACGCTGTATCATATGTGATATATCATAAAATGTGTGATCAAAGGAGACCATCTCCTACTAAAATTTCTTTTCTTCTAATCTTCCCTCCTCAGGCAAAAACCTGGATGAATAGATAAGTTAGTCCCATGAGGTGGAAGAAACTTTGATAATAAAGCTTACAGTGATATTCATTCAGTTTTCTAAAATCCACTTATACAACATGATTAAAGAAATGAGGGATCACCTTCATCTAACATTCAAATACATTTCAGTCACAAAATAAATGCCAGACTATGCCTGGTATTTTCTTTAAAAAAGTAGGAAAAACCATCAATCCTATCTTCTGTAATTACAGAGCAAAAGATGTAGCGGTAGGAAGATGCCTTTTTTCAGACTGTGTACAAAGTTAAGTCAGTAAAATACAAGTCAGTCCAGGATAGTAATTTTAATATATTTGATTATGTACCTAAAAATCCATGAAACCTGTTCATAAAGAATCTCTGATGCACTTAAGTAACACACCTCCCAAGGTGGCCTTGTTGCAGTTTCCCAAGCAATAGGAAAATTAACATTTTAGGTACTTCTTTGCATCTTTCTGATCTTAAAGAGACCTAAAAACTAGTCCAGAATCTGTAATGATATATTTTCGAGACTTTTAATTTCATGTCCTTTTAAAGGTGGAGGCACCAGGGGGAGAATCTTTGGACTTCAAATCCCTGCCAGCAGCTTTAATGAATAAACAAACCTGTGCCTTTTTGCTGTTACCAGACCAACCTGAGCCAAGGGGGGTATCTTTTCATATTACAGATATGAAAAAAACACCCATCTGCTGAAAATACCTACAAATTCTCACCAGTTGTACAAAGTTTTGGCTGAAGAGGAAAGTCATGAAGCTTTTCTTGAGGAGTGAGAAAGTTGGGGTTTGTTTGCATTTTTTTGTTTGTTTGTTTTTTTTTGGTTGGTTGGTTTTGTTTGTTTTGGTTTTTTATATAACTTTGTTTAGGAGTTTCCGTTTTGTTTGTGTTTTTGTTTGGGTTTTTTGTTGGTTCTTTTTCTGTTTTTATTTTTTGTTTGCTTTTTTTGTGAGGAAATTGCCTAAAGAAACAAAGTGGATGAGGCCAGGAAGATTTTTGTTCAGCCTCTGTTTTCTGACACTGGAACACTTGTGAGGTTCATTCCTGCCCTCCCATGCCCTGCCCAGCAGCCTCCAAACTGCAACCACTACCCAAAACAAAAGAAATAGCTAAACTAGAAGAGAAAATAACTTCTGTGTGTGACAGGACCCCCAATTCCACCTTTAGAATGGGAATTTAATGTTCTCAGGACTGCAAGACTCTCACAAACCCATTTAAACTCCCAAGAGGGAGTCAAGAAATGTCAAGGGACATTTCTTTGCAAAAATAAATCTCTATATATGCATATGAGGATACCTGTAGACATATATAGACATGTATATACATTAAGTGCATTACCTAAGCAGCATCTTGAACAAAACAGCCTCTGTTTGCCTCTCTGCACAATGAAAGCTCCACAAGCTCATTGTGACCCATTGCAAAGTAGATTTCTGCCAATGTTTTCAGTACCTCTCTGCCTCAGCACTTCTATTCTTCGTAGTCTCATCTATATTATTTCAGTATTCTTTGCTGCACATGACCAGGCAGGTAGAGAGGGGTTGGTTTTTTTGCTAGTGTGAAAGATTTGGCCTTAGCAGAGATCCTGCAAATCTGTGCCTTTTGCAGTGGCAGATCTGACCCTTGACACAGGATGCAGAAAAGGCAGGTGTAGTTAAGTACCCTCAGGTGTTAAATTAAAATAGTTCTTAGGAAGCAAAACCAAAAAAACAAGAAAGAGAGATGAAGTCCCTGGAGCTGCACCCTGAGGGCTGTTTGTCAACTGCCACTTACTTTCAGCTTCAGCTGGACCCAAATCCAGCAGCTTCTCCCTCCTGGGATTAATGACTTGGGAAACAAAACACAAATTGCTTCTTCCAGGCTCAGATTATCTGGCTGCAAGGAGAGCTGCCGTTGTGAGAGGATTTGTACTAATTACATAAAGCACGTTATAAACCAGAAAATAACGGACTGGAAAGGCAGAAGGTTAATAAGCACAGTGATTGTGAACAGCTCCCTGTCCTGAACTCCCACGGAGAAAAAGGCAGTCAGGATGCCTGGTAAAGACACAGACCACAATTGCTTTATGGAAATGATCACTTGGCAGTGAAACACTTCCCTTCCACACTCCTTTAAATGACTGCTGAAGTAAACAGCAAAATCAAAATCAATAACCACCAAACCCGTGTCCTTCAGGCAATTAAGGAACCCGAGGCAGAGCCCATCCATAAGTTGCTCCTGGCAATCCCAGGGGGGTTGCAGCCTGCCTGCTTTATTGCCTGAGCCCTCATTGCCATGCAGGAGCTGTAAGGGAACATTTCCTACACACATTCACTTTAACCTGCTGTAGTAGGTGCTCTGCAAACACCTTCCATCCATCTCCACGCTCTGCAGACCCTTGTATTTCTCAGCTCAGTGAGCACACATCAACTCCTGGGATTGGGAACACGCTTGGTTTAAGCAGAGGGTGTGATTTAGTAGAAATTCCACTTTGCCAGTCTCACCTAAGTGCATCCCACTGCAAACACACATTGCTCTGGTGGCACAGCGTGGCCACGGGTGATTTTAGAGCTCTGTGTATCAGACATCCACGAGAAGAAGCTACACCCCTGTGGGAATGTGCAGGGTCAAGAGGAGATGTGATAAAAGCCTACTCCTTTTCCAGCAGGCTGAGAAAAGCCATTTTATTCATTGCATTAAAGGGAAAAATATATTCCCTTTTCCAGCAGGGGCTCAGGATGCAAGTACACAGAGACAGGCTTGACTGCATCACATCCACAGGTCTCCCTCTCGCTCTTAGGAGCAAAACCAGTGGAAATTGTTTAAATAACCCACACAGGGAAACCTCAGATTTTGAGGGTTTTTTTCCTGAAATGCATCCAAACACTGAAATAGCAGGAATAAATCCAAATCTCCAATTTTCAGCACATAAAAATGATGTGTATAAAATATTAAAGTCATACAGATTTGCCTAGTTTATGGTCCCACCCAAGCTTTGAAAAATACTAGAAATCACATATTTTGATAAAGTCACATTGAAACGTGCAATAAAAATCAGAAAATTCCTGCAAAACCTCCTGCTTTCACCAAGATGTTTGGAAATTGGAAGATTCTCATTAGAAACTTGAAATAAATTTAGTAAATACCACCTATACTCAGTGTGTATATGTCTATATATCTATCTATTCTAGGATGACCATACTGCTTCTCTCACACAAGAGTGTTTTCCCTTCTTCCTCAGTCCATGGAGAAGCAGGACCAATTACTGAAATATTGTTCCTACTGAAACAAAGAGTTTTGCCATCTGCCTCTGCTCCAGTCACTTTTTTTCCTTGCTTCAAAATTTACTAGGATTACACAGAGCTGATTTTCCTAATGGGTCTTTCCCACTGGAAAGATCTGTGGAATGACTCTTACAGGGATCCACTGCCTTAACAGTATTAAGGAAAAACAAGGTAACTCAAACATGTGCATTGTTCTTCTGAGGCACAGCTGAATACCTGTGTAGTTTGGGGAAGTTTTGATATTTATTCCCTTTTTTATTTTGTCTCCACGTCGTACACAAGTGATTGCACAGTGCCCACAGGAATAAAAGCTCCTTGGAGAATATTTATTAGTGATTGGGAAGGGGGGGGGGGAGAGAAAAAAAGAGTCCAAAAGGCTCAGCTGCTTCCAAATCTGGCTGTTCCTACCAGTTTATGGTTTAAGCAAAAGGTACAGTAAAATACACATTATGACAGAAGAAGCTGCATCCCACCTTCAGCTCTGCACTGACTCATGGCACTCTGAGGCCACACCATCTCAGCCTAAAGGAATCTCCTGCTGCTGGATTGTGTCCACACAAGGTTTTCTCATGCCCAGACTGGATCTCAAACCCAGGGCAGCCCACGAATCAGAGCAGAGAGTGTGTCCTTGAGAAACACCAAAAAACAAGCATTTCTAGGACGGAGTCCAAACCATACTGTTGTTTTAATCTTGCTTTGAAACGTGTTCCATGTTATAATTTAAATTTCAGCTGATCTGCAAAGGCATCACACAGCTATAAAACCAACCATGGAGGCAGAGGAGCAGGGATAACAAGGTAGATGCTTTATGAGGTTGGCCAGCCTCCTGCTTGCAGAGAAAAACCACCAGATGCCTCAGCGAGGAGAATTCCTGCCTGGGAATGCTGATTTCAGAACTGCTGGGTGTAATATTCATTACACAGGAAAATGAGAAATAAAAGGGATGTGAAAACCCACATTCCTACTTCTCCAAAGCCCAAACATCCCTGCCTGCCACGGTCATTCTAAGAGCACATCACAATATGTAGTTTGCTAAATCTGGTACCATAAACTCCCATTTTGAAGCTACTGACACAGAATCTTCCTATTTGATGAGGAGCCCGTTCCAGGAAGTGTGTGGAAATAAAGAAAACCTGGAGAACGTGTTCTGTGGGAGAAGTTATCCTGACTGAACAACATATGCAATTGAATCTGCGTGATTTACTTCATAGTTTAATAAGAACCGGGGGTTGAACAACTGGCAGGACAAGAGGACGTGGCCTCAAGTAGCAAAAATTCCTTCACTGAAAACATTGGAATAGGCCTCTGTTACAGTTATATAGAGTTGAAATATATATACAATTTCCAAAGGGAAGGGGGAAGGGAAAAGGAACAAAACCAAAATAAAATAGATATATATCTATCCTGATTAGTAGCCCAATAGCTAGCACTAGAAGAGTTAGCAAAGAAATATCTCACTACTCTCCTTGGGACAACCGAGAGTCGCTCCGGGACGATCGCCGGCAACCTCCGCCTCCCAAGGTCGACAAGGCCTTGCCAGGCCTCGCTCCCCAACACGGCAGACTCAACAGCAGGGAGCCTGCACCTCCAAGCTGCTGGAAGGAAAGAGAGCCAAGACCTCTCCTCCTTTCTTCTTATAGTCTGGTTTACGTAAAAATCGTAGGGAATAGTGGGTAAATCTGGGCACTTCCTTGGTTACAAACTGGTCACCAAGGAAAGCCTAGCCCAAACCACCACAGCCTCCCAGAGCAGTGGTGGGATCGTTATCCCTGGAAGGATTTAAAAGAACCCATGTAGATGTGGTGCTTGAGGACATGGTTTAGTGTCAGACCAGGCAACATTGAGCTCATTGAATCCAACTGTTTAATACAGAGTTCTTTTCCAATCCTAACAATCCTGTTGTTCTAAACAGCAAGAAAACTGCCATAATTTAGTGCAAGGATTTTCCCTCAGTATCAGGAAAATTCCCTGGAAGAGCAGCATGTCCCACAGGCAAGCAGTTAAAACCACTTTGCTTGCAGCTACTTAAAAATATTATTTTACAGTGCATGTCCATCAGCAGTTTTGGAGAGCAGGGTTTGAATCTCAGAGGCAAGAACAAAGCCAACAGTGGGGAAAGGAAAAAGAGAAGCTGGAAACACAGGACAGACAGAATGGAGGATACATGGACAAAAGGGGTTAGTTTGTTGATGGCTTTGAAATAAAAAGAAACCTGCCTCACTTGGCTGCAAGGAATAAAGCCACTAGAATATAAATACTAAGTGAGAAAAAACTGCAAGGTGGCATTTAAGAGTTATGGCACAGCCTGCATGGACTTGCATCCATTGCACTCAGTGAAATCCTAAGAAGTCACATTTGTCATTGATAGGAAAACTGTAGGGAAACCACTGTTACCCATATAGAGAAAGAGGCAGCTGGGGGAGTCCCAAAAAAGGTACTGAATGTAGAATTAGAAAAATAAACAAAAAGAATAATTAAAAAAGGAGGAAAGTCATTGTAGCAGTGTATCCTTTGTAATGCCAGCCTACCCAGTTGGTAAATGGGTGGCAGCTGTGGCCCTTTAAGCTGTTTTGCATAAAACAAGAAAACAAAACATGAAAAGATCCCACCCCAGTATTGGAAAAGGGGAATTCCTCCAGCAGGACATCCTGTAACCACCCTCACCTAGTTTTCTTTTTCTAACTACAAAAGTCTTTCATTCCAGTTGCTGGAAAATAAATATCAACGATTGCTTTAAAACCTCAACTGTGAGAGCCCTGTTTACATCACAAAAGCAAGTTTCTCACACGTTTTCTCTCTTTAGCCACAGACAAGTCCCTGCACTCATAATGAAGGAGTGCTTTTGTTGAAGTGTGCTTTATTGATTAGGCACTTTATTCAAGAGCACCATCAGAAACTCATCTGCTTATTAATTTTAGCTTTCCAAGTTATCTGAACACTGTCCTCCAGTTCTTCCTCAGGCATATCTGTCACTCCTGTCAAGAGTACTTCCAATTAAGTGGCAAGAGAACCTGGGAAGGACTGACTGTGGAAAAATGACAGTAGTTTGGATTTGTGAGTTACAGGAGAGATCTAGAAAATAACAGACAGCAAACCAGAGATAAATTGGCACTCCCTGCACCAGGCTGTGTCAGCATGGACACAGACTGCAAAAAATTAAAGGCAACACTGAAAGAAAACATTGAAAAGAAACAGGAGGTTACAGGATGCAAAAGTAGGCTGAAGGACTCGCACTCCCATCATGACAGAGAGAGCAGAATTGCTGCTATTAGGAAATGTCAGCTAAGTGGAGAAACAGCAGCAGAGCTCACCCAGTGTGGGAGCAGACAGGATATTTTATTGGTTTTATGCAGTTGCAACGAGCAGAATGAACAACTTATTAAACACTGTGTTATAAGACACGTGCAGAGCCACAGAGATCTGTTCAAACACAAATCACAGGCACTGATCCTGCAGCCAGGTCAATACTGTCACACTCAGTAGGATTTACTCCTTCGGACTAGTCAGGTTTAAGAGCTGACCACAAGCCAAAGTTCAGGGCTTATCTCAGCATTGCAGCTCCTGGGGGCACCAGGCAAAGCCACAGGAGACTAAAAGGCTGGGTGGAGAGTCCCTGAGCACACTGGCCTGCTCTCATCACCTCAGTGAGCCAGGGGTGGGCTGGGATCAGCTCCTGCTCTCCTCTGCAGCCAAGGCTCCCAGCAAACTCACAGTGGCAGAGACCCAGCACATCCCAAAAAAAGCATCACCAGAAAGGCCAGGAATGCAGTGGCAATAGCGTTTAACTTGCATTACACGTTGATTTTCAACCCAGCTCATGTTCCTGCAGCTAATTCATGCTTGAAATTGCCACCCAGAGTCCTGGCAAGAGCTTCCAAATGCCAGGGCAGAGGATCAGCCCTGCTCCTGCAGCCTCAGCTCTGCTCCATCACTCCCTGGGAAGGGGCAGACAGCGGCTCAGCACAGCTTTGCAGGCAAGGTAACATCCTACTTCTGATGCTAACTTCCAGCTTAAAACATGAATGCAAGTCACCACTACTACACAAATATTTACCATGAAGGAAGTCAGTAAGTTCAACGAATATTTGGCCGGCCTCGGGTGTTAAGGTTGTTGGACTGCACATTTTAAATCATGCAAATATTTAAATACAGCTAAAGACAATTGCAAGAGTCATTGGAAACTGGCTTAGGACTGTATTCCCCAATTTCTATTGAAGCATTTTCAGTCGACTGAACATCACAAATTATGGGACATAAAAAAAGCTTTTTGAGCCTTTAAAGTATGATCTGTCCAGACTTCTATATTTATGTTTAACTGTAAAAGGTATTATTTCAAGGAAAGTACATGCATACTCAAAAGTATGCCTTTCACAGGTAAGCATAGAGAAAGCATGAAGAGTTTTTAATGACAGTATCAGCAGGAAAAAAAAATGCACATTTCCTGTGTCTGTGCTCTTGCTCTTAACTATGAGCAATCTAATCCTGAATATTGGAATAGCTGGGAAGGAGGGAGCAACCAATCTCTCTGCAGAGCTGTTGCTGCAAATGCACACATGATTTACTGCAAGAACTGTGATAAAACCCATAAAAGCTAAAGCAAGGAACAAAAAGCAAGAAAAGAATGGTAGACATTTACTACTCAGGGGAACTCTTCAGCCAGGAAATGCTTTTCCATCTGCATAGTTGGGATAGAAAGATCTATTGAATTTTTTCAGTTTTCAAGATCACACTGGGGAGATCAAGAGGGCTTTTGGCACACAGATAATTCAGATTTGCATAAGATGGACCCAGGATGTCACAGCTATGAGGCCTAAATTACAGCAGTGTGGGAAGGTGCCCCTCTAAAACACTTGATGGATGAGAACACCTAAAACAGTTGACAGCTGGATCACAATCTTTTTCTTGTGCAGCATCATTGTACCATCACCAGCTGCTTTGTGAAGTAGCTTTTAGAACCAGCTATGCATTGCAAATACTGTAACACTTCCCAGCCTGTTAACCCTCTGATTTACTTACTCAGCTGAGCATCAGCAGGGAATGCTGGAACATATTACTTGGAGGATTTAATAAGTTCATCTATTATTATGAATAATTCCCCCACCGAATCCAGAAGGTTAGTAAAAAAAGAAAGCAAAAAAATGCCTTTTGTATCTCTCATTTTACAGGAGCTTTTTAACTTGGACACATATAGGAACGTTATTCTATTTAATGTTACTGTATTTAATTTTATCCCTATTTTGCTGTATGCAGCAGCTTTCATTCCCCTGCACCTGGGAAAGCAACATGGAAACACAAGACCTCTAGAACCCTGGAATCCAACCCTCAGCAGCCACCTTGTGTTATTGCTTCTACAAATCAAGCTTACATTGCAATTCCTGTTGGAGAGCCCAATTCCAGAACCTCATTCCCCAAAACCTATTTCTTCTTTCAAGAAACTCCAGTTACCTTTATCTGACCAACAGGAAGCTGTGGGGCTGCAGCAGCTCCATAAAGATTCCTGCCATGATCCAGAGGACCAAGGCAGCACCTTCCTCTCACACCAGCCCTCGTCTTCAAGGCAAAGCTGATGTATTTGAGCCACCAAACCTCTCCTTGTTCAGATAAAGCTCCTTTTTAATCCCTAGTCAACATTGCTTGTTACAGTCAAAGACACGCTTCCACCTGAGAAATACACGTTAAGTTGTTGCAATTTTCAGCAATCCTGGCATTTCCAAGCAATAGGAAAAAGAGTGAAGCAGCAACAAAGCAAAAGAGTAAAACATTTTTTCCCTCTATGCATGAGAATCACTTCTGTATAATTACTTTTGTACCTGTTGGCACTTCCAATAATTCAGAACCACTGAAGGCCTACAACACACAACACATAAACACCCATGAGAACCTGCAGAGCAAAGAGAGCTTTGTGTTCAGTTTAAAAAACTGTCAAATCACAGGATTAAATTATTTACTGTCTTCCCACAACACTTTAAACCACGTTTAGTAAGACTTTTGTCTAAAAGCCACACTCACTCAACCACTGCTTCCTGACGGGAGAGGACTCCAGGCCAGCACTCTGAAGGAGGCAGATTTTGCTGCAGCAGCTCCCTGCAAAGACCAAAATTTTTTCAGACTAAATGAAGGCTTTATTAGAATACAAATCAGGATAATTCACTTTTTAAGTAGAGGAAACTCAAGAGTGTCTAAATCAGCCTGCTCACCTCACGTGTACAAGCAGAGCAGTGCCTCCAGGCTTGGTGACTTGCTGAGCATCCAAGAGAGCACTGAGCCCAACCCCATCCTGCATCACCTAAAACCTCATCACACAGCTTCCAGCAATCAGGAAAAACGCCCACAAGCCCTCCCCAGGACACCTGGGTTGTCAAAATTAATCACAGGTGGCTTCTCAACAGCTAAAGGCCAATTTATGATCCTTGTTTTTTTTTTCTTTACCCCCCCCCCTTTAAAACCTCTGATTCAGAATAATAAAAAGTGCATTTCAACATTTTGCTTTCTGATATATATATACATAGATATCTCAGTATGTTGGTTTTGGTTTGGGTTTTTTTCCCTGTGGATGACTGGGGGTTTTGTAGGTTGTTTCTTACTAGATGAACTTAATGGAAACCCTTCAAAGCTGTTTGTCCTTCTAAGTGTAATATGTCCAAAGGAGTGTTGAAAAGTGTCTTGGGGACTGCTATTAGAACAACACCCCGGGCAGTACCTGTGCTGTATGTAAAATATATTGCTGTGCTTCTTAGTCTGCTCGTGCTGAGGATTCAGAAGGTTTGCCAAGCAGAAAGATAGGGCAGAGGAGATGTTTTGAAAAAGAAATGTGTTCTTTCAAGGGGAAAAGAAACCCCCAAACCATTGGGGCATTGGGCAGTTTAGTCCTCCCATTCCGAAATATTAGAGTTGCAACGTGGTTAAGGAACAGAGGACCATCCATTGGTACTTTGGGAGCTGATTAAAGCCCCACTAATCTGCAGAAGTGCTGGCACTTTAAGAGAAACTTTACCAAAAAAAATCCCATTAGAGCCTGTAAACTTATAACAAAAATCCCACTGTTTAACTCGGAAAACTCCACAACACAAGGTTTGATGCAGCAGTACCTCAGTGCTGGCAATGGCTACTCCAAAACTGAAATGCTGGATTATTCCTGCTGTTATTCCTACAGTTCCTTAAGGCTGATAAAGAACATTTACATCTAAAGGCAAGCCCCCGTAATTTTACCTGTATTAGCAGAAAGAGGGCCCTGGGGCAGGAAAAGCCATTTGGAGGCTGGCATGTGAGCTGGAATTCTTTTCCAAGCTGCAGCTGGCAGGGAATCAGGTCCTGATGTGCTTTAAGGAACCCGTGTGGCAGCTTTGTTGGAGACCTCTCAGGAGGCTGTAGAGAAGAAAATGATAGCTGAAATTTGGTCTGGAAAGTGTCATTCTGATTTATGGCCTAAATTCTACAAGGCACTTAAAGATATATTTAACTCCCAACACTTAATGTTTTAATTAAGCATGTGCTTAAGGATTCTGTTGTCTAATTTAGGCCGCCTGACTCTGTCCCTTATAATTAAATAACTCTAAAAAGGGGGTGTGATGTGAAGGATTTTTTTGTAGGTTTGGTGGGTTGTTTTTCTCTAGGGTAGGGGGAGGTTTGGTGGAGAGCCAGGAGGAGGAGGAGAAGCTGCAATAAAAGCATCTAAGTGAATAATTGCATTAACCTTTCCCTGCCTCATGGGAAATCATCAGAAAGGTTTTTCCCCACTGAGTTTCTGGCAGGTTTAGAGTCTTTAATGCTGACTTCCCCTTCCTTACTTCTTGAAGTAAGGCAGGAGGTTGAGTTCTGGGCTTTTGTCATGTTGTGTCCTTCCAGTCCTGCTAATTCAGGGAAGCTCAGTGGCACATGGAGAGCACAAAGCCCACACTGTCCCCAGCTGACCCAGGGAACCTGTAGGGTCACTGTTTTCCTGCTCTATTAGAACCAGCAGGCTGCAAACAGGTGCCTGTGCCGTGGTAAAAGTACTTGAATAAGATGTAAACAACCTCCATCCAAGCCATGTTTTGCTTCTGTGTGCAGAGGCAAAGGGGAAAAACCGGAGTATAGCCCAAATTTGGCTCATTTAGAATTTTCAAGGATTTTCTCCATTGGGGTTGCA
The DNA here is from genome assembly GCF_009829145.1 of Chiroxiphia lanceolata. NCBI lineage: Eukaryota > Metazoa > Chordata > Aves > Passeriformes > Pipridae > Chiroxiphia > Chiroxiphia lanceolata. Next base: position 15,989,449 of record NC_045651.1, read on the forward strand.
CCCAGGCTGTGATCCTGGGCTGCTCTGAGAAGGGGGGAAATGTGGCACTTACCCTGAGGCACCTACAAGTAATAACCCCAGTCCTGTTTCTGGGCAGGGCAGTAACCCTTGCTCCTAAATTAGAAATGATCCAAAGCTGAGAGTGCAGTTCACTTTGCTCTTCTCACATTGCCTTCATGATGAGCCCAACCAGATTTATGATTTTAGTAACGAAACTGTCAAATTATTACCAAGGAAGGTGGATGGTGTAGAAAAGGGATTCTAATTCATTCTCTTCACCCAAATTCACCACGGCAATACATTTGTCTAACTTGTAATGGAGTATAAAGTACATCACAGCAGTATTTATGCTCAAATACTGTTCTCTGACTGACCAAAGAGGAGCTACAACGAGAGAGGTAATGTCTGAGACACCCCAGCACTCAGCAGTGTCATCTATCACAGCCGTGACTGTTTGCATTTTGAAAAGCTTTCAACTTGGTAAGCTCCTGATTGCTGGCTCTTTAATTGCTTTAATTGGGCTCTTTCCTCTGGTGTACACTGGTGTTTTTCCTGGCTGCCAAGGAAAGCAAAGCTTGTCATCTCCCCGGGAACAAATGTTTATCTTGGGCTGCCCCAGAGCACTTGGGGTTTGTCTCGTTATCACTTTCCTTTCTTTTCTCATGATTAGTCTCCATGTACTCAGTTATTTTATGAGTTCCATTTCCACATGGGGTATGGTGGATGGTAGCAAGCCAGCATTTTAAGTCTTCATACAATGATGGCAGAAAATCCACTTTAATTGAAGCAAAAGGTCCAAAATGCCATTCAGACAAACACTATTCTTTTTTATTTTTTAGTTTTTTGTTTTAATAAAGACAGGTCTAGAACATAAGAGATTTAATATTCATTTACAGGAGCCATTTCATCTTTTTACTGTGGGATGGATAGATAAGTGAATAAATAAATGGTCTTTTCTCCTCTGACCTATTCTATTTTGCTGATATCTGCCACAGGCTTCCAATCTCTAGAAACTCTTTATTGGGACATCTCCAAATCTATAAGCATGTGGAGACACTAATTAATGTACAAGCTTTACTTGCAAAAGCAGAGATACTAAAAATCTGTACTAATATTCTTTTTTTATTTTAGATGCTTCAACATTATTTGGTTGTAGAGCTTCTATTTTATTAGTCACTGAGCTATTTGTTCCTTTTCAAGCAGCAGAAGCACAGCAAAAAGGCAATTTTCAATAAAATAACTTCTACTACTAAGCAGTGTTTATTCCTTAGTTGTGGTGTATGAAAACTGTGCAGTAATCTCTAGGCTTGGTGCCTGTAACCATGATTAGGTGTTTCCAAATCCTCATGTTAAAAACTTCAGCTTAGATTATTATTAAGAATAAATATTCAGGAAGTCTCAGGCAAACAAGAATAAAGGCTCAGACAAACAAATAATTTCATTTCTCCACAACATTAAAAATGAACCTGCAGGACTGGAAATATCCCAGTCGGATGAAAATTAATGCCTGATTTCTTTTTCTATCTAAAATTTGCCAAGTGCTTTTCCCCTTTCAGTATTTTGCTACTTTTTTTTCTCTTATATAACTTTTTTTTTTTTCCATGGATACAAATCTCCCTCCTCTAATGAGCACAGATTCAGAGGGAGGTTTGTGTTGTACAGGGGGAGCTGCTGGTCCTCACGAGCAGGGGATGCTTCTGTGGTATGTGGTGCTGGGTTGGAGTTCCCAATGCTGCCACATCCTTGGGAGCACAGAGACTGAAAAAAAGTTGAAAATTCCCTGGTTTCACACTGTGAGGGGATTTCCTGCTGTTCCAGCCAGCCCTGAAGATCCGGGCAAATCCTGGGGCTGCCAGTCCCCTTCTCATCCTCATCCCCCCACCTCAGCCTCACCCCCTGCACCCTGTCCTGTCTCCAGCCCTCATCCTGATCCAGTGACAGTTCCTGGGAAACATGAGTCTCAAAAGGATCCCATGGCCAAGACCAAATTCCATCAGCATTTACAGGCAGAACCAGGCAACTGGAGACTCTGCACTGTCAGGGTGGACAGCAAGCCTGTCAGCAGCCTGGCATTTATCAACGAAGCAGTGGACATAAACCAGATTACAGGATACCCCTGAAAGTAGGAGAACACAACATGCAGAGGAATGTGGACAACTTTCAGACAGGAAGAAGATGAAAGACAGGAACGGACTTCCTGTACTTTCTGCAAGTCAGGATGACTCGACAGAAACTGTGTTTGCTATATTTCAGCCAATCCTGATTTATTTATACATTTGATACATTGATTTGTTGATACATTTATACATGAATATGGCCTGATGTGTGTGTACATAAAAATACCAATAATTAAGCTGACAAGTATGACCTGATCTCCGTGTACCAATAGTAGGATGACATGTGTACAGCCTGATATATGTTTATATGAAGACACCAATAGAAAGTTGACATGTGTGATACGTGAAAAATATAAATGTTTGCAATCTGTTACAATAAAGTGATTACAATCCTGTAATCCTGTTCTTGTAATCCTGCTCCTGTTTTGGAAGAAGATTCTACGTCACTCTTCCCGTCCCGACTTTAACAGCGACACTGCACCTTCCACTCACCCCTCACATCCACATTTCAGCAGGCCCTTGGTTTGGTGTGACCTCCTGCAGGGAAGAGATGTTTAAAGAAGTTATTTCTCCTTCTACTCTGTCAATAGCAAACCTACTTTCTCGGAAATATAAAATTCTCCTCCGTAGACCTTCTCTTTTCTTTTTTTGTGTGTGTGACTTTGAGACCAATCTTTACAGTTTTCCTCCGTTTCATCATCTGCTTGCTCAGCTGTGCTGGGTTTGAAGCAGTCAGCTGTTACCCAACATTGTGCTTTTCTCATTTTTCAGAAGCTGTTAGGACATTATTTTTACATAAATATTTATTGTGTTTATTGGTGGCTTAAAAAAGAAAAGGCTACTTGCTGAATATTTCTACTATTTTTTACTCTCTGCACTCATTTGGCACTTACCCAGCCAAGCCTCTCACACAGCAGAGCCCTGGGAATCAGTCCCTGTGATGAATCACTCTGTCTCACAATGCTTGAGAGTCCTTCCATACCATCAAATCAGGCTGATGATCCAGATTTTCTGATGTATGATTGGGTGCTGCAGCTGAAAATAGGAGAAGTCAATGAAGTTGCCCTGGTCCAGCAGCAAAGTTCACGTGGGCTGGATTTGAAACCCCTCAGTGCTCTTCCAGCATATCTGGGGTATAATGAGTTTTCTTTGATTGTACTCATTCCTCAGAGGGAAAATTATAAAATTACAGAATGGTTTGGGTTAGAAGGAACATCAAAAATCATCCAGTTCCACCCCCTGCCATGGGCAGGGACACCTTCCACCAGCTCAGGTTGCTCCAAGCCCCGTCCAGCCTGGCCTTGGACACTTCCAGGGATGGGGCAGCCACAGCTCCTCTGGGCAACCTGTGCCAGGGCCTCCCCACCCTCCCAGGGAAGGATTTCCTCCTACCATCCAATCTAATCTACACTCTTTCAGTTTAAACCCTTGTTCTGTCACTGCCCCTGTAAAAAAATACAAAAATTAAAAATTATAAATGAAAGTATAAAGAACGAATCTGAGAAATTAGGAATTGCAGTAACACCAAAATCTCAATGGGGAGCTGAAGCTGCTCACACTTGTGTCTCTGCAGTACAAGTTTGGGGGGTTTCTAAATTTTATCTTCCAACCTGAGTGATCATGCCCAACACCTCGACTGGCAGTGCCCACAGCCCCTTTGGTGTCTGGGTTTATTATTCCTGTGACTCGAATTGCAGAAGGGTAAACAGCCTTGTTTGGGTTCAGTGATGTTGGCAGCAGTGAGACAAATGGAATTACTACTGAGAAAAAAAAAAACAACCAAACTCCCGTGTGAAGGAGAAAATAAAATATATATTTTTAAATAGAGCAGAGACTCCTGAAGTTCACATGAAAATAATCACTGAGCAGCAGTAGGCCAGGCAGCATATTGTGCAGAAATAAGAAATCAGTCCACTTCCAATTTCAGGTCTTTCAATGAAACAGCCTATATAGCAGTTTAAAAGAGGAATATGCATTTTTCTCCAAGTAATTTCTTTTTCCTGCTACCCAGAGTTCCCATATTTTCAGTGTGTGTGTTTACTTGAACACCGTGTGTATATTTGGGTGTAAAAAGTGGTTGAAGCTTTGAACTGCTTTGCTTGTAGATTTGAAGGCACACTGGGAAGAGTGGGCATGAGATCTTCAGTAGTGAACTGGAATCATTACACAAGATAAAATATCAATATTGTTCGAACTTTATTTTCTCGGGTTTGCTGGGTGACAACTTCAAAGGACGGGTGGAAAGTGTCCCTTGGAACCAGCTGATCTTCAAGGTCCCTTCCAACCCAAACCCTTCCGTGATTCTGTGTTGCCAGGAAATATTATGTCCATTCTTTTCCGTTTGAATTAAATTAAATAAAGCTGGTCAGTTTTATTGTTTCTTTTCTGACATGTCTTTAAATGTCACTGTGCAAAACACGTCGCTGCTGGAGCTGCTGAGGGGATTGTTTTCAAGAATTAAGAGACAGGGGCAGGTGAAGGAATTAGCTGTTAAAAGATGACTCCTGAAGAGGAATGTACTAATTAAAAACCTGAGGAATTATTTCGGCTGAAGTGGTTTTCTTTCTAGAGACACAAGTATTCTCCTGAGAGAACTGATGATGAGCTATTAAAGAGATACAGCTCGTCTTGTTTTGTGCTGTTTTTTATTTGTAATATGGTCCCTTTTCAAGCAATTTTCAGGAGTTTTTTCATTTTACGGATCAAAAATATAAATTTGAAATGAGTGGAAATATAAGAAATGGTGAAAAGACTAGAATGGAGTTACTTTATGATATATTTGATGTACACATGAAATACAAACAATAAACACCCCATATTTCTGAGAAGGCTGTGTTCTTCAAAAGGACATTCCGTCCTATTAATCCACACACTCCTTTCTCCCAGACAGGAATCTGTGCTCACACATAAACTAAACTAAAATACCCTAAATCAATGATATTTCCAGCTTTTTGCTCTTTAAACAACTGAATTTTATCAAGTTTCACTTTACATACACGGTGAAATGAAAGGTAAAAAAAGCCCAGAGGAGGAAAGGAATGGTCCAAAGGGGACAGAAATATTAGGAGTAGGTTCCTTTCGTACCCATCAGGCAACTGTACCTTCAATGAGGAAAAATTAGGTTTTTTGAGAAGAACACAATAAAACAGGATTGCCATTAGACTCGTTTTTTCTATGACTAAGTGGAGTAACAGAGGAAAAAAAAAGCCACTATTTTCCTAAGAGATAAGGAAAGGGAAGGGACTTAAAAATTTCCTGGGACTGGGAATAGGAACTGAAGGTCTCACACTGGTTCTGAGCCTCTGCTTGACACAGTAGGAATTCACAGGGGATTCTGCTGTTCCACAGCAAAGTTATTATTTTCTATAGGAAAGAAAAAAAAGAAAAATGTTAAAAATGAGGTATTGCATAACACTATTTCAGATTAATTTACAGCCCCTTTAGAGGGTGAAAATACTACTTGGTGAGAAAGGTCAGTGATGAGCAATGTTGGCCGTGGATGTGCACAAACAGAGTAACTCCTCATGTTAAAACCAGAAAAAATACTGAGGTTATTTCTGCCACTTCTGAAAAACAACACAGAGGAAATAAATACTTGTGGGAAAAATAAAAGCAGACTTTATTTATTGTAACTAAGTATCAATTTGTTTGTTTTTCTGAGGGACCACTATACATCTACAGGCAAGGTGGTGTCACATGTGGATGGATAGATATATTTTAATTCTTTCCTTGCTCCCTGTGTCAGAATTACTCTCAAAGTTGCTTTAACATATGCAGGGTAATTTTCTTTCTTATTTTCTAGGGCTTTTCCTTTGCTTTACTGACAATTTCAGAAGCTATTAATGAATGACTAAAACATGTCCATGACAAGTGTTTGTCACTAGAGGTGATGTGCTCTGGTTCTTAAACACGAAAAAAACAGTGTCAGTGGGATGCAAACATGTCTGTCTCAGGGGTTATTTTGAGTCTTTTGAAAACTTCTGGCGTGGTATTTTTCAGGAATGGCTGAATTGATAGAAAAGGTTACTCTGGTGAGCTACAAAAATTTGCTTTCCAGCTCTAGTTTATTGTATGGCCTGTCTGAGACAGGTAATTCAATCTGAGAATTCTGGCAGGGATTCTTAGATGCTGATCCCAATAACAGGGAAATCCCAGCAGGTGCTCCCTTTGGCAGATCTTTAATCTGAGAACTGTGATTTAGTGTTTGAGTGGCAGATTTAAGGGACTGAATGAGACTCAGGCTCTGCTGGCACAGGGACACCGTGTGCTCATCGATTCAGCTCAGGATAAAATAGATGGGACAATTTGCCACTGAGGTGCTGCTCTGATCACCTCTATTATTTACCTGCATTAGAGGATCAAACAGGGGCCCTTTGTGCTCGTGAATTAAGTTTATGTGATTCCTGCTCACTTCTCACTGCTTTTCATTCCTGTTCTTCCTCCTTTTGTGCTGTTCTGCTTGGCCACCTACTTCCCATTCTCTCTGGAGCTTTTGGGCACAGTTTTCCCTTTATGTCATTCTTTTTCTTTTCCCCCCCCCAGTCCTTATCCATTGTGTGGTGCTGACTGCACCTCATTAATAAATATTCCACACAGTGTCCCCCTTTCTATCCCCCTGCCACAGAGAAAATGACTATTAATCAGTCTGTCTGTGATACTCATTATTCACAAAAAGATGCATGTCACAGCCCTGAAAACAGACTATCTGTCTTACTTAAGACCATCCTAGATCTCAAACAAAAGAAAGATAACAGTGAAAAACATTCAGGGCTGTGACAAACAAGGGAAAGAGTGGAAAAATGGATCATCACAGGATCTAAGGGTTTTCCTTCCAGAAGCCTCATCCCAAGGTCTGCAGTGGAGAACAAGCAACGGACAGAGGGGAGAAATGAAAAAAAAAAATCCTATTTCTTTTTTCTGAAACGATCTCATGTCCCAATATTCAAAACCATTTCATTTTGGGCTTTACTTTCCACACTGTCAGCTGTCTTGAAGCACAGCCAAGACAAAAACTCTCCCATTATTGTGCAGAATGTGATACAGTGGGAGTGAAAAGCAGAGGAAAACACAGCCAGAGGATGCAGTTATTGCACCCACGGAAAATTAAAAGGAAATGAAGGCTCCTTGAAGGCTTTGTACCAGTTGCTTATTTTCTACATCTTTTATTTGTTTTCTCAATCTCACTTTACTAAATCTCTACTCATGTAAATAAATATATAATTTACATAGATAAACTTTATATACACACTGTATAAAAAATATGCTCCAGAGCTGTTAACGCTTGAGTTCTACAGGAGGAAAAGAATTATTCTCTCAGAAATAGACTTTCACAATCAGAAAAGGATAATTTCTTTGGGGAAATTGCAAATTGAAGGCTTCCAATATCCATTTTTGGGTTAATTACATTTTAACAAAGGTGCTGCCCCTGAGTTTTGCACTGTTTCTCATCAAGGACCTACCAACAGACCCCTAGACTTTGGGGCAAGCCCTTGTATCTTCAGATTTCAATAGACATGTGTTAGAAAGGTAAAACCTGCTCTTAGTAAATGAGCTTAAAATGCAAATCTGAATCAGCTGCAGTGATTGACAGCATTGGTGAGACAGCCCTGGCTGAGCTTTGATCAGGTGGTGGGATGGAGGTCTCTCTGTCCCTGTTCTTGCTCTCTGGTTCTCTGGGAGTCACCAGGTGAGGAGCTGCTTTGCCGTGTGACAAATACAGGCCCAGAAAGAGATTTTGCTTTCTCAGGTAATGAAGGACCTGCAAATATTTGCTTTTGTGGATTACAGGAGGACTTGGGCTGTCTCTGAAGGGTGACAGGAGGATTGAAGGGCAATGTTTATGGTTTCAAGTACAATGTTTGTTTGGTCTCGTGTTGTTTGTCACCAAATGTGAACGAAGGCTGAATTAACTGCATTAAGTCGCCTGTTTCCAGTGTATTTATTTTACTTAGAACAGAGGGGATGTGTGAGGATTTTTATTTTACTGGAGTGACGGATGAAAAGAGGAAAATCTTACAGTAAAGTGGATTAGTCTGAAGTTCTGATCTTTGCATATGGGCAGACATTAATTGAATAACTGGAACAAAACCATGTTTAACACAGGGAGTTTCATGGTCTTTTTAGTGAGGAAAAAAAGTGTTTGCTAATGACAGTGCTGAATAATCAATGCTGAAAATCGAAAAAGCCTTATGACCAAATTAATCTGCTTTATTACCTGTCTGTCTTTGCTTAGCTATGTTAAAACAGTTCATTAAGAATCCCAGTTGATGAAGTAATAACAAAGAAAGGAAAGATGCTGATAGAAGGACTCCAAGGGACTTAATATTTTATGATTTTCATTCTTTGGTCATAAACTGTGACTTCACATGAAGTGCTGTACCTCATATATTTAAAGAACTCTTACTTTCACAGTGACCTTACCACTCATCTTGTAAATTCATCTGGTAAAAACAAAATATTGTTCTTCTTTCATTACTTAGGAAATCCACATGCAGTTGTTCTGCTAGAAGACCTGATAATTAGATTAATCTGGGATGGTTATGGTTTAATTATTATACCCCCAAAATGCTTAATGTCTTCAAATAGAGAAATATCCATTGCTGTTCTTGAAGCAATTTGCTTGATGAGCTTTCAGAAATTATGTTTTTGGTGAGCCATTTCTTGTAAAACAATCAGCTATTTTCATGAATTCCCATGTTCCTGGTCAGTCTTCATCTGGATTTCCTCCCCCTAAATCCATGCCACTGTTGCTGTTTTACCTTCTTGGAGGAAAACTTCTCCAGTGATTACAACAAAATCGCAAAGTCTGGTGGCCTTTGGTTTTCATCCTTCGCGTGGCAACACATTTTTTTAAAAAAAACAAACTTAAAAACATTAAAGCCAATTTTATTTCCCCTGAAAACAGGGTATTTGCCTTCATGGTATTCTGCTCAATTGTTCTTTGCGCTAAAAAAAGGTACAATATAATTATACAAGTTGTCTTGACAGGGAACATTACAGATCCTTTCCTCTTTGCTGTTCTTCGCATTTTTCTGTTGAGATAAACTATTACATCTCACTGTCACCTCCAATCATCTCTCCTCTGCAAAAGAAGCTTGTTGGAATACATTTTCCAGGTATTGATCTCTGTTGCTGGCCGTATTCTGCTGCAGGACTGCATATATCCATGAGATTAAAGGCTTTTCTCTTTCCCTTGTTAAAATAACTGTTACAGTTCCTTCTCTATCTAAAAATCGAAAGCAAAACATAAGTTTTCAGCACTAAATTTAATCAATGCTCCTTGTCTCAGTTTTGATAATAACTTGTTTGTAAGAGCAAGGCACAGAAGTGGCAATTACAAACTCATTTCTTCCCCTGCTTCGACCAGACTGAAGTTTTCAAAAGTCTAAAAGCTGTGCTAGAAACACCTTTGATCTGCAGGGACAAGAAAAGGGAGACTTTAGTTGGATCTGAGAGAGGATTTTCTGGGGTTTTATCCAGGAAATGGTGGCAGCTGGGCTCAGTGGTTTGACATAACATAACTGTATATTTAAATGAAATTATTGTGGGTCCCTTCCAACTCTGGATATTCTGAGGTATAGTTATTCACCCAGTTTAGGACTGGGTGAAAGGGAACTAAAAAAAGACTAAATAGGAATTTCCCTCTGTATGAAACAGAGGAATTTCCCAGACTCCATGCTGAAAATACATTTTCTCAGTAGTTCTTGCACACAGATTACTAAGCACTGAATATATTATACGTATATAATTTATATTTGAAGAAAACCAAGCAGGCTCAGGCCAAATGTTTCCTTGGAGTATATTGCAAGCTGCCTTTGGTTCTGCACTGATCCTACTGCTTCCCATGGAGTGTGTTGCTGAGGAATTGAGGGTGTGTGAGCTGCTGGAGCAGCAAGGAACGTTCTCCTGTGCCATTCCAGAGCAAACCTGCCCAGCACAGAGGGCCAAAAATGACTTGTGAGCTGAGAGAACTCGATTGAAATGTCAAAGTGCTCAGAGCCCCGTGGAGCTGCCACAGAAGAGGCTTCTGCAGCAGAGGAATGTTTTGACAAAGGAGTCCTGCTGGGGGAAATTTGTGGCTGCACCTTGGGATGAGTAACCACATATTCGACTGAGTAGAATTCCTGTCACTGCTTGGATGATGAGACATTAGCAGGGACACATTGCTCCAAAGTCAAAGTGTTCTTCCTAACTGCAAGTGGGCTCTTATAAATCAATATATTTATGTACAAGGGTTGGCCTGTGTCGTGAGGTTTGAAGTCCATTCAGGAATGAGGGCCACGTTTCTGAACTTAAAACAAGAAATTCAAATGCAGAACGAAGCAGCACATCCAGCAGGAGCCAGAGGCATTATATGCAGCAGAAAGAAAAACAAACTGAGCTCAGGTCTCTTTGGGATCAGTGGTGCAGCTAACAAAACCAAAGAGCTGCTAATGTGGTGTGTCTGCTTTCCAAAAGGGTGACTAACACAGCTGGGCCCCTGAATTTGCTGCAGTGACCATGAAGAATGCAATCAATTGGCAGTTTGATCTTATAACTCAATCTACTCTTTGCAGTGAATTTTAAAAAATGTATTTTCTTAGTTTCTCTGGAAATAAGAAGTGGAAGCAGCCTTGACACTGATCAAACAAGAAATACTGGCATGCACAGGTATTTGCTTGCACTGTGGCTGGTCGAGATTTGGAGCCAGGAGATAGTTTGTTACAGGTGAACTGAGAAGCTGGAATCACACTTGGCATTCATCTTCTCTCTGATTTATAGCAAATGATGAACTCAGTAGTCCATTGAGAGTGGGGTGAATTAATACATTCAATTTTTTATTTGTTCATAGCTTCTCCCCTCTGCCTATGGAGGCAGTAGCTGTAGCAGGCAGCTCTGCTCCCACCCAGGGCGTGCAGAAAGGTCTGTGTTTGACACTGTGTGCTCCCTGTTTGGAAAGAATCCAGCTCCCCTTAGGAAAGGACACAGTCCTGGGGGTCTGAAAAGCAGGGTACACGTGATATTGAGAGCTCAGGTGTTTTGGGGACATGAGGAGGAGCTGCAGGCTCTGTGTTCCCATCAGCTCTCCACGTGCCCCTGGAGGCACCAGGGAGAGCAGTGAGACAAAGCTGCTGGTGGCTCCTCTCCAGCTGTGACCCTCTGGCCTCTCTGATGGCCCTTGGTCCTCAGAAGGTGCTGTGTGTGCCCAACCATGGCATGAAGTGAGGCAGGAAACAAGCACATCTCCAAATTTGCCTCTGGCTGCCAACGGGACAGCTGGGGCTCTAAACTGCTCAGAACAAAACTGTGCAGGGCTTCACAGTGACCCAAGTCAGGGGGAACTGGAAGTTTTCTATAAACTCATCTCTCTGGTCAGGTCTTCAATATCATTCCAGCTCCAGGAAAATCCATTACTCCCCTGACTGCTCAAGCTGCAAAGTCTCACCATAACAAATTTCTCTTAACTTGGCACCTCAGCTACAAGTGTTCAGCAGGAATGAACTATTATTTTTTGTATGCTTTCAATTTGGCACTCAAGGCAAAGCTGATAACAAGCTAATATCCAGCTTGCTGAAGGAAAGGCTCTGTCACTGGAATGAAAATGTGAATTCCAGATATGAACCTGAGTGTAGATTTTTGCCTTTGCTCTCACTGGTGTATGGATGGAAAAGCCTGTGCTACTGCAAATTATGTTGGCATCATGTCAGGAACTTGGAGCCCAACCTCACCTTGGGTAAAACAGGGAAAACAGCAACTGTTCTTGTCTTGCATATAAAAACATATCCTGTCCAGAGAAAAGATCCCAGCACAGGGTTCCCCACCTTCAAACCCCACCCAAATTCATTTTGCCCAAATCAATGCTGTTGTGTGGCAGCAGATCTGGATTTTAGTAACATTTGAACACTTGAATTGGAAAACAGTGGGTCAACCTTATATTTCAGGATCTCTTTTTTTTTTTTTTTTATTCCCTCTCTGCCTTTAAATGTCTCTAATAAACCACAGAAAGTATTTGCCCATTCCTTTCTTTCTCAAACCACACCTTGTTGCAGGCAAACTTCTTTAGGATTTGGGCTCAGCTTGGCTATGAGATGTGCCTCAGTTTGGATGCTTTTCTGAAGTCATCAAAACATACTGGATCAGCCAAAATTTGCTTGAGAACTCTCGAAAACAGGCTGTCTCATGAGCTTTCTAATGTTTTTGGCTTCCAGTCAGACTGGAAATGCCATGGAAACAACACTTGTGGCAGTCCAGCTCCCAGCTGCTCCCAGAACTCATCGTTTGGGAGGTAAGGAAAAATCACAAATTAATTGCAAACGAACTGTTCAAAGCTCAGCAAAGGTTCAGGTATGGTTTTAGATGAACTCCTGTCATTCTACATTTGGTCAGGTTTGATTTTTTCCTTTAGCAAGTGGTGACCACACAAAGTTATTCTGCTTCAGGTTTGGATTTTCAAAAGTGTTCAGTTCTGGCCTAAATCTGTTTTCTTTAAAGCAAGTGGGGAGGGTTTGGATTTCAGTGGGAGTTGAACACTTTGAAAATCCTGCTCTGACTACATTTTTGATCAAAGGAGCTTCCACCTCGTGTTCCTAAAGCAACATTCAGGGATGGAAATCAAGTTTCACTGCACTGCCTGGGAGATGGGCACGTTAGTGGGGTGTGCTCTGCACAAATCAAGCGGTTCTGGCTACTTAAACCCATTCAGGATTTTGCCTCCTGTTGACAGCAAAGACAGAGGAAATCAAGGCACTCCTAATTTCCCAAAGCTCTCGAGAATCTGCAAGCTGAGCATCAAACTGTAGATTTCTCCCTCAGAACTTGAGAAAGTAATTAGGACACAAATAAATGTAGACTGCGGAGGTTTCAAAGGATCTGGATGTTCAAGGCAAACCAAAGTGATGAGCAATCTATTCAAGAAGGATTGTGAGACTCATCAAATCAATATGGAAGTTGTTCACTTCTCCACCAGAGCTCTCTCCTTCCCACGTGCTTGGCGCTGCTCTCGGTGGGATGGAACCTGCACAGAGTTGAGCAGAACAGGGTATTTTGCACCTGGTTGAGGAATTTTTAATCTCTTCAGGCATGAGGATGGAGGGATTTGTACAGGAACATTGTTTTTTTAGAAAGAAAAGCTCAACAGGGAATACCTGAGATGTGGGGCAGCAGTCAATTAGAAGCTGGGTGGAGGATCCCCCAGGTGCCTTGGCAGCACTGGAGGTGATGTGAGGTCGTGGATCTCCCCTGGCTTCAGTGGGATTGCTCTGGGCTGCAACAGCTGTGAATCCATCAGACTATAAAATCCTTTTTCTTTCACAGAGAATGAAAATATTCTCTTTCCAGGCACTGAGACCTGTGGGGAAATGCTTTAAAACTGGAGGGTGTTTTGGTGGAGATATCGGGAAGCCGGCACTCGTGTGGAGCAAAGGTTTGTGATTCCAGCAGAGTTTGGGAAAGAGTTGGGTGGGGAAAGGAGAACCCTGGGTGGGTTTGGAGGAAGCCACACACACACACACAGAGTGAATTACACAGCTCTGCTGGCCCAGGATAACCTGTTGGTCTGGTTGACTCTCCAAGCAGGAATCCTGGATCAGCCCCTGCAGTGGGATCCCTGTGGAGCTCCTACACTTGCTCTCTCGAGCCCTTTAATCCAAGCTGGAATTCTCCCTTTACACTGATTTCACAGCACACCTGAACACCCAGCTCTGCTGGCTCGGGCTGCCACAGGGAATGGTTTGTAGCAGTGACAGAAAAGCTTTCACACCCAGTCAAAGTTTAAAAGATTTAAATGGCTTAAATGTAACAGAAATATGGGCTGAAAGGAAACCCAAACACTTTCCTTTGGGCACTGTCTGACTTACCTAAAACATAGAAGTTTTCTGGATAGATCAAACTGGGGCTGGACAGCCTTTGTCTCGCTGCTTTCCAGTCATTTCACTTTGAGGACAGGTTTGTGTAATATTTGCCTGTTCACAGGACGTGTGGATTGGCTTCACAACTCAGGTGCTTAATGGAAAACTTTGCTGTACATTGAATTTACGTCTTTTTTCTTTTTGCTTATGTTGCCTGTGTTCATGGCCTATAACACCTGACTTTCAAGAAGGGTAAAGTACAGAACTGAAAATTTAATTCCAAATGTAATTTTGATTGTATGATTTTAATAGTGGTTTGTTGTTTTATTTTGCTTTTTTTTTTTTCCTTTGGGGTCACGTTTTCCAGAAAGGTTATATTTCCTGGCAAAATGTAAATTAATTTTCTCAATTGAATAAAAAAGTCTTGGAAATATTTGTATGTAAATTGCAATGGGAAAGGTCATAACAGTTTGTCAAAATATACAGCTCTCCCCTCAGTTTGCATCGTTTTCTTGTTTCATTTTTCTTTTTAACCAGATAAACATCATGTGGAGAGAGAAAGAAGAGAAATGAAGCATTCATGGCATGATATTACAGATCATTAATTGATGATGTGATGTTATCCTGCGTTTTGGAACTGGGTTTGTTCTTTTCTTAAAGCAGTACATTTGAGTTCACAAAAATAAAAATATGCTGTACTAGGAGAAATCTTGCTTGGCAGTGTCTTAGGCATCATCTCTCTTGCAGACTTGAGCACACGTGCTGCTGGAGAAGCAGCAAATTCTTCGAATACAAGTTGTCAATAATTCAGGAATTGAAATGAACGTGGAAATGAATTTTAATTGAAGCAACTCTGAGCTGTCCAAGCCGTACAACAACACACTTTGTGTGCTAGAAAGTCTGGGATGACTTTTTTTGCCATCCCAAACATGAGAACAGCTAAAAAAGTATCATCACTCCTTCATGCTTTTTTTGCCAACAATTTCAGCTGACAGTGCTGAAACACATGATGATCTTGTAACCTCATTCCAGTCCACCCCAGTTCCTGTATGGGGACAAGGGGGATTGAACTCTGTGACTCTTTATCTGCTGAGCCCATGAAATATTGATTTATAATCAAGTAGCACCTTGAGGGACCAAAGCCTTCATCCCAGTGATATCTACAGCACAGAATTGCAAACATGCTCAACTGTGGGTTTTTTTTGGTTTGCTGCTTTTTTTTCAGACCACCTTTGGTATTCTCCAAATGTCCAGTTTGGAAGATTTTTTTTTTAATACTTTCAAGCTCCCTTCTGCAGTTTTTCAGGAAGGTGATCAGTCCTAGCAAGTGGAAAGGGTGAGAAAATTTATTCAGGCATAGTTTCAAGAAGTGCAAATGTCAAAAAAAAAAAAGAAGAAGTTGAAGAAAGTAAATGCAAGAACAATCCTAAAGGGAGCAGCCATGGTAACAAGTTTACAGTAAAATGTATTCTGCAAACACCATCCTGTGGAATCTGGTGTGGATCCATAAGCTGCTTTCTCTGTAGTGTATTGCAGATGAAACCTAAAATGCAAAATGTGTTTAGGGAAGTGTCTCAACTCAGTTTGTGTGGTGGCTGATGAGTGAGATGGAATCCAGTTTGATTAAGTTCTCGCAGTAAAATATTTGGGACATTTCCACCAAAGGGAATGGACAGAATAAAAAAGCCACAGGTCCATATTTGAAAGCTCTCATGTTTCAGATTGCTGGCAACAGAAGCACGAGGTTGGTCGACCTTTCTAAGCACTTTTGAAAAGAATATTACTTTCTGAGAAATGTCAGTGACAGTGAGATCAAGGTCTTTGCTGTTGAGTCTTAACCACAACTTTCACATAACTGGTAACACAAGACATAAATCATGTTGCCTTCAAAAAATGATACATGGCAGAAAAATCATGCTGTTTAGTCTGTAGTTTTTTTTCATTGAAACAGAACTTTTTTTCATTTAAATAGAATTTTTTTCATTTAAGTAGAATTTTTTTTTCATTTAAGTAGAACTTTCGTTTCTTTAAAACATTTAATTATTTTACAGACAGACTGGCTGGTTAATTGTTGGCAAACTCAGTGTGCGCTGAGTGGGTGGGTGTGTGTTCCTGAAAAGAGAAATCTTGTTTTAAACATTAAATTCCAAAGCAGTTTTGGCAGGGGGAAGGCAAATCCACAAGGAGACTAATTCACTGCCCCAGTAATCAGACTCAGCTGAATTGTGGATATAGGGATGTTGAACTACCAACAAATGTTTCTTGTGGGCAAAGTTCCTTATTGACAGTGGTGAGCAGTGTCCTTTGTGCATTTAGGAGAGGCTGGTGTAGTGTCTGTCCTTTGGGGTGAGCTGTCAGTGCATCCCTCTGACTCCTTCCTGATCCAGACTAAAGCTGCCCCTCTGACAAGGCTGGGCATGGTCTAATTATCACTCCAAGGGTAGGTTACCTGTCTCAAACCCCAATTGTTGGTTATTTGGGCACTTATTGAGTTCCAAGATAATAGTAAATATCCTCAGTGTATATCCAAGAACTGGCCTTCCCATCTCCAGTTACCTTTTTTGCCTTCTGCAATTTTACATTTCTCTCCCCCAATGTCCTTCTGGTCTGGCTTTGAATAATTAAATCTGCAGTTATGAATCACTGCTGCTGTTGTCTTTTTAAACTCCCTCTTATTCCCTCTTCCATCTCTTATTCAATGTAAAATAAGTGTTTCTTTAAAATTATTTCAAAATCCTTCTAAACAATCTCCACTTACAAAGTTTGCACCCAAGCTCTGCACAGCTCTGCACTGGGAGCAGAAACAGTTGGATGCCTTTTGGAGAAGGAACAGGTTGATCCTCAAGAAAGAAAAATCCATCTACTTGTTCCTCTTGCTGATTAGTCCCCCCACTACTCAGAGCTGTACAGCATGAACATTTGGAGAGCGAATCAGGAGGGGGGTATTTTCCAACCTCAATTTATCATGGAGAATATCTTCCATGTAACACCATTTTTATGTTCCTCAGATTTCCAAGAACCTTCTCTTTGAGTTATTAAGAATTCAGACTTCATGCCTGGGAGAACATTGGGGAGAGTCCTGACAAAACCCTTTTAGAGTACAGTTGTAAAGAGGATTTCTGGCTGAAAAACAGAAAAATAATTTCAAATACACTGATAGATGCAGTTTGGGATTATTTTTTCCGTGAAAAAAATGTCTTTGATGCCTTTATAGAGCTACTGAGAAAGTACAAGTTAATCTCAAGTGACAAGAAGGTCTTTTCAGCACTGTTTTTGTTCCAGTAATGCTGGAGTTTACCAGGGAGGAGCAGATCCACGAGTCCCTCTGCACTCCCAGCATAGGAAGAGTCTCAAAAATTCATCTCATCCTGTGTTCAGGATGGCAGTAAAAGACAAAATTACCAGATTCCAATCAATTTTCGTGAAGGATTTCCTTGGGTGTTGCACTGTCCTCTTGTGCTGATGGTTGGGTGCTGAGCAGTGACTGCAAATGAAGTTCTTGTCTTGCTGTCATCACATTGTATTGGGTGCACCATTGGATCTGTGGTGAGTTTTTCTGTAGTTAAAATATGTTGGGAAGGGTGTTTGTGTCCAGCAAATTAAGTATGAAAAGTAGTTAGAGGAAAGCAGGGAAGGAGGAGGCCCTGGAGCAAATAGAAACAAAATCACACACGTGTTTGAAAGAGCTACAACTGATCAGTCTGCTCGTGTTTTCATTCTTCTGGGTTTGCAAAGGACTTGGTATCTGTCTCCTGGCAGGTGGGTGCATGTTTTCAGGAGGAAATTGCTCCACAGGGCTGGTAACTTTGCTTGAATTTTTTTCAATTCAACTCTTTCAATGCTGAGAGTGAAATTTGGATTAGGTCACACTGTCAAACCTGGTCGGAGACACCACTGCTGGCAATTCCACTGCTCCTCAATTTCTCCTCCTAAAAGGAACAAAAAAAGTCTTGGGAAACTAATAGCATAACTATTCTTTTGTAAGACTGAAAGCAAAGAGCAGGAGTTGAGGCCAGAGGGACACTTAGGATGGCTAATGCAATTTATAACCCCTGCGCTCTGCTTTGCTGTCTTGCTAATTTGGTTTAAGATGTTTCCTGATCCTGTCATGCAGATTTAGCATGCAGCTCACCTTTCAGACAAAAGGGAATTTTCCACTGCTGCTGGAGCAGTGGGGGAGCAGATGGCTGAGCTCTGGGAAAGGCAGAGGCTCCTTGGACAACAAGGGAGAAGGTAGGAAGGGAACGTGCGACACCGTCCCCAGAGCCAGGATCCCTCTGGGGGAACACAGTGGAGTTCTGCTTCACTAATGATTGACAAACAGCTTCAATCTCATTAGTAATGCCATTAAGATGAAGATAAGGATAATTGCTTAGTGCTAATCTTGTAAAATATCTGATTCTTCAAAAGAAAAAAAAAAATGCATGGGCGGTACTGAGCTGAAACTGTGGTTGGGGCTCAGAACACAACCTCAGAAATGAAGTGCACTTCTGAAAGTACCTCCTGGTCTTCTGTGCTGATGGAAAGCCCTTCATTAAGTTTTCCTCCAAATTATGCATGAAATGAGCTCCATGAGGGTGCTGTAATTTTACTGTAATTTAACACTCCCGTTCCTTGGCTATCCCCAGTCCTGCAGTGCAGTGTGGCAATGGCAGCAGGTCAGGTTTTAGGAATTGGTTTGGGGATTTTAAGATATTAGGAAATTCAGGATGTTTTAGGAATTGTTTTAGAGCTGACAAGACAGAGAGGGATTTATTACTGGTTAAATTTTTTAACCCCTTGGCATCAGTTTTTGACCCTGACAAAAGTGATGGGGTTTCTTGGCTGTGCTGTGTCCTTCTTATCCATCTCCCCTTTACACTCTCTGCCTTCCAGAGCTGTGTAGATATGTCAGTTCAGATGCCAAAGGAAAAAGTGGGTGCAAGAGGAAAGTAAAAATTGAAAAATTCTTTGAGTTTGATAGAGAAAAATAACTCCTTAAAGGGCTTTTTTTTTTTTTTTTTTTTGTAATGGGGAAATCTGGTTATATTGAAATCACTTTTTACATTGAAATCACCTTTTACATTGAAATCTATCCCTCCACTACCATGACCAGCAAGGTTCTCCTCAGTAGGTATGAGAGATCTCACTTCTACACATTGAATTTATCAGTTGACAGCTGGGGTTTTTTGTTTGTTTGTTTGTGGGGTTTTTGTTTGTTTGGGGTTTTTTTGTTGTTGTTATTTTTCTGTTTTTTTGATTTTTCGTTTGGTTTTGTTTGTTTGTTTGCTTTTTCCTTTCTCTTTTTGCTTCTTTATTTTTTTAATCCAGCAGCCACATAGTAGAGCTGCAAGATCTGGCCTTTAGGGTTCTGCTGAAGGCTGAAACTGTGTAATTCAGTATTACTGCTTCGTGCTGTATAATGCACTGTGCTTCTGAGAGAACAAGCACACATTTCAGACACAATAATTCTTAGGAATTTTTTTTAATGTTTCCTTTATTATGAATGAAACCATTCTCTTTGTGTTTGCAATTTTGATCTTAACACAGGAATAATACCTTGCACAAGAGCTATAAAAAATGTCTCGTCTCTTTACCCCATACTAAAGAAAATATAAAGTTATAAGGATGAAATGAAAGCTGTCTTGGGCAATCTTGCACCAGAATAAATTCTAGAGCTGAAAGAAAATGAGTGAATTGCAACTTATATTACAATTTCCCCACAGGCTTCTCCCACATGATTAAAAACAAAGCAGTCTTCTCAGGAAATGGCTTTTTCCAGTAAATGACAAGGATTCATGTTGTGGAAAGGGCAATTGGCCACTGAAGTAAGATATGACTGTAGGTATTAGAAATAACAGTTTGTTTGGCTTCTTATGTTTGTTTGTGTTAGTTAAATAGGTATTTAGTAGCATTTAAAGCATCTCCTTGTAGTTTTTTACCTGATGCACCTCCTTCAACTTAGCTTTGCTCTAAAAACCATGATTATGCAGAAAAAACTGTGCCATCTCCATCAGCTTTCCCAAACCTCCTCTGAGATTAAACCCCATCCCTAAAACTCTTGTTTGCCTACTCATAAAGCATTGAATTTACTTAGTCAGGTGTACCGTGGTCAGTTTAATTTTATAATTGAATTTTCTCAAATGCATTTTTTATGCTCGTTACCTCATGAAAATTAGTGGGAGTTCACATACAATAAGCTGCATAGATGAATAATCCAGTGTATGAAATGCTCTGCAACATTTAGTTTGGACCTGCACTATGAGCGAAAAAAAAAAGAGCTGATATTTCACAGGGTTCTTTTCTTTTGTTTTGTTTTGTTGTGTTGTTTTTTTGTTTTTTTTTTGCAGTGCCCAGGGAAGCAGAAAGGAATTATTGGCATTTGTTATTCGAATGCCATAAACCTGAGATGAAAGTCGTGTCTTTGTAGGAAAGACTTTGGGTGATAAAATAGTAGTTTAATCATATTATGCATAGAAGACTTACATGTGTATTTATTTTTGGAAGGGCTTTCATGAGTTACCCATATAGCAAAGCAGAGCATTCAGCTGCATCAAAGGACAAGGCAATACAGATGATCTGAAGGGATAATCAAAGATGGGGATCAGCAGTTTATCTCTTCAGCAGGAGTCCATGGGGAGGCACAGAAACCATCTGCATCCTACCCATGCAATACAACTCCACACACCAGTTATTTCCACCAGGCTCTTCTTTGATCCTCTGTGTGGTATTACCATTGATCAGAAACCTCAACTCAGCTCTGCAAGCATTGGATGCCTCACTTTCCTCAAAATCAGTCTGGAAACTTTCCCAGGGCTGCATCTGCTCCTTTAATTTGCCACAGAGATGGAGAATTTGTGAAGAAAATTAGAGCTGGAATAAACATTAAGCATCCTAAATCTTGATGCCATGTGTAAAACAAGCAGGAAAAGCATCAACAGATGTTTTACTTTTAACCCCAAACTGGAACTGATGCCAGCCTGTGTGGCAGGAACAATCCCTTGTCCCAGTGATTTGTTGGGATAGAACTGTTCTTCCATGGGTGCTACAGGAAGATTATTGGTTACATTAAACGGAAAAGATCTATCCAAAGGCAGATTTCTTCACTCAATTTTTTTACATTTTACTTGCTATTCTGTACATCACATACTTCCAGAGGCCAACTTGCTGCACTTTCAGGAGCTCTGCTCTTTAGTCCAGTCAGGGTTACTCAGCAGCAGCCCCAGACAGTGGAGTATAAAACAACTAGAGTATGGTTCAGCATTGAAGAATATTTTATTTGCCTCTTCTCTCCACTGTTCCCTTTGTTCTGCCACCTCCTACATTTTTTTTTTAAACCATAACCTGCCTGTTTTTAGGAGGAGTTTTGTTTAGGTTCCTCCAGTCTGACCTCTGTAGGTCTGGCTTGCCCGACGTTCTTCTGAGTGAAAGTTAATCACGGAATCATAGAATAGTTTGGGTTGGAAATGACCTTTTAAGGTCATCTAGTCCAACCCTCCTGCAAAGAGCAGGGACATCTCCAACTAGATCAGGTTGCTCAGCCCTGTCAAACCTGCCCTGGAGTGATTCCAGAGATGGGGCATCCACCACTTCTCCAGGCAACACATGCCAGTGTTTTACCACCCTCACTGTGAAAAATCCTTCTGCTTAATCGAAGTGGACCATCTTTTAGTTTGAAACTGTTACCACCTGTCTTTTGATCATCACACCTTCTCTCCTGAGCTTTTTCAGGGCGGTGCAAGAGCGACTTCAATGAGCTCTGGTTTTGCTACTGCTCCTCCTGGTGCCACCCATCTGGTCTTCCCACAGCACCCACTGGCACTGACAGCTGGGGTGACTTGGTGGCAAGGAGCAGGTTCAGTGATGGGTGCAATGACTTGAACATTAAATCTTGCTGTGGTGTGGACTGAAAACTTTCCACGAGAAGCAGGAGAAATGAGCCAGTGGGAGGCTGCAGCAGGATTTATGGGCTCGCTGCCAAGGTGTCATTTGAACTTGTGCTGCTCAGCTCCTCTGGAGTGACTTGCTCCAGGCTGTGGAGGGAACCAGTGATGGGGTTGTGGCCAAAAATTTAGATGCCTTGAGGTCCTGTTGCTTTGCTCTGCCAAGGTCTTTTCCTGGTGGCTCACATGAGGCCACTTTGGCTGAAATTCTCTTTATTCCCAGAGAGGACACGTTCTACTCTCCTCTTCTTACCCTTTACTTTCTCTGCCTCAAAGTCCTCAAAACATTTTTTGTTTCCATTCCCTGGTACTGCTCACCTGTAAATCACCAGCCTCCAGAAATCATTTGCTCTCATTTCTCCTCACAAACTTATCAGGTGCAATGTACTTGCTTTGAGTACACAAAATAGATACCTCAGATAGCATTTTGAGGTGGGTTTTTTTGTGTTCTTTTGGGTTTTTTTGGTGGTTGGTGGCACAAAATCAAGATTATTGTAAATAAATGCTGTTGTTTATTACTTGCCCATGGCTGCACCCAGTACAGAGTGGAGAAATTCTTGCTATTTTTTCCCCTTTTTTTATCAAATACAAGATATTCACAAAAGATCTTGGCGAGGGTTAAGATGTTGCAATGCATTTTAAAAAGAAAAAAAAAGGTTACCTGTATGAATAGTTTCTTTTTGTTTTCCTCCCAACCCAAGAAGAGGAGCCTTAAAATCAGTTTACTCAAAAAGATCGTGATGCTGAGTTGTAAATGTTTAGTCTGGTCTGGAGTAACAGTCCTGGGGAAGTGACAGTTTGTTTCTAAATGCAGCTGCTGTTGTTGAATTTAATGAAATCTTGAAGGGAAATTAATAAAAGCTTGCTTCTTCTTTTTTTTTTCCTTCTGCAAACCAGATTTTCTCATAGCGTTATGCAGCTACTTGAAACAAGAAAATTGAATCCTTTTTTCATTACTTTGAGTGTGGTGGAAGGAACTGGCTTGCAAGTCAAGTGAGTGGCATGACTGGTTACAAACCTATAATAAAGCTCTGGAAAACTGAGGTAGTTCTAGGCATTTTCCACCTCAGTGACCTCAAGAATCAGTTCAGGTTGAACCTGGTTAGTGTTTATTTTTTTTTTTCAGAAAAGATCCATTACAGCTGACCTCCCTGAGAAAATTTTAGAGCTACATTGAGGTGAACCAGGAAAAAAAAAATAGCATTTCTCTGTAACAGATTTTGGGAGTGGACTAAATATTTCTTGGAGGTCAGCTGTAGCTGGGTACTGCACAGAGCCTGATTCTGAATTTTCAGGAATTTATCTTAAAATGATACCTTTTGTTCTCTTATCCTGTGCAGGTGCTCTCTCTGGGAGCCCCACAGCTGGAGCTGGGAATGAAAAGCAGATCAAATGGCTCCCCTTTTCTTGTTTCTGCCACAAACAGGGAGGATGCACAGAAATGCTTTTATCCAAATTGTCACGTTCAGAGAGTTTTCCTTTTATTCTTTTCTTGGCTTGGAAGTGCTACTTCCATTTGCACTTTTCTGCTTGGCTGAGAAGAAGGCTGGTGTGAGGGTGAGCAGTGCTGGAACAAGGACTGACATCTTGGAAAAAGAACTTCTTTGCCTCTATAACTGAAAACTTTCGAACACAATGCTGTGATGAGAAAACAGAGATATGAACACCAGCAAATGTTTATGTTGGTCTCCTAAATCCTGAGTCTCGCTGATGGTTTGATATTGTTATGTTAGTGAATAAGTGCTTTATCTAACAGGCTTTTTTTTCACTAATATTTACTATATTTGTCTTGTTCTTTAGGGGATGCAGTGTAGCTTTTACAGAAGGCAAATAAGAAAAGAGTAAAGGCTGGCTCTAAACAAAAATTTCTCACTGTAGATCTCAGTTAAAGTCAGAATACCACAAATAAATTACTGATAATTCAGTTTCTTGAACCAAAGAACACATCTGAAAAATCTGGATGGAGAAAAAAATCACACTAATTTCTCTTTCCTATAACAGCTATAAACCGAAAACCACCCTGCAAAGCTCCCTGTGCTCATTCTGGTTTTATACCTGCACAGGGGACACCATGTTCTGGCAATAAAAAACAGAATACAGAAGGAAATGGTTTTTCTAGGGAACCACATATCTCAGGGATTGCCAGGGAAGGTGTGTCCTGGTTTCCAGCCAGCTGACCTGGCTTTTCCAGTCATATATTGTAGTCTTTTTCTAGTCATGTGTTGTTCCATTCATATTCTCTTTGGTGCAATCCTGGTTTCCACTTGTAATTATGATGATCTTTTCTCCAGGTGTTTTAGGGAGGTGGTTGGTTCCTGATTTGTGTCTGTGATATTTGATGTCCTGTGATATCTGGAATGCACAGAAGCTCTTCAGACTCCCTCTTTCCCATTTAAAGGTTTTAGATGTTCAAGTTTCATTTTATGCCAGTGGGTTGTTACATAAGGAACAACCATTGAAGGATCCCTAAAAATAACAGTCTTAGTCTTTCACTTTTTCAAAACATCCTTTCCTATTTTCCATCCCTTTCCTGCCGTATCCCTTGGCTATTTAAATCCAGCTGTCCACTTTTGACTCGTTCATAAACCTCTCTCTTTCTTTAAAGCCATCATCGTCTCAGAGTGGATGAACCAGAAGGATCATGAGTGACTGCCACAGAAATGAAAGCCATCAGGAAGAGGCAGCTTTGAGTGGCTTAACTTGCTTTCTAGAGCCTCTGGGAATACCTAAGAATAGAGGAAATACGTGGGTTTGGATCAGTCCAAGCATTCAAAGCCTACCTTGTCCCAGCACCTCTTGCTGCTCAGGGAGGGAAGGGAGACCTTCTCCCCCTCCATCACTGCTTCAGCTCATCCTCTTTCCACAAAAACAGGAAAGCAGGCAGAAGGCTGCAAAGTCCCCCTAATCACTGGCTCTGGGAGCAGTGTCTAGGCAATATCCCAACATGACACTCCTGCTGCCCGGGTAATCCACGGGTGGATTATGATCGACTTCCTGCCTTATGGAAAATCCACACCATGGATGTGTTTAGTCTCTTCTCATTTAAATCTAAAACGTGCCATGAGGTGGCAAGAAAAACATCTTTCTATTCTGTAGTTTCCTAAACTATCAGCCTCTTACCTCTATAGACTCAGCACCTCTACCCTGAAAGATTATTTACATCTGTGCTCCTCCTGTTTTTTAAATGATCTATGTGTACACCAAGTTGGAAAAAATATTACACAAAGAAAGTAGGCTACCCTTAATTAAATAAATTACTGTTTGTCTAGTCAGTGTGATTAACTTTTGTCCCTGCAACACCCTGAAACTGTAGCACTAACAAATATTGCAGGGCAGCTTAAAATTAAATGAAATGTTCCCTTGATTACATTAAAGATAATGCATTTTAAATCCAGTCCTTCGGGAGCTGCTGCTCAGCAGTGACAGCAATGATCCATTTGCCTTGTCTTTCCCTGCAGAAATAATCTTTGAGTCTCCTTGAGCCCTCGTTTGATCAAAGTGCTTTTGCAATGGGGCAATTAGAACAGTGTGAATTGTCACCTCTCTATAAAGGTCCTGAGGGAAAGGAAAACCAGAGGGAAGGTAATAAATGGATGTGAGTGTGGGGATAATTACAAACAGGTAAGAAAAAGCTAAAGGTTTGGAGAAAGAAAAAAAAAAAATCCCTGTTCTTAACAGCTCTTGATAAAGAGCTGTTAGAGTTGTTATTTTTCCAGGAAAACCAACTCATGACTACCAATTAGTGCTCCCTGCAGGTGTTTGCAGGGGGAAAACAGCTCCTGGATTACAGGGCTGCGTGGAGAAGTCCAGTGCTCTTATTTCTTCCAGTGCACACTGAATATGTTCTTATGGGGGGGAAATGAAGGCTGTCTCCTGGAAAAACTAATATATGGCATTACAAAAAGGTGGTGACACAAATATATGTATTTTACTGATGAAGTAAACTGATAAACCAGTTTCTACACAGAAGGATTTTTGGCATTTCTGAAGCAAATCATGGAGAGCACATTTCGAAGTGTTTATAAAACTTGAAATCTTGATTTTATGTCTCTGGCTTGTGTCTTCTTCTTTTCTTTCTCTGAAGATGCTGATGGACATTGGTGAGGTCCTTTCTCAGTGTCTCTTCTCGATGCTGAACAGGCCCAGATGCTCCAGTCCCCTCATCAGCTTTGTAGCCTTTCGTTGGACTTGCTACAGGAGCTTCAGAGTCTTTTTTCTGTGAATTTTATTATCCACAAAGAAAACTGGTATTAGAGGTATGAAAATTTTGCATAAAATTATTATTAGCACAATTTCTTAATATAATTTTTGCATAAATTTGTTGTTTTGATCACAAAATTAAGAAATAATTTTTGCACGGAGCCAACCAAGCAAAACCTTAAAATCGAAAAACTACCCAGAAAGGTTTTAGACCCCTTTTAGTTTCCTCTTTAGACTTTTCTTCCTGGACTTACACATAAATTAAATTATTTGAGCAATAAATTCATTTGGAAATATTTTTTTCTTTTTAGTCAGCAAACAGTGGTGACTTTTTCCAAGCAAAAAAAAAAAGAGTGCTTTGATTAAAAGCTTGTAAGTCAAAGAGCAATTTCCTGAATAATGGGATGTCTGAAAATATGTGCTGCAGTGGCTTCACATATTGTGGTCATGCAGAGCAAGAGCTGGGTTGCTGCAGATCTGTGTTTTCTGGCCTTTCCTTAAATTCAATTACAGATATGGAAAATGCTTATTGTAACTGCAAGTACATACAGCACGTGTATAAATGAATGTGCGTGCATATATATATATATATATGTATATATATACTGCCTTCTTCAAAGAAGACTAATGTATCCATGTTGTTTATTAAATTCCAGCATTAACTACAAGGAGAGGAATTTGCTGTCTCCTAACAAACCATGTTCTCCACACCCCCAGACCCCTGGCGAGGTATCACAGTCCCACAATCCAAAGCGGGTGATGTCTCCCCTGTTAAACGAACCAAAACAGGAATGAAAACCTCCTGACAGCCCTTTCCAGAAGGAAAATAATCCAGTCATCCCCATTCCTGACAAGAAATAAAACTATGAAATGTCAGCATCATTCTGCTATCAAAAAAAAAAAAAGAAAAAAAGAAAAAAATTAGAAACCTTTTGGGGAAGAGTAAGGCTGATATGAGCTGCAATGTTACTTCAAACACAAAGGACATCCCAGCAATGAAATATATGGAACAGAACAGGAGAACAGAATTTAAGATGCAAAATAAAAGCCTTTAACAGAATTTTATAGCTTCATTTTCAATTTACAGACTGGTTTGGGGATGAGAAGTTTAGTATTAACACTGTAGCTTGACAGATACCCAGGATTTGAAACCTAAAGCTTGGAGTTCTCATCTTTCTATTAAGCTCTGTGGCAAGTTCCAGGAATTGAGGCAGTTGGATCTGCAGTTATTTATGTGCTACCTGATAGTAGCTAATAAAAGTGTCCTGCTTCCTCAGAGGTTTCGGAAAAATGGAAATTATTTTGAGACTCCTCTCATTTACTGAGGTTTATTTCCCTTTTCCATTTTTGCTAAATGAGCATCACGGCCTGGAGAGAGGGGGAAATCCCTGTTAAATCCTACACCGCCATATATATATCCAGATATGCTTTCTGGATGCAATTCTGCCTAATCATTAATGCTTTCTAACATTGTTCAATAGAATACCCAAGAGTCCCAAGGCTAGAAAGAAATTGCATAGTGTGAACGAGGAAAATGTGCTCATTAACTTAAGTTTCCTCGTGCTATGAGGTATTTAAACAAATAACAAGCTTTAAACATCTGAGTAATTCCGTTAAAATCCCAGTGCCTTCATAAACACTGAAGAGAAGCTTTTCATTGAAGGAGAAAACCGTGAGTTTTTTTTTTTAAATCACACGTTTTTTCTCCATGTATATGTTTCGGCTCATTAATTCCTCTCCTTGCGTGCAGACTCCAGCTCAGATGACATTTTGATTATCAGATGCTGCCTTGTGACGACAGATTGCAAAAATTCTCCCCCAGACACGTCTCTGGGAAGGCTGAAAAGAGGAACTGGAGAAATTCCTCAGCCCTCCTTGAAGGTCGTGGTGCAGCATTGGAGACATCATGGTGAAAGGGGGATATATTAAATATTCCTGTGGGGAAAACAGCTCTAGAAAGGGTATTCATAGAATCATAGAATCAGCTGGGTTGGAAGGGACCTCTGAGATCATCAAGTCCAACCCTTGATCCAACCTCGCTGTGGTTCCCAGCCCATGGCACTGATGCCACATCCAGTCTGACCTTAAAAACCTCCAGGGATGGAGAATCCACCACTTCCCTGGGCAGCCCATTCCAATGGCTGAGCACCCTCTCTGGAAAGAAATTCTTTCTAATGTCCAACCTAAACCTCCCCTGGCACAGCTTAAGACCTTAAGACAGCTCTTATCTTACTGAGAGTTGCCTGGGAAAAGAGACCAACCCCCACCTGGTTCCCCCCTCCTGTCAGGGAGTTGCAGAGAGTGAGGAGGTCTCCCCTGAGCCTCCTCTTCTCCAGGCTGAACAGCCCCAGCTCCCTCAGCCTCTCCTCGTAGGACTTGTGCTCCAGTCCCTTCACCAGCTTCGTTGCTCCCCTCTGGACCTGCTCCAGCCCCTCAATGTCTTTCCTGAGCTGAGGGCCCAGAACTGGACACAGCACTCCAGGGGTGGCCTCACCAACGCTGAGTATAAGGGAAGAATCACTTCCCTGGACCTGTTGGCCACATTGTTCCTGATCCAGGCCAGGATCCATTGGCCTTCTTGGCCACCTGGGCACACTCTGGCTCCTGTTCAGCTTCCTGTCCATCCAAACTCCCAGTTCCCTTCCTGCCTGGCTTTGTGAGTTACGACACCTCACAGATTTCTTTTGCCTCTTCCACGCAGGACGTGATTTCACTGTTGCTACCTGGGCATGAGGAACACAGAGATGGTTCTCAGAATTTCAGTTTTAACACTGAAATGTTCAGGTTGCTCACGGGATTTTCCTGGTGTGGTTGAGTCACACAGTTCCTGTTAAATTATGAAGTAAGTCCCCAAAGCCATTGGATGACTTTCAAAATGCTTGATGCTCCAACACCAATCATGATTTCACTCAACTGGGTACATCCATTCCCCACACAGCACATCTTTTCCTTACGTGGAAAAGTCAAATCAGTTTTTCTTCCCTCTGTGGGCTGATTTGAGAAGGCAGATTTGTCTCACAAGATGTGACGTGACACATTGGAAAAGTTTCAATATTGAAGAGTAAACAGAATAAACCAGACAGGCCACTGGGGTTTGGTCCTGGGCATCATTCCCTGCTCCTGAGGCAATTCCAACACATAAATCAAGAAGCAATTGTTTGCTGTTAAAGTGTCAACATGTTTAAAATGTATATTTACACAATTTTATTCCCCCCTGTATTCCAGATACAGACTTTTCAGGTGATCAGTCACTTGGGCAGTGATTCCAAGCAGGAATCACGAAGGGAAGACTTTTAACATGGGCAACACAAGCAGCAGCCAAAAGACTGAATCCACTCACTCCAGTAGTTTCCCCTTATTGCTGCACGAAAAGGTTAATGTGGTTTATGGAAATTCTAAATATTTTATTATATTCTTGCTTTGGGGAGAGCTGATTTCATTTACGGTCAACCAGAAGTAGAATAGACTCCTACATGCTTCCAGCATTGCATGTTTTTCTTGGAGAAACAAGAGGGAGGGTCTTTTCCAGGAAAAAAACAGGCAGCACAACTTTCAAACACTAAAAATTGAAAGTACTCCACTGAAGTGCAACCTTAAAAGAGAGAATTTATCTTTTTTTAAACTGTGGTTCGAGTCAGACAAAAGTAGAATAAATATAAATAAAGCTGGATTTATCTCCTTGTTTATACAAGCAGTGCCTAAACTTGCTTTCACAGAAATTGGAGGAATATTCTTCCTACCTTCAGTGCAGAAGGGGACAAGCTTTTGGAATGTTATGCCTCTGGGGAGCACAGACATTTCTGGAAAACCTTTTATTTCTCTATACAGCAGGATAAATGAGAACCAGAAAGACAATGTTCGAGCTTAAATGAAAACACGGTGGAGAAATATCAATTCAGTTGTCTAACGAGTGGATAGTAATTCTTGCAAACAATCAACAAGCAGAATAAATGGAATAAAAGCTGAATAAATAAGGTTTGTACAGAAGAGAGCTCTATGAGGGCATCATACAGCATTGAAGATATGCTCTGCCAAGCAGCTCTGTGGGGAAATAAATGTACACTAAAGGAAGCCACTGAAAGGTTGACAGAATAGAAAGTAATGCCTATTTTATGTCACTACAGACTAAAAAAATTGTCCCAAGGCCCCCTCCCTGTCCTTGCCCCACATAAATCTGTTGGATCTTGAGTGAGTTACAACTAAAGGTGTCAACTCACCTGGGCTGGAACAGCACAAACCTCATGTGGGGAAAACCTCTGTCTCAGTGTTTCCTACCATAAAATCCTGCATAATTCCAAGGGAAATACTTGTTTAAATTGTCAAACCTGTCCATCATTGGTCAGCCTATCGGGACTGTGAATATGAATTTTCTCCTTCCAGAGCTCAGGATTTGTTTTTCAGACTTTTAAGGTTTGAAGACCTTAAACGGGGCTGTAGGGAATGAGCTGTGGTGGCAAACTTTAACCAAACAACTAAAGAAGGTCTTTCCTTGGATCCACACAATTGATCCAATAAAACAGACCAAACCAGTTTCACTACATCATTTTCTTGCTGCCTGAGGTTAAATGGGGAAAAAAGTTGTTTTCTGGCATTGAGGAATTACAATAACTTCATATATTCCCTCACCAGAAAGTCATCTATTCTCTCATCCTGCAATTAATCTTGTAAAAGAGCAAACAATGACATAGAATTAATCAACCACTGTGACAAAAAAATTGTGATGGAAAGATGAACCCAGCTAAAATTAATTTTTTTGAGCGACAGCTTGAAGCTCAAACAAGTGGAAAACATGGTGCAAATTGTACCTGCCTTCAAGAAAGGGATTTTAATGAGAAATGCAATGGCACAGCAATACTAATCAGTTATAAAAACACAATCCCCCTTGGGCTGCTGGGTGAATATCCTCCCCATTCCTGCATTTCCCCCCTCTGGAGGGAAGCAAAGATTGCCCTGTATTGGTCACCCAGGGGGAGGTGAAGTGTTGGTGCATTTGGGGGAGTGAGTGGGTTTGAGCTGAGGCACAGACAGCCTGAAAATATTGTTATTCCTGCAAATAGAAGGTGATTGAGCTTCCCATGGCTGCTCTGCTCCTTGCCAGGCACAAAATAAACAGCGAGTGTCCCGTGAGCTGCTCTGTGTCTGTCACACCCTGACAGCTGCCAGGTAAGGATGGAAACCTCGGGATGCTGCTGCAGCTGCAGCCAGTTCCATCATCAGGGAAATTCAGGAATGTCAGTTGCTTTTCAGACCCTTAAGCCTTGGTTCCTGCCTGTAACACAGCAGACACCATCACCTTCTTATATTTAGGGGTGTTCAGCTTTGGATGGTTTAGTTTTTTGGGTTTTTGTTTTGATGTGAGGGCTTTTTGTAGAGCTGAGAAGTCTCCTGTGTTCCCTATTTCCATTTCCTATTTTCCTTCAGAGAAAATCAGGTAACCTTTCCCCACAAAATTCCTCTTTTCTGTATTGCCAGGGCTGATGGAAGTCAAGGAGGAGCCTGATTACTCCTCCCACGGGTTCCTGGCTGAAGGTAAATTAATCCTCTCCACTTTTAATTGAACTACATCTTAATTAACAAAAGGGGTGGGTAGAGCCCAGCTACTTCTCATTTTCCCCTCAACTGTTATTTAGCTGTCTTTGCCTCTCCTAGTATTTTCCAAGTCACTGAAACACTGCTGATTCTATCCTTTCTTTTCTTTGCAAGTGTTTTGAAAACATCACCGTGGCTTTTTTCTTCTTCCAAAATTTAGGAGCTTGACTGACGTGTACAAGGATGCAGGTTTTTTTCAAGGTAACTTTCTCATTTTCCATTTTTGATGTTAAAAATACTGGTTCACTTACAGTTCCCGTGTTCCTTCATTTTTTTTTTTCAAGTGAAAGTGTAAAGCTGGTAAATATTTCTGTAGTTGCAATGATGATAACCAGATGACTTTTTTTTTGGTTTTCAAACCCTGTTTCAGGATGTGTTTTTAAACAACAAAATCAAGCTCATGCATTCCCTGGCAGTAATTTGTCTTCTTTATCAAAGTTTTGCTGTGTTAGTATTTCTTCCTTGAAAAAATACTTGAAAAAAAAATACTGTGAAATAGAATAGTTTTAAAACTTTGTGGGAATGATGAAGTACTTTACTGTGATAAAATAAGAATGATTGGCTTGAAGGAGGCTTGTTGTATGTCTATCTCAGGTGGAAAGAGTATCCTCAGTTCATTAATTATCACTTATTTTTCTGTGGCTCCTTAAAATGGCAAACAATGTACTAAAAATATACCTTTATATGGAGGTGAAGATGCTTCAGATGTGCATGAGACAGAGATTAACAGTGAATATGTTGAATGTTACTCTCCTTTTTTTTGCTTTTCTGTTGCAAGTTCTTTCTAAAAATGATGACAAGTTAGTAGACAACAAAAAAAGAGTGACATGTTGAGTGAAAGGCCTGACTCCTGGGCAGCATCATTCTTGAGTTAGTCACATTTTACTCCCTTCAAAAGAGTTGCTCTTGGGTTCCATTGGTAAAACAGGGCTTGTGATCAGCCCCGGGCTCAACATTTTGTTGGTTCCATTGTACCTTTGCAGCCTTTTTGAGTGGTGTTTCATACATACAATTAAGAGAAAAAAATCTATCCCTTACCCACCTAAGGTGAGCTGAGCCACTGTGAAAATAATTCCTAAATAAATGTGTCATCGCTGTGCTTTGTTCAGCTTCTACTCCTTGAATCCAGATCTTGGGGAGAAAATGAGATCCAGTTCACCAATTTCCTCCTCCCCTCCCTTCCAAGTGTTAGTTTTCTTATTGTAATAAAAGCCACTGTGATCATACAGAGAACAAATGTTTGTCAAAACAACACATATATTATGGCTGTGAAGCGTGTCACGATGTATAATTTGCTTTCTTTATCTGAGAGTTATTATTGTTTCCCTTCAAGTCTTTTATATTCCAGGCTAGATGATTTCAATTACTTCAACTGCTGCTGTAGGTCATGTTTTCTGCACCTTCAGTCATCCACTCTTTTTTCATTTTCATTTTAAAGAACTGGGAAAGATGAAACAATAACTTGCAAACAAGTGCAACTCCTGGTTAAAACTGGGTAAAATGGAGTGGTTACCTCTTGGCTCTGCCAAGGAACATTCCAGTTTACATCTCCAAATGTAGTGTTATTTTTCTACACTATGTATAATATAGGCCACGTTCCTACCTTATCCCTGCTTCTTCAGAAATTTCCCAGTGTGGGTGTCTTTCCCTGTTCCTCTCCATTCCTGGAGTTCACGTGCTGAATCTCTGAGAATGTGATCTCAACTTAACATACCTTGGTTTGCTTATATTTGGCAAGAATGAAAAACCTCTTTTCTTATTTTCCTACTTTTTGTGTGTATTTTTTTAACATCCTTGTTTTAGTTGTAGTGCTTAGACTGTGGCAGCATAAGAGAAGGGTTTTATTAAGACACAGGATCCCTCTTTATTAAGAGTGTGACTGCAGAAAAACGCACTGGATTTTGTGAACCATGTCAGGAGAACCACAGGAAAGAATAAAGACAGTCATGCCAGAACAGGGAGACAGCTATGAACTTTAAACCATAGTGAGGATGGGTTATAAAGCTTTTTGGTTTAAAAAAAACAAAACAAAACAAAGCAAAAACCAAACAAACAAAGTCCAGCAGAGGTAACCTGCTTGACTTCTGGAAAGGAGAACAAATTGTAGGGTGACTGTAACTTGAGTTGAATTTCTGCATTTAAGCTTCTCTCTGGTTTGCAAAATCACTTTACAGCACAAAAGAGCAGCAGCTGAGATTATGATTTTCCTGTGACTGTTGGTTCCACCTGTTGTACTGATTTAGCTGCTGCATCTTCCTTCTACTGCATTTTGCTGCAGTGATTTTATGACT
The DNA here is from genome assembly GCF_009829145.1 of Chiroxiphia lanceolata. NCBI lineage: Eukaryota > Metazoa > Chordata > Aves > Passeriformes > Pipridae > Chiroxiphia > Chiroxiphia lanceolata. The sequence goes on from NC_045651.1 coordinate 16,023,393, forward strand.
GTATGTCAATAAACCAAATGGGGTCATTCTTGAAAATTTTTGATCTTTGCTGATTATTTCTGCAAACAGAAATTTCTCTGAATTATATTTCAGGTTGACTTTGAAGGTTTAGTTTTTGAAATCTTTCTAGAATTCATGGGTAGCCGCACAGGAATATGTGTGTGGTGTCAGAGCTCACAGCTCAGAACAGGCATTTTAAATGAAATTAAAACTTCTGAAAACCTGGGGGGCTACCAACTGGCTCAGGAGTGACTGTTGTCTCCTAGACAGTTCTGACAGTGGCAGCACATGGCTGGAGGAAAGGATGGGCAGAACAAGCTGATTAACTGAGTTTGGAGGAAAAAGTTAATCCGGGCTGACTGTCCAACCCACGAAACCTCAGCACAACAGGCAGCTGCAGATTCCTGTCACTCCAGCAGTGTCAGGATTTTGGAAGGACAGAGAGAGAGAAAGGGCCTGGAGACCCCAGAGGAGCGTGAGGAACATCTGCTGCTCCCGTTCCTTGTGCCTCTGGTGTATGGATCCCCAGGAGGGCTGGACTTTCTGCTCTGCTTTTCAACACGTATTTGAGACCTCTGGGGACCTCCCTGCTCCAACGTGCTGTGGACACCCAGCTGTCCATCCTCTGCAGCAGATGTGCTCTCCACATGTTCCCGAGACTTAGAAACACTTGTGGAGCAGTGGCCAGCTTCACTCAGCCCCAGGGGAAGGGGATGCTGATGAAAAGAAGACAACTTTCCAGGAGTTTTGCCTGATGTTGGCGTCAACTCCTCTCTGTCCTGCTGTTGTTGGAACCCCCTGGAAGATTGTGCACTGCCAAAGGAGTGACTTTTCTCTGCAGGGTCCATAAGAGCCTAAAAACATCCTACACCCTGATCACCACCAACCTGTGCCAGTGCAAGTTGGAGATCTCAAAACTGACACTGTGGGACAGTGATTGACAACCACGTAATTCTTCAGTCCTTTTTGGTTTTTACCCGAAATTTATTTTGAGGGCAAGTTTCTGGGAGTTAATTACATATATATCTAAAAAAAGGTAATTTTACCTGATAAAATGAAGATATTCCTTGGCAAGCCTCCTTTTGAAATCTGCTGTGAAGCTAACCAAACATGTATTTCTTAATAAAAAAGCAAACACAGCCTGTGTATAGTCAGGGCAAGAGTCAGCTCCCCAGGCAGCAGAGTGTAGGCCCTTTATTTACTGTGTAATTCTGAGTATGTTGTTGCTGCACTGCCCCCAAACTCTTCTTGAGGAGACCTTTCCAGAGCCTCTTGTCCAGCCTGTTGGTATTACTTATTTCTTTGGTATATATATTTTCAGCTATTTCCAGTCTCCTTTACTCAGTACTTCACCCACCACAGCCTGGTAGGGGATGGTGATGGCTTTTGCATGTGGGATATGAATGTTTTTGGGAATGGGAGCAGCTGAGCAGAGGAATCAGAATGATAATTAATGAGGGATTTTGGGTGACGTTGCCTTTCTTTGGAAAAGATATTCCTAGTTGGGGAACAATGCTGCAGAATAATTAAAAAACAACCAACATATGTTCTTTCTCCCAAGGCAAGGAACTTAATCATGCATCATTTTTCTGCATCTGTGAGGCTGTAGGTGCTGACACCTTTGAGTTGTTGGATGTTTTGCTCTGTAATTTGCTGAGTGTGAAAGTATCCCTTGGCAAGAAATAACATGAGCCCAAAGCATCACTTAAATTTTGTCAGCACCTGATTTTGAGAACTTAGCTGTTTTTATATGTGTTCTGGCCTTCCTATTAGGGGTGAGGAGCAGAAAATTTCTCACAGGTCTAGAAATTGTTCTTGTACTTTTACTACAAATATGTATACATTTATTCCTGAATGAATAAGGCAACATTCAAGAAATAATAAATGCTAATCCCAAGCATATCTTTTTTTTTTTTTTTTGGTACTTATTTTTTTTGTTTTTCTAACTTCTTAGTTTGTAAGGATAAGTAAACTTGATTGTATTAGCAGTAATATATGAAAGGTAAGAGAAGGGAAAAAACCACCACACAATCCACACACCCACAACTCAGCATGTCTAGACTGTGAAGGATGGGTAAGGCACAGAGCTGGCTGATTTTATTGTCCTTTTAGGATGCAATTCCATGTGGGATGACCTGCATTCCTGCTGTGTCTAAATGCACCAATAGTTAAAACAAAAATACAAACAAAGAAACCCAGAAACAGTTTAGTGGAGTAATTTTGACTCATGATTGCTGCTTCATTCTTCATTGTTGTGAGTCCCCATCAACCACTTGCCCACTCCTTCTGCTGGACCATTTTTCTTGTCAATCATCTGCTAAGAGTCTCAGGCTCCCATTTCAAACAGTGGGTCTTTTGTTGTCAGAAATCAACTTTATCTTCGAACCAGTTATCTCTTGAATTGCCATCATGGAAAGGGTGGAGGGGAGAAGGTTTATTTTCCAATTTTTTCCTCCAAGAGCTTCCCTTTTATGTATGGAGCCCCTGGAAGGAAAGGAATCGTTAATGCAGCCTCAAAGCATCCCCAGAAAGGATAACCTTTTCTCAAAGCAGGGGTGCCTATTTAATGAACAATTCACTTAATTTTTTAGCCACCCTATCCTTTCAGATGAAAAGCAATAGGAATGCATGTCAAAGAAACCAATCATGGGAAAATCTCAGTGCAATAGGCAGAGTCTGATAGAAAGAGATGATGGTACAAAGGAGAGAAAAAAGCAGCTCTTCTTTCTTTTTCTCTCCTTTGTTGAGAGCACAAAGACAAGTGCTTGCTTTCAGATGATTTTAATGAACAATCCAGTTGTTTGGGCGGGGTGGTGTATTTCCAGATGCAATCTGGAGAAGCTGTTGGAATGTGAGCTGGTTCCTCCCTAAACGTTCTCTCCTCTGGCAGGAGAACCAAGTGGTTGTCAGAGCAGCCCCAATGCAGTGGATCCATCCTCCAGAGAGTGCAGGCAAAGACCTGGGAGAAGCAGGAAAAATGATTTTCAGTGCTTTTTCCCCTCCAACACACTGTTCAGGGTTCAGTTTTATACCATTGTGCAGGATCTGTCTGGTTTAAGTGGGAAGTTCCACGTGTGTTGAACAGAACGATCGTGGTTGTTATAAAATCCCCGAGCTTTGGGGCTCAAAATTCTGCTGTGTACAATCAAAAAAAAATACACAGATACAGAGGCATATTGTGAGCTGCTTTGTTGCACTTATTAGCTTGTTTTGGGAATGTCTGTGTGGGAGGCAGGATGTAGAAGTGAGAGACAGAGATCACTGGCAGGAGTAACTGAGCATCAAGTTACCAAGAGATTCAACTGGTAAGGACACAGAAAATCTTTAATGTTCAGTGAAACTCTCTGGTAGCAAGGTGGTTGGAGAAGTCATATGAGGAACCTGTTTTTAACAAACACATTAACAGACCTCTTAAAATTCCAGGCAAGTTTTGAGCAAGTCAGGATCTGTGGGCAGCATTTGCTGCCACTCACTGTCCTCTTTCCCCTCACAGTTTGTTACCACGATCTTTTTGATGATCTGTTTGAAAAATCAGGCCTCAAGCTGTGCTTTTTCCCAGGAGTGGCTGCCTTTCTCTTCTTTCCATCACTTCAAAATCCCAACAAGTACATACAAATCCTGAACATTACATTTCTGTAATTGATTCAATAATTTCTCAAAAAGCCAAGCAGGAAAAAGAGCTCTCTATGTAGAGAAGTTGAGAGGACTCCAGTGTGTGAAGAACTCCTATATTGTTAACAGTAATTACAATGTTCCCTTTTTCTCACTAATGGTTATATTGCTTGTATTATTACTTCTTTTCTTATAAAAAGAATTATGTCCCTGGAGCTTTGTGAGGAGATTCAGATCTGCTAACTAGACCCAGGGAGGTGAAGCAAAATTCTTATTCACTTAAAACATCTCATAGTGAAGTATGGAAATAATAACTAGTTGGAAAATTGAAGTGCTTTCCACAGTTAGTATTTTGTGTGTAGTTTTGACTGTAACTACTAAGGGCTTATATTGGAATCCAATGACAAGTTTATAGTTTTATGTTTAAATCTAAAGGATTAAATACAGGTATTAGAGGTCTCCTGGATGATTGGGCTTAATTCTGGTCTGCTTAAAAAGATCAGCAACTCAATACTAAGAGAGCCTTTCCTGCTGGACCTTCATGAAGAGCAAAAAGAGCACTCCAAGCTCTGTGAGGTACTGGGCTTCTCACTCTCACAGCTGGAGGGATTGGATTTGGAAAGAACTGGCATCTTTCCCTGATTTTACACTACCTATGACTAAAATATGCCGGCTCAGCTCTGCGCCCTGTCCCTGATGGGGACAAGAACATTCTGAGAGTTTACAGAGGTGGGAAATCCAATGAGGCTTTAGGAAGGGTCTCCTGGGATATTCTTGCTAAAGGAAGTTCAGCTTTTTATTATTATCATTGCTCTTCTCTTGGGATTACATATTTACCTGTCCCTTTGCAATCAGGGGTCTTATTTGACTGTTTTTCTTCACTGTGAATCTTAAACACAACACAGTACAGCAAATGTGGATTTCAGTTCTTTGCCTCTAGAGATACACCCTCAGATTTCCAGCTGGAAAACTCTAGGGACTGATGGATGACATTTTCATGATGCAGTAATCTGAAGTAATTAAAAAATACAAGTCACGAATAAAAACATAACTTGAACAAAACCTAGAATTAAAAAACATATTTTATCCATTTTATCCAGCCTTCTTATCAAAATGATAATGCTTTGTCTAACTTGAAACATTAATTGGGTACTGTAGGTGAAGGATCAAGGGAAACTGTGCCCATGAAAATGTAGCTTTGCTGATTCTGCCTGATCTGCATTTCTCAGCTGTGAGCAGCAAAAGCTCCTGGCAAAGCAGCTCGAGGATTTTAGATGAGAACTCCTGGTAAAAGAACAATCCTTGCCCCTCACCCTAAACCAGACCACTCTCCTCCACCTTCCATGGAATCCCAGAGTGGGTGGCTTGGGAGGGACTTAAAGCTCATCCAGTTCCAACCCCCTGTCATTACAGGGATACCTTCCATTATCCCAGGTTGCTCCAAGCCCTGTCCAACCTGGCCACCTCTTCTGTTTTCAACCCAAACAAATGCATTCTGCTTTCTGATGATAAAATAGATCCATATTTAATAGAAATAACTTTGAAATGTCTCTTGCATTTTAGTCCTCAATTAAGAAAATCCTGCCTTAAATCCCTTTTGGTCCCTTTCCTAATGAGAGCAAGTAAATCCAACTTATGTGGCCTGCTCTGAACTTCCCTGACTCTTTTGGGAAGAACTCCTAAAATTCACAGCTGTGCTGGTCCCTTGAACAGAAAAAGACAATACCTGCTAAAAATATAATAGTCCAAGCACATGAGTGCTGGATGTGATGGATGTTGACCCATAGATGAGAGTAAACAAGGTAAGAGGAAGATATTTGTCAGCTTGGTAGGGGCTGATCTTCACACAGCCATAGGCAGACTCCTGTCAGAACTTCTTAAAGTCTCTAAGAATGGTAAGAAATGAGGGTAAAAAAGGCATAAAAGTGGAAATATAGATATCACACCAGCAGACCATGCAAGGAGGGTGATCTGGGCAGCGGAATTTAGAGTGAACAATGAAAAAAAAATTGTAGTAAAGATGTAAACTTGAAATAGAGCTTTCTGCCTGAGAAATCTAGGAAAAGCATAATTTTTTTTTTTTTAGAAAATATTTATTTTTGGAGTTAAGATGCCTAAAAGTCTCTGTGACCTAGAAGGAGAAATGAAGGTATTACCTGGGAAGTAGGACCAGATGGCTGTTGTTACAGGCAGAGAGAAGAAGAGATTTGGGAAGATTATGGGAATTTCTGGGTTTAGCTACACTGGGCTCGAAACAGTGGAGAAAAAAAGTCTGGGGAAGATGTTTTATAGTGTTTTAGAAAAGTAACAATTAATGAACTAGATTAATTTTCCCATTTTTAGGAACTGGATCAATTTATTGCCTACCAGTTTCTAGTTCAAATATACAGTGTGCTGCCTTGCTTGATGAACAGGAAAATACATTTCTAGTTACCATTTTGGGTACCTAAAACTTCTTTTCAATTTCCATTATTATTAATTTACAGGAGCTGAATTTAGTTTGTGCACATAAAAGGCAAACACTGGGAAACTTCTACTTTGTTATTCTTTCATTCTCCTGTTCAGCTGCTCTCTCATCTGTGGTACAGAACTGTTCTTCCAACACAAATGCTTTGCATGAGTCAGTCTTACATTTGTCTCACAGGGACTTGGACCTTTTGTTTTGGGTCTGGACACTGTCACTCAGCAGTGTTTGTTTAGTGAGGTTTTCTATTTCTATTTTAAGTTGGTTTCAATTTCCTTCTTGGCTATATTTAATGAGAATCTATTATTACAGTCCATTTCTCCAGAGTAAATTGATGAATATAGCTTTTGTAACATTCCATAAATTAGAAATATTTACTCTTTATTACTTAGGGTAGCTGTTCCATTTATTAACTTCTGTTGGGTAGGAAAAATACCTTGGATCTTTCCCTTGTGTGCACTTCACTGTGAGTTGTTTTGTTGCATTGGATTCAGAGTTAGCTTCCAATATGACAAAGGAAAGGATGAAGAATTTAAGGAGAAACAAGTATTTCGGCATTGCATTAAAATATTGGGTTTTACTTGGCTCCTGATTTCAGCTCTTGCTGTTGCTGCTGTCTGACCACAGCCTTGTCAGAATTTCTTCTGTATTAGAGGTCTTGGAAGGGGTAAACAAATGTTGATGTGTTTCTGAGCTGGAAAGGTTGCCCAAAAAGGGAAATCATGGAGGCCTTATCTGACCAAATACAAGTAGTGTACAAACCCTTGTAGCAGGTCTCTGAAGTCATTTGAGACACCTTGAGGGATCTCCTGTGCCTTTGCTGCCTCTGATTCTCAGCCCTAAGCAGGAGAACAGACGTATGGCCCAGCCCTGGGCTTTACTCTGTCAGCTCTGTGCTCAGCTTTGCACAGGGGCCAAGTCCTTCTGAAAATAAGAGCAATAATACTGATATTTTTTTATCTTATTCTGTGATCTCGAAATATCTGGTTGAGTGATCCTGTTCCAGTGGGCTGGCAGAGGTGGCCAGAGGCAGCTCCAGGCTTTCATCCCTCCACAAGAGTTTCCGTCAGATCTTGGCTCTTCCAGTGCTCCTTCTGAGAGCTTTGCAGGACATTTTACTGAACCAAATACCGAGGACAGATACTTGGAACAAAATCTTTTGGAAGACTGGACTCTTCTGGAGTCACGAGTCCCTAATTTGTCACAGGCTAAAGGAAGTTCACATTGCTTTGGCCAAAGTGCTCGGGCTCCTGCTCACAGTCAGGTGCCCCTCTTCCTGCATTCCAAGGACTTGGGCACATGTGTGGTGCCATCTCTGCCCTCATCCCAAAGAGGAAAGGGGGCTCCACACTCCTCTGGCCTGCAGTGAAGAGCTGTAGGAGCCTCTGCTGCTGCTTCCCTGGGCAATAGGTGGTGTTTGTGTGAGACACAAATCACTGCTCCTCCAACTTCCCTGCAGTGGTGGACCTTGAACTGAAGCCCAAAGTAAAGCCTGGCTTTATTAAGTCAGGAGGGGTCTGGTGCTGATTTGATTAGAGCTTGGACTTCACCTTTTCTTATGGAGCCAATGGACAGCTGACTGGGCAACACATGCTGACAAGTCCTTTCCTCTTTGAAAAAAACGGGGGCAGGAGTGTTTAACTTCCAGTTTGGTAGCACTGGGTTGCAAAGTCAAGAAACACATTTAGTAAATGTCTCAAGACTCAGCCCTATTCTCTGCAAGCCCGTGGACCTTCGAACAGGGTCACTGTCTCTTCTCATATATAGGTTGAATAGTAATGAAGGTAGAATTCTAAAGAAAAAAAAGGAAAACCAGAGCCTTCTCTGAGGATTTGGTGCCTGGGAGTGGAGCCCCAGAGGGTGTTTCTGTGCTGGCTGTGTCAGGCTGTGCTGTGGTGCTGGAGGAGCCAGGGAATGTCTGTGCCTGAAGTGAGATTGCAGAATTCGTGCAACTCTTTTGTGTCTGTCTTTAAATATAGTTTCTCTCTATGCAATTTCCTATATTGGTTTGTGATAAGGAACAGTTTTCATGTCTGCTGCACCACAAACTCCTCCATCTATCAGTGACTCATCTGGCAGAGCAGCACAAAGGAACAGCCTGGACTGAAAATGCTTCATATGTGGAGCTGACAGAGATTGGGGAATGTTTGAAACTTTCCCAGCACAAGAGATTTTTTTTTTTCTCTTTCCCTTGTCTACCCCTGGCTTACACTCATTCCTAATCTTTAAAGACTCAGGGAAAAAAACCTCAAACCTTAAGAAGATAATTAAAGCACTGTAGTGTAAAAGGAATTAAGCAAAGTTACTGTCACAAGTCTGTTCTTTTTCCTGCTCTCTTTAAACAATATGAACTTCACTCATAGTTTGATTCCTTTCCACAGCCTCATTTGTGGCTGTTATCTGTTTCACAAGGAAAAGCCATCAATTCTGACACCACTTAATTTACTTTTATTGGAATACAATAGTAGAAACAAATGCTTGTGTGTGGATTTGATTATACAGAAAATTAATCTTCTTTGCACTTTCTATAAATACCAATGGTTGCCCAATATTTCTCATTTTATTGCTGCCTTTTTTCAGGCATTTCATTCTCTTTGGAATTGCTTGAATTTTGGTATTTATCTCAAGGTGACAGGTAAACATGAAAATCCTCTGAGGATTTTTTGTCCTTTTGCTTAAGGATGGCTGCAAGAGTCTCAGGGATGTATCTGACACAGAAACCACAATCCTATGGATAATTTCTTAACCAAGTAGAATTCTACTGTGTACATCCAATTACTGTGAAAATCAAACCCCTGCTGTTAGAACCTTTCACAGTTCATTTTTCAATTTAAAATAATACGCTGTGAACTCTTGTTCCTCAAGTATTATTAAATTGTCTTTAAAACGTCTTCCCAGTGATCGCCAGGTTAAGACACACAAATCACAGAATATCCTGAGCTGGAAGGGACCCTCATGGATCACTGAAGTCCAGCTCCTGGATAGGACTCTGCACAGGACCTCCCCAGGAATCACACCCTATGCCAGAGAGCCCTTAATAGCAAAAGATCAGTCAATAATATTATTAAAGCAGAAAATAACTGCTCACTCAGCAAAACTTCTGAGGCCACTTTCTACTAAGAGACATTAATCACAGCTCAATTCTTGCAGGTTCTCATTCACTGCATAAAGGACAATAAAAATTGTCCTGTTGTGGACATTTCTCTTTGCCAGGGGAGAGCTGCCCCTCAGCTCTGTTTTCATCAAAGCAGGATGAGAAAATCTAAATTGCAAAGCATTTCAAAGGTAAAAATAATCTTCTTAGAGGCCATAAACATTTGTTCTTTTTATTCTGTAGCTGCTATTCTGTAGCTGCTCTGTAAAGGACAGTCAAGGTTACACGATGACTTGAGAGAAACTTTGTTTTAGCACAGGAGACACCACCGGGTTTTACACCATAACCTGTTTCAGTTCTGGTGACTGTGAGGGTCCTGTGGTTCCCCTGTGTGACAATGTACCCCTGGCAGGCCTGAGATGCCACTATTGCAGACTCTGAGCCCGCAGGCTGCTTTTCATGGTGTGTTTATCTCCACGACTGTGGCTGGGGCATTCTCCTGCTGTCACTGAACAGCCACATGAATATTGCTCATGATGTGCAGAAATCGTGTGGGAGGCAAGAACAGCATAAATGACACAACAGGGCTATTAAAGCAGAGGCTGATGTCGGTGGCAAACTGTAGTTAAATTCTGTCAGGGAGAAGCTTTGCAAACTACTATGCCAGGTGTTGGTCTCTCTCGTTGTGCTGAGAAGTTCTGCTTGATTATTGATGTCCTCAGTTGGCCCCAAGCAATCAGGAAAGCACAGAATGCACAGGTACTCTTGAGACAAGAAGGTTTAATCCTCTGTCTGCTCCCCATCCAGAGCCTGGGGGATCTCAGCTCACAGCAGGGGGGTCAGTGGAGAAGCTGGGAAAAAAACCTCTTACCAAACCCCAAACTTCTTATGGAGATGCATCAATTTTGACATGGACTCCCTTGGAAAGTTTCTCAAAGCCAGGAGATGTGGCTGAGAGCTGCCTACAACAATCCTCTTAAGGTGGGAGAGATTCAGATGCTTGGGGTTGGATTTGGGACCTGCTGGATTGCTGCCCCTCATCCCTTTCCTCAGCAGTCCACCCAAACACCAACAGAGCCTGACATGGGTCTAAGAGGAGATTCATCTCCCCTTTCTTCCCCCTCAGAAGCTCCTTGGGGCTGCTGGGCATGTGCAGCCAGGAGCTGGGGACAACAGGGAATCATTCCCAGCTGTTTGTGCAAAAGCCAAGGGGATTCCTGGTCTCCTTTCTACTGTTTTATTCACTAAATACTTCCCTTCTGCGAGAAAAGTTTTAATAAGATAACTTTTTAAGCCCATGAGAGAAATTAAATAACTAGAAAATATATGGATCTCAAGCTTTCCTAAATCTTTAGATACATTACCTGTTATTATTTCAATAATTACTGAATTAATCACTGGACATCAAAAATCTCAAAATAATAAAATGAAAATAATTTTAAAAAAATACATAACCCCCCCCTTAGTTCAGAAGTTGCTTGGGTTTTTTTGTTTGTGGCTTTTTTAATAGCATAAATCTGCAATGAAGCATTCTTTTGAATGTTCCCATTGCCCTGGTGATGGGGAAATTGTTTGATAGGAAATGAAATGCTAATTATACCTAAAAAAGGCAGCATCTCTTCCATCTGCATAACCTGACTTGTATGGCTGTCAGTAACACATCAAACCTCTAAACAGGCAAGTCTAGTATTTATGAACACAATCCTGCCTTAGAATTCTGAATTTTGAGAGCTCTTTTGGTTTTGAATAATTGTACCTTGGAGCAGCTGATCCATGTGCTGGGATCCAGGGCAGGAATTTCTAAATGAGATAGGGAAGTAAAAGAACTTTGTTAGTCACTAAGGAGCATCTATTGCACTGGAGACTGTTCCAGACTTGTCTTACATAAAGGGTATTGTCAATTATAGATAATCCTTGGTAATTAAGTATTGATCTCGTTTGCTTTTTATGTAAAAAAAAAAAAAACCCCAAAAATCCCTGTCCCCACGCAGCTGAGTTTGTCACTTTAAAAGGCACAGTCCATTTGACTGGCACTCCCTGTGTGTTGGCATGTTGGATGGAACTCCCTGTGGGTCAGCTGTACCTCCTGAGCTGGAAATGTAGGTCAGCTGCTTCCATGGAGCCCGTTCCTCAGCTGGAAAACACAAATCCTCACACGCAACTTCCCAGCGTGCTGCGTTTGTGTGCCTTGCAAGAAAGATCATTTTGCTGGAGCAGAGAGAGGTCCAGCTGATTTTTTTTTTTTACCATTAACAGTCCTACCAGCCTTTTTAAATCTACCCTGGACCACCCATGACACCCTGATATCCTCAGGGCCAGTGCCCATTGTTTGTGGCTGTTAGCTCCCACCATTCAAAAGAGAAGAAACAATTAAGTGGCAATAGAAGCCCAAACAATAACTCCTAAGAAAAAAAAAAAAAAGACAAAACATGCAAGCAAAAATAAAATCCCACCAGCTGGTGATGCTAGGGAGGAAAATTAGAGTGGCTGTGGGAGCAGTTTAAAGGGAGCAGCTCAGCAAAGGTTAAAAGAGAATTGGAAGCAGCAGGTCCTGCTCACTTCCCAGTTCTAAAGATGTGTGTAGGACTCACTGTTGAGATTTACAGGTTTGAAGACTCTGTAAGAAAAATGTGTGTTGAGTTGATTGAAGGTAGGATTTCACACCACTGGAATTAAAGACCTGTCCAGTGCCAGACCATCCACAAGGGCTGGAGGAGATGCACTTTTACTGTGGGGGTGACCGAGCACTGGTAGGGGTTGCACAGAGAGGTTGTGGACTCTCCATCCTTGGAGATGTTGGAAAGCCATCTGGACGTGGTCCTGGGCAGCTGCTTGAGGAAGGGGTTGGACCAATAGAACCTCCAGAAGTCCCTTCTAACCTCAACCAGCCTTTTGTGCTGTGAATTCAAAGTGTGTGACCTCAACTGAACACGGCAGCCCTTGTTAAAGTTTCTGTCATTAATTGCGCAGTTGTTGTGACTGGACTCTCTCAGGTTTGTGTCTTGCCTCATTTTTTTGTTCAGCCAAGAAATTCCTTTGCTTTCCACGCAGGCTGGTGCTGAACTATTTCTGTGAGTGTTTTTGCCCTGAGCTGCCTCGGGGTTTTCAAACCTGAAGGCAGCTCGGTTTTGTCCTCACTGTGACTCTGCCTGACTCGTGCACTCCTGACCCCTCCAGAGCAGACTGGGGAGTAGCACGGCCTAGAAAAACCCCCTCTCGTCACTGCAATCACAGCTTAAGAGGAATCTGAATTTCATATTCTTTCCAATCTCTTCATGTTTTCAAATGGATTTTTTTTTTTTTTTAGAAGGGACACTTTGTTTTGCTGTTACTTTTTTTTTTTCCTCTTAGTTTCAAGCACCATTAAGTTGCCTCCTGCAGTTTTGCCTCATCTCCCTGTGCAGATACTGCTGTTGGTTTATAGGAACCACTGTGGCCTTCTGAGATCCACGTATTTATCTTTTGAAACATGATCAGGAAACTACAGCTGTATCTTTTCCCTTAAAGCACATGATTTTTTTCCCTTAAGAAACCCACTGACTCACATGTAATGCTCTAAGTCCCTCTTTTAATAGTAATGTTGCTTTCTCTTTCCTTAAACAACTACTTCACCATCTCCCAAATACCCGTATTTTAATAGGAAAAATCCAAATTCCCTGCCCACAGCAGGGGGGTTGGAGCTAGATGATCTATAAGGTCCCTTCCAACCCAAACCATTTTATGATTCAATGATTCCAGTAAATTATTTGGCATATTTTCTTGCTCCTGTATACAAACTCTTGTGCAGCTTCTCCTGCCCGTTTTCCTCTGTTCCCATCATTTTGCCTCCATGGAAATTCACCAGCAGCACTAAAGTTCCAAACAAAAAAAAAAAATAAGCTCTAGGAGGGAACAGTTTTCTTTTTCTTAGGCAACACATAATTATCCACTCCTCAGTTCATATGAAATTTGTTTTCCCATTAGGCTTACAAGGGGCTGCAGCTGTATCTTTCCCTTCAATCTCCCAAAAATATTCCAGTGTTGGATTTGCTTTCTGGTCATTTTAGAAAACCAATTTAAAGCAAAAAAAAAGTCGCCAAGTTGTCGTATCTGGAAACTGCATCCCAATATTTATCTGCCCACACAGGGATGGCTCTGATCTACTGGTACAGGCTCTTTTTATTTACTGTGGTGGAGGAGCTGGTTCTATACCCAGCACTCCAGTACTGCAGTACATTGATTTTGGCCTCAGGAAGTGGTGGAGCTGTAGTAGTGATGTTCTGGATTCCCCTGGCTGTGTAAAGAGATGAAATACTCAGACGGGCTGTGAGGGAGGTTGCATGTTTACTCAGGATTTCTGCTTAAAGACAGGAACTGGCTTTGCAGCTTCCTTTGCACAAAGACTCAGATTTGATGTAAGAAGGATTTTGCCCCTGCTGCAAAAGCAGTTCTCTTCAAGTCTTGTTTATTTTTGGTTTTGACACACTGAAATAATCTTATAATCCCTGTGTTTTTACAGGGAATAATAACTCCTCTGCTCTTTATTTCTGCAGCCTAAACAGTGGCATTTAAAGGACTTACTCTGAACAAAAGAGTTTAATTCAGCATTCAAAGGGAGTAGGGGTAAAATGTTTTCACCCTTCTCATAGTTCAAGCAGCAGACTGGAGAAGTAGGAGGGGGGCACAGTCCCTGAAAACTGAAATAAATGTGAAAGCATAAATTGGCCACAGTGACCTCTGTCTGTACAAATTACTCAGGTTTGGTTTGGGTGAACACACTCCCACTTCCTGAAAGAAAACCCCTTTGAAAAGGGTTTTGAAAATGTGTATTTCCTCAGTGTGAGCCTGAGCAGGAACCCTGTGTTACCTTCTAAAGCTTTCCATGGAACCTCTCAGCAGAGGAAGCCTTGGGTTCTGTCTGTAGTCAGCCTTTGTCAAAATGAGCATGAAAAAAGAACATTAAAAAAATTTTCTCAAATTTTGATTGTGAATCAAAATCTGTCTCCACTTATCGACTCACATCTTTACTTATGAGGAAAAGATGGGCAGGAAAGCTTCAGGAGGAGCATCATTCCCACTGTCTTGCGGTGCTGGGGGTCATCAGCCCCAGGAGAAGCCCCACAACCTCAGTGCTCCTTCTGCCTTTTGAGTTGAGGTTTATTTTAGACCTCTGGTTGTGTGCTGAGGGTTCTGGGGCCACAGAGCCAGAGATTCTGATAAATAGTCCCTCCTGATTCCCATGTGCTGTGTGTACAGTTTCGGAGAATACTTGAGCGTTCTCTTAAAATTCTGAGCTGGTGGAGGAAACTGTGTTAGATTTCCATCAGAACTTGGAAAAAGAAGGATTCCTCTCTTCTCACATTATCACCTTGATTAATCTCTGTGAGATGCACCTTCTTGCCCTTCCAAATTTCTCAGGAGGACAGTATAAGGTAAATGGCTCTCATGAATCATCTCTTATTGACAAGGCTGTCTATCTGTGTTTTGGGGAGATAAGGGCTTTTTTATCTGGCTTGCAGAAGAGGTTATGGACTGAATGCATATGGCAAAAATTTACAGAATATTCTTTTTCTACTGCTTTAAGAATCACAGATGCAAACAAATAAAACTGATGATAGAAAGCTGTGTTATTTAATGCTGTATTTTACAAGTCTTGGCCACAGACTTTATCTTAACACAAGGAAGCATCTCCTAAGTATTAGGATGAGTCCCAGATCACACCCCTGATGAAATCAGCCTTTTGCAGTGATGTTGCTGACATGGTGGACATTGTTTTCCAGTGATGGTTCAGTCCAGGTCTGTGAAGGTGACTCCAAGAGTGACACAGATTCCTTTTGTTTCCTGCAGAAATCATTGGCTCTTGTTTGCCCAGTGACATGTTGGAGTGTGCTGGACTTAGAGCCATGTTATCCCATCAGCTTAAGGTGTGGCACCCCAATAACTCTCAGTTGTTTTGTGATTATGAGAAGATAAAAAAAAAAAAAAAGAGAAATTAATCTGGCTTCATTTAAAGCTTTACTGAATCTCAGGCATTTTGTTGGAAAATTTATACTGATTTCAGACAAAGCACAAACAAGCCTTGTAAAGATCAGTAAAATCTGTTTGTTTAAATGATCATTAGAAAGAGGATTTTCGTTTAATAATCTTTATTCCAGCCACCACTGTGAAATCACAATAATAGATAAAGCATCATCAACCATCTGTAATTCATTAAGCAGTGCAAGCTCAACTGCAAGTGCAGAATCCACAGTAATTACATTTGGGTCATTTTTTCAGGAAATACTTTTGCACAATATGGATCTACCCAGACAATTTATTTGCAAAATACTGTCTTGCTGCTGGTTGGAATAAAAGAAGAGTTAAAGCAACCAGGTTTCTTGCTCATACAGTTTGGCCTCACTTTTCTAGAGCTGAGACAGCAATTTTTCTGGCTCAGCTTGAAAGAGGAACTTAAAAATGATGGGTCATTGGCTGCTGGATTTAACAAGAAGGTCTGAAAGCAGTTTGAGGTTTAAAATGCAGTATCAGGACAGAGAAGGATTCAAGGTGATACTGTGATTACAATATTTCAGGGAAAGGCTTCTAAATGGAACTAAGGTTATGGAACAAAAGTCAAGGCAAAAAGGAGCTGTCAGGCCTGATTTGAGTCAAGAAGACAATGGGAGAGGTAGACTGTGAATTATCTTGTTGCCTTTTTTTTTTCTGAAAGAAATTTAGAGATGACGCACAGCCCCTAAATATTGTGTTCTGGAATTATGGAAGATGAAAGACATGTCTACATCTGGTGAATAAATTCATTTCTAGTGTTAGTCAATTGTTAACTCTCCAAATTCAGGAACATTTGGCTGGCTGGATGCATGCAATGATCTTGTGGCAAGTGTTCAGGCTGATCTTCATCTATTAGGGGCTAAATATTTTATAAATAGTAACTTGATTCTCTAAGAGGTGGATTTGTCCTTTTTGACTCAGTTGTCCATAACTAGACCTTAAATCACTGCCTACATTATTTTCTTGTCAGGAGTGAAATAGGTGTGCTGGGAATAGATGTAAGACATCTAAGCAAAGCACATCCTGCCCCAGGAGTGGCTGTTCCTTCCCTTTGACAGCAGGGACAGTCTGTGTGCCCAGTTGAGACTGTCATTGAACCCCCTGCTCTGTAAAACCCCTAAATTGAAGTGAGATGAATCCCATTTCTAGGTGGTATAAAAAGGAGGCAGAAATTTGCTGCAGCAACAAACTTCTCGTGCACAAAGGAAGCAGTGGAAAGGCAAAGCTCAGGCTGAGCCGTGAGGGATCGATGGAAGCTCCTTTCACTGGGTGGGAAGAAGAGAAGGAAGGATGACCTGCTGTAGGGAATGATTGCTGGGGAATTCCTGGGGGATCTCAGTTAATGGAGTTGCAGCTTAATTAAACCTCATCATTCACAGCTTCCCTTGATTGCTTGTCTTGAATAAATAGAGGAGAGAGGCAAACAGTGCAAACTCTGGCAGGTGAGTGGTCTGTTCACCTTAAGGAGTGTGAACTGTGCAGTAACTGGGAGGGGTCAGGCTGGGGAGGAAAGGGGGGATTTTTATCAGGAATGTTCTTCCCAGTGATTAGGAGTGGGCTGGTCAGGGGAGCTTTTGTTTGTAAGCACAAAGGAAAGAGATAAAATAAGCTATCTGAAGGTTTTTGAAAAGAACCCACAGCATAAGGATGCTCCCAGGCTGGCACAGCCTGGCAGGGTGGGGTGGAGCCCTGTCAGTACAGGGTACATGGGACACCATGGATTTCACTCCTTGAGCTCACTGCTTTAATCTGGGCAAAAATTAAAACCTGGGGTCTAATGAGAAGGCTCATATGCAATCAAAACAAAGTAGGATAGAGGAATATAAACCCAACTGGCTAAAAGCAGTGACTGACATTTAAAAAAATCCCATAATTTCAAAAGTTTTCACTGGAAAATTGCCACATACCTTGTCAGACTGTCATCTCCTGACCTGTGCTTGAGTAAAAGGAGCGTTCTTTCACTTTTTCCTGCTCTTACCACATGTGCATCCGGCCCCTAACCTACTTGGGGAGTTGTGGCACTGTTTGAAGAATAAATAGTTATCTGATCTCTGAGTCCAAGCTGAACAGCATAAGAAAGGGAAAAAAAAATTGGGATACAGAGAACCTACTTTCCACCACTATTTCATTTTTTTTTTCCCCCAATAAATGTCTAATCAAAAAAGTTCTCCTGCCTGTGTCCTTTAGCTGGTTCCCCTTTCTGAAGGGTAGGGAAGTTATATGTAGTCAAGATATTAAATAACCCCAAATGTGTTCCAGAAAGAAATTACCATCTTGGGCTCAGTGTGGAATATTTTATATTGCTTTATACACAGCATGCAATACACTTCAGTAATGATGTCTGAAAAAAATCTTTAATGGGATAGTCAATCCTCTTTTGCTCAAATATTTGCATAGTTTTACCCATCAGCAGTGGAGACAAAGTTACTCAAAGCTCAACCACCTCATGCAGGATTCTTAAATGTCACAGTTGACTACTACGTGGATTAAAATCAGAATATGAGCATGGGGTATTTAACATACCAGTTAGATTTACAAAAGATATGACATGAAATCCAGGATGTAAAAGGCCAGAGAGATTTCTAAATATTTCAGTATTGTTTGAAGGGTATGTTAAGTTTTTACTACTTTCTCGTGATAATGTATCATTTATCTGTTGTTCATAAATCCTATTTTCTTGCAACCTTCTGTCCAAAACTGGAGCATGTAGAGTGTAACTTTAAGTGACTTACAGCTGTACTCAACATGGGGGGTTGAAAGACCTATTTCCCTGCCTTTCAGAGGTGACAGCATTGACATTTTGTTTTTATCATGAAACAAGTGTGCAGTTTCAAGACTGCTCAAATGCTGCTGCCTTTGAAACAGAGTGCATTTCAAATGCTCTGAGGGGGTCATTCAAAAAACTCATTTTCCAGCATAGCAGAGAGCAACAAATATGTGCTCCAGGCACAGGAAGAAAACAAAGTATGTCAGGGGTGGTTTAATGCAATGGAATAGAAACTTATTTGAAGTCAATTGGCACCCACAGTGATTTACTGCAGCAGTGCTTGGGGTACATCTGTCTCCCGTTGAACTGATGTTGAAGGAATTTGTGGTGTTTAGCCCCTTATTCTCCAGGTTGCAAAATAGGTGCTAAGAGGCTGTTCTGCCTGTGATTTGCTTGGGTACCGAGCAAGAACCCCAGTGATGATACCAGTGTGTAGCTGATCACGAGTTTTTGGAACTGTAAAGATGCTCCACGTGGTTTCTGAGCTGTCACCTTGTGGTAGAGTTAAATAACCCCCTGTGCTGGATTTGGCCCTTCCCATCTCTGACATTGTCCTGTGGCATTTTGGGGACAGTGCTTCAAGTTCATTGTGCATGTTGCCTGTGCTGGATCCACGAGTGATGAGAGAGAAATGGAGGTGGGAATATCAATACTGAGGGACCTGGCAACGCTGGGGGCAGGGATGGAGGAAAGGTGCCCTGACTGAAACTGCAACTTCTTAATCCAAATATCAAAACTCAGGGTGAGCTTAAACCCCCTGTGTCTGAGCTCACTTCATGTGCCAAGGACTGCACTGAGAGTGATGAAAGAAATCTCATATAATTGAAGTATTGGTGTACAGGACAAAAAACAAAGTAAAGGAATAAAAGCCCTATTCCTTTCTTGAGTTCCTCTTATCCAAGGCTGATGAAGCAAAGGCAGTGGCCAAACTGGAAACAGGTACTTAAGAAAGGCAAGTAACTGACTGCTGGCCTTCAAAAAGAGTCTGATGTGAGTTTATTTTCTGCAGTGTTCTACTTACAGCATACAATGGAATTTAATGTTGGAAGCCAGGTGTCACGTCCTGATAATTATTTAGATTATTCCCCAGATGTCTGTTTATGTGATAACTTCATTCTGTGGGTATGAGGTTATCTTACTGGACAAATAAACTTGTCCTTGGAAGGAAAACAGACTTTAGTGAATTAGGGAATACATCCAGAAGGAGATCTATTGATGTAACATGTCTCTCAGGTTGAATTTTTATCACTGAAAGTAAGGACTTTATTAGGCACATCTGAAGCTCACAGGGTGGCTGTCATGACATGGATATTCTTTATTAAAGTATTTCAGGTTGCTGGGATTCACCCACAGGCAGGTTTCACTTTGGCATCTGTATTTTCTACTGTTATGTTCATTTTATGAAAGTATCAAATTGAGGGGTTCTTTAAAATGGTGTTGAGAGCTTGTTGTGTTTTTTGAGGAGTTGTTTTCAATCATATTTCATAGCACAACAATCATGACAGTAGCACAGAGTTTGCTAAAAGGAACTAAGTAACACACACAGAGATATTTGGTTGTTTCAGATTAGTTTTTCTTCATCTTTTCTTCTGTGCTGAAAATGCAGAATACCATGGGTTATCTATAAACCTAATTTGCATGATGAACACAGTCCACTGTTATATGGAATAGTCTTTCTTTTGTGGATTTTATTATAAGGAAAGAAAAATTGTTAAAGTGTTTGGGCTGGAAGATCAAAGACAGAAGGAACAAATTTGTTAAGTACAGTGCCTGGAGCCTGTTATTTCATTTAACATCCTGTGGACAAGGAATTTACTGGTGGATTTGAGAACTGTCATCTTTGTCAACTTTCTCTTTTGTTCAATCAAGAAATAGATACATTATGTCAAACACTTTGGAAAATGCATGGGATTTCTCCAGGTTAAATTTGGTACAATTAATAAACCTTTCAGCCATCAGTTTTCAGTAGTGCCTCCCCACGACCTGAATCTTTCCACCTCCTCCTGCTGACTCCAGAGGCTGCTGAGAGGGACTTTATTCTCCTGTGGGAAATTATCAGTTATTTCAGGACTTGTTTCCTTCAGATAGAGAGATTGATGTGTGCATGAGCCAACCCTTCATCTTTGTCACTGTCTCAAAGCCAGAAAACAGCCTTGCTCTCAAATACTGCTGATCCCACCGTGCTACTTCTGAGAGCAACTGCTTGTGACGGGTTACTGACAGTCCTGGAAAAGTTTCCAGCAACTTTTCTGGTTTTGAAATATCTTAAGTGGCTCCTTCTGATATTTTATGTATTTTTTTTTTTTGAGATTAAAAGAGTATTTCTGGGAAGTTCCCCTTCAGCCAGCTTGCTTCAGCTGATAAGTCCCAGAGCACTGGCATCACACCGGATCCGTGAGGGGATGGGCTTTAGACAGGCTTGGGTTGGTGATAGCACTGTTTGCAAAAATGATCAGAGAGGAAGAAAGGCCCAAACCAAGGCAGAATCAGAGCAGTGTTTTCAGGTGCTGACTTTCAGGCCCAGGCCAAGGAACAGGATGCTTTAGGACAGACGGGTTGCTGACTGCAAAAGGTCACAACACTGATGCTAAAAGTGCCCCAGTGCAGTCTGAACCCCCTGTGTTTGCAAAGACTGAAGTGAAAATGTAACAAAAACCCTGATTTCAAAGGCTGGGCTTTTCATTTCGAAGCATTTGGGGTGTTACTTAGGGCTGAATGAAGCAGATCATCATCTGTCCTACTTTATGTATCGTTCCCAGTGCACAAACATTTAGGTGGAAAAATCATCTCTGACACAAACACAATTAATCTTGGTTCTGTTTCTTGGCTCCTTCAAATGCTTGAAGAAATTGAAAAGCTATCCTAAATTTTTTTCCCTATTTCCCCTGTGGGAGAGAGGAATTGTGAGCTCCTGGGACCTTGTCCCTGCCCAAGGGGCTCATCAGGACCACACTGACCATAAGGCCTTGGTGAAGGTCCCTCTGGGACTAAACTGCTCTAAATTATCCCTGAGGAAAAGAGGGTGAGGAGAAAACCAGCCTTGATATTATGCCTGATAATATCATTAATGCAATTATTTTGGATTCCTGCAGGATAAACGTGGCCCAGCTGAGGGTTTGGACCATCACTGGTAGAGTTTGTGTTCATTCCCTGAGAGGTATCAAAAATAAAGTGTTTTAAAAGGGCCAGGAACAGTGAATATTTCTGGGGAGTGAAAAGTGAAAAATGTTTTTGTGCTTAACATTTCAACCAGAACTGAAAGCTCAGTGTTAACATAACGTTTTCCACTGAGTGGCCATTTCTGTGATCTGTGGTTAAACACTTGTTTTAAAAATGTATTATAACACCAATATTTTGCATTTTCCCTCTTTAAAATGATGGCAAGTTTACAGATTGTACTCTAAAAACAGATAGTGAAAGTAGGCATAAAATATCTTACTATGAAAAAGGAAAAATATCTCCTTGACCTATAATTAATGTAATGTAAAAAAACAGTTGAGATTTTGTAATTCTCTATTTTTCTTTTGCAAAGAAACCCCCTAATTTCTGAAAAGAGAATTTCCCATTGTGTTATCATTCTTACATATGGAATAGTTAGTTTTATGTTTTGTCTTTCCCACCCTCTCAAATATTCATTGCATGGAGATATTTCATTCCAAACAAAAAAAAAACAAACCATATTCTTCTTTTTTTGGGACTCTTATTTCAGGTGTCCACGTGCATTGATGCCCATGAAAATGAATTAGCAATGAGTCTTATGTTGATTTTTCTGCATGGACAGCATTTTAGGGAAGGGCCTTATCAATACCCTTGTCCATGGGAATACTTGTAAAGTAATAAAAGTATGGGAAAATCACATGATTACTGTGAATTCTCTCTAGTAATCACAAAATTGTGCTCAATTTTGTACCTTGTGGTTTTCTTTTCCCTTAGGTAGTTATTTCATTTCAGAGCAGAGGAAGACTTGGCATTAACAGATGTAAATGTTCTCCACTAGGCAATTAGAATAAAATCCTTTTTCCTTGAAATTCTGCCAATTTACAATACTGTGAACAGAGGAACAAAAAGAAATGAACTGAATGCTATAAAAAAAGCCTGAGAAGGTCTGAGAAAGAAATTAATGAAACACATAATTAGCTCTACATAGACACAGAATAAATATTCCTTTTTCTTGATTATTTTTTTAATATTGGTGATAGATATTCTCCCATTGCTCCTCTGTTTCTACACCTTCCTTCTTCTAGAAAAACTTGATTAAATCCTTCCAGATTTGTTCTGTCATAGGATACTTCTGGGGGGGAGTAATGTTTAATTGAAATATAAGTAATTCAGAATATCAGTAGAAATGTTAAGAAACATTGTGAGAGTAACAGACAAGCTCTGATATCTAAATGCAATTAGGGTGGGATTCAGAAAGTGGAGGTATCATGGGGAAAAAGAGCCATGGGGTCTGGAACCAAAGGTATTTGGGAAATGTTGCATAAAACCTCATCACAAAAGACAGTAGAGGGAAAGGATTCAGAAGGGAAATGGAAAGAGTTTAAGGGTAAATGAATATATGCTCAAGTGTAAGATTGGCCATCTGGCAACTCATCCCTAACCTGTACGCTCTGGAGAAAAGAAGCAGTGGATTAAATGCAGAAAAGATGAGTAAAAACAATGAAACACTTAGAAGAGATAAATGGGATAAATGAAAGCAGGAAGGCCCTGGGAAGCTCTGGTGAAGTTTGTGAAGAAGCAGTGAAACTGCAGAGGAGAGAAAGGCTGCTTGAAACTTTCCTCTTTTAAAGGAATAACAGTGTCTGAGGTTTGCAGAGGTTCAGCATCCCACTGTTTGTGGGAAACAGCAGCAAAGCCTCAAACACCTGCACATGCACTTCTAGAAACAGCAAAGGAGATCCAGCCAATAACATCTCACACAGAGAAAAAAGAACAGTCACTGCTGGTTAAAGAAGCACCAAAACCCACAGATATAACAGTCCCTTCAGCCACATCTACCAAGACATGTATAGAAATATCTCTGTCTTTGATCTGACCTCGACAAAACCTACTCAGAACTTCAAGGAGAAAAGGAGCCTTTAATATAAGGAAGGGCACAGGTTATGTTTATAAAAAGAAAGGAACAGAATTTCTGCCTTTGCAGTTTAAACTTCTTCAGCTTTTCAACTTGTAACTAATTTTTTTTCCTGTATTCTTTATGATGGGAATGAGGTTCTATAAGAAATCAGAAAAGTTCATTTGTATTCCAGAGTTTCTTCTGCTTCAAGTGTTAACCATCCAATTTATTAACAGAAGACTTCTATTTTTTTTTTTTTTTACATGTAAGGATCATGTACTTTTCATGAGAAAAAATTGTACTAGATCTGATTATCATATAAATTGTTCTTGAAATAAAATGGGTTAAGGGAAATAAGCACTTGTCAGACAAATCCTACTGGTGTTAGTATCTTAAATCAACCTGTCACTTCTGTTCCCCTGCTACTTCTCTCACCTGAGGGGATATCACTTTTTTATGATCAGATTTTCCTTTGTTGGGGGTAGGTTGCTGCTGGTCTTAGTAAAGTTACCCTGAAGTAATTAGGTCAGGAAAAGAAGATGTTTAAAGTGCAAAAAAAGGCACTGAAGTCAATAAAAGTGTCTTAAATATAAAGGTTGAGAGGTAGACAGAGAGTGAGTAATAAAAATGTATTCTGCTTATTATGTTTTCTAATGTGAGGACACTTTGGCATTTATTTCACTTTTTTTTATAGGGAAGGATATGAGATAGTACAGCCAAAAGGGTTACTATTCATAGATACCCTTGGAAGCTGCCAGTCATCCCAGCCAATAGCTCTGGAGAATGGAAAATTCGTGAGATGGGAAAAGTAATATAAAGATGCAAAGCAACATTTTGCCTTTCATCCCTGGGTCAAAGCTGGTTCAGGTGGGTCCTATCCCAGAAATAATTAGGAATACATATTATATGTGTCATAATTATCATCTTGAATTTTTAAAGATGATGCCAGATGGACCTATGTGCTGATATCCAGTGGGATATCAGGAATTAGGATGTCAGTACAGCTGGTTCTTTGTGGCCTTGGTAGGAAATTAAATATGTTTTTGGTTGCCCATGTGTTTAATGAGTCATAAATCCCGACCAGGTTGAGCCCTTCCTCCTTCCCCACCCTTTTCCATTTTCTCTGCTGCTTCCCTCCTGGTCCTTGGTTGTTGTTTCAGGTCTGGGGAACAGCAGCAGTGCAAATAAAAAAAGGCCAAAAAGATGGAACCCTACCAAGTTTTCTTGTACTCTTAATGCTTTTTTCTTTATTTTTTTGTTTTAGCTGAAATGGTTGGTTGGAAAAGTTGGTGCTTAACACAAGTGTGTGTTTGAAGGAAGGATCAAGCCAAGTTTATCAGTGAGTAAATGAAACAGTCCCTGGGCAAAATGGTTTTGTGATGGCAAAATGTTTATCAATAGAAGCAAAAATTCTTCCAACAAATAATTGAACTTCCACTTGCCTTCTCATTCAGTCTGGTTGTGACAGCAACAAAAGGGTGGAAATGATTGAGACAGGAGAGATGACTCTGCTGATTTAATGGACAATTAACTACTCCTAAAATCAATCAGAAATTTAATACCATGATTTCTGAGTCTTTTTCTTCCCATTCATTTTATCTCCCCCCCTCCCCCCCAAAAAAAAAAAATATATCTTTCTTCAGTCTTTTTGTGGTGGCACAGGTAGAACTGCCTGAAACATCAGACCTGAGCAAACAAAAGCAGGCCTTTACCTAACATGAATATGTCAAGGTATTCTCTAGCAATTCTCCCCCTGCACTGTGTCTGAGAATACAATAATATCTGAGGGTAAAGAACACTGAGCTCAATAAGGACTGAAAAGCTTTCGAAGCTACAAACCTTGAGAGAAATCTGAAGTCTCAATATCTCACTCACTGCATGTCATGACAGAATTATACAATTTTCTTCTAAAATTCCTGAATTGTTTCCATATTTTCACTCCTGCAGAGAAATACATCCCTGCTTGGTTTTGATAGGAGGCAACAGTTACTGTGTGGTTTGTTTAGTTTAAAGGTGCAGGTGAGTTTAAGCCATTACAACTTGATTCTTTCACATAGGAATCGTTCTTGCCCCCAGCAAGGCAAGACCATTTTTGGTACACTTTACACCAGTGCAAATAGCTGATGATTGGCAGGAAAAAACCCACAAGTTTTCTATAATTTTTTATTCAACAAGGCTTTTGTTCTGTGTAATATTAGAAATAGATTTCTCAGCAAACGCTTTTCACAGGAAACTGTTGCAATAGCAAAATGCAAAGTTAATCAAGATGAAAAGCAACTCACAGGAGTTCAGAAGTTCAGAACCTTCTGTAAAATATCTTTTAAGAAAACCAAGTGTAGGATTTCTTGGTTCTGAAGTTGTGGGTTTCCACTAATTCTGAGATGTATGACAAGAAACCTACAACAATACTTTGAATACTTTTAATGGGCATTGATATAACAGACTCCCTTAGTCCCCTTTTTCCCCTCCCAATTTTTTTTGCTTCCCATATGTTAATCTGGCATAATTAATTGTAACTGGGAGTGCTGTCAGTCTTTTATCAGCTGCAGATTTATGGAGTGGGTAAGATGCTGATTATTAAGATTACTAAGAAGGTCCTCCTGATAACTGAGTGCTGGGCATTGCTGGGCCTTGAGTTTTGGCGTTTTTGCCTTTTATTTTTTTTTTAGGAGGGAAAAAAGGTACATAAAAATATAAGTGGTGAATATTTTCCAGTGAAGTTACACCTAGAAAGGATGAGACATAATTGCAGCTTTACAAACACGTGGAGCAGTAATGCAGTACATTGATCCCATACTTGAATATTTTTCAGGATACATGAGGGAGAAAGATGGTATATGTTCAGTCAAATCAATCCCATGCTCAATGAATATTTTTCAGATAACCTGGCAAAACTCTGTATTGAATAAGATAAATTTAAAAAGGCTGGTTTTGTCTAATTTCTATTTCCCACCGATTAAAAAAAAATAATTAGGTGAATCTTTTGCAATTATTCCCAAGCCTTAAAATGTAAATATAAATGAATACTTTTAATGCAAGATTCTGCAAACACATTTGATTCTTCAGTAGTTTGTCATGGTGACAGATAAGTCAATGACAGAAAAAAGAACCCTGAAGGGGAAAGAGGGAGACAGCCATGGTTTAACCATGGGTAAAAACTCATCCCACACAGCCACTCCCTCACTCCCCTCCAATGGGATGGGGAGAGAATTGGAGGGATAAAAGTAAGAAAACTCATGGCTGGATATAAAGGCAATTTAATAAGCAAGAGCCACACATGCAAGCATCCCACAAAAAGGGAATTCATTCACCCCACCCCATGGACAGGCAGGTGCTCTGCCAGGAAAGCAGAGCCCATCACATATAATGGTGGCTTTGGAAGACAAGTGTCATCACTCTGAACATCCCCCCTTTCCCCCTCCCAGCTTTATTTGCTGAGAATGATGTCACAGGGTATGGAATGTCCCTTGGGATCACCTGTCCTGGTTGTGTCCCCTCCAAGCTCCTCATGTCCCCCCAACCTCCTCACTGGTGGGGTAGGGTGAGAAGCAGAAAAAGCTTGGACTCTGTAAGTGCTCAGTGACAACAAAAACATCCCTGAGTTATCCACAGTTTCCAGCCCATATCCAAAACACTCATATTTCATACTCCAAAGAAAATTGACTCTACCCCAGGCAAAACCAGCACACAGACAAATACCAAGATACTATGAAGGTTAATTTTTTTTGCTTAGAGAAAGAATTGTCCAAGTTGCTTCTACCCCAAGCTGTGTCAGGTACCTAAAGCAGAGATTTGTGTTTTTGCAGCAACTTATCATTTCAAGTTTATCTCAACAGCATTAGTGAGTATGTAGCTGTGGAGTCTCTTTTTTTTCTTTTTTTTTTTTCTTTTTTTTTTTAATCTTCACAGGTTGTCTCTCCCCACAGAATGCTGTTCTCCCCTGAGCCTGGTAACAGCCACATCCTTCTCGTCTGTTTACAGAGATGGGCCCTCAGGAATTTCTCAGTGAGCTCCAAGAAGCTCTAAATGGGGACAAGAACAAAGGAATCAGTGCATTTTAGAGGACAGAGTCAAAACAGAGTGCAGTGAATGCTGCAGGTGTGGGTGCTGCCCATGATAGTTAGAGGTTAATACACTCTCCCCCTTATTTTGTCCTCCCCAAAGAGGACAAAATCTCTTTGTAGGACAAGACTTACCCTCCTCACAATTGTGAGCACAGCTCAGGCTGCTGAAAGTGACTTAATTGTTTAAGGATGTGGGATGAAAGTTCTTCATCAGCTGTCTTTAAAGGTTTCTGAAAGGCATGGTCTGGGATGCTTTTACAGTGCCACTACAGCAGCCACAGCAAGCTCTCAGTGGTCCTTGCTGAATGGTCAGTGCCCTGAGGTGTTTCCATGAAATAACACCCTCAGCTGATTGAGGGGATCTCATCCTCACAGATTGAGACTGAAAAAATGGGGAAAAATCTCCTCTTAATCAGTGCCCTAAGTTCAGGCAGCGCTGTGAGAGGGTGAGAGAAGAACTTGGGGCAAATCAACATCCTGCCATCCTCCTCTGTGTGCTGTTCAGAGAGCCCTGCACTGCCTGCCACAGTCACCTCTCCAAGCAGAGGGTTTCCTCCAGGATTAAACTCCCAGAGACACGACAGGTGAGGCGGGATGGCATTGTTTGGTAACTGCACTGGGGTGTGTGATGACGGGAGGAATCTGCATCCAGCTAAGGCAGAGCAGGGGGCAGGGGAGCTGCACAGATGGGGAAGGACAGGGAAGGTCATGGGCTTGGAGAGCCCTGTGGGAATGCAGACGTGTGGGAGGCAGTGGGAGCATCCTGGGCAGTGGTCCTGGGAAGAACACCTGCTCTTTCCACGTGGAATAGAGTGCAGGATGGTGCACCGGTGCTCCTGGATGCAGTTTGAAGTTTTCCTCTGGCAGCTCTGCTCTATCATGCGAGGGAGGGGATTGATTGCACTGACTGATTATTTTGCATGCTGGCTTCATTCTTCCTCTCCCTCCACTCCTGGCACACACAGATGCACACACCCCTTCTCTGCCACCTCCTAGGAGACAAGATCTCCTAGGTAAGGAATAAAATGAACCTGGGCACGGCAGATGGGGAGAAGCAGCTCTGAGCACTCCCAGTGGAGGGGGGCACAGCCAGATGAGGCAGGAGTGGGGTGTGTGAGGGGGGGAGCCCCCAGCGGACCCCCCGCCCTCGGGGCAGCCTGAGGCAGCCCTGCCCTCCCCGGGAAGGCTCTCCTGCCACGCCTGCTCCGGGGTAGCCCCTGGGAGGGCTCAGGGCACTCCTCCAGCTCCGGCTGAAACCACATCGAATCCACGCCAACAGGAGGACAACGGCGTGGGAAGAGGGGGAGGGAAGACGGGCAGGACAACGCAACTCACATGCCAGACTCGCAGCCGGCTCTTCCTCCAGCGAGCAGATCCCGGGCGCTCCCGGGGAGCTGTGCCCGGGCAGAGGGAACAAGGATGAGGCACCACCTGGAGCGCACCGGCGGCGGCTGCGGCACCGCGGGCAGCGCCCGCCCCGTCCGGCCCCGCTGAGCGGGCTCAGCACCGCGGACAGCGGAGGTTCAGCACCGCGGACAGCGGAGGGTCAGCACCCGGACAGAGGTGGTTGAGTGGTCCCCCAGCACCGCGGACAGGGGAGGTTCATCACCCGGACAGAGGTGGTTCCGAGGTCCCCCAGCACCGCGGGCCATGGGCGGCCGCGCCCGCACCACTCCCCCGCACTGACCGGAGCCGGCCCGACGCGCACATGTAAGTGCTGCCCCTGGAAGCATCTCCCCCGAGAAGTGCCCTGGCTCCAATGCCCGTCACGGGGAAGTTTTGTGGGGGTTAGAGATGTCTCTGTGCCGCTCGGTGCCCTGGGAGCCTGAACGTGCTGTGAGCGATGCCGGTGGCTGCGTGTGAGGTCGTGTTGGCTTTTCACCCTCGGACTGTGTGCAAACGTGCTCGGGCTCGGTGTAACGCGGAGGGCTTGTGGTTTCTCACCAGCCACATGGTTTGGAGCCACGTTGTTGTCTCCTTTAGTAGCTGGGTGAAATTTTGAAGGGTTTGTTTTTCCGGAAATGAGGAAAAATGAGAGGTGTAAATATGGGGCACTGTACCATGCCTGTTGCAGCTTGTCGGGTCTAACAGTTGTCAGGAGTCTTTATCTCCACGTTGTTTCTTGTCTTGAGATAACTAAGAGAAGTGAGCGCTGAAAAGAGTACGTGAATAGGGAAAATGAAATGCAGTCAGAACTGAGATAACTAGTTCTTTTCAGAGCTTTCCTCTCTCTTTTTAGTAGAACTGCTTGTTGAAAATCAGCATTACACTGCCCCCTGCTTGAACAGTTAGAGATATTTTTCCTTGCTCTCATCACCAGTAAAAATTTATGAATGAACAGGTATTTCTCCGTTGTGTTCTCAGTATGATCCAAGCCTGAGTTTCAAAGTGGTTCAACAGTGAGGGTGAATTGTTCCCAGTTCCCAAAGCCAGATGAAAATAAAAAAAGTAGAACTCGTTCGCGTCCTGACAGTTCGTTTCATGGTCAAACATAATAATGAATGAACAATGGCAGAGAATGTAAAAATAGCCATAATTTTGATACATCTATCTCGTGTGTTCTGTGATACACTTGTAATAATCAGGCAATTTTGCAATCATGTATTAAGGGAAAACAAGGAAGGAAGGAAAAAACCAAAACACTACATATATTATAACACAAGAATTTGAATATAAGAATAAAGGTGGTTATTTTTTCAGTCCCTTCTCCTATAAAAGTCTTGCATTAGTGCATGACATTGCTTTGGGATGGGAAATAAAATGCTGATGCTTGGTTTATAAGAAGAGGAAGGGTGAGACCACTGAAAGGCAGTGGGTTTCTTTTTCTGAAAGGTAGCTGGGAGAAAGCCAAATTCCATTTCCTTTTTTCAAACGACAAGGCAGAGCTACCTCCTTTCTAACAGACACCAGGGAGGATGTGAAAATGCAGATGCTGGTGGTCTGCCCTCAGTGTTTCTAGGCTGTTGGCCTCAGACTTTATGCTTCATGACAGGCAGTGTTGGTGTGTATCACTGATTGGCATCCTCTGATGACATGAGAGGCCTGTTTTGTCTTCCTGGATGTTTCTCACGCTGCCATTTCTTAAAGGGGTTTGAAAAGGTGTGGTTTTGCTGACTGCTCCTGTACTTCCACAAGGAGACAGACCTCTTTTCAAATTTTGACCTTGACATATCATTTTCTTTGATCTATGTGAGCCGTGGGAATGGTGGGGAGGGGATATTATTTCCTGCAGCTGGTTTGTAGGACTACTCTGCAAGTGAATGAATTTCTGAATGGGGCTAAAGAATTCTATTAATTGTTCCTAGATACGTACACAACTCTTGTGTGGGAGAATGACCCTGTTGCTGACAGTATTAAACAGGTGATTTGCACATTATAAGAATAAATGAAGTAGCAGGTAAGAATTTCAAAGCATAGAAAACTTCAGAATAAGCTGCTGTTAATCAGGACAACCACCCCAAATGCTACTGAGTCTGTATATATAGTAAGTCAGCAATATGTTAAAAATCTTGTGCTAAAGGATAACAGTTTGACTTAAAGTAAGACTTAGAAAACTGTTTAAGGTATTGGAGAAAAAGAGGGTATCAGAGGGCTCTCGTAATACATGCATGTGCAGCATTTGGAATGCCAGAGTAGCCTATTGCATATAGGATAATCAACAGATGCAATTGTGTTCAGTCTGTGCTCTTTACCTGAAGGCTGGAGTTTACCTCAAAACATGTTGCAATTTTTTAAACTGAAAGATGAAACATCCTGCTATTTTTACTCTAAACAGTTTAAATTACTCCTTTAAACTGATTCATCTCTATATCAATTTCTGTTTGCTTGTAGAACCCAATTTCCTTCCTTCTGACCAGGTTTTCTGTCTGGAAGCAAGGGTTAACAGAGAAAAATGGTCCATTTGATGTGTAAGAGCTGTGTCAGTTCCAAAGAGGCCTCAGGGAGTCTTGCAGCCTTTATGTGCCCTGATTCTTTTTAGAAGTATTGATGTGAGGAGAAAGAAAAATAATAAGTAAAGTGTCAACCTGACAGTTTCTGAGACTCTGCAGGAGCCAAGAGCTGTGCTTCCAAAATGGCTTTCAGAAACTTAAATTTCCTTTTCAACAAGACAGACTCAATGTCTCATCAAAGCCTCCTCTGACGGTTGCTTATAGAGCACAGTAATGGTTACATATCCTAAGTTTCTTCTGTAGTTTCTGGACAAAGGAAGGCCATTGAAAGGGCACAAGGGAGACTCCTGCCAAACTCTCTCCACTTAGTGAAAGCAAACCCAAAGTGTAGTCAGAGAGCATAAGTTTCTGAAGCTGCCTCTGTGATCGCTCTCCTCAATTCTTAGGCTTTAAGACAAGGAAAGGTTGTCATCACCTGAGAATTCCAGGATTGCTGCAGCTCCTAACACCCATTGGTTTCAACACCCTTTTAGACTTCAGGTGTTTTAAAAACTCAAGCAGATACTATTCAGCCTGTTCTACACACTTTTAAAATTCTGGTTCTAAACCATGTGTAAAAACTCCAATTCAGTCTCCTAAGGCACTTGGGTCTTTGAACATTCTCTCCAAGCCTTAGCTCCAGGTGGTTGCCCTTTCCCTTCATAGGGTCTTGGGACAGTCTGGAGCACTGTGGAAAGGAAGGTCAAGGAGAAAGGACATTTGTGGGTTAAGCTCAGTATGAAGCAGCCCAACTTCCATCCTATGTCTGCTGTGTCCTACATGTCACTCAGACCAGTTAAGGGAGTGTGGTTGCAAAAAAGAAGGAGACTTTCAGCTCTGGAGTGTTTTCAATGACACAACATTCAGAACAAACCTCCTGTTCCCTTCTCAGAAGTCTCAGCACCGAGCACTGTCAGAGCAAATTGCAAGGACCTGCTTTTAGTCACTTTAATTAGAAACTGAGATGCTCCCAGAGGAAGATTTGTTAAGAGCTAAATCACCTTTCAGAAATTGCTATTCTTCTCCACTCCCCACAGGAGCCCAGACATCCTGTGGCTCCCTCAGCTCTGGAAAGCAGTACTCACGCCCAGAGTTCCTTAATTTTCTTTTCCCAGACCATTTTCTCTCCAACAACACTGCAAGCTTGGCATTCTTTCCTAGAAAAACACAGTGTTTAACTGCAGTGCCTGATGAGTTTGATCACTAGCTGTCTCAATAAAATATGCAAATCCACAGTCAATTCAACGCAAAGCACCTTTAAACAAAAATGGTGAGATAAATGCAACCAAGTCACAATTACTTTTTTTAAGAGAACACATTACACACACTCAGTAAGTAAGATTAGTTCTAAACCTGCTTGCACATAACTGAAAAGCAGAGTGGAACAAGGTGCTGAGTAGAGTCGTAACATTTTCCAAGATCTTCAGCTACTGCACACATTACTCTTTGCACTTCTACTTCTTGTATCATGATTCAGTGCTCGGGTCAAGGAGAATTATAACTTTTCTTCAGACCAGGGTTTGATAGCTGAGCATTTCTCATTAAATGATTCCAAGTTAAAAGTATCATTTTTTATTCATCTCTTCTCTATAAAGATGATGAAGTGTGATAGCTGAGATATTGATCTCTGCTGACGAGCAGGACTGGGGGGTCATAATTCATCTGAGGTGAAACCCTGTGAATGATGGTGCTCTTGCCCTTCTGTGCAGGCAGTGAGAACAACTCTGTGCTGTGGGGACATCCCTGCAGAACATTTATTGCAAGATAGAGGTTGGCTAATAGTTCTCTTTTTGGAGGGCAAGTTGGCTTTTCCTGTTTTCTCTTTTCCTGGTGCAATTTCTGTTGTTAGAAATTGTGTATGAAACTAGTGTTCTCTCTGAATTGAAGAAAGTGAAATGAAGGTCCTTTTTTTTTTTCTTTGGCATGTTATTACAAATACAACAAACAGGTGTGAATTAGCTCTAGGCCAAACTTTGACCTATTTTCTCAGGTAAAAATCTTAGAACTAGGTCAATGGGAGTATTTTATGTGGGTTTATGTTTACTTTGGGTGTGATTATAAGGTTATCTGTCCCATCTATGTGGGTTGTCCTTTATGATGACATACCAGAAGAGAAAAGGTTTTCTAAGAAAAAAGTGTAAAGTATCAAGAGCTGTACTTGGACATCAGGCAAAATACAGGCAGATTCCTCACTGTTGAAAAGTATAGATGTTTCTGAGTTACTTCCAGTACTGACCTTTAAATACAACAACAAATAAATGGTTGCCAAATATCCTATATGGTTTTTTAACATCAGAAAAGTGCCAGCTTGAGGCAGCTGTTGCAGTCAACTCTCCTAAAATATTTAGGCACTTGCAATCCTGTTGCAGCCCTGGGTCACCACTGAGCAGCTCACAGAGCTGGAATGGTTTCCACTTGATCCCAGCAACAACTGCTTAAGCCATCACCAGCTCATTCTCTTACTTAATATTTTAAGAGATTTAATTTAACATCCAGGAAATCCCAAGGCTGTAAAAGCGTAACGTGCTTTCTGGTACTGCCAGTCCTCACTCAACGAAGGCACAGTTCAGAAGTGTTTGTTTGGATGTGTAGTCCTTACTTGAACTCTGTAAGACTTGAGTGCAGGTTTAAAACTTAAAATGCTCCCTTGAATAACTCAGGACATGAGCTCCAGCTTAGAGAATCACTCGTGCATATGGTTAAATATTTTATTTTAACCATGTTAGTCCTCCTGGCCTCACTGGAATTGCTGCTGAGATGAAAGCTAATGCTGGGGACAAGGGGTCTGTGTGTGTGTGTGCATATATGTTTCCAAAATTTGGACACCACTGAAATCAATGAAATTTGTAATATTGACTTCAAAGGGGCCCCAGTTCTACCCCAGGCATTTTTCTGCTTTGGAGACCTCTGCTTCCCTGTCAGATATGTTAATGGTATATTTTTTAACTGTTATTGTTTTCTCTTGCAGTAAATTTCATGCAGTCTAGGGAATTCATTCATTTAACATGTCTCCTGCATTATTCTTGTGTCCCTCCTCTCTGTCTACTTCTTCAACTTCAAACTATGCTGGAAGGAATTAGTTTTAAGATTCATGTAGCACTTTATCTCTCAGTGGAGCCTGGGATGATATGTTCAGTTCCTTCTAGCTTTTAGTACGTTGTTATGCTGATGCATCAAAGCTGAGGGGGAGAGGTTCTTAATTATGAACCTCTCTTTCAACTTTGTATAGTCACAGAATTGATTTCTTAAGATTGGTTTAAATTTTAATGTAACTTCCAAAAATTCACTGTAAAATTTGTTTGAAACTCTTCAGTACTGGCCTTCTGTTCCAGATCAGTGAAAAAGTGATGAATTAAAATGATAGATGCACATGTACATGTTATTTCCACAAGAACAGCTACACTGAGAACTTCTGTGTCCTGGCACTTTAGGTATTTTGGGTTTCTGATACCTCCTTTGTTTTACAAGGTTCTTTCTGATTCCATTACTCTCTTCTTACCTGTTACTGAAGGCAATGTATCTGCTCCACTTTGTCTCCTGGCATTTTTCCCTCTCCTCGTTCGCTGCAGCCCTTTCCAACTTCAGTGGTATTTTTTCAGAGTAACACGTGAACTTTTCACTGGCTGAAGGTCAAAACTGACTTGGAGAACAGATGGAGTGTGGAAGGAGGAACCTTTGCCACCCATTGAGCATTAACACCTGCTTATGTGTTACATCTGTCCACAGCACCATAGAGGCTCCTGAAGATTTTCCTCAAGTGATTTAGGACTTGCTATTGGGCTGAGTTCAAATGCTTTTCATGAAAGAGGTGTTGTTCTTATGCTTTTTACTCAGGCTCCACATTCTGTGGCCTTAGGATGGTGATTGACTCCCTGTGCTTTGACTCTAAAAGAGGGACTGTGACTTTGTTGAGATGTTGCTGCAATGAAATTTAAAAAAAAGAAGTGCAACAATGAGACAGCACCGAATGCAAAGTGTGACTGTTTTAAAGGCACAGATAGATTTAGGATTTCAGCTATTTTTTATAAAATAGTGTGAACCCAGCTTTCTTTGGGGGTTGCAGAGATGGTGGAATAAGAATAGTTTGTCTCCATCCCACCAAATTCAAATGAAGGCATTTCAGCCACATAATCAGTGGGGAAACCAATGACCCTTCCAGTCCTGCCCTCTGTCTGTGCTCAGAGACCTGTGTTTTGTCTTTCTACAGCACCTCTCTGAAAGACGTTTACTGGGGAGTGATGTGACACCAAATCAGGAGTAGTTTCTGTGTTTTTCAAGACTCTGCCCTGGATTTGGGTACCTGTATTTGGAGTAGCTGCCAACTATATTTCAGTGAGAAATTATTATTCATTAAACTGCTCTAGATCAGGTAACAGAAAAATGGTATTATGTAGCATGAAAAAAAGCAGGGAATAAATAGGTGGTTTGCTTGTACCAGCTGAATCTCAGGAGGATATGCAATATATTTATCCTTGTTATGATGGGTTTTAAATTAGAAACCTGCTTTTTAACTTTATGGAGCGTAATTTATTGGCCTGATCCAAGGTCTATAGACAGGAGAGTCCTGTTAACTTTCTTTAGGGCTCATGTCCTCAAGGACAAAACTCAAGAAGAGTAATTCAGTGAAATATTATGTTCTATTTATTATTC
The DNA here is from genome assembly GCF_009829145.1 of Chiroxiphia lanceolata. NCBI lineage: Eukaryota > Metazoa > Chordata > Aves > Passeriformes > Pipridae > Chiroxiphia > Chiroxiphia lanceolata. The sequence goes on from NC_045651.1 coordinate 16,059,056, forward strand.
CTAAATACCACGTAATGAAGTTCTAAACAGTAAAAATGGAAAATAATGTGTTCATACATTTTTTTTCTATTTCTCAGGTTAAGAATGTGCTGAGAATCCTTGTTGAAATCTAGAAGTACAAGTCAGGGGAGAACTTGTCTGGTTTTGACAAACTAATATCTATTTCACATGTACCCTAAATGATTTCAAGTAACTGGCTCAGACCATAAAAAGCAAGGAAGACCTGAACATAATGAGACACTATTTCAGATCATGTGAGAATTATGACTCTCTTAGAATGCAACCAGCCTTCCTTTGTGTTTTTCTGCAGGTTGAGGAACAGCAATTCCAAAAACATGCATTGAAGGCACACCCACCTGTATCCTAATAGGTTTTAAGTAGCCAGCTCAGACCATAAAGAGCAAGCAAGACCTGATCATTAGGAGACATTACTAATCTTATTTCAAATTATGTGGAATTATGACTCTCCTAGAATATAACCGGCTTTCCTTTGTGGTTTTCTGCAGGTTGAGGAACAGCAATTCCAAACACACGCATCGAAGGCACACCCACATGTATCCTAAATGATTTTAAGTAGCCAGCAAGCAAGACCTGATCACTGGGAGACATTTCTACCCTTATTTCAGATGATGTGAAATTATGACTCTCTTAACCAACCTTCCTTTGTGGTTTTCCGCAGGTTGAGGAACAGCAATTCCAAAACCATGCACCGAAGGCACACCACGCTCCGGGAGAAGGGCCGGAGACAGGCCATCCGGGGCCCAGCCTACATGTTCAATGAGAAGGGCACGAGCCTCACGGCGGAGGAGGAGCGTTTCCTCGACTCCGCGGAATATGGCAACATTCCCGTGGTGCGGAAAATGCTGGAGGAATCCAAAACCTTGAACTTCAACTGCGTCGATTACATGGGGCAGAACGCCCTCCAGCTGGCTGTGGGCAACGAGCACCTGGAGGTGACGGAGCTGCTCCTCAAGAAGGAGAACCTGGCCCGGGTGGGGGATGCCCTCCTGCTGGCCATCAGCAAGGGCTACGTGCGCATCGTGGAGGCCATCCTGAACCACCCCGCCTTCGCGCAGGGGCAGCGCCTCACGCTCAGCCCCCTGGAGCAGGAGCTGAGAGACGACGATTTTTACGCCTACGACGAAGACGGGACTCGCTTCTCCCACGACATCACCCCCATCATCCTCGCCGCCCACTGCCAGGAGTACGAGATCGTTCACATCCTGCTCCTCAAAGGCGCGCGGATCGAGAGGCCGCACGACTATTTTTGCAAGTGCAACGAATGTATCGAGAAGCAGAGGAAAGACTCCTTTAGCCACTCCCGCTCCAGAATGAACGCCTACAAAGGATTAGCCAGTGCTGCTTACTTGTCCCTTTCCAGTGAAGACCCTGTCCTTACTGCCCTAGAGCTAAGCAATGAATTGGCCAGACTAGCCAACATTGAAACTGAATTTAAGGTAATTTCCCACTGTGCCTTTTTCCTCGGGCTGAAAATGTTCAGGTTATTATTGCGTGTTTTACATGTTTGATCGAATTTTGGTTTGCTGTTTGAGGGGGTGGGGGAGTAAGAGAGACTGGTAGAGACTGCCAGATGTGTCATCTGTGCATAGATTCAGATCACTGTCATTCTCCAGTTAATAAATGCTTGGAACTGAATATTGCATGTTATAGCAGAAACATCCTTACTTGGAGTTTCTATGTTGCACATTGTGGTTGCTTAGAATCCCAAGTCTGCAGCAGGAAAAAAACTCAGATTATTCCAAAAATGGAGCTTCATTCCTTGCAAGAAAGGTAAGTCTTTTTAATTGAGCAATCTGCTTTAGAGGCAGAGCTCTAGAACCTGGTTTAATGGTTAAGAATGCAGTACATCTAATTCTGTTACAAGGATAAAAGGTATAAATCAAATAATTTTGCTTCTTTGTACAATAATTTAAATTGCATTGCATCTTAATGGTTTGGTACTGCATCCGTATATGATGAATTTCATGACAAAAGGGAAAGAGAAACAATCAAGAGATTGTTACGAAATTTATAGTCATGACAAACATAACAATGGAACTTGTGGAACTCTTACAAGTTATTCAAGATTTCCATTATAATAATGATTTTGTAAATGTCCAATGTCATTTGAATTATTTCTCTAAGTCATTTACATGACATAAATAGCATTGTCTCTCTTTCTAAAATAAATTAGTCATCAAAAACCTCATTTTCAGTGGCTCAGTTATCAACACGAAACTGTTTTCTGACTCACGACTATTGTGCAGCTACAATCATGATCAGTGACTCTGGGGTAATAAAGCCTAGGTTGTGAGTTTACCTGGGGTAAGATTCTTGCCAGGAACACATTATTTTTAATTTAGGAAGGTAATCGTGTGTTAAAGCATCCATTTCAGGTTTTGGAGCTCTTTGCTGTAAAGGACCAGGGAAGAGATTATCCCCCTGTGCTGGGCACTGTGAGGTCACACCTTGAGACTTGGGTTCAGTTTTGGGCCCCTCACTCCAAGAAAGACATTGAGGGGCTGGAGTGAGTCCAGAGAAGGGCAACAGAGCTCGGAAGGGGCTGGAGCAGCAGGAGCAGCTGAGGGAGCTGGGGGGGCTCAGCCTGGAGAAAAGGACTCTCAGGGGGGACCTTCTGACTCTGCAACTCCCTGACAGGAGGGGGGAGCCGGGGGAGAATCAGTCGCTTCTCCCAGGTAACAAGTGACAGGACAAGAGAAAACAGACTCAAGCTGTACCAGGGGAGATTTAGGTTGGATATTGAGAAAAATCTCTTCACTGAAAGGGTTGTCAAGCTCTGGAACAGTCTGCCTGGGGAAGTGGCTGAGTCACCATCCCTGGAGGGATTTAAAAGACTGTGGATGGAGCAGTCTGGGACATGGTTTAGTGGAGACCTTGGTGTGAACAGTTGGACTTGATGACCTTAGAGGGCTTTCCCAACTTAAACGGCTCTCTGCCTCTGTGCTCTCCAATTTAAAAGTAAGAAGAAAACATATTGTCAGGCTTTGCAACACTTTAGTAACTCTCTAACAGGAAAAGAATCCCAAAGCACTGAGCTCTTTTGGCAATAAAACTGGGGCAAAACTTTGCAAACTCTTTTTACCTGTGTGTAGCAGAATTGCAACAATAGTTGAAAGGGAAGGTTTTACTTGAATTTAGTCCTAATGAAGCAACTTCCTTGGGTTCAGTGAATCTGATTGCTTGAGTGAGTGTTGCTCCAGTGGGAGAATGTTGTAGGCTCACACCCATAGCTGACATTAATATTTCATTAATGTTCCAGCTTGTTTTCAGTAGAAAACTACATACTCTGAGCAGCCTCAGTGTTGCATGGCTGTCACTTCTGAGAAGTGTCCTGCTGCAGAAAAATAAATTGATCTCTACCAGCACCCTTCCTTTTGTTCATGGAGCTGCCAGCAGGGTCTAGACTGGCACTGGCAGGGACATGAATCCTTCAGGAGCAAAGCAGCAAGGAAATGTTGGATGGTCTCGTGGTGGTTGTATCTCCCCAGCACTGGAAAATGGATGGCAATAAATCAATACCAGAAAAAAAAAAAAAACCCACAAAAATTAGAAACCCTTTGCCAAATTACTGCATTTCCAGGAAGGTTTTCCAATTCCACTGCCTTATTGGAAGGTTCTGTGCAACACAAATCCACCTGTGGCACTGAAGTACCTCAGAAGTGCCCACACCACCAGTTTACTTCAAAGAGGTCGCATTCCTTTAGTATATAAATGTTTCCAGAAATAAGAGATTTCTCAAGATTCTAATGTGTTCTTGCTGTAGAAAAAAAAACCCTCAGAGGTATGTATTTATGCAAAAATATTTGTCTTTGTTAACATCATCAGTGTGATGTGAAATGGGTAAAACAATGGGCTTTTTTCATTGAATGTGGCAATTTGAGAAATTATTTTGAGAAAAGAACACAATCGCTAAAAATGTATTTAAGAAGCCCACACATGACGAATATTTTTTAAATTGGACAAGCTCTGGAGGGCTTTTTTGAGTTTAAAATAGTGCTTTCCTAGAATTTTTATCTTTTAATTGCTAAAGTTCCATTATTACAATTGGCACGGAACGGATTCATAAAATTATCACTTGGGATTATTTAAGAACATTATTTAAGAACAATATGCAATCGCAGCAACACAGTTCTCAGGAAGTACAGGGAGTCCTTGAAGTGGAAAGACACAAGATTTTAATAATGTAGGTGGACAAATAGTAATTTAGTAACCTCTGAAGAAACTCCTGGCATGAGCTAATTAAAATATAAATGCTGTGCCTCTCCCTGCTGCTTGCTGCCCTAAATATCTTATGCAATAGCACCTTCCTGCACATCCAAATGAAAATGCATGTGCTGTGTTTTTTGGAGAACATGATTTTTTTAGGCCAGTTGCCTCTTTACATGTATGAAAGGTGAAACAAAACAGCCACTTTGAAGGAGAAAAGTTACATCAACTGTGGTTGGCCACAGTTGGAGAGAGACTCCAGTGAAGATTTCTGGGTGAAAATCAATTTATCCATTAATTTTTTTTGTCAGCAGAAGCTGAATAGCTTGTTCTCACCCTAAGTTGCTGAGATTCAGCAATTACCCTGCAGTTCTAATAAAACAGCTTTGCAAAATGTTGCAAAAAGGTTTTCGTATCAATTGGAGAAAAAAGCATTGCTATGATAGATTTGAAAGGAGTCTGCAAGAAATAAATAAAGCCCTCTTCCCCAAATTAAGATGAAAAATGTGACACTGGTTGTTTCTGCTGAAAATACTGTCAATGTGATTGGAACTCATGTAGAGTTGGGGTGAGTAGGAAATCTCTGACAGGTGGATTCCTGTCATTTCAGAAAAAAAAGAGAAATGCAGGTCAGAGTCCCTGTGTGTGTTTGCAGGTCTTTGTGCCATGATATTGTTCTGGAGTGGGAGCATTCCAAGTTGAAAAAACAACCTCAATTAAGTACTTTGCCATTTTTATATATCCCACTCCAAATCTCAAAATTAGGAACCAGTTCATGACTTTCTCTCTCTTTCCAGTTTTCATTTTGTGTTTGAAGAGAGCACAAACCAATATCCACTGGAGCAAGGGCAATACAGACTGGGAGCTGATTTAGTCCACTGGATTATCCCTTCATCTGTATTGCCCTTGGAAAGAGGGAAAGAGAGAACCTTCCATCCTGTGTGGATTGAAGGGTTCCTAGTGACCAATCTTCTGCAGACTGCAAGAACAGCTGGGTGGGAAACTGAGGGGTGCATTTTAATTAAAAATCAAAAGTACAATTAAAACAGAAATACAGGACAAAGATAATGTGCTTTGTAGATTTCCATGAAAGGTGGAAAACAGACATTAGTGTAGTGACTAAAATATGAAGCTGTTTTGAGGGAGAATACATTGAATGGCAGCCTGGTAGCGCCCACAGGGGAGGAATTCTTCTCTCTCTTTCTCTCTCTTTTACTCAAATAGAAAAAAATAATCTGTGTACACTCCAATTTCTTTCAAAGTTGGCAGACCCTGGGCCTGAGTCATAAAGCAAATAATCCTTCTGTCATGTACCAGTGGGTTCTGTTTGTTTTGCTCGTATAAATAAGCTTGATGTCACTTCCAGTATGAATAGCACAGCCAGGATTTGTCCCTCGGAACAAGTCATCACCCCTGAGCCAGGCTGTGAGAATTGCTCTCCTCTCTGGTCCAGAGAAATCCATCCTCCCCATGTCAGCTTGGGATGCAACCATATGCAGATGTCTCCAGTTACCAGCTGTTCCCAGCCAGGTGACTCATTTCTAACACTGGAATATTAGAAGCACAGTCAACACAACCATTTTTATATGTCGGTCAAAACCCTTGGGGGATTGAATTTCTAGCAACCAGCCTGCAGGAAATGCAGTAGCAGGCTTAATATTACAGTCCCTGTCCTGGAAATGGAGTGAAACTCGGAATAACAGCTCTGATTCCTCTTCCTAAAGCTGTGACCGTGGACTCCCATTTCTGGTGAGATCCCACTCCACTCCCAGGTCTGTTTTCCAGCCTTGCATGCTCTCAAATTAGACCCCACGCTTGTGTGTGTCAGAAAACATCCCTGTGATGAGAAAGTCAGCCAATTCATTCCATTCCACCCAGACAAATCAAATTAGAGACTCGTAATGGAGGCTTAGAACAGATCTCACCAACCACAAGTGGTAAAAAAGATCTCAGCTCCCGTTGATTAAAATATTACTGAAGGCAGGATCCAAACCACCACCTGAAGACATAAGGGGTGTGGTCTTAGTTTTCCAATCCCACCCACACTGTCAGTTCATTTACTACAGTGTTACATGTTTTATTTCTAAATTATTTGCTGTCACTTTTCTTCTAACTCTTGTCCTTTCCCTAAAAGCTGTTGGGATCCAAAAGCAGGTCCCAGCTGAGAGGCTCTGTGGGCAGGTGGCCATCACACCCAGGTGAGGCTCAAATCCATAAATTCTCATGATGCTGAAGGAGTGGCAAAACTGGAGACTCCATGGCTTGTAGCTGTTAAGGATGATCTACCACTCCTGGCTCTTGCTCCAGTAAGTCAGTGCCAACTTTTTTCCTACCTATAAATTGTTAACTTCACAGGATGTGCTTAACTTAAAACTTCTTAAGAGAAATTACCTTGGCAATTTTCTGGGTATTTCTGGCTTCATACTGGAGATTAAAAAAAATATTAGACTGCTCTTTTTTAAATGAGTGATAAGAAATAGGAAATAGCAGAAAATGTTGAGAAGCAAAATAGTAGAAAGGGAAAATACTTTGTGAGAATGGAGGATGGTAGTGGACTTGGAAAGAGAAAATTTCTTGGAAACCAGCAGGGTTGCACTTAAAAACTCTGCTTAAAACTCTGCACTTAGAAACTCTCCCAGACTGAACAGACTCAGATTTGTTTGCTCTCAGGACTGACTGGTGGGAGACAGTGCCTGTAGCTCATCTCCCATTAAACCCAGAAATTGTTGTGGGAACCTCCCTAATTAGCCCCATGGACACTCCTGTGAATCAATCACTTAATTATCCTGCTCTGCCTCATTCTTCCTTGAGTGATCCTTTAATCCCTTCATAATCTCTGGCCTCAACATGCTCTCTGGCAGACATTTTGCTTCTGATATATTTGGGAATACTTTTATGACTCATATTTATTTGTTCAAACAGCTGCTCTTTGAGGCTTTAGTGGTCTTATATGGCCTTTGTTTAGATTTCCATTTAATTTTCAAGAATTTCTGTTCTTTTCTATGTTTTTCTTCCAGACAGGTTTTTTTATTTTTTAAAAAGGTGTCTTTTGACTCATGCAACTTCTTCTCCTTGTTTCACTTAGCTGGGTTTGAGGAGGAGAAGACAGAAGGGAACTTAAGAAATTTGGTCTGATAGGCAGAATATGTTCACTGCCTTTTACTACTACTGTTTTTATTTTCTCCTGCACAACCATCAACTTACCTAGTACCTGTTTGGAAAATGAAGCATCACCATTATAAATACCTGTGAGTATATGAACAGTCACTAGTCCCAAGTGACAGTTTTTTGGATATGAACTTTTCCAGGTCAATCTTTAGTGAGAACATTATTTTTTCATATAGATGGAGTCAAGGATGTGGTTTGGTGTTAAAAAAAAAACCTGATCTTTTTTTTTCCCCTCCCACCTACAAGCCAATTTTCTCCCACTGCCTTGAAAACACGTGCATTTAGAACCTATGTTTCTTTTTTTTTTCAATTTTCACTTGTGCAAAGCAAATGGATAAACAGGTACGACCAATTACCCAGCTCATAACACGGGAAAGAATCAAGTCCCAGTAAAACAGGAAAACAAATTTCCTATTGTTAGAAGGTTAACTTCTTGTTGCAACAAATTAGGTATTAAAATAAGAGAGGAAATGAAAAGCAATAATGGAAATAGCCTGGGAGAAGGAGAATATGTTTAAGCCTTGTAGTGAAACTGGTGTTTGGCTCAGTGAGTGGGACTCATTCTGTGCTTAAGGAACTCATTCTCTAGGCTGTTCTTTTTCAGATACAAATTCACTAATAATAGATGCTGCACTGACTTTGTCTTGAGAGCTAAATTAATTAATTGCAATGTTTTGCGTGGATATGCAGCAGAGACTGTGGAAAAAGGACGTAGAAAATCCTTCTGGTCTTAAAACCCACCAAATCTGTGACTATTTTATTGTTCTCTTTAAATATTTATACATTAAGAAATATCCTTTATGTTTTGAGAGCTGTTGTTGTAAGTGCTTTTTTTTAGGTGGTGTGATTAAATCCTCTTCTGCCTGGCACGTTGCCCAAGCAAAATGGTTTTCAAATGTTGCAGGGGAAGAAAATCTCCAAAGCTTTTCAGGGGGGTGCAGAACCGATGCCAAAGCTGGGATGGCCTGGAGCTGTCTTGAAAAAACCAGATTTGTATCTCTGTGTGGGGAGGTATTTCAGCATCTGTCTGTGTCTATTTGCAGTCAAGAAGAGTAGCAGATGCTGTGATTCGTAGTGAAAGGTATAACTCAGCATCTACAATCCACAGCTGGAAAAAGTAAGATCATTATTCATGGAAGTTGTAACTCTGGTACAAGCCACTGAGCAGTCACATAAAACTGGGTAATGCCCACTGCCTAAAGGTTATTTAATCTACTTTATGAGTGACATTGTTGTTAAAATCTTCCAGCCAACTTTAGTAAAAAAAGGAAAAAAAAGAAAACCTCTTTAAAAATTGCCAAAATACTTTCTGCAGGAAAATGATCTCTTCACTTTCCCAGAGGAACCAGCCCATGTGTCTCTTTTGAAAGAGCGGAGGGGAAAGAAGATTCTTTTACACATCAAAGCGTAGACAATGCATCAGTGCAAGAAAATTTAATAGTTTAATTAATGCCTTAAGGGTTTTGGTCCCTCAAAAGAAAATAAGAAAAAAAATTGGAGGAAACTTTTGACGTTTGGAGAGATGGTAAGACAGATGCAACCCTGGAAATACTTGACCCTCCCAGAGAGTACAGCTGGGATATTTTGTTTCCTGTGATGCTGCTGCAAGTGAGATTTTTGCCAATGCCAGTTTGCACACCATCAGTGCAATGTTTACTGCCTTTTACAGCTCCCTGGGAAGTAATTTTTAGTCCTGCTCAGTTAAGGATGAACAGCATTGCAACTGCAGCACTTAACAGCTTGGTGCTTCCAGCTTGACTGAGCACAACATCCCCAGAGCAGGATTGCAGTTCAGGGGAGCAGCAGACATGATCATAAAAATATAAAATAACGTGGGATCCCCTTAGAATCATTAGTGGGACAACGGGTGGGTTCACCAGCTCAATGGGAAGTGGAGAGCAATGGGAATGTGTCACCTAAGGAAGCAGCAGAGCTGTTTGAAAGGAAAGACTTGTTGGCCCTTTCCATCCCAGTCAGTGGATCCTCTGCAATGAGTACAGAGCTCCTCTGGCTTTGAGCTTGTCCTTGCACACCCACCATCCTCCTGAGAGAATTTTCTCAACATGACATAGCAACAAAATTCCCCTCCTCCCCCCCCCCCCCTTGGCCATAAATGGTACCAAGAAGGGTCCACCTTATAGAAGACACTTGTCAGAACTCCAAAATGCAATCACTGGTGAGGAAAACAGGCAGAGGAGGCTGCTCTCACTCCTGTAACATCAGTCCAATACAATACTGGTGAGCTTTGTGTTTAATTAGTGACACCAAATGCCCAAGCATTCAGCTGGTATCAGCACTGGGGTTTTGGGAATAGTGAAGAGCCATGAGGTTTATGTGAGCAAGATGACTGCTTTCCAAAGAGTGCTGCTCACTGTTCTGTGAGTATCTACTGGAACTACAAATGAACATAATTAGGATGATTGCTCCAATAGAATAATAATGTCAGATCAGCAGATGGGAGGATGGAGCCAGGTACGTTTTTCCAAGGCACTGCAGGAAATTAATATCATATTAATGAATGTAAACCAAGTAACACATTCTGAGGATCTCAAGTCTGACATTAAAGAGGATGCAGATGGGAAGTGATTTAATCTCTCACTCATTGTGTTGTTAATTGTTGTTGGTGTAGATAATTATAATGAACTCATGCTCACTGTGTCCAGGCAGACTATCCAGTGAATGGTGGATAAACAGGAGTGGTATACAAACAATTTTATATTGCTACAAAATGCTGCTAGGTACTACAGTATACATGGGAGTTTTTTGGCATTTACATGGTAAAAAATGTCAATTTTCTGGAATATAATTTGTTGCAGGGAATTTTTCACCAGTGCACCATGGAAATAGCTCATTGTCAAACTGATTTCATTCTCACTGTCCAAACTCCAGGATCCAAACTCATTTCAGAACAGAGAGATATAATTATGTACTTTTTATATTCATATTTCTGCTCTGGAAAGTTCTGCAGCATGACTTCTAAGTCTGCTCTTCTTAGAGAGAGGCTGATTTCCATATGGTCAGGAGTGCTCTGTGCCAGGGCTCTGCAGCTGGGATCACATTTTTCCAAAGTGCTTGATTGCTGCTTATGTGCTCTGGGTACCAGAATTTCATCCACTCTGATGCTTGTGACTGGTTCTATGAGGAGCTGTTCTTGCTGGACATTGAGCACTGTGATAGATGGCTGTTTGAGACCTGGAAAACATATGGTTATTTTAATTATCCATAAAATTTGCATCATGGCTTGCAGTTAAGGCAGCATTCACTTGCAGGATGGATTTAGGAGGAGTCCTTGTCCTGATATGCATGTGCTGTTTGTAGCCAAAATTCCCATGAGAGAAGGGACTCACAGCACCTTTGAACATATAAATATGTTCCTTAAGCAAGCTGCAGGTGAAGCTCAGCTTAGGGGAAAAATGAAGCTGTGTTGAGCAAACAATTGCTTTGAATTTGAATCCATTTTTTTCCCACCTGATTTTTGGTAAACATAGATTTCAGCTGAGCTGAAAAGAGCCCCACAATTGAAGGAGAGCAGGTAATGCAGTTAGTGCAGTGAAACTATCTATTCCATCTTAAATTGTATAGGAAATGGAAATCCTCCCCAGTGGAGCTTGTAACAGACAGATCAAGAATGTAATAAATATGGGAAAATGTCAGGGAGGAAAAGCATGGATGGCATGTGGAATGAGGAGCTTGGCCCAGAGGTAACTTTTGTGCTTTGCTACATCTGTCACATCAGAGATACAGAACTACCTGAAAGGAGGTTGTGGTGAGGGGAGTGTCGGCCTCTTCTCCCAGGGAACAAGCAACAGGACAAGGGGAAAAGGCCTCAATTTGCACCAGGAGAGGTTCAGGTTGGACATTAGGAAAAATTTCTTCACTGAAAGAGTGACTAAGCATTGGCAGAGGCTGCCCAGGGAAGTGGTGGAGTCACCATCCCTGGATGTGTTCTGAAAAGAAGTGGACGTGGCACTTTGTGATATGGTTTGATGGACTTGGCATGTGAGGTCAAAGGTTGGACTCAATGATCTTGGAGATCTTTCCCAATCCTAGTGATCCTATGATTCTATGATTTGCTGCTCACTGTCTCATGTGGAAATGCTCTGCTGAAAGCAGAATAGGTGTCAAGGAAAAAGTTCACCCCAGCTCCTGCCCTCATGAAATGCTCCTGGGCTAAGAGGGATTCTTTCTGCATGATGATAAAAATAAGGCCGAAATAAAGGTTCTCTTTGTGCAAGGGGCATTTTTGTTTTTAAAAATGAGAAAAGCTGTTTCTCAGTGTTTTGTCCCCACTCAAGGAGCCAGCAGATATTTGAAAATTATGGAGAGGGATTTGGAGTCTTGCCCTGAGTGAACACGAGCTGAATTTTACCGTTGACGTGAACAGATCCTAAACTCTTCTTCAACAAGCAAATTGGCCAAGTATTATTTTGAAATGTGTGGTTTGCACTTGCGAAAGAGAAGCTGTTGACAGGACACGGGGAGAGAGACCCTCTCCTTCACCAAATGTGTGTATTCCCTATACTGTGCATGCCAAGCATTTAATTGATACCTCAGCATAGCCTGTCCTGTCTGTGTGACATCCAGGGACCTGATAGTTTATCTTCTGAAAACAGGTGTTTCAGGATAAACATTCAAATGAGCTTAGGAAAATCTGCAAGAAAAACAAAACCCACCTTTCACTTAGCTGAGGAATCAGAAGCATGTGGCTTATTTGTGATGTGTACTTGAAAGCCAGCTGAGGTGACAGGAAAAAGAACATCGAGCATCAAATGCCATCTCATGCTGAAAAGCTGCCATGCCAACCCCGAGGTTTGAAATGCTCTCATTTAAAAAAAAAATTATTGTCAAGCAACATAATTTCTGTTCCAGGTTGATTAAATACCTTCAGAGGCTTGGAATAGGGTGTTAGTTCTCTGCTGAATAGCACTGATGTTTCTGCACACACGTGTGCTCTGGAGGTGCTTGGGGATGGTGCCTGTCAGGCTGAAGGTGACATTGCAGGGAAGGAGCAGAGGAGATGGAGGTGTTTTTTTGGCAACTTCTTAGGTATTAAAAAAAAAGATTGTACTCTGTTCAGGTGGGAACTTTAGATAAGGCAATTGATCCAATAATTTCAGTGTACGGAGATTTCACAGGTAAAGAAAACTTATTTTAAGTCTCAAATAGTAAAAAAAAAAATCAGTATAACTGATACAAAATGTTCAGAGTGGACTGATTCTGAAATTTCTTACGCTAAGGAATCTAAAACTTTGCTTAAAGAGGAATTGTTTTCAGTCTCAGTCCTTAACTTTCTTCTAGGAGTATTTTAATGGATTCCTGGCTTTACATCCCCAAATAATCCATCCATTGACTTTAGATTAGGAAAAAAAAAAAAAAACAACAGCAACATCTAAAGGAATTGTTTCAAGGGGATATCAAAGTAAAATATTTTTCCTTTTCCAATGTTTTTACTGATGGAAAGAACTTCCTAAATTTATCCGTTGGTTTTGGTCCCAGAGGAGATGCATTTATCACAAAAATTAATAATTTGCCAGAAGAAATTATTGGTAGAGTTGGTAGATTCATTAGAGCCAGAGCACAAAAGAGTAGAAATAAAACAGGGAGGTGCAAATGTCTTTTCTGCTGCTTTTGACTGTTCTCACTTTAAAGCTCTTGGAATGTTCTTGCTGAGGATTACACACGTGCCTGAATCTGCAAATGATGCTGTAAAAGCTCAGTAACAGATTTTAAGGGATTTTCTACCTTCCTGAGTGAAACCATTAACAGCATTTCGGCTACTTCTTTGTGGATTTGATATATCTAGCAGTCAATTGATATTTTACCAGGTATGAGGTGAAATCCAAAGTCAGTGGTTTGATTGATCCCTTACTGCTCTGTCCCCTTGGTGGAGGAATGTGCTGTTTCAGAGATGAGCTTCTGCAGTGCCTATGAAGAGATGAATTGCAGCTAGGAAGCTGAGGAGAAAAAAGAGCCACCAAAAAGAAAAGTTTTATGGTAAATCAGTCAGTGCAACTGCCACTGAAGCGATGCAAGGGATGTTGTTTTCACAGCTCGTGGAAAGTCACATCATTTTTGGTCCTCAGTCAAATCACAAATTGTTTTCAAACAAAAATTGTTTTCTGGGCTACTTTGGACAAAAATAATGTCAGCACAGGCAGAGCTCTGTTTTGTCCTTGGGCTCTTTTATTGGACACATCTCTCGGTGTCTCCTGACGGGATCTGAACTCCCCTTTGCCTGGAGGCCCCTCTGCTCTGCCAGGCCTGGCACTCCAGAGAACAAACCACTGCCATGTTTAACTTGACTCCAGTTAGGTGGGGCCAAATGGCTTGGAAAGCAACAGAGACACACTTTGGAAACGTCAGACTCCTGTACATGAACAGATTGCTTATTATTCTCGCTGGAGATGAAGAAGTCAAGGTCTGGATCATTCCACAGACGAACCGGGGCGTCTGTCCCTGCTTCCAGACACTCTGAGCAACCTGAGCAGAGAAATGTTTGGAATGAGCACTTGGCTTTAAATTCAGAGACATGCCCACTGGGTATGACACAGCACCCCCAGAGCCCCAATCACTCGCTGATGTGCTGCCACTTAAGGAGTGAGAGAACATAAACCAACTGGATGTGCTCTCTGGAAAATTAACTGTGCAGCCTTGGCACAGTCTGTGCATGTAGGCATTTAGTCTGGAGACAATAGCAACACACTCAGCTCAGTTCAGAAGTGCCAGCAGTGAGTGCACAGTTGGCAGAGCTCTTTGGGAGGTGCATCTCAGAGGATAACAAAGCTGCAGGAGCAGGATCAGTGCAGGACCCTTTCCTGTCATCTTCTCTCCTTGTCTTCCCTCCCACAGGCCTTGTGCTTTTTTTTCCATTCCCAAACATATGGCCAGTCACAGACAGTGTAAATACCCAGGAGGAAATTTGTCCTACAGCTTTTCTCTACCGGCTTGTGCGTATTTCATGTGGTATCTAATTGGTAAATATTTATAAGCATCTTGAATATTTGACACGATGGTTTATTTAACAATTTCATTTCAAATCTAGCATATAATATTTTTGCTTTCTTCCCTCCCTCCCCCCTCTTTCTCTCAGCTTTGTTTTCTTTCTACAAACATTTTTATTTGGGGGAGTTTTCTGTTCATATTTACAGAATAATTTCTCCATATTTTTTTTCTGCTGCCTCTTCTCAAAATGCTAATCTAAGCAATGCAATATTTCTCTCCTTGATATGTGCATATGTGCGATGTAGATTAAATACAAAGAGCCAAGAGCTTGAGGAAACATAAAAAGAGACTGTGCAATGTGCCTGCAGCTTTCATTTGCACAGCAAATTTAATGTTACCCAGAAACACCAGACAGGTTCCTGGTCTTACTTTTTCTTATTTCATTTAACTTTTTGCTCAAACCCCATCCCTCTGACCCGAAACGGCTCTTTTCTGAAAAAAATCTGATTGGTTTTGAACAGATGTGGAGACATGACAGAGTTCATTTAGAACATAATCAACAGATAATAATAGGGTACTCGGAGAAATGGCAGTGAATGACAAGCACCATCAGCCTTTTCAAAACAGCAAAATTAGACATTTTTAACTCCACATGCACAACAGTGTTAGAAGAAGCAGGAAATGACTAATTTGGAATCCTTTTCCAGTTCCAGTTTTTAAAAAATGATATTGTAACATTCTCAGGCATTGTCCCGAGCCCGCTCTGCTCACTGCCTCTATTGGAAATCAAATTCTGGTCATGTGCTATTTGATGTTATTTGAAGCAGACTGGCTCTCTGGAGTACTTTAGTTGTATCCTTAATCTTCCTCCCTGAGGCCTGGCAGTGCTCAGCCTGTCAGGATGAGGCCCCAGCATCCCTCATGTGTGATTTGCAGTTTTCATTCCTGTAAAGATCCATCTGTTTTATGAACCTCATAATCCTCGGGCTTCTCTGATGTGGGAGCTGGTTGGGGCCCTCAGGAAGGTTTGGGTTGTTGTGGTTGCCTGTGTGTGGTTTTGCAGGGCTGACAGAAGGGCTGAGCTGGAGTTTGTGTCTCCAGCCCTGGATTTCTTGTTGTGGTACAACTGGTGACCTCCACTTGCAACCCACTGTGTCCAGGCAGCAGATGGTTCTCTTCAAGATATGTTTAGACCAGGAGGGCCATGAGGTGCCTGGTTAAGGGGCTGAACCTGGCTGGTAGGGCAGTGGGGAAGTGGGGACTGTCCCTTTGCACCCCAAGACAGTGGCCATCAACCCCTCCATCTCCTGGTAGAGCCACAGGGCCCTCAGGGCTCTGATCTTCAGAAACCTTGGTGCAACAAGAACCTCAGAGAATCACAAAATAATGTGAGGTGGAAAGGACACACAAGGATCATCGAGTCCAACTCCTGGCCCTGCACAGGACCATTCCCAAGAGTCACACCCTGTGCCTGAGAGCATAGTCCAAATGTTTCTTGAACTCTGTCAGGTGCTCTGAGCCTCTTCCAGTGCCCAAACACAGTCTGGGGGAAGAATATTTTTCTAATATCCAAACTAACCCTCCCCTGACACAACTCCAGCTGTTCACTGGTCACCAGTATCTGGAAGTATCTGGAAGTACATCCTGGTTCTCCTCCTCTTCCTCCCACGCCTCTCTAACCTTGGGGCTGCAGCCTTCTGTCCTGTGCCAAAGTGAGCCCCACCACTGTCCCAGCACTCCTTTGTGAAGGGAATCCAGGATCTTGGATGCTTCCAAATATGTGTAATACAGGCAAATGTGTGAAAAACACAGTGCTGGCAAATACAGCAAGAGAGCTTGGATGCTGCTTGTAAATAAATCTTCTTGGCTTCCTTGCGATTGTCACCGTGTGTCACAACTTCCGATTCAGTATTTTAGGTGCAGGTACACAGTTCCTGCTTGTGTCACCAAAAATACACCTTCAAACCAGGATCAGGAGAAGCCTGGCTGTCAGTCCTCTGCTAAACTTGGTTTTTAGGGTAAAGATACAGCCAATAACATACTTGAAGAGAAAAGTACACTGACATGAGGAGAATCCTGAGTGGCTGTGTTCTCACTGTCAGGCTGATCAGCATTTTCTGTGCTGACTGGGAGCATTACAGAAGCCAGAACAAAGGAGACAAATGCCTTTTTGTAAAAGGGATCATCAGAAGACACAGCAGGTTCAGTGATCATTGAGACTTGTCTTAACACATGAGCAGTCTCCCGAGAGCAGTAAGTTGCTCTTCTGCTTGGCTGCAGAATTGCTTGAAGGCGCTATCTTTTTATTTTATTTTATTTTACTTTATTTTATTTTATTTTATTTTATTTTATTTTATTTTACTATTATTTCATTTCATTTTATTACTATTTTATTTTATTTTACCTTATTTTATTTTATCTCATTTTATTTTATTTTTTTTTTATTTTATTTTTTCTTTCTACAGCCTTTATGTTGGGTAGATTTTATGGCTGCTTGTGTCTACTTAAAAATCAGAGCAAAACACTTTGGGGAAATCATTCATAGTCTCTGCAAATGCACAGAACCAGTAAAAACATGAGGCTTGGAGATGGGAATAAAGCTGGGCCTTGGTGGAGTTTGCCAGGTGGGAACCTGCCATTTACAGTTGTTTTAGAAGCACTTTCCTAGGTGCAAACTAAACTGCTTTCCTTAAAGGAAGAGGAAAAATAAACTGAGCTATACTTGCTAGTTGCTCAGGTGATGTGGAATTGGTGATGAGAATTCCTTGAAATGTGCTGGTTAAGAGATAAGCTTGTGAAGTTTGCAAACAGAACATAGAGAATGGTACTAAAGCTCAGCAGAGTTCTCAACCTCGTGTTTTTTTAACGTTAATTAAGCATCTCCATTACCTGTGGCAAGCAGGTATTTCATTCACAGCCTGCATCTATTTTCAGGTCTATCTATGCTTGGAGTCCTTCACCATTCCTGGGGTTATTTTCAGACTGATATTCTTGTTTGGTCATATGCTCTCTCAGGGAACAGGCAAGCTTTCTATTTATTGAAATTCATCTTGGTGTGGGGAAGATTAAAGCCTGGAATTGATTTGAGAGGAGCACTTTGAAGCCATAAAGTACAATCTGTCTCTCATTTCCATTTCAGACCTCACTTCACCCCACATTTGAAAACATTCACTCTACAAACCCTATCTCACAAAATGCTCAGGTACCAGATTTAGGTGCAGATGAACCATCATTTTCTGAACCATAAGAACACCTTAAATCTTAGTGCACTAACTTGGCACGTTTATAGGATCCTTGGTGCCCCTGCTTCTGCAAGGGGCATTCACCTGGGTAAGGATCTGCTGGTTGTTCTCTTATGTCCTTTTAATGAAGATTTGAAGATTTGGAGTTCTTGCTGCTCTCCATTAACAACACAGTTAGAACATCCAGGTTGATCAGCGGGGGGAAAGGGGAACCAAGGTTTCAACCTTTTTGCCAGATAACATCCAAGTTTCACCTTGCAGAAGGTCTCAGCACTAAAGCAAAGGTTATTCCCCAGCTCTGCTCCTCAGGCCCTTCTCCTGAACCCCTCAGAAATGGCATCTCTTTTCTGCAGAACACCCTCATCCCAGCCCTGAGGGGCTGTTGGTTCCCTGCAACTATTCCATTGCTCTGTGCCAGCTGAGACAGCTCTTCCCAGCCTTCAGCAAACAGGACAGCACGGAAAGCAAAGTTGGGACACACCCCCACAGAGTAGAATCAACCTCAAACCTACGGCAAAGTCATTCAACCAACTCATTTAAAAATTCATTATCAAGAGCATCTCAGTTCTGAAGGGAAAAAACTGTCCAAAGAGGTTCAGCCACCTCTAATAACGTCATATTTTAAAGTGTGATGTTAATTATTGAATGTTTGCACAGTACTTTGGGAACTTTGTCTAACAAGGAAGGCTGATATGTTGTTATGTATAAATGATAGAATTAATAAAATAGAAAACATAGAAGCACAAAGCCAGGTTACCCTTATCACTTCATCAAAGCCAGGTTTAACTATCTTCTTTTTTTGGCTGCTGGCTTAATTAGATAAGCTGCTGAATTTAATTAACTCATCAAACCTAATTTGAAAAGGTCTCTCAAGTCAGTAAGAGCCTGTCTTATGTTTGTTATTTCTACTTGTTGCATTGAGCCTTTAATATCACCATTTTGCTATGATATCAGTGGTAGCCTTAATTGTGTTCTAATTTACAACATTTACTCAGGTGGTGGCACTTGCCTTGTTTCTTAAGTACCAACGTGAAAATCAATCACAATTTAATTTAAGGCAGTGAAATCGTTCTCCTAACTCTCTGTCAAGTCAGCTACACGTTAACTCCTGTCCCATAAGTGTAATTTGGGTTTGAAAGGTGAAATTATTTCATAGGAAATCGTATTGAGTTTCTGAAGTCCCAGTTCCTGGAGAATACTGTGACACAAAGATCCTCTGGGTGCTCTTTTGGGACTGTTTAACCAAATTCTAAGGTAATAAATTTGAGGCTGAAATTGGTATTACAACTACATAATTCATTTGAACATGTCTGTGTGTGATGCTCCAGCTTGTTGTACGAGTCTGAAACTTCTAAAGACAGAATTACTAAGAAAGAACCTAAATTGAAATATCTGCTGTATATTTTAACCAGTTAGCAGGACCTTTCTTTTTTTTTGGCCAGAGTTTTACATTCCTAGAGATTTGCCGCACAGAGAGGAGAGAGATAAGTTGGTTGCTTAAAAATCAAAATTTCCCTAGAAATTATTTCCTTGTTGTTCTGTAAAAAGTTGTTCTATTGCAATGCTCTGCAATTCTATTATGCTGCTGATAGAAACATTGCTAATTAAGTCTGGAGGAGCTCATGTGTATTTGTGAAAAGCCATCAACATGCTGGGTGAAATCAAGGGCTTTCTGCCTCTTCCGGGCAGCAGTTTTGCAGAAGTAACTTTGCTCACAATTGCTCTCTCTTCTTCTTTTTTTTTCTTTTTTCCTCCTTTCATTTCCATGCCTTTGAGTGCACAACTAAAATAATCAATTAAACAAGGAAATGACTTGGGGTTTTTTTTTCTGTTTTCCCCCAGAACGACTATCGGAAGTTATCTATGCAATGCAAGGACTTCGTGGTGGGGGTGCTGGACCTGTGCAGGGACACTGAGGAGGTGGAGGCCATTCTGAATGGAGATGTCAACATCCACTTGTACCCTGAGCACCACCGGCCAAGCCTGAGCAGGATTAAACTCGCCATCAAATACGAGGTCAAAAAGGTAAAGTTATTCCTTTGGCTCTCTGGTGGTTAAGTGTTCACATCTAAATGCTGCTTCCTTGATGTCACTCAAAAATCATACCTGAGAGATAGAATTCGGTGGCAGCAGGACTGTCCTGAGAACTGTAGCATTTTGTGGCTTGGTTTGCATTTTGTCACGTTGTTTCGTGTTGAGAAGCTTATTTGCAAAGTGGAAAAAAAAAAAACCAACAAAAAAATCCATAAGTGTTTAAAGCAACTCTTCAGCTTCACAGAAGTGTGTTGTGCGAATGGAAAATTTTATTCTGGCAAATTCTAGGCCTGGGTGGTCCCAATTAATTGCTTCCACAATATGCATTGATGCGAACTGGGCTCCTGCTCTGGAACTCAAAGAGTGTTCCAAATTTCCAAGCTCACATCTGCTCCCTCTTTCCCCTCCCTAACCCACCACCTGCTTCCTTTTGCCTCTTGACTGTGCTGCTGTGCTGGCTGGAGAAGGTCTTTTCCTGTTATGAAAGCCATTAATTAAAGAGAATCTTAGAGCTCATGTTTGAAATTAAATGCTTTCAAGCAGGAGCACATGCTATAAAGCCAAATATTTTCTCCAAGGATGTTGTGTCTCTGCATTGTTCCATCACCAAAACTGAGCAGAACATCTCAGCTCACTCTTACTTACAAGCTGGGTCAAGTTTAGTTGTTGAAACTGTTGCTTTGGTGACAGGAGCCAACCTTGCTCTGGTGCCCTTCAGAAAATGAACTGATCTAAAACACACAGAATCTCATCCAGGGACAATCCCCAGTGATTATCAGGACTTTGGTCAAAACATCAAGGCTTTTCCATGCGTGAAATCTTCTGTGCTATTTTGCTCATTTATTCTCCTAAATATTTGTGCCATCCCTCAGACACCAAGACCACGAGCTGGAGTTGCTGCTTTGAGCACATCCATCCATCCATCCATCCTGGCTTAGCTGCCTTCAGAGGCACATTCCTCCAGTTCTTACCCTGTATTCAAGTACACCTTTTTGGAAAAAAAACAGTGCTCTGTTCACCTGAAAAGACACAGTTTTATTGATCATTATCTTTTTTCCTAATTTACAAAGTTTGAGATGAATCTTGTAAAGTCATTCAAGAAAGCATCAAAGGTGACAGACTTCACTTGTCTGTCTCTTTGTTCCTTTTGTTTCTTTTTTTCTGCAAAGCACATGTGAGATGGTGGTGAGAAGTTTAAGGCCCTAATATAATTGAAGGACATTATATAAGGGTAATTGAAGAATTAAGAAACTCTGCTTTTACATATTTTGCAGCTAAAATTACAGTAGTTTACAAAGTGGTCTTTAAAAATGCTGTAATTCTGTACAGTTTTTTGAAAACCTAAAAAATCACTCTGTACCCCAGGATTCTTGGAAAAAATTCACTCAAATGTCCTCTGTTGAAGTTTTCCAGAGGCATTTTAAATGAACTATCTTAATGATTCACGATTCCTCGAAAAATATTAAAATGGGGACAGTCTGCCAAGAGCAAAACAAACAATTTTCAAATATTTAAGCATTTACTGAGTCCTGGATTCTTTGTAGGAAACAGGCTTTTAGCTCAAGTTATGGGACTGTTGCAACTTGACCATTAGTGTTATTTGGTGATGCTTTGAATTTGCATTCTCCAGTCAGGAATGATTTAAGTTGGGTGTTTTTGGTGGATTATAACCAAAAGTGGCTTGAATTGCTTGAGTTGGGGTGAAGGATCAGGAGCTCTGTGATCCCCTGAGCTGCTCCTCGTGCAGGCTGATGAGACCTGAAAGTTTACTCTGTGTTCTGGACTGAAAATGTTATGGTAATGTGAGGGGTTTTTTCTTGAAACAATCAAACAATTTTGTTTTCAGTCAGATACTGGAAATATTAGGGTAGCACAGGTTTTCTCTGTGTGTGAACTCATTTCTAATTAAGCCAGAGTATGATTTCTGCCTTTGAGAGGTAAAGGTACAGAGGCTGAGACTACCCTTGGACAGCCAATAGTGAGAAAATGAAGGTTTTGATGTCCCACAGCAAAGCTATTTTTCTGCTTTATATCAACTGTAAAGAGGCCTTCACATTTTCTCTTCTCTTCTAAAATCTACAGGTTTTTAATCTGTACCAATATGATCCTTTCATGTGTTTCTTTAATGTTGGCAGGGGGCTTATATGCCAACACTTTCCTTTAGGTGTAAAGCTGATGCTTCTCTGTAGGAGGTGACATCTCATTTTCCTTCTTTCCCAACGGCAGAATTATTGCTGCTGTCTTCTTTTAATTGCAAATGTTGAGTAGCCCACCTCTGTTTTCTCAGTAGCCACCACAAAGCCAGAGCACCTTTCTCTTTCACGTGTTTCAATTTAATTAACAGTAAGACACATAAATTGGGCTGGGGGGAAAAAAAAAGAAGGAAAAAAAAAAAAGAAGAATTAAACAGAACACCAGATGGCTGTGTAAATCCTATTTAACAGAGAGCTGGAACAGGAACTTTTCTCATAACTATATTATTAATAATTAACATGTGGAGGATGCTCTGAACAGAATACTCATGGCTGCATTAGATTATAACTTTTCACTGCCTTGGTCACACCACTCAGATTCTGAAGGGCATAGAAAGTCCCAGGTCTCATCAACTGCTGCAGCAACCTGTGCTCCCCATCCACGGACCCAGAGGAGGGGGTTTTACCCTGCACAGTACCCTGGACAAGAAATGCCTTCCAGGGTCTCTCTCCCCATGGAATGGGGCCACACTGGGAGCTTTTCCAGCCCTCACAGGAGCTGGGGAAGGTGAATTAATTCCTGAATGGGCAAAAGAACCAGCCCTGCTTATGCTGAAGAGACACTTCTGCCCCCCAAAAGGTGCATTAACAGAAAATGATATTTTGGTGACCCAAAATGAAATGTTCCAGCTCCACAGATTTAGGAATTTCTCACAGGACAAACACTGACCTGTCAGTATTCCCGTGGCTGGAACAGATATCCCTTGGGACAGGACAGGCTTGTGTCTGACCACCTAAATTTGAAACCTCAAGGAGGAGAATTCCTCAAGAAAAAGAAGGATTTCAAGGAGTTGGAGTTTTGTCTCTGCAACCCCTTGTTAATTTTTTCCCACTCTTTAGTTTCAGGAACATTTAACTGAGGTCTTGTGGAGCCATCGATGGCTTGGACAGTGGTGGTGGGATAAAAAGTGTCTCTCATTTCCACCACTGGAGAGCCAGTTGATACTGTACAAATGTAATTTAACATCCAAGGGAACAGTGGAAACACTCTGGTCATTCTGGACTCTTCAGCTTGTCCACATAATGTTTTTTCTTTTTACATTTTTAATCGCATATTACAGATGTTTTGTCAGAGATTGGAAAGGGAAGGAGTCACTTCCCTTCCTCACAGAAAACATTTCTATATCTCTGAGTATTTCATTAGCAAGGTTCCTTCCTCCCACGAAAATCTGTGACTCTGATTATTTCCTCTTGCCCAGATGTTTTCATCTTTTTTTTTCTTTTCCGTGATGAATCTCATTTGGTTATTTCCTGCCCATACATCCATCCTCTTAAGGCTTAAATGAATCATTTCTCCCTCCTCGATGGTGTTTGCAATATTCCCAATTTAATGTAATATGCAGACTTAATTATTTTCATTTGCAGAGTGCCACAGGGCCTTAGATGTCCATTGAGATATTGAGAAGTCAGCACAGGAACACATCAAACTCATTACATGGATGTACATCACAGATGAATTACCTTTATTAATAATAAAATTCTTTTAGAGAAGGGTTGTTTTCTCTTAGACAAAGAAAAAAATATTAATTAATATGGTTTGCTACAAACCTGACTTTAGCTGACTCCAGTTTTGAATTTATTTATGTCCCCATAGGCAACAGACCTGTAAATGTGCATTTTGGATGGAAATTCAAATACAGATGAACAGGACCCTTCAAAAAAACCCTAAAAATTCAGTATTTCAAGTTATTGAGGGTATTTTCCCAGGTGGTGTTCAAATTTGGATGTCTGCATGGATACTGTCCCAGGGGAGGCTTTCCTTCTTGTCACCCAGCTGTAGATTTCTGCATTTGAGCACATTTTTGGGGCTTTCTACCTGATGAAGAGAGGAGTCTCATCCTGTGAGTGAGTCTGTCCCTCCTTCAGCTCTGCTGGGAGTGAAACCATTTACACCAGAGACATCAGATCTTGAGAACAGCCCAGTTTCTTCACCATGTAGCCAAAGGAAAATAATTTCTGTCTGTCCTGGGAGGGAAATAACCTCTGTAATTTTAAATTTCTCCTTCTGTGCCCACTCTGGTTGTTTTTTGAGATGCCAAGAGGACATTGTTTTTCGGTGGTTTTTTTATTGTGCCACGCTTTCAGATGAATAATTCAATAATAAGGGTTTTCAAGTGGGTTTGATTTTTGCACAGATATGAAAATCCTGGAACGTTAAAGGCTGGGACTTGCAATTCAGTTGCTTGTTTTCAGATAAATAATTCAGTGATAAGATTTATTCATACATGTGAAAAGAGGAGAAATCAGACATTAACCATAAATCTCCTCGGAAAACCTGCAGCCCAGGAGGATTTGAAACTGAAGTTTTCCAAAGAGCCAACCACCTTATTCATGACCCTACAGAAGAATGCTGAGCACAAAAAAGAGCCCCATCCTGGCCTCAGGGAAGTCAAATCATAAAGAAACTTCAGTCAGAAAAAGGTTTAAACTGAACCAACGAAAGAACTTGTGTAAACTCTACATTTTCCAGTCCCACACCTCAAGTATATCAGACTGACATTTTCATTTCATACGATATAAAATTAACAGAAGGACAACCAAAAGTCCCTCTCTATTCCTTCAACTCTTAGGAGGATTATTAATTTTGCTTTTTCGCTCAGCACTGAGGAGCATTTCTGTTAATGTGAAAATTACATTTGCAATGGTCTTGGTAGTTTTATTTACCCCATTATTTTGGTTTTCTATTAGACTGATTTGGTTTTATTGGGTTTTGTTTCGTGCCTGTTGAACAGTCAGATGCCTGGTCAAAGCCTGTTTCCATCCACTTTTCTCATCCCAATGGCATCATTCTGTCTCCTTCACAGGGCTGAGCCACACAGGGGGTTTGGGGCAATGACACAAACATTGGGGTGCTGGGATGACCTTCCCTGCCTTGCTTCTGTCTCCTTGGCACCTCTGCAAGGTGAGATCCCAGTGCTGGGAATGCACTCACTGATTTAGCAGAGAGTGGATCTATCCCAAAAAACCTCCTGCTTTTCCCGAGTCACAGGAAAGAGATGTGGTTGCAAACTGTAGCTGTGCTAAGGTTTTAAGTGTTCAAAATCAGAATTTTGTACCAGATAACTCAGGTCAACCAGCAAGTAGATGCAGATGTTGGATTTTGATGAAACTTGGGAACATTTGAGTATCCTGGGATTTAGTAGAAGTATTTACCCGCTGCCAAATGGCTCTAATCAGAGAGATATTTTGGTTCAGAAGGAGACATGTGAAAGGTTTTATGAAAGGTGTAACTTATTACTAAAAACACACTAAATACTTAGGGGTTTATGCCTAAAAAGTAACTCAGAGGCTGAAGATGCACAATCAGCTGGGTTTTTTTCCTGTTTGTTCCAGCTCACCTGGGCCCTGCTTACAAATCTAAACCTTTTGCCTTTGCTGGCAGGTTTAGAAATGCTGAGGTCAGGCTGCAGAGAGCAGGGCTGAACACTCCCCATGCCTGTCAGAAAGCTCAGCTGAAGGATGAGCCAGAAGCTCATGAATATTTGTGTGATGCCATTAGACAGTCAAATGAACCCCAGGGACAGAGGGGAAGCTGCACAATCCTCAGGGCAGGGATGATTCCTTCCTTCATGTTCTCTGTGTGTCTGCAGCAACATCCCAGAGGACCTTTTGTCACGCAAGGTTTCCTTCTGTGCAATGGTCAGACCCCACTGGAACGAGGTTTGATCTGCTGAATTTTCCTGCCTCCATTGAAATCTTTCTTTTGCACCTGGATGGAGGAATTTTGACCTGCTTTTACTCTCCCTTGTAAGGTTCCTCTGGTTCAAAGGGTTTTTAAAATTGAGCCTGGGGTCATGAATAGAATTTACTATAATTAGAGGAGGTCTCTTTTGTGAAAAGGTCCCAGTGTCACAACATGAGTATTTGGAATGGAATTATAGATGTTATTCTTAATTCACTGGCAATAGGGCAAGTACTTTTCTATCTCTTTCTTAAATTCTCCACAGTTTTACTTGCCCCTCTTACCAGCCACAGCAGCAGGGAGCCAAATTCCAAACATATTTAACCTCTGACAATCTCAACTGTCAGAATTTATTGGCACAAACATTTGCACATCTTTTTCGCTCTCCAGAGCACGAAATAAATATATAATATCATAAATAATTTCCCATCTGCTTCTGCTGAGGTGTCTCAGAATAGTTGCTACAAAACAGAGGGCTCTTTGTTCACTTGGAGGTTCAGAGAGCAGAGTACAAGGTGAAGATAAGAAAAGGCTGATGCTTGTGCTGGTCTTTTCCTGTGCTGTGGAAATTCAGGAATTCTCACTGAGCTCTGTCGTCTTCTGCTCTGCATCAGGTGAAACAGCTTTGCAATAGGTGGGTCTTTTACTGGATCAAAAAACTGTTCTGACACATTTTCCACCTTTTTTCCCTCCCCCCAGAAAGTATGTTCCAGTTAAAGAAAAGTATTTTATTCAGTATAAATCCAGACTCTTTATTTAGGCTTTAAGTCTTAAAAATGCTTAAAATATCAAAGTAATCTTCAAAACTGGAAACCTACATAAAGGCAAAGGAATTACGTTCTGTTTTAATACTTTAATTCATTTTTTTCCTATCATTTACATGTTGACACATGTTTGTCCTTTAATTCACCTGACCCTCTTTGGTGAAATGGGATTATATTTTTCACCCTTGGGGGAAGAGCAGTAACATCCTGCTTTGACTTTTCCCTGAGTTTCTTCCACCCCTGTTGATG
Organism: Chiroxiphia lanceolata; assembly: GCF_009829145.1. Lineage (NCBI taxonomy): Eukaryota > Metazoa > Chordata > Aves > Passeriformes > Pipridae > Chiroxiphia > Chiroxiphia lanceolata. Next base: position 16,085,616 of record NC_045651.1, read on the forward strand.
TTTGCTGCTACTCCCATCTTCAGCAACCTGCTGAAAAAAAGATGATTTCACATCTCCTTTGGTGAAGGTTTCACCGGGAGAAACGAGACACACGAGCCCAGCTTGGCCTCCCTCCCTGCCTCTGGTTTTGCTCATGCACAGCTGCCAAGGAAACCCCAACTCACCTTCCAGACCAGGACTGGCTTTGGTATTTTGGGAACACAAGCCTGACAAGCTCAGCTCAGGCTGTGTTTGCCTGGAAATCTTCATGATAATACCCCTGTACTTTCATCTTTGCAGAGCACACTGTGGTTCAGATCCCCCCTGGTTTTTCCCACTGCTCCTGCTCTAGAGTCCTAGAATGGTTGGGCTTGGAAGGGACCTTAAAGATCACCCAGTTCCAGCCCTCCTGCTGTGGCAAAATTGAAAAAGCCATAAGTACAATCCACTTGCTGCCCCTCTCATTTTTGCCTGTTATTCAGAGGTACAAGGTTACTCCAATGAGTCACCCAAAGTGTTTCAGCGTTTTAACTCTGTTCTCCAGCATTTGCAACATTACACACCCAACCCAGGGTCCATGTGAGCAGGTGCTGCAGCCTAAAATATGTTTCTCATTGTAGGCTTGCAGAACTGATGAGCTACATCAAAAGATAAATGTTTAATAATGAACCCAGGAAGGTTGTTTGAAGGACATGAATGCAGCTACATGATGGGAAGAGAAATGGCTCATCCCTGCCCCTGCCAGTGTCTCCTGACATCACCAGTGTTCTCCTGAGAGTCTATTTATGCAGCCCCTTTTTAGCTCTCCCTCAGTGATTAAACACACTGAGGTTTGCCACAAGGCTGACAGGGAAGGGACAAGCTCAGAGGACACGACAGGAGCACCTCAGGATGTTCCAGTCACAGCTCTGCTTTGTTAGATCTGACATGCAGGTTTTTAAACTGCTTTCACTGCTTCCCTGATGAGTTTTTCCTTCTTACCTCAGCCCCTGGCTGTGCAGGGTAGCTGCATTAGCAGAGTGAGATGATCCTGTCAGAGTGGCTCATTCTTTTGCCTCAGTGGGAGATTTCTGCCCTTTTTGAGGGAATTAGAATGATTTCAATAATTCCGGTTTCTTTTTGCATGATTAATTCCAAACATCTGAGGCTGACCTCTGTCTTTTACCTGTCTTGCCATAGGTTTCCTTATTTTTGCTGATACCATTTTTCTGTTCAAGGTAGAGATTCCTCTCTTCTTCTTCTCCTTCTTCTTCTCCTTCTTCTTCTCCTTCTTCTTCTCCTTCTTCTTCTCCTTCTTCTTCTCCTTCTTCTTCTCCTTCTTCTTCTCCTTCTTCTTCTCCTTCTTCTTCTCCTTCTTCTTCTCCTTCTTCTTCTCCTTCTTCTTCTCCTTCTCCCTCTTCTCCCTCTCCTCTTTCTCTTCTCATTTTCTATTTTATTTTTCTCTTCCCTCCCCCCCACTTTTTTCCCTGTTTAATGTGTGAGCATTGCCTGACACTCAAGAATTTCCTGGGTTTTTTTTGTCACCTTTCTGTAGCTTATCTGCTGTGTGCCACAGGATAGGAGAGATGCCCTTAAGACAAGGACCACGTGGGGTTTAGGACTGGGTGTTTAAACAGTACCCAAGCACTGGCAGCTTAAGCAATCCAGTGCTATTACTGAACAGCAGAAGTGACCAGGTTCCTCATCACAGGCTCTTTCTCTGTTCAATAGAATAGAAAATAGAAAATAAAAGTCTTTCTATCACAGTGTTTTCTATCAGAAGTAACTTCCCATGTATTTATTGAGGTACAGAGGTACTTTATCATCTGTGTAGTGAAACCCTTGCGTTTTTGAACAAGTATGTTGAGGAAAAAATGAGAGCTGTGAAGTGCTTTCCCACAATGCATATCCATGCTGAGTTACCAGAAAGAGCTGTCATGCATCAAATTAGATGGCAACATGGAAAAGTTATTGCTCAACGTGGTATCCACAGAGGCCTCAAACACTGTTTCTGTGTGTAGAACAGTTCCTTTGGGCCCTTTCAATTCCCACTGAAGGCTTTTAGAGACTTTTTTTTTCCATATGACAGAAAAAATATTCATCTCTATCATTTAATTCCCCGTGACACAGGACAGGGGCTTTTGGAGGTGTCTTTCCTGAGTATTTCAGTGCCTCTCAAAAATGCTGCTTTGGCAGCTTCATTATTAGGGCTGGCTCTTCAGATTGAGGTGTGATTTTATCATGTTTTTTTCTTTAGCTTTTTTTTTAAACTTAAAAAGCTGTGTGACTGATAGGCTGGAGGGAAGCACAATTCCCTTCCTAAACCAGAGGTATAAGGAAAAAGCAGTGCCATCTACTGGGGTCCCAGTGCCACGGGACCAGAACAGCTCCCACTGTGGTTTCTGAATGCAGAAGCACTGGAAAACATTTTGCTTGAGCTCCCAGCTCCTGATGCATTACCTTTATCAGCTTGGAGGGGACTGGCTCTGCCCGTGAGATAAAGCACTTAAGGCTTTTAAAAGGCTGCTTTTGGAGCCAGGCAATGCCCTCCCTGCCAGGGCTTCCATTTCATTCAGAGCTATCTTGCCCTTCTGCACAGCCCTGCCCACACCACTCTTGCTGCAACACTTTCTGCCTCTCTCATCTTCTGGGATGCAGCACAGGAGCATCCACAGTTTGTCCCTAAAAGCCTCCCAGCCTCATTTTCCAGTCCTGAAGAAAAGAAAAGAGCATTTAATGGGAACACTGAAAAAGCACCGCAGCGTTCAGCCCTCTGAAATTCAATATCACTCCCCCTCTCCCCCATTTTTCATCACCCTTTGAAGGATTCTGCCTCGAAGCTTTTGTCTCCAGCTCTGCTCCTCTCCAGAAGAGAGGAAGTCAAATGGCTCTGTGACATCTCTGAGGAGATCTAAGATCAGTGTCTGAGCTGTTGATGGGGACAGGGCTGGCAGTGGCCAGGGTCACTGTGTGTTTCATTAATGTCTGAGAGAGCAAACATAATGAAAAACTGCCCTGCTTGCTGTAAGCAAACAACACATCAAAACTCACCCGTGCTCTGATCTTCCTTATCTTCTTTTCCCCTGGTTTTTGTGATAATCAGAGGGAGATGAACACCATCAAGGCTCCATGGCCTGCTGCCCGTCCTTATTGCCTCGCACAAAATAAATCGTTCCACTGAAGTGCGTTTTATGGCAATTCCTTCTCAATTTTCCTCTATTTGTATTTTCATTGTAGCTGTTCCCAGACAAAGGGGAAAAAATGAAACAGATTAAAATGTCTGATGAATTCTCTGAAATGCCAAACCAGCCGAAGTCTTTGACTGTCTCATTGCCAAGGACAACTGAGCTCCTTTGTCTGAAACAATTCTCATAATGCAATGACCAGTTGCAAGAGGAGGAAGCCTGGATGTTTCTTGGGCCCTTCATCTCAGAAGTCTGCACAATTACTGATGTAATTCTCCTTTCCATGAGTTGCTACAATTGTTGTTGAATTCATCACATCTGAAAATAAAATTTACAGAAAGGATAAATTCTCTGTTGAATTTTCTTCCACTTCATCCTTCTGTCTATTAACCAGGAAGATAAAGAGCCCAAGCAGCATCAGCACAAACACTGGACCTTAGGAAATGCCTCCTTGTGGTACTGCTGTCATCACCTCCACAGGAAACTTTAAATGCTCAGAAGGACTAGGACTACAATTTATAATTACCTTTTTTGACAGTTTTCTTATTTTTGAAAGCAGTTTAAAAGAAAGCACATTAAAATGGGGGAAAAAAAATCCAGAGACAAAGGAGGTCAAAAGTACCTATCAAATGTCTTGGTTCTGGTTGACTTTGCCACTGAATAAGTCTTATAGGCTTTTTTTTTTTATTTCTCTTTTTGAGAAATGTAGACCCCAAAGCCTAATTCATCAGAAGAAGCACATTTTAAATAGCTGCTAATGTGCTATTAATGAAGGAAAAGTGCTACTGCACAGCAATCCTAATTACTGTGCAACTGTATTTCATCCTGCACCAGCGATGAACTGATCATTTAAACTCACATTTAACAGTTTTGTTCTTATGCAAACACATCAAAAAGAGTCCATTAGGTTCACAGATAGTGAAGATGAAAGTAGAGTTAGAATTTTCTCTACTTTTCAGTTACAATAAAACTACAGGCAGCTGAAATCCCCCAGCTGGGTGAAGTTCAAAGGGCTGACACAGGGCAAGGTTGGTCACCAAGCCCTCAGTAACCTCTTATTTCCTCCTCTCTTTCTCTCTTGACCCCCTTCATCCTCCCCTTCACCTCCAGAAAGTTCTGCTCCCTGAAACAGTGGAAAATTTTACATTTCCCTCCCAGGAACATTTGTTCAGCCATTGAACTAATAAATGAAACCCTCAGTTCTGCCAGTGCAATTATCTGCATTAGCAACATATTTATTTTTCATCTTTTCTTTCAGTTGTTTTGCCTTTTAATTACCTTTCCTTGTGATTAAGGATAGTCACATTCTAAATTCAATCACCTTGAAGGATAACATAAAATAGTTCAATCTTTTATTATAAAACTCTTACGTGGGATCTGGTGTTGCTGTAATTTTGCCATTAAGAAATTGCCCTTTTCCCTTGTCTACTGCTGCCTTGTCTTTTACCTCTGAACAATAAACTGAGGAACAGTCTCAGTTCCAGAATACAAAACATGTACTTTCTGTACCAGAGCACCACAGTTTTTTCCCTCCCGCTGTTAGATTTGTCTTTTTGTCTGATCAGCAAAGAAGGAGCTGTCGTTTTTTGAAAGGTACTCTGAGATGAAGCATTTAAAGTAGTAAAATACTGGCCAGATCTCTCATAATTTACAGGAGAACCCTGTAGGATGGTTCACTTTTGGTCTTCATGCAGTGAATACAACAATATAATATTAATGCTGTGTAAACCTACTATGCCAATGGTCTAAGTCTTTAGCAGGTCAGCACAGGTGGGTTTTTTTCAGCTTGAAATCAAAGCCCCTCTGTTTCTTTTCTGCATCTCAATGTAGACTCTATTACCCCAAGAAATAACTTGCTCAGAGGAAATTTGTCAGTGCTCTCCGCTGATGGATTTTGTGTTTTAGCCCACAAAAAGCATATCCATGCTTTTTAATCATTAAAAAAAAAATACTTTTTCTCTAGAAAAGACGAGGAGGAGAAGTGGAACATGTTCTGCCAGTACCTGGAGATTTTGGGTGCCTGGTTTGCAGTTCTCTGCTGGTGACACCCTAAGATGTGTTGGACAATAAAGACGTGCCCTGCCTTGTCCTGTGGGCAAGTTAATCAGGGTATTCCCTGAAATCTCTTCCTCTTTCCTCTTCAGGCAATGCTACTGACACCTTTATTTCTGTTTCTCTCTCAGTTTGTGGCCCACCCCAACTGCCAGCAGCAGCTGCTCACCATGTGGTACGAGAACCTCTCGGGCCTGCGGCAGCAATCCATAGCTGTGAAGTTCTTGGCTGTCTTTGGAGTCTCCATTGGCCTGCCCTTCCTTGCCATAGCCTACTGGATCGCTCCCTGCAGCAAGGTACAGCCTCAGCAAGGTGCAGGGGGTGGTTATTTCATCCAGGGCATGGAATGAAGTCACATCTTTTTTCCATCATGTTGCTGGGAAGTGATTCGTGGTACCCTCTGAGGTTGCCCAGGGGAGAGCAAGCCTGAGGTGTTGCTTGACATACACACTTGGGACTAACAGGCATGGCTTGAGATTCATCTTTTTTAAAGGTGGGATGGTGGGGAAATAAAGTAGGTGCCAACAAAAGAACAGGAAGAAATGGATAGGAGGCAACAACACAGGAGTGGGGTGAAGAAAGAATAAAAGCCACCAAAATTTGAAATAACTAAAGGAGAGAAAATTCTTGTTGCTCTTTTAGGGATCTTTGAACTCTTGTTACTTTTATGTACTTTTTGTTGCAGGTTCCTCCCTTCTCCAGGTCTCCTTTCTTCCCTTTCCTTCTCCTTTCTGAGCTTGTGGTTTTAGTTAGTGGAGCATTATTATGGCACTTGGGCCTGAAAGTCTGGCAAGCCCCAGGGAACTTCTTAGTGTTGCAGAGATGAGACTGAATCATACAATCCTGATGCTTTTGAGAGAAAAGATGATGAAACTTGAAATAATTCAGTGTACCTAAATAGAGATCAGATGGAGCAGAAGGGTTTTAGAGACCCAGAGGTCAAAGGACCTGAGCCAACCTTTAGTTTAGGTAAAGATTATGTGGTGTAGAATGAAATTTGTAGAGGTTTCCATCCTGAAAGAGTCTCCTCAAACAAGTGGAGATGAATAGGTGTGTGGCTGAGTGATAAATAAACTACTCTTGCCACAGAAAAAGAAGATAATTTCACATTCAGCAATAACCAGCAACATCATCCATTACAAGGTAGACACCTTCTGCAGGAGGCTTATCACAGGTACTTAAATTTGATCAAAGTGACCCTGGCGCTGATAATGTATTCAGTCTTGAAAACATTTTCTCCACTTTCCTCTAACAACCAGTGAGGAATCCTTTCTTAATTTATCCAGCCCAAAAAATTATAGATCCATGACCAAGTATTAAGGAAAAACTGTAATTTGAAAAGATTTATATTAGCACAATCAGAAAAACAGTCTTTCAAGATGTCCGAGATGATAAAAAATTTTTGGTCTCCTCCAAAATAGCTCCAAGAAAAGTACTTTCTCTTAGACCAATTGACTCTGCAACTTCATCTCCTCAAGGTTTGTATCAGCACAAAGCCCCTCATCTTTTATGAATCACAGACAGGACCCCAGAGTTGCATAAAGAGAAGTTTGTGTGCAAGCTGGGCTGTGCTAAGGGTGCTTTGGGCTGGGTTGTAAAGGGAATTAATGTGTGGAATTACCACGTGGATTCACTCATGGCAGACCCCGGTCTAGCAGGGATTTAGGAAACTGTTTAATCTCCTTCACCTCTGTTGAATGTGCTGGGAGTTGGCAAACCAGCCAACAGCAACACTTGTGGTATGTTCTCAGTATTACAGAGGTCACATTTGAATATAGCAACAGGTGGGAAGAACAATTAGACCAGAATAAGTGGAGAATTTAAATGAAAGGCATGAAAACTAAGGAGAAATAAAGTGAGGTTAAAAAATTTAAAAATGGTTATACAACAGAAAAAAAAAGAAATTACTGAGAAAGTTATTTGTATTTAATTTCTTGAGGTAGGTTTGCTGAAATTAAAAATGGGGGGGAAGGGATATAACTTTTCATCAGCTCATTACACTAAACCTTTCATGCATTCTCACTTTTCAGTATTCCTTTCTTTTCACCTCACTTTAGACTGTGAAAAACAACAGGTAACCTTCTAGCACAGAGTCCATTTGACATTTCTTTCAGCCAGGGATTGTCTTTCAATGCATAGATTTGCCTTGATCAGAACAATGGAGTCTTGATTTTTTGATTGTGAGAGAAATAACTGAATAACAAATGCATTTTCCCCCTCCCTGAACTGGTACCTCCCTCTAAATCATCATTATTAAATCCAAGGGCTGGGTGTTGATCCATGAGCTTTGGATCCTCTAAAGGTGTAACTGCAGAAAATTCCCCAAAGGCAGCAGATCCACTGAAAGGATGGGGGTGTTAGAGGTGATTTATGTGTGATGCAGAAGATTTTTGATTCTGAGCAGCCCAGTTTTGTCCTGGTCAACTTTACAAGTCTTTTACTTGGTTTTAACTGACAAAAACAATCTTGATACACAGCTGGGTAATGAAATAATTTTTATAGTAACAATCAGTTAAGATATTTGACTTAAATCAGGCCTGTTTTAAGAGACACACTGATGCCCAGGAATGAGTCAGGGATTAATTTCTGGACTAAGGCAGGGAGAAAAATGAAGGAAATCTCTGCTGAGGAATACTGTTTATAAGAGCTGTCCTGACCAATCCTGCTGTGTGTCACATTCTTAAGATGATCAAATTCTGCAGTTCCACACAGAATAATAGAGGAATTCATATCTCAAAATAATTCCTTCCCTCATGTATCTTAGCAAGAAACTTGTTTTCAAACCTTTCCTCCCTAGCAGAGAATTTTCTTTAATAAAGCTCTGTGGGACTAGACTGGACCATACCAAATACCCCCTCAAAAAATTGGTAAACAGTATTGACTGGAGTTTGCAACTCAGCTTTAAGTGTTCTTCTGCATTCAGTTGCACAGAGCTGTCTATTTTAAAACCAGTTTTAGCGTCAGTCATTCATTCACCTCTGGATGCACAAACTGTTGACAAGAGCCATGAAGTTTAAGCCTGTCCTGTCCTGAAATATCCAGGTTGACTCATCCACCTCTTTTAGGCCATGACTCCTGAAATGAACTGTTAGTCTCTGAAACCTTTTTCACTGGTGATCAAAAGAGGAGATAAAAGATTGCAACAGAAAAGTTGTACAGTCTGTTGCCTGAAAATATGATGACAAGAGCTCTACTTTTAAAATATTTCCTGTTCTTCAGTGACCAGAGAGCTGGGCTCCTTTGAATTAATCTACTCTTAGAGATAAATAAAAACCCAAGGAATTTCCTTTTTCAGTCCTTTTTCATATTTTTTATGGAGTTTTATGATTAAGTCAGTAGATATTAAGAAAAATTTGATGATACCTTGCCACCAAGGGGAATTTGCTTTGAGGGCTGTTTGCAAAGGGCCCATCCAGGACAGCTCTTCCATTGCTCCCTGTCGTGTCCAACACCACAGGCTTCAGTCCTACTGCTCCTAAAAATGCTTCCACTCTGACATTTTTGGGAGTACTGGTTTTTTTTAGTTCACAGAAAATGTAAAATTAAAAGAGTGATATTTAAATTCATTGACAAAGAAAGCCTCTCAAGAAAAATGGAACAAATATTATCTGTAGAGAAGAGACCTGCTGCTCTGGTTCTTGGCTTAATGTCCTGAAATAAATCCTTGTGTTCTGGGAGTGATTCCCCAGATTTTGTAGGAATTATGACAGAAGATTATCAAAGCAAAGCATATTAAAAGCGTTGCTAGAAAATATTTAAACAGAAGGCTGTTTCTTACACATTGATAATGAACCAAGAATTCACCACTAATAAAAGATTCTAATATATAACAGTGATTTAAGGGTGAGAATTGGGTCCACCACTAGGATTTATAGTGACAAATAAGGACATTCATACTCACATATACAAACAAACATGCCTCTCATATAAATGTCCTGTCTCTTCATTTTCCACCCTCCATATGGCCAGGACAATTAGATGTTACATGTAGGTTTAAAGGAGAAATATAAGATAAAAAATTATCCAATGCATAATGTCTAGTAATAGCAAACAACAACTGGAACAAATCTAAACCCTATTTACTTAATGATCTACAAATAAGTTCTGAATCCTTTTCACCTTGGGCAAACCGTAAAAACTTTTGTGGGAAAAAATTCAAACGTTCATATTTTTGCTCTCTTCCAAAATAGCTCCAAGAAAAGTACTTTCCCTTAGAGCAATTGACATTGCAACTTCATGGGAACTTTTATGGGAAAAAATTCAAACGTTCATATATAGGAATGGAACAATATTCAAATTTTTATGGGAAAAAAACTTCCAGGAGGTGGATAAATAAAAAAAATTAAAAAATCTTCTGTGTTTTCTGGGTTCCACTGCAGCTGGGACGGACCCTCAGAAGTCCCTTCATGAAGTTTGTGGCCCACGCAGTTTCTTTCACAATCTTCCTGGGGCTGTTGGTGGTGAACGCGTCGGATCGGTTCGAGGGAGTCAAAAATCTCCCCAACGAGACCATCACGGATCACCCCAAACAGATCTTCAGAGTCAAAACTACTCAATTCTCCTGGACGGAACTGCTCATCATGAAGTGGGTGTTGGGTAAGTAAAACCAGACGTCTACGAGCCCTCGGGGGAAATTTGAGCTTGTCAGGAATAACATGACAAAGGAAAAGGAAAAAAAAAACCAAAACCCAACCAAAAAGCCAAACTAAACAAACAAACAAACAAAAAAATACCCCCAAACCAACAAAAATCCCCAAACCTGAAAACAAACCACCATAAGCCTAGGGGTTGATGGCAGAATTTTGATTAGAAGAGGATAAAAAACTATAATTTTGCTCCCTGCTTTTGAAACTGTTGAAGGACGTTTGGGAAATTGTCACTTTCCTGATTTTCCATTTTCTATGGTAAATGTTATAGATGTTGCCTGTTTGCCTCTGTTGGTTTAACTGTTGCATCTTAAAGAAGGTAATATTATAATAGAAAGTTGCAGCTTCAATCTAGGATGTTGCTCCATCTCAAGTAAGCAGAAGAAAGCGTGGGGAGCCTGCCTGATTTATTACCCTGGGATCCTATTATGATCCTATTATAATTCACTGAACCTCAGCTATTTTGTCTGCAAAATGGAAATAATGTTATTGGCCTTTTTTTTTTTTGCAATGCACTCTGAGTTCTAGTGATGAAAACTACCAGGCAAGTAAGAGCTGGATTTTATGACATCCCCAGTGTGAAATTCTTGACGGTGAGAGGACAGCACAGAGCTCAAATCTTTTAGAAGAAATTAAGTTATTCAACAATTATAAAGTAAGGATTCGTGTGGGTGAACCCTTCAAGTGCAAAAAGTATGTCACAGGCACAGGTTAAATTTCCAAGGAGTTTTAGGCAGATCCAGATGTATTACTTTTCCTCCAAGCTTCATTTATTCCTGGCAGATCAGTCAGCTTGAACCACTAATCTAAACAAGCTCAGGAGGATTTATTGGGAAATTGAGCTTATCAACTGTGCAGAATCTTTCTCCACCTCTTTTATATCTATTTTTGCTCACCACCATGATTCGGATTCTTTTCTTCCAGCAAATAATTCCACTGTTCCATAAGTACTGATGGCATTAAATCCCCTGAAAAATAGGATAGGGCTGCTCTATCTGATGACTTCCTGGCCACTGTTTCTTTGTTCCCTGTCCCTGCAATAATCAGAATCCCATGCAGGATATTAGGCTAGAAAATGCTGAATAGATGCCAGACTGGATAGAGTAAGCCTGTAAGATACATTTTTAAAATGCTATTAAAGCAGTTGGACAAGATGATTAGATTTTAGACTAGGTATTCTTTCCTTATAGGCAGTAGGTTTCCATCTGCTTGGTGAGTTCCTGAGAGATGAAGAAGAAAACATTTCATTTGAAGCGAAGGTTTTCACTTTTCTGAGAGAAGAAAAGTGATTCATTGTCCAGACTCCTGAGTATAATGAGATTTTCTAATGACTGCCTACATCTGCTCTGACAATCTGCTCTGGCCATTTTACCTGCCTGCCTACAGAAAGCTTCAAACAATGGTTCAGCAATCCTAGAGGTGAAAGTTTGGTGCAGATGGCCCAAAGCTGGCACAGGGACTTGGGCACTTGTTGAGCCCCACATGTGACCTTGAACTTTAAGGACTGTGAAAGCACTAAGGGTGGTGTCTGCTCAGCCTTTTGGTGCTAAAAGCTTACAGGTATTATAAATATTTATAGGTAAGTAGAAATATAATTAAATAAAAGCAGCTGACATAGATCAATTTAGTGGCCTTCTATGATGGAGTGATTATGTAAGGGGACAAGGGAAGGGCTGCAGATGTCATTTAACTGGATTTCTGTAAGGCCTTTGGCACTGCCCCCCACAACATCCTTCTCTCTGAATGGGACAGAGATACATTTGTTGAGTGGACTATTAAGTGGATTAGAAAGTGGTTGGACAGTCACATCCAGAGGATGGTTATCAATGGCTCAAAGTCCTGATGGACATCAGGGACCAGTGGTGTCCCTCAGGGGCCCATACTGGGACCAGTGGGATTTAATATCTTCATTAATAACATAGACAAAGGGATCTAGTGCACCCTCAGCAAGTCTGCAGCTGACACCAAGCTGAGTGGTGAGGTTGACACATGTGAAGGATGGGATGCCATCCAGAGGGACCTGGACAAGCTCCAGAAGTGGACCCATGGGGATCTCATGATGTTAAACATGACCAGCTTCCCCCTTTGTACATGGGGCACAGCAATTCTGGCTCATGCATCTGGGACTTGTCTGTGTCTCCCCTGTAGCCAGGTCTTCCCATCCCTTCCCTTCAGATGAGGAAGGCTGGGATTCTCCTGATGAGCAGTATGGACAAAGTGTGTGCTGAAAGCAGGGAGGTTTCATTCCAAGGGGCAAAACCCCCACTGTAAAAGCAGCCAGGGTAGCAGTTGGACTCTGGGTAGATGCAGTCTGAGCACTATTAATCTCTTAATCCCACAGCCTTTGGTGGATGCAGGAAGGCTCAAAGGCATCTCTGCAACATCAGCTGCTCCTGATTTATGTCCCAGGCCAGCAGATATAAAATCTGACAAACTGCTCCTCTGTGCACAGGTGGTGAGCAGCACTTCTTGCACACTCCCATTTTTCTTCCAGATGGGCTGTGCCTGTAGCTTAACTCTCCTTCCCCTGCTGAAACCAGACCTGCTCATCAAGGTGACATTTCTGATCATCCCTGCTGCAGGGGAACAAGAGACATGCGGGAGCTGGAGAGCAGGAGCTGCTCACATCCCACATCTCCGTGCATCCAACTCAGGGAAATGGCAGAGCCTGTGGGGGCTCTTTAAAAACCACATTTAAAAGAAATCCTGGCAGAGCTGCTTTACCTACTCACCTTCTCTTATTTCTTACATCCCACCTTATATCCCATCCCCTGAATTTTAGCTGCTTTTTCTCTTCTCAGTACTTTTACTTAAGGAGAAGCTTTGAAATATTCTCTCCCCATGTATAGACAATTATCCAGCAGTACTGACTGAATAATTACTGGAACTTTTCTGCTTGTCCTTAATAGACATTTTTAAAAAATGATTGCCACACAGCTGGCAAAAAGAATGATTATAGGCCAATAGTGTGATACTTTCACTGAGTGATTCTAATTTTAGTCAGTCCACTCAGTTTTAGACACTTCTTACTTCATTAATCTGTGACTTAGGTATAGTAAGTGAGCAAGATTAGAAATAAATTTGGATGGGAGAGTTAATATTTCAACCAGAAAAGTCATTTCTGGTCGTCAGAGAAGGAGTGCTTTGTTGGGTGATGCTACCACGTGATTTTTCCTGGAGAGCTTTAGTACCTTAACACGACACACGCACGTCACATGCAGGGCTCATGGCTCCTATCCATCATTCCAGGGAATTTAAAAAGCATTTTAAAGCTGGAAATGTTCCTTTAATATTTCATCCTCGCTCCAGGAAAATTCCTGAGAAACCAATTCTTCCACCTGCTCTCTGAGGCTATTTATTATTAAACCTTGCTCGTGCTGAGTGACAGTTTGGGATGAAGTTCTTGCTTTTACTCAGCCAAGCACCTGCAGAGGTTCCTCTCCTGCCCTCCCTCTGCTCAGCACTCAGATCTCTCCCAGGGCAGATCTATACAGGGCATAACCTATATCAGGGCACATCTCCAGGGACATTCCAGGGCTGTGGAGGTCACGGGCTGGCTGTGCCTTGGCTGATGGGGGTGTGGAAAGCTCAGCTTTCCTTTCTCTCTTTAAATCCTTGGCTGCACACAGGGACTGACAGCAGCAGCTCTTCACTCCTCCCCCCTCCGGCTGGATTCCCACTGACCTGTTTCCGTGCCTGTAACCCAGTGCACCTCCTGGGACACCCTGTGCTTCCAGGAGTCTCAGAAGTAGCCAAGCAATTGCATTTCCATGCCACACCGCAACAGCTCCCAGCAGAGAGGATGAAAGGAGTTCACAAGAAGAAGATTGCAGGAGGCCACATGGAAATCAGCAGGCGCTGCTCCTTCTTCATTAAACGAGAATTTTGCTGCTGCTATGGAAACAGGACTGAGGAGAGTGCAGGAAATATTTATCAGTGGGTTAAATATTCCAACACTTTATCTATTCAGGAGCAGGGTTTGACCCTGGAGCCCTACTGTGATTGAAGGTTGGGTAAATTAGTGAATCTGCCCTGAATTCTTGCCTGCTGAATTCACCTGTCTGCTCCAGCACTTCCCCATAGGAGATAGATGTTAAAACATTTGAACTCACTGAATTTGGCATTTACAGGTTTATCTGTAAGTCTGTTGTCAGAAATCCTAAATTCGGGTTAAACTCGGTGTTTAAAGTGATAGATCAGACTTTAATGTATGGAAAGTCATTTTTTAATTCCAAAAGCTTTATGAAAAGTATTGCAAGGGCAGAACTTCTGTCTTGCCCTTTCTTTAATCACACTGAACTTAATCTTGGATCTTTTCTCTTGCACAGCTCTGTTTGCATTCTCAAAATGGACCCACCCACTACTTTAGGGAAGGAGGAAAACAGCAGCAGGGCAAGCAGAGCCATCTTCAGTGGCATCGTTTGGCAAGGAGATTTTGGGGACAAGAGAGGAAATCCACATTTTTCCCAAATATAGCAGCAACAGGATTTTCTAGTGTCATCAGAATTTCTGAACTGTGCTTTCTGTCATCACCAGAAATCAGCTTTACCGTTGATTTATACAGTGATATTTTGAAATTTCTGCCTCACGAGCACAAAAGGACACGTGAGGCAAAATTTTGAAAGAATTTTTAAGAAAAGGTGGCGTGAACCATTGTCAAGAAATTCAATTTAATTAAAGAGTTATTTGCTTCAGTTTTAGAAGCCACTATTGGCCAGGAAAGAGGTCTGTCTGAACACAGACACACCTTCTGTGTCTGAACATACACACACCTTCTGTTAAACACGTCCTGTCCCCTCCACAGGTATGATCTGGTCAGAGTGCAAGGAGATCTGGGAAGAGGGGCCACGGGAATATGTGGTGCATCTCTGGAACCTGCTGGACTTTGGGATGCTGTCCATCTTTGTAGCATCATTCACTGCCAGGTTCATGGCTTTCCTCAAAGCCTCTGAAGCACAACAGTACGTTGACCAGTACGTTCAAGACGATGACCTCAACAACGTCACCCTTCCCCCTGAAGTTGCTTATTTTACCTATGGTAAGATGCTTTTTGTTCTCTCATACTTCCCATTCTTTTAGGCTAATATGTGGCAGTGCTGAAAGCATGTTTATTTTTGGGGATATTTGTGTGGGTTTTTTCTAATTAAACCAAATTATTCTTCCCGGGTCTACCCATTCCAGCCATCTTCCTAAACAGTCAGAAAGGATCTGAGCCTAACTCAGTCTCTGATACTGTCCTGAGACTACATTCAGGTCAATCACATCCTGAAAAAGCAGCTTGAGCAGCAGATAATCAGGAACTGGGAGTGAGCAGAGTATAATTTGCATTACAGATGAAGTAACCTGCATGGTTTTCCAAATGTGAGAGGAGGGAAATGTGTGAATAAATATAGAATGTGGGGCTGCATCTCTAACTGTCGGTGCACTTTATGCTTCTGTTACATCCAACACCTGTACAATGGAAATAAAAATAGCAATTACATCCATAAGCTGCTGCTCTTCAAAACCTGTATTTTCATAGAGCCTAAATTGTCTGTAAGTGCTAAAGCAGCAGCAGTGCCTGGACAACGTTGTTTTTGATGGCTGAAATGGTTTTTCTTTGCTGTACAGCATGGGGACCGGATCCAATGCACCCCTCTGCAAGCTTTACTTGTCACCCTGAGCAAACCCCAGGAGGATTTTTGCTCACAGAGGGGCTCCAGGAGCTCCAGAGGTGGGCACCAAGGAACACCATTTGCTCCCTGGAGTTGTAAGGTGGTTGTTCCAGTGATGTGCTTGGGCCGGAGAGGGGGATCTGAGGCAGCTGATTTCATCTACTGTAGACGTGCCCCACACAGCACCAGGGACACGAACCCTGACCCCACAACCTGGTGGTCCCACCAGCTCAACCCCTTGCTTAGTGTGTCCCCCCTGAAGGAAAACATCCCTCCTTCTGCCCAGGCAAGCGAGAACCATGGAGATGATGAAGTTTTTCCCTCTCTGGTTTGCTACCAATCCATTTAAAGTGAGTTCATGATCCAAAGGTGCAAAGGGTCCAGAACAGAATATCACAATGAGATCCTGTGAATTTCTCTGTCTGCTGCTTTTCCTTTGGTTCAGATTTTACTGCAAATAATGCCTAAATTTACTGCTGTGGCCCTAAAGATGTCACATGTTTTAGCCCTGAGCCACAGTCTTTTCATCAAGAAGCTCAGTTGACGCAAGGCCACTCATAAGACATATTAATACAAATGTTCAAATTTTCAGTAGATTAAGTAAATGAGGCATATCTGGTATCAACAAGGAGTTCTTTTAGGTAAAAATAGTAGTGACTAGACTGCAAGAACTGGTTTTAACGTAAAGATAATATGAAAATTATATGGTTTTATCTGTATTTTATTATACATTTTATAAATATTTTTTATATATACATATATATCTGCTTTACCTGAACAAATCCTAACTTTCTTATCCAGTGGTGGGGATAGAGATCTCAGTCTCCCTAATGCTCCCTTCCCAAATACTGACACAGTGCCCTGTACAAAACCTATAGCTATACTCCACTGCATTGTGCTTTTTGTTCTCCATCTCAAGAGCTTCACGTGGAAAAGGCACAGCACAGTTGATATTCAACAAACAGAAAATACCTCATTTGTTTAAAGCCACGCTATTTTTTTGCTGTGTGGCTTCAGTGAATCCCAGTGACTTGTTCATTTCTCATCTTTACCACGTGAAAAGCACAACTAATTCACTAATTCTCCAGCAAGCTGAGGACTTTAGCGCACAGTTGTTCCAAAGCTGTTTTTTTTTTCTCTTTAACTCCTGGCCAAAGCCAAGATTCGGTGTGGAAAAGGGTCGTTTATGGTGATAGCTTCCACCTACCACTCTTTGTTACTAACACCCCCTGTACATGTATTGTTTTAGCCAGGAACAAGTGGCTCCCCTCGGATCCCCAGATCATTTCAGAAGGCCTGTATGCCATAGCTGTGGTACTCAGCTTCTCCCGCATTGCTTACATTCTTCCAGCCAACGAAAGCTTCGGCCCCCTGCAGATCTCCCTGGGCAGGACTGTGAAGGATATCTTCAAGTTCATGGTCATCTTCATCATGGTGTTCCTCGCCTTCATGATCGGAATGTTCAACCTTTACTCCTACTACCTTGGTGCAAAGTACAACCCCGCGTTCACCACGTGAGTAGCTGTGGGGAGAGCGGCTGTTCCCGCCGCTCCGGCCTCGGGATCTTTGGGAACTCGGCTCCAAACATCCTGCTCTCGTGTTTTAGGGAGATGTTCCTAAAAAAGCCCAACTGATGTTCCTTGCAACCTGTGCCAAGTCTCGTGCGGTTTCACAGGAATCTAAAAGGGGGAAAGGCTCAATCCCTTCTGGGCTGTTGCTGGTGCTCTGGTGGTTTCTGGGTGGGGGGAATCACACCCAGATTTTGACAGGGAAACTCGTCCCACAGTTCCAGCCCTGGCAGCCAGCTCTAGGCCTGAGTGTAGGGAGCCGAGTAAGTTCAGAAATGGTTCTTTCTGGAAATCAAAATAGCAGGTCAGGAAAATGTTTTGGGAAGATGCTCAGCTCAATGTGCCAAGAGATGCAGTGGGGAAGAAGTTAAACCTAAGATTGTTGTTCTTAAAACTGCAAGGTGAAATGTATGTAAAATAAGGGAGGATTTCTCTTCTCTGAGATCCAAGGCCGTGAGTTCAATTCTCAGATGGGCCATTCACTTAAGAGCTGGACTTGATGATCCTTGTGGGTCCCTTCCAACTCAGAATATCCTGTGATTCTGTGATCTGTTTTAGGACATCACCTGAGTGCAGCTGTGACTATTGGGTGCACTTCTGCAGAGCCAGCTGCTGTCATGGTGCTCAGAACAGAGCAAAACAAACCAGGGTGTCTGGGATGTGGTTTCTAAGTCCTGACTGGGAACTTTTCAGCAGAGGCCATGTGAAAGCTGTGTGCCTTAGGGACACAGTGGGGACTTTCCTGCTTGTCTGTGAGGGAATGTGGCATAATGTTTTCCCCTTGCTGTGAGCTGACTTCCAGGAAACCACCCCAGAGCTGCAGTGCCTGAGCCCACGGTGGTTTCCAGGTGCAGAGCAGACATTTGATGCTGCATTTGATGTGTCAGTTCTCTGCCATGTTACACAGAGAGCTTGGGGCTTAGCTCATCCCTCCTCTAGGAGAAAGGGCCTTTTCAGCATCACTTCTGTCCTGCAGGTGGCTGTTGCCTTCCAGGTTTACCACACCACCCTCTTGTGCGACATGTAACCTGTAACATTACATTTGCCTCCTCTAGTCGAGCCAAATATGCCTCCTAGGCCTCTTCTGTAGCCTCAGGGGGCATTTTAATGGAAGGATTTATGAGACCAGATGCATTTACGTTTATCTGTGCTCAGTGGTGAGGGAGAAGAAAATTGAGTGTGTGGGCTGTGACTTGCTTCAGATTTGAAGAGAAGGAGATGCCCTTGAAGCACAAGACTTAATGAGAAGTCGAGTCATTGCCATCCCTGACTGCCTGGTGGCACAGCAACCCTCACTTATGGTATCCCCCAGGCACGTCACTGACAAATTCCAGTCTCTGATACAATTCTGCACAGTAACTCTCTTATTAGTACTCATTAGCTAAGTGGATCTTCCAGGAGTTACCATCATTTGATTGGAATAATGAGCAAACATTCACTAAAAATGATGACTGCTCAGTGGAGTAAAGATTGCTTAAATACCCAGGGGATATTTGGGCTGGGGAGAGCTCTTCCTCCTTAACTTCAGCCTGCTGACTACTTATCCCGGAGGGACTTCGTGCTGTTACAAAGTAAATTTTCCATGAGCGTAAATCTTCCTTTTTAAGAATTTGGAAGAGATTTTAAGAATACTTACTTTCTTCTGACTATTTAAACACTCAGGAGTGTCAAATGATGATCAGTGAAAACGAGCCCTTTCATCGTATGAAACAAAGAGAATAGATTTACATTCCTCCCCAAAATCCTTCTTAGACATTCCATTCAGCAAGGAGCCCCCAGGGTAGACCAGTCTAAACAATTTTAATAAGCTAATTACAAGGTTATTTTGGCAGATGGGCAGCCACCAGCTATAGTAATGTTTCCTTCTCTATTTTTCATGGCTGTCTGTGGGTCTTGATGAAGGTTGTGGCTCCTGCTGCCTTTAACTTACACGTGAAAAGGAGGAAGATTTCAGTATTAGTGTTAAAAAAGGAGCTCAGCTGCTCATTCCCTGAAAAATCATCAGGGCTAAGAAGAGTGTTGCTTAATTTGGTGTCCTCACAACCCTCCTGTGACGGTGACTTTAGCGACATCGCCGGATGCATTTCCTGGGGGTGGTTTGGGAATTCTAATGAGGATGGGTGACATTTTACAGCAAGCAAGTTTGGCCCTGAGAAATGTGACTATTTGACTGTGGGACCTGATTCTCAGAGGTCACTTGGGTAGCTGTGACAGAAGAAGACCCCTTGGATTCGTGCACTTCATTGGCTGTGGCAGCTTCGAGGGGTGTTGAGTCGACACCTCCCTGGATGGGCCCAGTGGGAACCCTTGGACAAAGAGCTGCTCACTAAAATAACTCCAAATGACACTTTTATGAAAACCACACCTTCCCAGGACAGTATGTAGGCAGAAAAAAGAGTGTACTTTTGTGCAGATCACACTCAGAGGGAATTGCTTGCTTAGTTCTAATGTTAGTTAGTGAATGTTTGGTGCAACTTGACTTTCACCTTTCCTTGCTATTACATTTCTGAAATCATGCTCAATTTCTCTTCTGTTGTCACCTACAGAGCAAGAATGTAGCATCCCAGTGGCCTCTGAATCAAGTTATTATGCAGAGCTTCTCTCATTTCTTCCATTTTGATGCTCTGGATGCAAAGGAAATAAAGATGTAGTGTGTACTCCACACAGCCAAATATAGAGATTATTTACCTAACCGTGGGACACTTTCAAAAATTTTTTGAGGTTCTTCCATGCTGAAAATCAGACCATTTCCACCCCCAGCTATGTTTATCTGTTTATCATATGCTGTGTACAGCACACAGCTCTTGAAACAGCCTGTAATTAAGAACATGCCATGCAAACAAAATCGAGATGGAGGCAAGGCTGATTGTGTTCCTCTTGCTTTCTGCATCACAAATCAGGCTGAAGGCTGCAACACCAGGCTTTCTGTCTCCCTCTCCCCAAAGGGAAATGTGACTCACTGTTCAGAGCCAATGCTGCTTCGAGGCTTGAAGGCTTTTTTTTCTACTTGTTTTGCTTTGTCAAAATGTGGTAGTTTTGTAGATTATATTGGCTGCATCGCTTTTTTGGCAGTGATAGTTCTCCAGCTCATTTAAGGAAATCAATCTGAAAGGATGCCTTGAGCTTTCTTAGAGAGGAGGGCACAAGGCTGACATGAAATCATAGCCTTGCTGTGATCTTTTTTGATAACAACACACTGTTCTTTACAAAAGTGAGGAAAATCTGTAACTAGCTTATTGTCTATGGTCTGTTTTCTTCCTCGATGCCAAATCTTGAGGTTTTACTGAACTCTGAGTTCTGAAACAGACAAACAGAAAATTATCTCAGTTGTCTCCCCACTGCAACAGTTGGTTCTCTCACAGCAGAGAGGGAGATTGCAGCAAACCCACCTCCCCAAGGAGCATCAGTCAATCTGTCACTGCCAGACCCTCCTGCTGCCAGGAGCTGTCAGTCTGGGCAGGACTCCTGACTTCCTCCATCCCTTCATTTGTCTGTCTTTGGGAAGGATAAAACACCAGCTGACCTCACAGGAAGGGGGTAAATTGCTTATCTGGCAACGATGAGACACATCTTGGAATCTTTGGGAGCTTGGCTCCAAACATCCTCCTCTCATGTTTTAGTCAAATGTTCCTAAAAAAGCCCCACGGATGTTCCTTGCAACCTGTGCCAAATCTCCTGAAATTTCACAGGAATTTAAAAGGGAGAAGGAAAGAGCCACCCAGCCTTTTTTGGAGGGTAGGGATGGATTAGTACAAGTCTCCTTAGAAGCATTTCACCTGCAAGAGGGAGTCTTGTATCTACCTGGGGGCATTGCTAAGCACCAGTTTGGGGTGCTACAGGTCGGGTCAACCTCTCCACCACCTTCCCAGTCCCATTTACCTGACCCTGGAGATAAGGACTGTGAACATCCCACAGGAACCTGGTGCTCTGGCCTTTGTGGTGCTCAGGGTGGCCAAGGCTGCTCACAGTCCTCAATTAACTTTTCAAGGAGAATCTGGCACTGCTGAAGTATAAAGGTTAATGTTTAAGCTGCAGAGAAAGGAGCAGAGCTGACATGTATTAAACTCTGCCAGTAGGATGGAAAAGCACGGGAACATCTCCAAATGAAAAAGGCAGGTTAATAGCAGGGGCAGCTGGGCTGGAGGCTGGGGGTTATGGCTTTTATTAGCTTGAAAAATTACTTATAGAATCATAGAATCAGCTGGGTTGGAAGGGACCTCCAAAATCACCAAGTCCAACCTTTATGTGGTGGGTTTTGATGCCAGGGATCTTTGGTGTTACATGTGTTCTTTAGCTGGGAAGCACAACATTTATTGAATGGCCAGACTGCTGCCACAGGGTGAAGGGAAGGGGACACATTAATGCCAGTCAGCTCTGCTGCAGGTGAGGGCAGGACACGACAGCAGAGTGGCACAGGAGGGGAAATATCCAGCAAGTGGAGAAGTGATGGCACTTGTTTGCAGCCCACAGCTCATCCCACAGGTGTCTCTCTGCAATCCTGCAGAGCAACCAGGGGGTGTGAGTGCGGTGTCAGTGACTCTGGGGATCATGGAGGTGGAGGAAAAAGCCACATTTTAAAGGCAGTGGTTCAAAACCCCACTGAAGCTTGCTCCTCACTGGTCAGTGCAGTTATACACTGTAAATATTACACTGAATACTTACTGCAGTCTTACTGCTACTTGTAAATGAAATATGGAATACCCTAAATTATGATGGGCAATAAATACCAGTTTACTGTTGCAGAAAGGAACTGCCCAGCCTTTCAAAGGGTGGAAAATAATTTCTCTTGCTTTCACGAATGGTGCAATCTACGCTGGAGTTTACGTAAAGTTTATTGTTCCTGTAGGATATGTCATTGTTTGTGTCTATAAGCTGTTGTTATAAACAGATTTAGCAGGATTAGTCTGCCACTCTAGCAAAAAACATTTCCTCAAAATAATTTGTCAGTGGCATTGTTTCCTTTCAAGGTGTTTGCTCCTGGCAGGCAGGAGCAGAGAGGAAGCAATTAACTGTTAACAGGCTAAGGATTTCTTGGGAAAGGCAAAATGCCTTTTTAATTAAAAATTAAGCAAACTGCTTTGAAAATGTGCCACATCCTTCCTCCTCCTCCTTTCCTTCCTATTCAGCTGTGGCTGCTCCCTTCTGCCTCTCATAGCCCTGAGTCCTTGATCAGACTCTCCTTTTGACCTGGCAGTGTAACCACATTCTGTCCAGCCCCACTTCTCTTTCTTGTTGGCTTATTCCCTTCTCTTTTTCCTATCTTTTATTTTCCTCTGATTCCTTTCTACTTTCAAGCAAGGATAATAATAAAATCAAAATGCCTCTCTGCAACATCTTCTACCACTCCTTAATTTTAATTTTTTGCTACAACTGCTTGGGTGTCTGACTTGCTTGCAGTCCAAAGCAGGATGGGAAGAAAACCAGGTTATGGTCTGACTATATTTGCACTCTGTGTTCTCTATATTAATGCCACAAATCAGAACTTTCCTGTCCTCTCTTCTGCCCTGGAAACTTTATATAAAGAGGTCAGACTCTTCTGTCTTCTCTGGATGAGAAAAGAATGAGTGAGTAGAAGCAAAAAGCCCTACATAAAAAGTTTCAACCTGCAAGTTTCCCATGGAATTGTTGTCCTTAATAGGGACACAAAATCCATGTGACAAATAATGCACCTGATAAGAACAGATGGAGCAAATCAGGGGACACTGGACCTTTGTAGCATTAATCAGAAATCATATTTCTTTATCAAATAAGGAAATATGATTTGGTACATCCCTGTGTGATGGATAATGGGCTACAATAACTGTGCCAAGACATATATTTATATTAGTGTATTGCTGTTTTATTATTAGCACCTGGTACCAACTCTACAAAGCGACTGTTTGCTTCATTTTCAGGGTAGAAGAAAGTTTTAAAACCTTATTCTGGTCAATATTTGGCTTATCTGAAGTGATATCTGTGGTGCTGAAGTACGACCATAAATTCATTGAGAATATTGGATATGTGCTCTACGGAGTCTATAACGTGACTATGGTGGTGGTGCTGCTCAACATGTTAATAGCCATGATCAACAACTCCTATCAGGAAATCGAGGTAAGAAATTAGGTTACAAACTCAGTGTGTTTAATTATCACTCATAATGAAAATGCTAAAACAAACAAACAAGGAAGCTGTAGCTTATTCCGTATCCAAGATTAGGATTCTGACCACACATCTTACACTGTGCAAGAGTTGAGGCTGAGTCTGTCCCCAAATTATAATTGAATTAATCATTAACAATGAATCATTTCTAGAACAACTTCAGCTTCCTTGTTTTTAATGACCCTCTGTGAGTAAACACAATTTCCGTTACATGTATTTAATGAAAGTGGTTCATGGTATTTTTTATTCCCTGTGTTGGTTGTGATAACTTCTCCAAATTGTGTTGCCTTAACTGCATTGTTTGCTTATAACAAAGTGATATTTCATTTGGCTTTTTGCCCTGTTCTCTACTGGTTAAACTCTCCAGCCCATATAGATCTGAAGCTCATGCATATATATTTAAAAATTCCATGTTTTCCAACTACCAAGCACATAAAATTGATTCAGATGATTTTTTTTTTTTTTTTTTGAGGAGTCTCTAGGTCTGAAAATTATGACTGCTTGGACATTCACAAAAAGCAACTTTTAAAGCATATAAACAGAGCCCTCAAGGAAAAGGAATAGTTTCTCAGAAAGGCATTTGCAGGGTTTACCCAGCCTGGCTCAGTAGTGTGGCTGTTGGCAGAGTGGGTTTTGCTAAATGCTTTAGACATAAAGAACTCTCTGCTAATCTAAATAAAGGCAGAAAAAAAATACATTATTTGGAGAATGTTAATGTTGAGTCACCTCTTACTTCTGATTTGTTAAATGTCAAACTTCTGCAGTCGGGTTTGTATTAATTAGTTGTCCTAATCTCCCCTCAGAGCCTGACACTGAAAAAGGCCAGAGCTGAAAATATTTTCTCACTGTAATGTCTGATTCATCCATGCACTGTAGTGCAAATATAACTCAATCCTGTGCGTGCTCTAACAAAGTCTAAATGTCAGGGAGACCTTACATGTTCTCCCTGCCCCAGAATCTTTCCTGCTTGCAGAAAGCAGAGCCATTTCTCCAAAGGTTTCTAATCACTTAAGGACAAGCATTTTCCTGAATCTTCTTCATTTTCCTGAATCTTCTTCACCTGAAACAAGCTTTCCTTCAGAAGGGGTCTCAGCCTCTTGCTGCATTTTCTAGTTCAGTGTAGCAGACAGGGATGCTCTTGAGAGTTTTTGAAGAAAAAAAAAATCTCTGAAAATACCTGAATAGGTGGCCTATATTAACTTTCTAGTCTAACCTTTGTGATGAGCAGTTCCCTGGCAAAATGCTTTGTCATCCTTCCTGATTGCATGGAAATTTTCAAACCTTGGTTCAAGATTACCTGTGACTATCACAAAGCAGAACAAATGTGAGCTGCCTTGCCCTGATCCTCCTAACTGAGGAAAAACTGCTGCATCTCCTCCTAATTCACTTCAGTCCTCAGCAGCAATGAGGTTAAAGACAGTCATACAATTATAGAGTTGTTTGGGTTGGAAAAGACCTTTAAGATCATTGCCTCCAACCATTAATCCAGCACTAAACCATGTCCCTAGGTGCCACATCTACATGTGTTTGAATATAGCCCAGGGATGGAGACTGACTGCAGAGAAAATCCCTTTTGCCACTGTGTTTATCTGAGAGCAGCAAAGTCGGTAGTGACAGAGGATGGACATTTCTTAGGAATTAAATTCCATTAGGGACAGTGGGGAGGGATATGGTTTGCTTGTCACCTGGAGTGACAAGACCATGTTCTCCTGTCTTCCACTGAACTTCTCTCTTCAGCTGCTTCTGATTTTCTTCTGTTTATGCCTCCAGAGCTGGTGTGTCCTGACAAATTTTGCACTTATGGAAAGAAACATCCTTTCACCAGCTGTAAAACAGAATTGCTTCCATCAGCAGTACTTAACTGCTTAACAGAAAGGCATTCCAACTGTCCACGAGTGATTTAGTCTGCAATTCAGCTTGGGGCTTCTGTGAGGTGGAACCTCAACCCATGAGAAGAGCAAAGGGCAGCAGTGAAGTGAAGACATATTGCTGTAACTGTGACAGAATTAACCTCTGTTGTGTTGTGCCAGTTTTTGACTGAGTTTCAGAGGTAGAGGGTAATCAGAGGTTATTAATTTCAGCAGAACACAGATGTAAATGAGTATGGGGTGTTGGCAGACCCACACTTCTACTGAAACCATGTAAACCACAGGGAAGAAGCTTTTCAGCAGCTGTATCTCATCCTTTCTTTTCCTGATACATGGCCCTGACCATCCTCCAGTATAAATGCCAAGCAGATCCATAAAACCTTTGCTAACCTTGCCCTTGTTGTTTGGAAGTGATTCTGGCCCACCTTGACAATTCATGAAGGAGATTCACAGGCACTGCATGATGGACTTTTTCTCCACCCTCAGCAGTGACAGGACGTGAATAGGAGGAGAGTGAAGGTGTATTGATCTATGGAAAAGAGGACCCATGAGGAAATGAGCTGGTGACAGGAGAAATCAGTGACCTACCCTGTTTTTTGGGGATTCCTGGTTATTGCAGTGGTAAAGGTGACAAACAGCTTTGCAGTTAATCACAGACAGTCTGTTGTTGTGCTCACAACAGTTTCTTCTGCTTTCCATGACTCTGTCTGTGTTCTGACCCATTCATTTAACAGCATAGCACAAAGTGGTTGCTGAGACAATTCCTTTGATATCCAAGGAAATAGGAAATAGTCTAATATTTGGAGGACTTCTACTCTCTGTTTATTCATGGCTTTGTTTAAATTTTCCTTATTTTGGGATTACCACAGAGACACGTTTTGTGCAGGGGCCTTGTTCTGGCAAGCAGAATATGATTCTAATTAATTCTTAACTGTATGTTTGTCCTTGTCATAGCTAAATTCCTTCCTATTTACTGATTTGGATGTTGATTTGTTTTTCCCCTCTTGCCTTCCCAAGGAGGATGCAGATGTGGAGTGGAAGTTTGCACGTGCCAAGCTCTGGCTGTCCTACTTTGATGAAGGAAGGACTTTACCTGCTCCTTTCAACCTAGTGCCAAGCCCTAAATCATTTTATTATCTCATACTGAGAATAAAAATGTGCCTCATAAAACTCTGCAAATCTAAGGCCAAAAGCTGTGAAAATGATGTCGAGATGGGGATGCTGAATTCCAAACAACGGGTACGTTTTATCTTCACTTTTCAGCTCCTTTCTGGAAAGGATTCCTGCCAGGGACCTTCTGGAGGGGGTTGCATGGTACAGAGGGAGATCAGGGACAGCCCAGCCTCTCACTGCACCTCAGCATTGTGTGTTATTTGTATTACATTGCAACCACAGGCTCCTCCCAAGCTTGTGACCTCATTGCATGAGGTCTGGGCACCAGGGGAAGGGTAACTTTGATAAAAGCAGGCACTTGGATAAGGGAGTTTCCCAAGGTCAAGGAGAAGGGCAGAAGCAGAGGCACAACCAGGCTCCCAGCTTGTCTGACAACTCATCCACCCAGCAGGCCTTTATGCCTCTTCAATTCATCCACCTTCCTCAAAGCAGTTTCCAAATTAATTTTACTGTCATTACAACATTTACTGTCATTGCAACATTTACTGCCATTCCAAGTTTGGGAACAAATTTCCAAGTAGGGATTATTAACACCTAAATACCTAAAACTATATTTAACAACCTCTCTAGTTACATCTACCTAGTGATGTGTAGCCACTAATGGGGAGATCCTGGCTTGGCATTTGAAATAGAAATTTGCTTTTTAAATGCTGGCTCCACGGCAGAACCATTTCCTCAGCACCAGTGTGTCCACGTGGCAAAGCAAGAGAGAGATGCAGGAGTATGCCTGGCATCCAGACCCTTCCCAGGGGAATTAGCCTTGCTCCTCCATGGGGAAATACCAGAGAAATTAGAGAAAATTACGTTGCCTGTAGAAATTATCCCAGAGGGTCACTGGGATGAAGCTTTCCCAGCACATAAATTTATGACAAACAAACACAATCCCACTCCCAGGGCAAGCCCACTTGCTTTGCTTTGGAGAAGGAAACACCAAAAGATTCACAGGAATCCAGCCACAGCTGCTGCCATTAAATTCTGGGGATTACAGGGTCACAGAATATTCGGAGTTGGAAGAGGATCATCAAGTCCAGCTCTTAAATGAATGGCCCATGGAGGGATGGAACCCACACCATTATTATTGGGACCCTGGTCTAACCAGCTGAGGTGATCTCAGGCTTTTCAAAAATGCAAAGAGGCAGCTTTGCTTGAAAGTGTCCTGGCCTTTACTTAATGCTCTCAGCTCGAGGTGGGTTTGAAAGAAAAGAACACTGGGAAACCATTCCTGGGGGAAAAAGAAAAGCTCTCCAGAATGTGTGGTCACTTATTTCTTACAGTCAGGGTTCATGAGAGGTCCTTTAGCTACCTCAAATAATTAAAAAAGATGATATTTTTAAAAAGTTATTTGAATGTAACCCCACAAAGCCCTCTTTGATTGAAATTTAATTTCTACTTCAAGCATAAACCAAAGTAATAAAATTTTCTCTAAGCCTCTCCTTCCCCAAGCCACATGAATGAAATTGCCTGGCTTGCCCTTTTTCATGGGACTCATGCAAAATTCATATTTTCCATGGCTTTAACATAAACAGCTAAGAGTATCAGTCATTTCTTGCTTGCCTGTTGTTTTTGTTCACAAATCATCTTCAAAAATCTCTGTGAGATCGTGACACATCTGATGAGTAAGAGAGAAATAGGAAAAAAACATTACATGATTAATCAGATTTTTAATCCAATCATTATAAGCATCTTGATTTGAAAAAAAAAATAATCAGGATCTCTGGTTCATCAGGAAGAAAAATCCTTAACCATGGCCTTCCCTCTCTATATAATTGCACATAGTTACAGAATTCTGTGATATTCATTGTCTTCTCTGGGTCTATGATATGAACTAATTCCTTTGAATAAGTGATTTTATTTATTTTTTTTTTGTTAGCATTTGGACCAAAAAATTCAGAGGTGGAAAACAGAGTCAAAAAACCCTCTTACAAATATTGTGTATAGTCTCCAGAAAAGTCTCCTTGGAAGCTTCTGGAGTGTTGTGTCCTCTGATAAAAATATGATGGTCTATATAAAAAAATACATTTTTTTTGAGCCAAAAGAAGTAGCAAATGGTACTGCTATATCTTTCTTTCTTTCTCTCTTTCTTTTTCTCTTTCTTTCTCTTTCTCTCTTTTTTCTCTTTCTTTCTCTCTTTCTTTTTTTTTCCCTTTCTCTTTTTTTTTCCTCTTTTTTCCCTTTCTCTTTTTTTTCTCTTTTTTCCCTTTCTCTCTTGTTTCTCTTTTTTTCTATTTCTCTCTTTTTTTCTCTTTTTTCCCTTTCTCTCTTGTTTCTCTTTTTTTTCTCTTTCTCTCTTTTTTCTCTTTTTTCCCTTTCTCTCTTTTTTCTCTTTTTTTTCTCTTTTTTCCCTTTCTCTCTTTTTTCTCTTTTTTTTCTCTTTTTTCCCTTTCTCTCTTTTTTCTCTTTTTTTCTCATTTTCTCTTTTTTCCTCTTTTTTCCCTTTCTCTCTTGTTTCTCCTTTTTTTTCTATTTCTCTCTTTTTTCCTCTTTTTTTTCTATTTCTCTCTTTTTTCTCTTTTTTTCCCTTTCTCTCTTTTTTCTCTTTTTTTCTCATTCTCTCTTTTTTCCTCTTTTTTTCTTTCTCTCTTTTTTTTCTCTTTTTTTTCCCCTTTCTCTCTTGTTTCTCTTTTTTTCTCTTTCTCTCTTTTTTCTCTTTTTTTTCTATTTCTCTCTTTTTTTCTCTTTTTTCCCTTTCTCTCTCTTTTCTCTTTTTTTCCATTTCTCTCTTTTTTCCTCTTTTTTCCCTTTCTCTCTTGTTTCTCCTTTTTTTTCTATTTCTCTCTTTTTTCCTCTTTTTTTTCTATTTCTCTCTTTTTTCTCTTTTTTTCCCTTTCTCTCTTTTTTCTCTTTTTTTTCTATTTCTCTCTTTTTTTTCTCTTTTTTCCCTTTCTCTCTTGTTTCTCTTTTTTTCTATTTATCTATTTTTTTCCTATTTTTTCCCTTTATATATTTTTTCCCTTTTTTTTTATTTCTCTCTTTTTTTCTCTTTTTTCCCTTTCTCTCTTGTTTCCCTTTTTTTCTATTTCTCTCTTTTTTTCTCTTTTTTCCCTTTCTCTCTTTTTTCTCTTTTTTCTATTTCTCTCTTTTTTTCTCTTTTTTCCCTTTCTCTCTTTTTTCTCTTTTTTTCTATTTCTCTCTTTTTTCCTCTTTTTTCCCTTTCTCTCTTTTTTCTCCTTTTTTTCTATTTCTCTCCTTTTTTTCTCTTTTTTCCCTTTTTTTCTATTTCTCTCTTTTTTTGCTCTTTTTTCCCTTTCTCTCTTGTTTCTCTTTTTTTCTAGTTCTCTCTTTTTTTCTCTTTTTTCCCTTTCTCTCTTGTTTCTCTTTTTTTCTAGTTCTCTCTTTTTTTGCTCTTTTTTCCCTTTCTCTCTTTTTCTCTTTTTTTCTATTTCTCTCTTTTTTCCCTTTCTCTCTTGTTTCTCTTTTTTTCTCTTTCTCTCCTTTTTTTCTCTTTTTTCCCTTTCTCTCTTGTTTCTCTTTTTTTCTATTTCTCTCTTTTTTCTCTTTTTTTCCTTTCTCTCTTTTTCTCTTTTTTTCTATTTCTCTCTTTTTTCCCTTTCTCTCTTGTTTCTCTTTTTTTCTATTTCTCTCTTTTTTTCTCTTTTTTCCCTTTCTCTCTTGTTTCTCTTTTTTTTTCTCTTTCTCTCCTTTTTTCTCTTTTTTCCCTTTCTCTCTTGTTTCTCTTTTTTTCTATTTCTCTCTTTTTTTCTCTTTTTTCCCTTTCTCTCTTGTTTCTCTTTTTTTTCTCTTTCTCTCCTTTTTTCTCTTTTTTCCCTTTCTCTCTTTTTTCTCTTTTTTTTCTATTTCTCCCTTTTTTCTCTTTTTTCCCCTTTTCTCTTTTTTTTTCTCTTTTTTCCCTTTCTCTCTTTTTTCTCCTTTTTTTCTATTTCTCTCTTTTTTCTCTTTTTTTCTATTTCTCTCTTTTTTTCTCTTTTTTCCCTTTCTCTCTTTTTTTCTCTTTTTTCCCTTTCTCTCTTTTTTCTCTTTTTTCTATTTCTCTCTTTTTTTCTCTTTTTTCCCTTTCTCTTTTTTTCTCTTTTTTTCCCTTTCTCTCTTTTTTTCTCTTGTATTACCTTTCTCTCTTTTTTCACTATTTTTCTATTTGTCTAGTTTTTCTCTTTCTTCCCTTTCTCTCTTTTTCCCCTCTTTTTTCTCTTTCTCTTTTTTTCCCCTCTTTTTTCTCTTTCTCTCTTTTTTCTCTTTTTTCGCTTTCTCTTTTTTTCCCCTCTTTTTTCTCTTTCTCTTTTTTTCCCCTCTTTTTTCTCTTTTTTCTCTCTCTCTTTTTTTCTCTTTCTCTTTTTTTCTCTCTCTTTCTTTTTCTCTTTCTTTCTTTCTCTCTTTGTCTTTCTCTTTCTTTCTCTCTCTTTCTTTTTCTTTGTTTTTTTTTTCTCTCTTTCTTTGTCTCTTCCTTGCTCTCTTTCTTTCTTTCTTCCTTTCCTTTTTGAGCCTGAATGTTCTGGATTTTACTCTACTCTCACATTGAACCATTTCCTAGTTTTATAACACTCTGCTAATTTGGGGCTGTGTGGGTATGAGGAGCTCTCACTGATTTACTCACATCACAATGTTTTATAATTTCAGAAAGTTCGTTTTCACTCTATCATTCAAAACACAGAAAATTTTTCGGGGAAGAACGCTTATAACAAGCCCACAAGATACCAGGTAATCCCAGCATGAAATCAGGAGCCAGGGGAGAGCTGGGCCAGTGAACTGCTCTTACCTGCAGGGTCCTCTTTGCCTTCTTCCAGTGCTGCCCCCTCGGGATGTGCCGGGAGGAGCCTCAGCTCGGGGCTGGGCTGGGGCATTCTGGGGCCAAACACAGCCTGTCACCCGCGGAAATGCTGATTGATGGCATGCTAATTAATTCCACCCCAGGGAATTTAATTTAATCCAAGAAATATCACTCAACCTCTACTCCTCCAGTCTTGCACCGACAGCATTTCATCCTCCATGGCACAGATCCATCCCTCCAGCTGTTGCATCAACATCTGCATGTGCTTTCTCTGGCAGTGACTTGTCCTTCCAAGCTAAACCTGCAATGTGCTACTGTTCAAAATCCCCCTGTGGCTGCAGTGGGTGCCATAAGTAACACAAATCTCTGTCTTGGCCAGAGTCTTGTGCCAGCAGATTTATTTTTTCTTGTTGGGCAATACAATAAACAGAACCTTCCCCACAGGATATTCTCCTTCTTTTTTAGCATAAAGTGAAAAGGAATCTGGTGACAAGTGGTATGGCTGAAAGGCCCAACATTAAAGAGAGTTGAGGAAAATAATAATTAAGTGGGATAAAAAGTTCAATGGGAATTCTAGAAGGGGTTTGGCCTGTGCTGGTCCAGCACCCAGTACAAAAGGCTCCTAAGCTGCACAGCAGACCAGTGATAAATGTCTACTGGTTTTAAAAATCTTGCAGGTTTTTGTGTCATGATAGGAGGGGTATCTAAAAATCCAAGCTAGAAATAGGATACATTCACTCTGACACCTGGAGTTAGTTGGCTTGATACCATCAAAAAGATGAGAGATTGTGTCCTGCTCAAAATGACATTTCAGCCCTTCTGACATTTCCCCATCCACTCAAACCCCCAGGAGATGTGTCAGCCTCTACTGGACTGGTTCTCTTCCTGTAACTATTTTTTTCTAAATGAGACCACTAAATGTTTGTGGTAAATTAGCCCCTTATTTCCAAGATAGAAAAAGCTAAATGCAGCTGTGGAAAATAGAGAGAAAAAGACAACTACCTTTATTCAATAATGCTGCTCTTGTTTTATCTTCAAATTATCTTGGAACGCTTCAGTTGCTGCAGGAAGAAATTGCCCAAGTAATACAAGGCAAGTTTAGTAATCTTGATCATCTAAGTATAAAGAAGAACAAACAATGTGGTAATCTGGCCAAGAAACTTTCTTCTGCAACTGGGGAAACCTTTGAAACTGTTGTTTCTTGCTGAACTGTTTTCTTTAGCAACATTTATGCAGTGATGCAGCTGCAGTCTGTGCACTTGGACTGTGTATGGACAAGAGGGTGTTTCAGTCATTGTAGCCAAGGGAGCAGAGCTGGGGAGAAAGGGAGGAGCAAGGCTTGGAAGCCCCAGTGCAATATTGAGGCAAAAAAGTTAATTACTTTCCTAAAGATACCAGCAGAAAAATCTAATAAGTGGATAAGCAGACTCTTGTCACATTTAAAATATTTTTGAACTAAGCCAGTGGTCACATTTAAAATATGTAGTTTCTGTAGACAAGTCTGGCTACAACATCCATTTCATAGACTAGGCAGCCTTGAGTTTGTGACTTCTGTCACATGTGGTGATTAATTTAGGATAACATTTCAGTAGCACCCATAAAAGTCCAAGCCTTATGGGAAAGGGAATAGAGAGATATTATGTTATCATTTTTTTCCAGGTGATAAGAGCATTCTCCATGTGCTGATTCCTTGTTTTAATCTAAATTTCCTCCGCTCTGAAAAAAAAAAATAAAATAAAATAAATTAAAAAAAAATTTCTTTTGGGATCCAGGATTTCCCTGCTCTCCCCAAACATTCCTTCATTTATGTTTTCTCAGGTGACAGCCCTACCTCCCTCTGGATTCTACTGCCTTGGCCATCTTCAACACACCGTACGTGCGCTGTGCCCTACTGACCCACCTGCTTAGCCAGAGGCCTCCCTGACACAAGGACACTCTTAGACATCCCATATTCCATGGCTCCATGGCATAGACAAATGGCTGGATCCTTCTTTGATCTCCACATGCCTTTGGCACTGCTATAATCCTTATTTGGCTCCTAAGACACCAGAGCAGGTGTACTGATTTCTTAACTCGCGTTTCACACCCTGCAGCGTTTTCCAGGGATGTTCAAAGCAGAGACATGTGGCTGCTCTGGGAATAAGTGAGCCCAGGCTGGGAGAGGTTTTTCCCTTGTCAGTGGCCATCTGGGCAGTGAAGGGCGTTTGGGTGTCTGTTCTTGGATGCTGACAGCTCTGTTTGCAGGGGGTGCACCTAAATCCCTGTCTCTGGCAGAGCAATCCTTTTTGTGCTTGTCATAGTTGAGATTTTTTTCCCCATCAAGTGCCTTTCCTGTAGTGAAGAACTGGCAATGTCACAGGCCTCCATTTGTAACCCAAGGCTGCCAAAGTCACTTTCCTTCTACATAAATGGAACTTACATATTTTTGGAACAATATCACATTGCAAGCTCATATCCACAACCATCTTCAATTTCCATATACTTAGGAATACTTTCCATATTCCTTACTAAAAACCATCTTCCATTTTATAAGTCTACATGGCTCTCTTTTTTTCCCTGTGTATGTCTCCTAAAAAAATCTGTCATTTCCTTAAGAAGCTTCTCTCATGCTTCTCTCAAGACGAGTCCCACTCTTGTGTTCAAACTCTCTCTTCTCTTTCCTTCTCTAAATTTATTTTCTCCTAAACCCTCAATTGCAAGGCTAACAGAGTCTTTCTATGAACCTTGGGTCAGCTGTTTAATTCATCACTGTGAGTGAGTTTGCTAACACCGTTAATTAACTACTTATTTTTTCCTGTTCCGTATCTTTTATTTTTGCATTGAACAGCAACATGCTAAAAAAAGGCTCTGGAACTCATTTCTTAGCTTTCTGTTGGATCATCTGATTTCTTTCTGTCAGTGGGACATGCTCTACATTCACGTGCATCCCATCAAACACCCCGAAGTGCTTCATACGTGGGGTCATAATGGCTGTTAGTCAACCACTGCAATAACATAAAATATACAATTAATGGGAATTCAATAAAGAATCACCCATAGTTTCGGTTGCCCATAATGAGTCTAGAATTGAGGCAAGATGGACAATCTCATGTGAACAGAAGTGTTTCTGTTCTCCTTTCAGAAAATCATGAAGCGTCTGATCAAACGATACGTGCTCAAGGCTCAGGTTGACCGAGAGAACGATGAGGTCAACGAAGGCAAGTGGATTTTTATAACTCACACATGGGATGAGCATGTGATGTGTTTGCTACTGGTCTGGCCAGTAAGAGGGTTGAGCTTAGAGAGCATCCTCTGTAGAGAGAGGAGACTGAGGTGAGCAGTGATGACTCTGAGCCGCCTCTGAGCCTCTATTTTTCCTCAGCAGATCACACATCTCATAAGATATTACACTATCCTGCTCTACCTCTCCTTCTTCACAATGACCAGGGTATTGCCAACACCCAACTTGGTGTCTAAGTAAAAC
This sequence comes from Chiroxiphia lanceolata, assembly GCF_009829145.1. Taxonomy (NCBI): domain Eukaryota; kingdom Metazoa; phylum Chordata; class Aves; order Passeriformes; family Pipridae; genus Chiroxiphia; species Chiroxiphia lanceolata. The sequence continues at coordinate 16,120,044 of NC_045651.1, forward strand.
AGTTTCTGGCTGCACTGTCCAGGCCTGCCCTGAGGATGCTTTTTTTGAGGGGGGTATGGATTCTTATTGCCATGGTGGCGGGGAGGATTTGAATGCAGATGGAAAAGAACCTCCAAGACCTCTTAACTGCCACCTTCCTGCAAGTACCCTGTGTAGGTAGAGGTCAATATGTGGAAAGAGAGGGGATTTAAGAAAAAAAAATACGAATTTTCCACACAGACTCTCTATTGGTGTCAGCACCACAGCTGCAAGTGCAGGTTATTTCTTACGAGTACAAATATTGAGTGCCTAATGCAGGGAGATCATATGCAGCCCCACACACATCCATGACCAAACACACTGGAAATAGTGCTCTCTCAGCTCTTAAAACCACAGGGGTTATTTACTTGACTCAGGGTTGCTAACAAGAATGTTTTCTTCCTTTTAGGAGAACTTAAAGAGATCAAACAAGACATTTCTAGTCTGCGCTATGAACTCTTAGAAGAGAAGTCCCAAGCTACTGGTGAACTGGCTAAACTAATACAGCAGCTGAGTGACAAGTTTGGGAAGACCTTAAATAAGGACATTTGATGGTGAATATAGAAAGGCAACTGGTTTTCTAAACATTATCCAGTCTCAACCAGCATCTTAGGAGGGCAAAAACCACATAAAAGGTGGGTACTGCACACTCGGCCTTTGCTGGCAGCAAGTGTTGGTTGGAGCATTTTGCACCACTTGGTGAGTTACCAGTTAAACCATTTCTGATACATAAGTGACTTACTGGTAAAAATACCTGCCCTTTGACATCAGAAATAAGTGCACCACAGAGAAGGCACCTCCAGTTAAAGGCAAAAAATGCAGATCTTCATCCACCTGACTCTAGAGAAGACAATGTAACTGTGCTCACTTACAGCAACTGAGACTGTCCTGACCAGGATTGGGTCAAGTCTGAAGAAAAAAATGTGCCAAACATATTCCCTGCAAAATATTTGAAATTCCTATTCTTGGGTGTGTATTCTCCTTTTCTGTTTACACGGGCAGCCATGAAGATAACTCTGAACAGCACTGTGGGTCATGGCAAATAAAAAGTCATCTGCTGAAATGACCAAGGCAGAGTATGACACAGAGAGACTGGATGACAGCATTTGAAAAATCATCCTTTCACCCCTCTGCTAGAACCTGATAAAAGAATCTCCAGCCAAAAACTCCTCTCCACCTTGTCCAGCTCTATTAGCCAGCCTGCTGATGGATGTGGACTCTTTGGATGCACCCAGCCTCTCTTTTGTCCTTAACTGGTCCCATCTCCAGCAACAGTGTACTGGAATATCCATCCTGATGTGAAAAACACTTCCCAAGAATACCCACAGGTAAAATACCTTGTGCTGTTGTGTTCAAGGAACAACATTCATCCAGAGGCAGCAATGAGCTCAGCTTTGAGATTCCAGAGGTCAAACAGCAAGCCATAGGGTGAGATCAATCACGAAGAACAAGCCCTTGAAATTAATACAAAAAGGCTTCAATTAAACATTCTGACAAAAAAAATAAAAGGAGAAAAGGAGGGAAAAAAAGGAAAGAAAGGAAAAATCAGTGTAGAAATTATTGACTTACGTGTTTGGCTCTTACAGAGGATGAGGACGGGATTAAAACTGTTCTAAGGCTGAGGTAAAACAAGGACTCAGATCACACTTTTACAACAGGATGGAGATGAGTCTGTGTAAAGGTGGATTTCTTGGGATTTCCCAGTTAGCTCCAGGATTTCAACTACTTAAAGCACACCTTACTACTTGGGAACCGTGGAACTGTGCTGTTTGTTTACAGGAGACACCTCTAAAATGAACACGACATTTAGGGATCAGCTGAGACAAACAAGCAGAGCCAGAAGGTGACCTGTGACCAGTTCTTAAGTGCCAGATGAGAATACAGATAGCCTAATAGAATAATAGTTATATTTGTACAAAAATCAAAGAAAACAAAATTAAAAAAAAAAAAAGTGGACTGTACGTAGATCTGTTTAGAGACAAAGCAAAATACTGTATTTTTACCTTTAATAAGATTATCTTGTATACTGTAATATTTTTACCTAAAAATGGAAACAAAATAAAATTACCTCATAATATTTTGTTGTACATTGAGTGAAATATTTGCTTGATCTTTTGACTACCTCATACAGGGCCTTTTCTTTTGCTTTTCTACAATATGTGAACAATGGAATCACTACATGAAGCAATTTTGCCTTAGAAATTCTGAAGCCAGAAAGAAAGAACCAAACCTCAAAACAAACTAAAACACATTTTAAAGGCATAAAACTAAGGAATTGAGAGTTCCATGGCCAAGTACAGTCTGCAAAAATGACTCCAATTTGTGATGCTTAATTTGAAATTATTGTGTCATTAACATATTTTTAAAATTACCTTCTAAGAACAGAAATTCAGCTCCTCTGGCTTTGGAAAAACATGGTGCTGGTACCAGTGTGGAAGCAAAAGTGAAATGAGGTTTATAGGCTTTAGCTGGTAAGACAATTGAAAGGGATTTGCCCTGATTACACAAATTAAAGTATTTCTGTACCCTTCCTATTTAATATTTTAGCATCCCTTAGGAATTTAGGGAGAATTATTCGAGGTAGAACATACAATAACAACCATATTTTAAATTTCTCATTATACTGAACACAAGTCCATGAAAAAGTTTAGTGGGAACACTCTGCTCTGTTTTGGACATTTAAATGCAGCTCAGCAAAATGCCTGATCTGAAGCACAGCAACAGCAACAGGAACATTCTCCTGCTGCTGAATATTGCAGTCAGGGCATGTTCTGGTCAGCACAAAGAACACCACACCGTGAATAACTTTGCTGAATTTTGGGCTCCCAGGTGGAGGTCCAGCCTGTCAGCTGCTGCTCTCACAGCTTCTGTGCAGGGGAAGCAGTGCAGCCCTGCCAGGGGGAGTTAGGATGCTGCTCTCACTCAGGAATCTGCCAGGAAAGAGCCCAGTATCCTCTAGGACTTCAAAAGCAAACTGAAAGGTATCTTAAAAATACTGCTAAAAGGCACCTGCTTCCTCTCCTTTCACATTTACATTCCTGAAAGCATCTAGGCATGGAGATTTTATATAAATATCCATGGCAAGCAAAATCCCACTTCATCAGAGCACTTTTCTAGTCTGGCTCCCAGTAACACACCCAAGGAAGCTGCACAGCAGAAGCATCATTGAATTCGTGGCTTATTCTCCAAGGGTAGTTTATAAGAAGCTAAAATTAAGAAGCCTCACTGAAAGATCCCTGAGAGAACTTACAGAGTTCGAAGAGGAAAAATAAGTGTAGGTGGGTCTCAAATTGGATTAGACCTGAGATGTGCAGGTCCCCTGTCCCATCTCCCATCACCAGGAACCCTCCCATGAATGGTCCCACATCCCATCAGCCCTGGCAGTGCCATAGCAACCCACCTGTTGAGTTGAATTTGACCCAGTCTGTAACACTTCTTACTTTGTAATACAGCTTTTAGTATTCCTTGCACAAATTCAAGCTGTGAAGGAATGAAACTTTACCCAAATTCTTTGTAGATACAGAATTATAACTTCTCATGGGAAATATGTTAGAGGGAGGTCACATGAAGGTGAAAGTAACCTGAAGTCACCCACACAAGGGTGAATGTAGTCCAAGAGATCATCATAATTCTGCAAATCCCCCAGGCCAATCAAACTAGCACTTAAAGAGACACCCTGAGAAAGATCAGAACAAAGTCATTCACTAGCCAGTATTGATTTATTGACTGCCCACATCCCCAGACAGTTGTTTCACTCCTTGCAAAGACCAAATCAGTCAGCTGCTGCTAACAGAGAGGAGAAAACAGCACGAAGCATTAACAGGATTTGATATTTCACAGGGCTGAAGTGCCTGGTTTTAAGCCAGAAATCCCTGCTGCCCAGAGGTGCAAATCCCAAAACAAAGGAGCTGCCCAAGGGCATCTGGCACCAGGCCCTTTTTTTCAGCAGCAAGGGATGGGCTGTGCAGCCCACAGGGCAGAGGTGATGCTTCACACACAGCTTTGCTCTCCAACTGGACTAATTCTGCCTGCAACTTTGTGGAGAACAACTAACAACTGCTGTCCTCAGTTTCAGAAGAACACGGTTGAAAAGCAAATATTAAGAAGAATAAGAATGGTGTAATGAATAACGTCTTAGAAGACTGCCTGCATCCTGACCAGAGCTCATATTAAATTGTCAGAGCTAGGCTTTATTCTTAATTAATCCACATGAGGAAAGCATTTCCAGCAGGCCAAAAGAAATTGCCCTAATTAAAAGATGCAAGGAATTAATGATCGCTCGGTAAGGACAAGCCAGGACACAATCCATCACCACAAAGGCAGGAAAGACCTGAGCCAGGGTTTCAAACACAGCTCAGCCCTGAGCAGCAGGACCAGGGTTTCAGCCACCTCTCCAGCTGAGAGCAGATCTCTGCTGCACCACAGCCAGCCCTGGGCTGCAGGTGAGGAGGGAGGAGGCAGAACTCCTCCTGCATTGCAGGCAGACCCTGCCACAGAACAGCTCTGCTGCCGCTCAGGCCCCAGGCAGGAACCTGGCAAACAGGTCATGTCATTCCTCACTTGGCTCCCATTTGCTTCCCTGACCAACCAGCAGGTAGGGAAATGAGAGCCACAGTTTCACAGCCAAGGCTGTGCTGCCAAGTGGCTTTCAGATGGGAAGGATAAGTGTTTCCTCTATCCAGACACTATAAATACTTTGCTTGTGACCCCCAAAAGCAGCTCTGTCCTTGCTTTGGCCACAGATCTCTCACCATTACGCTGTTTGATGCCACAGGCAGCAGGTCCCTTTGCTCCCTCCTTCACCCACCTGGCTCATCCCCATCATTTTTCCTTGCCCATGACTGGGCTGTAAACCCTGCAGGCAGTAAACCCGATGCTGGACACCAGCCTGCACAAACTACACCCTTGAGCAACTCACATTTTTAATAAAAAAGGGTAGAGGTGGCACAGGAGAAATAGTCTTAGCTTCCAGTGAAGGAAGGGAGGTGCAGAGAAATTCAGGGATTTGCCTTAATGACCTGGAAGGAAGGGGCAAAAATGGCACTGTACCTCTGAATCTTATTAGAATAAAAACATACCCATTACATTTGCCCTCTCTTAGTCCCTCTTCTGCATCTTTGTAGGGCACATACTCCTGAGTGAGGGCTAAGTTCTACCAATGCCTTGTGCCAGGAGCACAAGAGCAACAACAGGATAAAAATAATCATTGCCTCAGTGATCATACATCATATGGGGAGTGATTCTCTCAGTCCCTGTGAGGTTTTAATGGTTCCATATCAATAATAAGGTAAGTTTTCTCTATAGCTGAATTTAAATCAAATCCAATAGAAAGGGAGGTAATAACCAAAGGGGCATAACAACTAAACAGGTCCTGGAATTCCTGATGCCTTTAGCAGCAGGTAAAAGGGCACTCCACTCATTCCAGGTCATTTGAGACACAAATGACATTTAACACAAACCTGCAGTATGATAAAGGGGATTTTGAAGACCTTAAAAGGTTAATGAATAGCTAATGAGCTTGTTAATATACAACTAATGTTTACTGTAATACAGACTAATATTTAATTCCCTTACTAATGATTAATTATTCTGCTGTAAGAATTTAATTAGGCTTACACAGCAGGAGCATGGGGGGATCTGGTGATGAGATGAGTTTCCAGCAGTGGCTGCCCTGACTCCAGGCTCCTCTCTGGCAGCTGCCCCTGTGGTGGGCACAGCTCTGGCATCCCAGCATGTCCATGTGGTGAGGAAGCAGGAGACTGACGGCTCAGATCTTCCTTAGGATGGAGGTTTTTCTCTTGTACATCCAAGTGGGTGGCACAGAGACTCCATAGCTTTTGAAAACAAGTCAATATGAAAGTTCTCCCTGAATCCCAGTGGCTGAGGGAGTCCTGCACTGCCCTGTGCTCTCCCCTTGGGCTGCCAGTGCCATTATACTGGTACCCAGCATCACTTCTGAGGGCAAGGACTCTGGTACAGGGGTTGCAACACATCACTCCAAGGTTTTCATTTGAAGATGAAACCTTCCATCAAATTAAAAAGCTGATTTGATAAAGAAGTGTTCTCTGTACACTGATATGCTTTGGGCCAAATCTGCATGAGGATTCCCAGACCCAAATAAAAAAGTGAATTCATCCTGTAAAGAAGCTTGTTGGGCTCATGCATTTAGAAACAGCACTGACTGATTTTGTCAGTCATTCCTTCAGCCAACCAGGACAGACAGACAGGGCTCCAGCTACTGCCCCCCCTCATGTTCCCAACTCTGCATTTGCAGCAAAGTGAGCTCACAGCTCAGGGACTTTATTTTGGACTTATTTCCCCCAATGTCCACAGTGACACCATATCCATGTCACAGCTCTGAGGGCCATTAAACCTCAAGCCTTGCACTTAGGCAAGGCTTTAGGTGAAGGGAGACCTGCAGTCTTGTTGGGGGGGTAGTCCTAAGCACCCCTAAGAGCATTGTCCCAGCTCCAAGCTTTCAGGAAGTGTCTGATTCCTGCAAAGCAATGTTATTGAGATCAAAGTGTGACTGAACAAATCACAGGATCCTCAGCAGAAGTAACATCCACTGCAGAGTAAAAAGACACAACTAGGGGGAGACTTTTGTACTTACTAAAGACTCTTGACTGTTTGCTGAGCACCTGAAAACACCTGGCTTGGTCCCTGCTGCCATCCAGGCATCACACCTGAGCCACTTCCTTCATGATGCTCCTCAGTCCCCATTGCTGCTGTGATAGGAATCCTTGTGGGAAATCCAGTGGAGGTGTGTGACAGCAGAGCAGCCCATCACAGGCACAGGATCCTGGGGCAAAACTGCCACCACTTCCCTCCAGGGCAGGATAAACCACAAACCTGCAGCAGGTTTGGCTTTCAGAGCAGGACAGGGAGGGAGCAGGTGTGTACAGGCAGGAAAGCCATGGGAATGAGGGTAGGAGCTCTGCACTCCCACAGCTGAGCAGGGGGCTGAGGTGTGCATCACCTGCCTGTGCCTCATCACCCCGGGGGGGGGGGGGAATTGCACTCTGGGTTTTATTGCTGGGCTTCTTTAAACCTTTAGGAAATTGTTCTGCACCCACCCTAAAGAGAAAATGATGAGGAGGGAGAAGTGCAACTAAAAATGTAATGAAATGAGAGATGGTGACACAATGGGTGTCAGTAGGGATAAGAGAAAATCAGAGTCCTTCCTCAGCTGGGGTTACAGCCACACAGCACGAACTGCTGTCTGTGGACACCTTCAACCGAGCTGTGCAGACACTAACTGGCTCAGAGCTGACCCAGGGGGTTAAACAGGGCATGGATACACCTCCAGAAGCTGCCAAAAGCCAGCCCTGACCCAGACACTGGATACAGTCAGAGAGAGCATCATAAGGGGGCAGGAATGACTGTACCTGGTAATGTCAACTGATGCCACAGCCTGCAGGAACGCCACAGTCCCTAAGACCCCCAGGTATCCCGGTGCTCTGACAGGAAAAAAACTATTTTTTGTTTATCTGTTTGCTAGTTTTAGGAGGTTTTTTCTTGGTTTTTAACTGTGAAACTTCAAAGCTGCTGTACCTGCAGAGGGCTGAAGGCGTTTCCCTGTGTTTTCTCCACACTTCGGAATAAAGGCTGTGGGTGTCTCGTAGGCACTTCTGTCCATTCCCAAGGACAAAACACAATCCAAAGCGTTCCCAAACTCAACCACAAAGCCCCGTGGATGAGGGAGGAGGGAGATGGTGCCTCTCGCTGCTGGTTGCAGAGGGAGCCGGCAGGTTGTGCTCATGAACAACTAATCCACAGCTCTGCCTCTGGGATGCTCCACTGCAAATCCGAAGGTACAGAGGGAAAAAAGATCCTCTTTCTGCAGGATTTTCCTCCAGCTCATTACAGCAGCCTGCCCACATGCTTTAACAGCACCTAAAGCCACAAGAATCTGACTTATTAAACTGTACTATTAAACCAAAGAAATGTTGAACTGCTGCTTTCTTGTTAGAAGGAAAGTCAATATTTCTTCAGCTGACTTTGATGCACTCAGATAAGTTTTGTGCTTTGTACTGTCTTACTCTTCTTTTTTTTTTTTTTTTAAGTGTCTACCTGGTTCCCAGGGCACCACATCTTTCAGTGTTTCTCACTCATTCACATCTGCACAAAATACAGAGAAAAAGCTCCACAAGAAAAGTTTCCCTTCAGGTAAATTTTGTGTTTAGGATCAACCGTGGCCAAAACTGCTGCTTCTACAAAGTGGTGATTCAGCTATTTATACTTATTTAAAAATATAAAGATTAGCTTCTCTTGCAATCTGTACCTACCTAAGCCAACACCAAACTGCTTTGAACTAGAAAATAAAAACATGTTTCTGCCATCATCTTACATGATAAGCAGGGTTTCCTTAATCCATTCCTCCAATTTTAGTAGCATTTCTAACAAAATCTGGAAAATTCCTAGATCTGAGTACCAAGACACTTGTGAAAGCAGAGAGAGTGACAGTCCTTCCCAAATCCTGATAGAGAACCCCTCCAGTATTCATCCTTCTTGGAGCTGGAACTGAGCCTTAAGCCTCTTTCTTGTGCCTCTTTCTAGGCACAAAGTCTGTCCTTGATTAAAGACAACACTTCTCTCATAACCTAAACTTCCATAAGTACAGTGGGTTATTTCTTGCTATTCTTCTTGCAGTGGTGACTCAGAAATCTTTGCATTATGACAACTTAAACCAACGACCTTGGTGCTCCCCAATGCAATTAAGAGACAGGAGAAAGCTCAGAAGCCAAGTGCAGCTCTCCTGTGCCAAACCAGCACAACCTTATTCCTGACACTCAGGTCTCCAGATGCTCTGGAGACAGAGAATTACACAGAATTCTGCAGAATTACTGGGATGACACATCCACCATGCTTCAGTTTTAATTGGGGTCTCACAGTAAAAAAGCTGAGCTGACCCGGGTAAGGAAGTTCAACTGCTCCTTGGAAATAAAAAAAAAAAAAAGAATGAAGCAGACACATAAAAGCATGTTGTGAGTGAATTAGTGAACACCAGAAAAATCAAAACCAGCCCATGGGCAGCTCCGTGTGCCACTCCCTCTGCTCCCTGTGCTCCCCACAGCCCAGTACTGAGCTGGAAGGACCTGGAGCCACCCCCAGGCCACAGGCACCCCCCTGGATGTGCCACACACAGCCCAAACCACGGCCTGCACCTTGTTCAGGCAGAGGTTCAGAAACATATTGTTATCTAAGTCAATCCTCTCAGCCAACCAACTCCAGCAACTCACTCTGAAAACACCACCCACGTCCTGCGAAAATTCGGGTTTGAGCTGCAGCCCACAGAGATTAATGAGGGTTTGAATTTATGCCTCAAGAGCTCCTAATGGTTGGATTTTTCTACTATACCACTATAATCTTCCTGTACATGAAGGCTGCTCATATGCTTCCAGCTAAGGAAAGGGGCTGGATTTCACACCTAATAAAAACTGCATTCAGGGAAAATAAATAAATAAAGCAGTTGCTCTTACTCAGGCTGTATTTCAGCACAGAGTTTGGTGATTCAAATTGGTGTGTAGTGGACAAACTGAGTTTCAGGTGGTGTTTTTCTCAGCTGAAGCTTTGCAATGTGCAAAGGTACATTGGCTCAGCAGGGCAGGGGCTCTGTGCAGCCCCTTCCATCTGCCCTGGCACCAGGGGGGCACTCCCAGCAGCCTCCAGAATGTGCTGGGGGATGTTCCCTGTGGAAAACTTTGCACTCAAGGTTTGAGGAGTGAAATCAGGGAGCATAAAACAGTGATGGGAGTCAATAGGACCCCTCCAGTATTCACAGCTGGACAGACCTAGAGATGACTCCCCACCACTTGGGCAGCAAATGCTGCTGAAAGCCACCCCCCCTCGGGTGCACCCACAAAAAGCAATCAAGCACAGCTCTGCACTGCAGTACAAGCACTAAACAAGGTGTTGGCTTGAGCACAGCAGGCTGGAAAACACCTCTGTGCATTTATATTTCACTCTATTATGCCACAGCAGACACCAGCAGCCTTTTCAGAGCACCCAGGTTGTGTCTTTCTCTGGAAGTGTTGCTTTTCAGATTTCATTTTTATCAAGTTTGAATTGGACATGCTGGGGGAAAGGAGGAAAAAGAACCCCAGTACTGTCTGAAAAGCCAAATGACCTTGTTCTCACAGACTGTAAGAAAATCTCTCTGTCCTCTCCACCTTCTCTCAAAGAGAAAAAAGAGAACATTTACCTGCTTTTAGCACTGAGTGTCTCCTCTTATATATTTTTGGATGATCCCAGAACCTGTGAAGTTGTAGAAGAGAAAACACATTCTTCCTGTCTACACATCATATGTGAGACACCCTAAGTAGCTCTCAGGGCTGTCCCACAGACCAGGACCAGGCTGACAGGGTGGCCCAGCACTGTCCGACGTGTGTGATATTCCTGCTCCTGCATCCGTTTGAGCCTCGCTGTGCACAACCCAGCACAATTGTGCACATCTCTTGGTTAATGTGCTCAAAATAAACATTACTCAGATTGATGACTAGGTCTTCCCTTACAGCCATCTGGATGGTTTATTTTAGAAAGTGGTTTGGAAGAGCAGTGCTTTATTATTGGAGCCATCGTTATTCCAAGGGCTCCGTGAGAACACCAGGGCTGCAGGGATCCAGCTCCTGCATCTGCCTCACCTTTCCCTGCTTCGTGTTTCCCTTGGTGGCTCCCACATTTTTTGGAGGAGGAAGATCACATTTATCATGAACCACAACACCATCTTATCATCAGACTTTGAACTGCAACACCACGAAGGCCACCTGGCCCTGGAGAAGATGATTCACCATAAACTCACTGACCCAGAGCCACCAGTCACACACCCCCAGCCTGGGCTGCAGCCAGGTGACAGAACTGCACTTCACAGTAATGCAAATTAATGTTCAAGTTACTCACTCAGACCTTTGCTGGAGTTGCTGCCCCTCAGGGTGCCCCTTGCTGCAGCCAGAGCTGTGCTGGGCAGTACCAGGCTCAGGATGCCACTGACACAGGTCCCAGAGGCTGATGGAATCCTGCAATGCAAAAAAGATAGAGGCACTTTAAATTTAGGAGGGGTTCTTATGGATCTCATCCAAACCTCGTGGTACCTAAATTATTTATTGTGCATTTGCTGCATTATTTATTGTGTCCCTTTTACCTACACGTGCAAGGAACATGAGCCAGTGGCTCTGCCTCAGATTTCATACTCCATCCTAGCTCCAATAGTTCCTTCCCATTCTCCTCCAGAGGACAAATTACCATGCTATTTTCAAGGTAAATATGTTTTCCCTTGGGTGCAGAAGTTCTCCTTAGGTGAAAAGATCCCAACCAACCTCTGGAGAGGCAGGAACATGCCCAGCAGCCAAGGCAGAATGAGCTGGAATTACCACAAAAGGTCACTGGAAGAGGTTTTGTTAGAGATATTCTTGTTATAGATGTTTTTGTTATAGATGGTTTTGTTACAAATGTGGTTGTGGTCACTGTGAATAAAGAGTTGTCATGTTAAGCCCAGGGGATTTACTTGCCCAGAGGGGAACCACAGGGGGGTACTGCTGGACCCTCCTGCCATGTCCTTCTCCTTGGAAGAGGCCACCACAACTGTGGAGAGTTTCCCACCTTTGAACCACTGAAGCCTCTGGGGACTGGCATGAAGACAGGTCAGGGAAGGTTTAGGTTGGATATCAGGGAAAGGTTCTTCATCCAGAGGGTTTTTGGGCACTGAACAGGCTCCCCATGGCAGTGGGCATAGCACCAAGCCTGACAGAGCTCCAGGAGTGTTTGGACAACACCCTCAGGCCCAGGGTGTGATCTCTGGGATTGTTCTGCACAGTGATCCTTGTGGGTCCTTCCAGCTCAGGATATTCTGTGATTCTCTGACTGGCTTTGCTTTCCCTTACCATCCCCTGCCTTTGGGGCAAAGCCTCTGCTGGTTCCCTGAGCCCACTGTGCCTGTTTGGGGCCGTTCCCATCTGTGATTCCTGCACAACGGGCAGGGTGAGGGTGCTTTGATCACCTATTCATCACATCTCCCCTGCTTTGAAGAGAACTCTGCAGAGTGACAGCAGCTGTTTTAATCCCCAGGTGCTGCCAATAAATACAGGAACTTGTGGTTTAATACATCACTATCTGTGGTCTCATATCCCTTTAATAGCTAATAATAGAACACATCTACAAAATACAGCAATGATCCCACAGCTGCAAACTACCTATTAAACCAATACAAGACACTTAAAGGATGGCTGTTAGCACCCTCCAAGCCTCCAGTGAATCATCAAATGCACTCCCATCTGCAGAAAGGATTGCACATTTCATTTATTTCTCCAGTACCTGTGAGAGCAGGGAAAAAAAAAATAAGGGTATTTTAAAAGCGTATCAAAAATCATCACTGTCTGGACCAGGAAGGAAGCTCTTAAATTGTCAGATTTCACAGCAGAGTCTGCATGACACTTCTGCAGGCCTTTCATAATCCTGCCCTGTCAGAAGGTTATGGGGGCTGCTTGTGATTTCATCTCTGAAGTAATTGCTGGTTGGGAAAAATAAGCAAGACCGGTCATTATATTTCCTGAAGAACAAAACAAACCACGAAAATAACAAGGTAGAGGATAGATGTGCCTTTCTGAAACAGATGGATATTCCCTCAGCCACATTTGAAGGGCAGGAAGATGCACCAGTTCCTTTCCCACTGTGGGTTTTTAAGAAAGGAAGCAGAAGCAAACAGGGAGGGTTGATACCACGAGGCTGCAAAGGCGGCTGCAGTCTCAGGAGAGGTAATTTTGCCTGTAGTTCAGGCTGGGGGGGTCTCCAGGGACGGATTCTTCTCTGGCATTAATTGGTATGGAAAATCAATAGAGCCACGTGGATAAGCCCTGCTTGTCGCCTGGGTCTTTCTTTCCCTTCCCCTCCCCTCGTGTGGCCGTGTTGTATCCTGACAAATTGCAGCTCGGGATGATAAGTGCTAACTCCACAGTTCCTCCACTAAACTCATTTCTCTTTAATCCCCTCTGGTGCAGAGGCTTGTGAAGGCAGTTTTGACTCCAGGATCTGTGCCTTTGGCTACACCTCTGATTAATGCCATTCCCCAGGTCCTGCAGATTTGGGATTTTAAGAATACGGTGGGAGAAAATTTGAATTTTCAGACTCCCAGGAGTCTGAAGTGTTTTGAGTGCCAAATCTTCCCTGTGTGGCATTAGATTATCCTCATTGATACATTATTTTATGCAGACTTTGCATTTCAAATAGCAATTCTTTATGGATTCCTGGAATCCATTTTTTGTTAAATAGAAAGAAACACACTCGAGCTTTTTTGCTGCTCTTTCCCTTGAGTCTCCATCCATTTTTGGCTGTTTCCTCCTGCTTATTCCTCTCTTACTTAAACCTGAATAATTTACTATTCTTTTTTTATTTCTACTCAACTTTTCACTGGTTTTTTTAGTACCTTTGCATTTCTCTGGTGCTTGTGTGACCATCCCAGAGAGGACAGAATGGATGTCATGCAGCCCCAAAAGAGCCATGCCCTCTGGTGAACCTCTAGGATTGAGAATCACTCCTTGCTCTTTACTGGCCATCTATTAAAGGCTGAAATAATAAAAATAAATGAATAAATCCAAATTGTGACCACCCTGTATGTGGTGAAGAGGGAGTTAAGCTGGCTGCTGTCCTCCTTCTCAGTGGCTTTAGCTCTCCAGTCCAGTGTCAGAGAGATTTCTTCTGGTTGCCCAGAGAAGCTGTGGCTGCCCCATCCCTGAAGTGTCCAAGGCCAGGTTGGAGCAACCTGGACTAGTGGAAGGTGTCCCAGCCCATGAATGTAGATAATCTTTAAGGTCAGTTCCAACCAAAACCATTCTGTGTCCAGCCCTGACTCTCTGACACCGCAAAACAAGGACACAACAAATCTGCCTTCATGACATTATCCAAAAAGAAATTGCTCATATCTCTGAGGATTTAAATTATTCTGTCAGACACTGCTCCTGGCATGAACTGTTGGCATGGAGACTGATGCGAAATTTAATACAACATAAATAAAATATTAATGACACGGGAGAAACCAGTAGTAATTTAAAGAGATATTGAGCTGCCAACCAAGGTACAGCTTGGAGTTCATCATGGGAACAAGGAAAACAGTGATTAAAGCTCTAAAGGGCAATGAGGAATAGCCTCGTTCTGCCAAAGTCTTCTGGCCATCAAAAGTACTCAGAAGAGTGATTTGGAAAAGGAATGAAATTAGGAACTTCCTAAAAATGTTTGGGGTTTTTTTTCCTTTTTTCCCCAACAGAAATGAATGGAAGGTCTCTGTGTCAGCAGCAACAGGGCCAGGCCAGCAGCTGTGGGACACGGCTGAGAGTGCACCAGAGACATCACAACACCCTCTGAGGGCAGAAAAACTCTGTCACTGCTCTTCACAGCCTTGAGTTGCCTTTGCAAGAAAACCAACACCCAGAGGGGAGGAGAAAGGATAGGATGGGGTGCCCAGACCAGGGAGCATTGCTGATTTTATTAGCACGGAGGTAGTCTGAGACACTGAGGCTAAAATCCCTGTTTAAATAATAAAATTGCTCCAAGTGGTTCATCTGATTGAGAAATTAACCCCAGATTTGCAAAAGCAGAGTTAGGATGTTTGCTGGAGAGAGGAAGTATGAAAGATGTATCCTACTCTCCCACACTCTGAGCAATCACCTTTCCCAGGAGAATTGTTGGTTTTAGTGCTGCATTTTTTTCTTCTGCAAGGCTATTTCACTGAAGAATTCCCAACAACCCCTAATTCTGAAGATTCACACTAAGTTATTTTTGTAGTCACACACTTGTAAAACATGCAAAGATAATGAGCATTGAGTATAACCCAGAGCATGATGGAAAATGCTAAATGAAATCAGATTCTTATATGAGTTTTCACAGGCTCAGGTAACAGAGAAGCTGTTGATAAGCTGTCAGAGAGAGTCAGCAGAGAGGCAGGAATGACCAGAACAAGTCCTGAGCTGCTGCAACCAACACAGAGCTCAGTGAGATCAACCTTATTGGAGTAGCTGACCTTGGTGGGTTTGCATCACTGGACATGGAGGCCAAAATTTCAACTTAAAACAGCGTATTTCTTCCTAATTAATGCCTAAATGAATGAGAATTAAGTCCTCCCTACTCATATCTGTTCTGTCTTTGCAAGGCTCTGGGATGCACATCCCTTGCTTCAGATCCTCTTACTGGCTGTGTGTAAACAATATTTAAAAAAAAAATAAATTCTGAAGCCTGATAATTTTTCATTTATATAAATCATAAAAAAAAAAATTTCTCTTGCATGCATTGGAAGAGAAAGACTGAGTGGTTTGGGAATAATGTATCTGGATTAACTAGGTGAGAGAGAGCTGGAGATGAAAGACTCCCGGATATCATGTATTAGTCATAATTTAAAAGCCCTGTCTCCAGGAGATAAAATTGTCCCAAGTAACTACCATGAAAGCTGACTTTCTGATACAGAATTTACAGCACTCCTTATTGAATGCTCTGTGCATCACAGAGCACCATCACAAAGTGCCACTGGAGGAGGACATTATGTTGGGTGACAATGGAGACCAGAGCATAATCACTGGTGACTTGTGCACTATCATTAACTTGCTATTCAAGAGGAACCAGAGCCAAATGAGAGATGCACATCCTCCAGAGCCACAGGGCAACAAATTCGAGGGCCTTTTTCTTTTTGCAGGTGCAGATCAATCAGCTGGGGGTTTGCTGTTCTCTGGCTTTTAAGGGCATGTGCAAAAATCGCCGCCGTGCCTTTTGCACCAAGGGGTATAATCGTGTCTGAGGCATTTGAAGCACAATCTCGTTGTGGGAAGCTCACACAGGCAAAGGGATTACTGGGAATATGACACTGAGAGAACACCCAGGGCACAAAATCAGCTCCCATCTCCATCAGTGAATGAGAGCTGATGTTTGGGCTGGGCCGTGCTTTATTAGGCACTATCTCGAGAGCTGCATGAGGTGCTTATTGACTCATGGGGATGTGGGGAAATCCAGGAGAATGGTGTGGAAGTGCTCATTAAAGTGTTTAGCACATGCACCTGTTGTGCTTGTTTTCCTTCTATTGTCTCCTGGGCAAGCCAGGAGGCTGGGCAGGTCTCACAGAGAGGATGTCTGAAGTCAACATCAAAAATATTTTCCTGGGAAGTGGATGCTGGTTTATAAACAAAAGTACTCTCAGGCAGAGGCCAAGTGTCCTCGCTGCCTGCTTAATGTCACCTCTGCACCTTCCACCCTCCCTCTGAATCCACCCCACAGAGGAAAAGCCTCCAATCTTACCTACTGGGGATGGGCTGTGTCCTGCAGTAGTGAAATGTTCCTCTATTCCTTCTCCATATAACTCCATATTCTAGACTGAAACTGTCTTTATTTAGCAAGAACTACCCTGCAATTCTCACATCACTGCAGAAGAAAGACAAAGAAAACCAGGATGTCTTATTCAGAGCACCTGCCACTAAAAAAAAAAAAAAAAAAAGAAAAGAAACTAAAATAATTGAATACAAAAGCCTGTCAGTTGAAAAAAAATGGTTTCTTTCTGTCAGTACCCATGCCCCTGAGCCTGACCATGCTTCTAAAAAGGGTCTTTATCTCCTGGTGTCCTGCATTCTCCTCTTTTCTACAATGTCCCTACCATCTCCCTTCTCCCTGTGCCCCTTGCCTTTTCAACTCTAGAGCAGTTCCCTGGCACTGAGAGCTCCTCTCCACCCTAACCACCCACCCACAGTTGGGATCCTGAGATGTTAATCCCATGCAGATGAGTCTTTTTGGTGTCGTTATCACGCTATCATATTGCATTACATTTTCATTACTGTAGCTTCAGATGTTGCTTTAGACCCAGTAAATTCTAACAAAATCATTAGTGAAAGCACTTGCAATTAGGTAAATAATTATAAACTCATTTATAGCAATTCATCCAGGAAGCACAGCATCAGGCTGCTCAGGAAAAGCTCATTTCCAGGTAGGTAGGTTTCAACATTAGTTCCTTCTCACTTGTGGAAGGTGAAGGTGTTTAGAGATGGATACCTGGGAGGAGTGATCCCAGCTGCATTCCTACCTGAAACATTGTCTTCCAAGCTCACTGAGCATTGTAGGCAGCCAGCAGAGAGGGCAGCCCCTCCACTGCTCACCCTGGGGACTGGTACAGCCCTGTGCTGGGATTTCCTGGAGCAGGGTCTCACAGGAGTGAGTGTGTTTTCCTGGCTGCCACCTGCTGTGTTGGACAGAGCATCAACAGCACCCATCAGAGGGGTTGTTGATAAAACTCATGTTCATGGCAGCACTAAGGCGTAATATTAGTGCTGGAAGAGAAAAGCAGCAAATATTCAGTTTCAAACAGCAACAAGACCAGAGCACATGAGAAGTGCAATGAGCAGTCTCAGCAGCACTTCCTATTGTTCTCAACTGCTTTGTAACATGGTGCAAAAGCTAGATCTTTCAGCAATCCTACCAAAAAGCATTCCCTAAGCTGCCTGCTGAGCAAACCTCAGAGAGCCAGCAATCCCACAGGAGCCAAACAGCAGAGGGGCTGCTCTCTCCAGGCTTTGCACCAGCAGACCACTTTTAAAAGATGGCTGAAACACCTTAAAAACTCCTTAAAACACCTTAAAACTTTGGCCAGACTTCTCCACAGGAGACTGGCCCGGAGGAATTTAAGAAGTTGTTTGCATCCCCTCCTTCCACCCCAGCCCTGTTTGGTGTCACCTGGAGGAGCAGACACTGCCAGCACATCTTTCCCCCTCATCCCCTCCATCCTGGCTCAGCTCAGAGCATTTTGGTCACCAATTGTACCCATGAAGGTTGTTAAAATTATGCAGAAACAGCCTTTATGCAATTTGTGTCAGCTTTGGCTATGACAGTGGTCATTGTCAGCTGGGGAATTTTGAGCATCGAGTGGAGATGTTTTCTGCAGCTGCTTCAGCAAGATCACAGCCGACCTCCTGGTGCCCTTTAAATGCTTCTCTCACAGAACATTCAAAAGCTGAAGGGCTCAGGCGCATTCTTTGCCCCTCATTTCATCACAGCTGACCCAATAACACACAAAGGGAGCTGATTTGCCTTTGGAATGACCGGGTTTGCAACCATGGAAATGTGTTTCCCTTCCCCCTTCTCAAGGAAGGCAGCAGAAATACAAAGGCACGAGCACAGAAAAGTTTGTCTGCTCGGTGAATCTGGAGTGAGCAGGGGATATCAGCTGGGAGGGACTGGCCAAGAGTGTCCAAAGTGCCCAACACAAATCCTGTGCAAGGGATTGGCAGCTTTAAAGGCTCATACATGTTAATCTACTTAGCTGAATTGCTATAAGCTTGGCCCAGCTTTTAAATCTCGCTACCAAACACCCCTGATTAGTTTTAGTCATTCCAGCACAACTTTTTCAGTGAGAAGAATTTAGTTTTTCTGTTGCAGAAAATGATAAGTTCTGCTTGGTAGTAAAGGAAGTCAGAGCCTGAGATAACCTCAATGTATTTTCACATCGTGCACCCTCTGAGCTTCGGGGGTTTGTTTTCTTCAATGAGAAAACACAGGTACTTTAATGCTTTATCACAGCAGAACAATATATTCCACCTTTAATGAAACGTACTCATGTAGTCTGGCTCAGTTTGGATGCTCTTCTCACCGGTGGTCCCTGCCCTAATCTTGTCACACACCCTTTCTCCGGGTGACTGCAGCCGATTTTCCAAAGGAAATGAAAAAGCCTCCTTGAGACGTGCAACAAAATTCCCGCAGCTAAATAGGGAACCACTTTTCACGGCTGCTTTGGGGCTGCCTCAGCCTTTCCCTTTGCCGGGCTGGTTGCACTGTGAACAAGAGCTGTCCTTTGCTGAAGCTGCTCTTGCTTTGCAGTGTTTCACCCTCCCACATCCAGCCCCTCCGGGGGGTGGGTTTATTTTCCTGCTGCGGGTGCAGAGCGCCAGACGAGCAGATCCCGGGAAGGCAGAGCAGATGCTGGAGAGAACAAGCAACCTGGCTTCAATCCCACCCCTCCTGCCCGTGTTGAGCCTGGCACTGGTGGCAGTGAAAGGTAAAGCTGGTGGCTCTTCACTCTCTGCTTTAGTCATCAGGACAGAAAACATTTCCTTCTCCCTGTACCTACCGGGAATAGCTACGGGAACACACTGGCAGCATCCTGTTGTTCTGAACGAGAACTTTCCCATGGTACCTCCCCCTTTGCTATCCACAGTGTGTCCTGCCTGGCTGGGAGAAGCTGTCTGGACACACAGCAGGGCTTTTGGGGGGTCACTGGGGCACAGTGCTCAGTCACACTCACCTCTGCTGCTCGCAGCACATCTCTGGCTGGAAAAACACCTTGTTTTATAGGAGGTTTTATAGGAGTTTTGGAGAGGATGCCTGGCTCTCGTACAGGTGAATGTAGGAATAATGCTCTCCCCTCTCTTACCTCCTTCCTACTTTCCTGTGGCAGCCCCCCCCACCACCCTGCAGTCCCCAAACTTCCCGAAGTCCACAAACAAACACAATTCCATAATGAGGCGCTTAAATGCCCCAACACACTCTTAAATGCAGAAGCTGCTGTTGCTAATAGAAACAGATGCTCCACTTCTATAGAGGCAGTTTCCTCAGGAATTGGTGCCAACACGGGGCCTCATCCTGCACGGTGCTGGTGCTCAAGGGGAGCAGAGAACCACGTAGGAGGTGCTGAGCATCTTTCCATAAACACCCTATGGAAAACAGACAGATCTGCTTCAGAAGCAGATCTTGATTTCCCTACAGTGTGAAATAGTAACAGGAAAGAGGAAAACATTACCCAAAACAGGACAGCTGAGCAAATGCTCTGAGAGAAGTCACCAGTGTGCAGCACACCAGCAATGTCACATTTGATATCGTGGTGACTCTTTGCCACTGTTGGCTATCAGCTTCGACATCAAAAGCTAGAAACCCCACAGGAGTTAAATACTATCAAGGAATTTATTTAAGCATTTATCAAGTGGCATGTGGGTCACACAGCTCAGGCTCTGCCTGTGTCTGTACTCACCTGGGAATCTCGAGGGATCCCTGAGGGCTTTT
Organism: Chiroxiphia lanceolata; assembly: GCF_009829145.1. Classification (NCBI taxonomy): domain Eukaryota; kingdom Metazoa; phylum Chordata; class Aves; order Passeriformes; family Pipridae; genus Chiroxiphia; species Chiroxiphia lanceolata. The sequence continues at coordinate 16,140,072 of NC_045651.1, forward strand.
CTGCAGCAGTGGAAAATGATGGAAACTTCCTCAGTTGTGTCATGGGCACATGCATGACATGGGATTCCCTGGGCATGGAGGTCCCAGGGGTTACAGGAACGAGAATGAGCAGGTGGAAATTGGAAGGCATGAAATATCCTGCCATTTTGGGGTTGTAGGTCCTTGAAACCTGCACCTGGTTGTAGGATCTCCAGTCTTCCAACAAACTGAGCATACCAAGCCCTGCACTCTCTCAGGACATCCTGTGCCCACCTCCAGGGAGGAGGCAGCTGTCCATGGTGCAGCCACAGCCCCTGCCCACCAGTCATGCAGTGCATGATCCCATGTCCATCCAATTAACTGGAATATCCCACTCTGGATTAGCTCAACTGTAAAGTCTCCCCCTGCAGTCCCTCTGGATGAAGGATGCCATGGGACGGGCACACGGGGGGGGGCATGGAACACCTGATCACAACCAGAGCTGGAGGAGACCTCCAGGGTCCTCTTTGCCATCTCCACCCCAAAGACCACACCAACACCATGCCTGGCAAATGCTTCCCCAGCCCTCAGAGATCCCAGTGACAGTGTCTCCAGCCCCACTTCCCCAGCCTCATGTCTGTGCTGTCACCCCACCAGTCACTCAGCTGTCTCTTGCCACCCTCCCTCCCAATCAATCATGTTTTGTCTGTCTTCTTTGGTTTTGTTCTGTTCCTTTTTCTGTTCTCTCCCTGCCTGTTCTTTCTCTAATTCCTGACATTGATTTCAACAACTTTTGTTCCTCCCAGTCCTTCTCTTCCTTTCCCACTCCCAGATCCTCCTCATGTCTGTCTCAAACACAGCCCAGGCTGTGGAAAGAAATCAGCTCTGAAAACCTTTCCAAACTGTAGTTTGAAAAGAATCTCAAAACCAAATAACAAATGTTTATTTTAATTAGTGATAGACCACTGGCCTGGTATTAAAACTGACTGAACTGACTCCTGACTTGCCCAATCAATGGGGCTGCTGGATCATTCCATTAATTCCAGCTGAGAAAAATGGCGCACAACAGACTTGGCTCTGCACATAAACAGCACCTCTAATTACAGAGGTAATGTTAAGGCAGTTTGCTTCTGCAGCCTGTGGTTTTCCAGGCTCCTAACCTGACCCTGGTGGGACCTGCACAGCACAAACTTGTACTCTTTGCTCCTCAGTGAGTGTCTGATGTGTAGCAGAGCTCCAGAGAGGCAGGAATGCACTACTAAGCCAAATGAACTGGAAATGGAAAACACTCCCCACTTCTCACATTAGTTTTCCCATTAGGTAACTGCAGTGAACCAGGGATCTCAAGCCCTCAGTCCTGTGTGCAGTTACATCCTGAGACTGATACAAGTCCTTCCCCAGTCTCTGGGTAGACAGGATGTCTGTGTCAGGGTCTGTCTCAGGCATCCTCAATGGGCAAAAATCAAGTAGGATCCAACCTGAAGTTCCTCTGACTCCCTAGGTCAGGACAACTCACTTGTTTAACCTTTGCAAGGATCTTCTCTCAGTACCAGTACCTCAAAGAACTGTAGAATCAGACTGGTTTGGGTTGGAAAGGACCTTGAAGGTCATCCAGTTCCACCCCCTGCCATGGGCAGGGACACCTTCCACTAGCCCAGGTTGCTCCAAGCCCTGTCCAACATGGCCTTGGACACTTCCAGGGATGGGGCAGCCACAGCTTCTCTGTGCCAGGGCTTCCCCACCCTCACAGCCAAGAATTCCTTCCCAATATCCACTCTAAACCTACTCCCTTTCAGTTTGAAGCCATTCCCCCTTATACACGTCCTTATAAACTCCTTGGCTTCCCCATGAAGGTTTTTAGACTGTTTGGAAGGGGATTTTTTGGAGGCAAAATTGTAAGTAATCTCTTGCAGTGAGAATCTAGTTAATGGCTGTAAATACTAGCCCACTGCCTTTCCCTCTGCCTGGACAAGCACACTAATGTACATTCCCAGTGGCTGGGGAGTAGCTAGGCTGCCTCACTTTTGTCATCATCACACAGTGTACCCACTGGGGATATTTTCCTGCCAAGTACCTGCATCTCCACGTCCTCTGAGCAGTGGGGAGGCTTCTAGAGAGGTGCTGAGCAATTGTTAATGCCAGTTCCTGGTGTTCCTCTGGAGTTATCCATCCAGCACTTCGTGCCTCCGTCTCTGCAGGGATGGGGAAAGGGAGACACGGCCCCGAGCTTGGAAAAGTGGACAGACTTGCTCCACTGCAAGGTACTCTGTGCTGCAGCTGCCAAAACCCCCTAGGGGACATGACCGCTGGAGACTTGCCTTCAAGCCTGGCCCAGCCCAGGCCTGGGGAGGTGCCGTGGTGAGGCTGGTACCAGGGCCAACCCGCCCGGGGCAGGGGGGGCTCAGCTGTTCCTTGGAGCCATCGCTGGGAGGAACCAGCAAACGAGCTGGGCTGCTTTGTGACTCCTCACTAAACCTGCCCTGGGCTCCCCCAGGTGTCATCCTGCCTGAAACACCTCCAATGACCCCCCTCAGAACAGTTTTTCCAGACAGTGTTTGCAATACACCCACTTGTAAAACAGGTGATGCTGCTTTTGGCAGGACATGATGCTCCAGCAAAGCTGCTCAGAGACAGAAAAGTTCCCAACCTGTCTACTAAGTTGTTGAAGGCAGACTTAAGAAATACATTTTTTTTTCTTCTTCTTAGTTTATTTTAAATTATACACTGTTATATCCTGATTTTTGGTTAGTATTTCTCCTTGTTTTAGAGAAGGAGCCTGGATCTGAGACATCAGCCAGCCTTTTGCTGGATGACACATCCCTAATCAGGCTACAGAAGAAGAGCAAGAGTCTTTAGCAGAATAATTATTTTTAAATATTGCAGGCTTCCCACAATGGGCTATTCTCAAAATCAAGTGCCAAATCCTTATTTTAAATTAAACCTTTAAAACAAACACCAGTCAGGTCCCATCCATTTGCTGGGGAAACCATCATTCTCAAGCATCAACAGAGGAAAGTTTGCAGCTACTCTGCCAAACACCCCCCACATAAGGAGGAGGATTTCCAAAGGTGATTTGCAGCTTTGCCTTTCCCCCAGCCAGTCCCCAGGTAACGTTTGGGAGCCAGCACTGTCAAGCTGAAAGCTCTGCTGCTGCCAAGCTGCTTGGAAAAGGTCAGTCACTCAGTAATGAAGCCATTCACATCACCAGCACACAGAGAATCCAAGTGACAGGCAGTTCTGGGAACAGCAGTCCCTGTGCTGCACATGCCACAGAATCTGTCAGCAACAGCCCCCATTTTTCACTTGCCCCTTGTCCCACTGAAGAGAATCAGAATAAATCGGTGAGTCAGGACGGGAAGTTATCTGTCCATACTTCTTCTGCTCCACATCAGGCCAGAACCACGTTGGAGGCTTTCCAGGAAGAAGTTCAGGCAGGAATTCCCTCGTTCCACGTGCCACAGCACACGCTGAGCACACAGCACTGCACCCCTGCGCTTCCATCCTGCCTGGAAACTGGGACACACCCCCAGGGCTGTCCTCTTCACACTGGTGTCCACACCACACTGCTGCCTCTGATGTCTCATTTCAGTCACTGATGTGCCAGGAAGAAGCATCCCTTCATTTCTTGTGAGCCACGGGAAATCCTCTTAAAAGCAAATGCTGTGATGACAATTCCTGAGGATGTCACACACTGTCCCACAGGGATGGTGCCATATGTCACCTTCCAGCAGGTGCAGCTGTGGTGGCTCTGATGGACCTGTGGAGGTCTTGGCTGGATCAAGCATCACTCCATGAATTATCTTTCTCCTGATGAACAAATGCATATAAATACACATACACACAGATTCATACAGACATTATACAAAAATGCAGATATATTGTGTAAAATAAATGATAGCATTGGACACGAAGATGGGTTACTGAATACCTGGAATAATGAAAGAAGGCAACAACATAATTTTTCCTCCAGGAGATGGGTATTTAACAAAATTACAATTTAAACGTTATTTATAGGGCAATCTTGTCACCAAAACCTCTCGCAGCAGAAATGAATTAAGGCTCATCCATCACGAGCAAATATTGCTGCTCCAGTCTGCTCTGGGGCAGTTCTGTACCAGACCAGGCAATTTCCCAGGATTTCAGCAAGCACCTGGAGCTGATCCGACCTGGGCTGGGCGGGGAATCTCCCTCCTGCACGGGCACCCCAGATGGAGTCAGCACCACACTGAGGGAATCTGGAACTGCCTGATTCAGACAATCAGAGTCAGCTCCCCAGGGCTTGTCTCCCCTGAGAAACCAGGTGGGATGTGAATGATCACGATGGGAGTTTTCAGTGCCACCATTGTTGGTGTTCAGTCCTCCTGCTCCCGCTACAATTAATTGCTCCCAGTTCAGCCTAACCCAGTTCCCACAGAGAACTGGGCCCAGGGACACAAGGTGATTTCAGAGCAGATGAAGGTGTGGTGATGGAAATTAGTGCAAAAAGCTGCAACCTGGCAGTATCAACTCTGCCTGCTCTTTCAGACATTTCAGATGGGTCCTTGGACATATTTCCTTTTGAAGGCAGGAGTGTCATCTTCCTTCACTTCCTACCCACTCTCTTATTTTAAGTAATGAATCATATGTTTTACTTTTTCCTCTTTCTCTCTTATGAAGCTGAAAACACACATCAAGTTCTTCTAGTCCTTCGAAGTTCCAGACTTTTGCAGCACCAGCAGCAAACAACATCTGCTGCAGCGAAATGTTATTTTATCACTGCCAAGTGTCATTTGGCATAGAAAAATGACTCTTCTGATTTCTTAAAATGTTCCCCGTGTGCTAGACCTTGGTTTTTCCCTAATGAGCAAATTCCTTTCTGATATTCAGAAATGAGGGACACCTTACACTCTGAAATTTCAGGATTAACTGGAGGTCACATCCAGGATGGCTGCATGTGAACTCCTCAGCCATGGAGGAAGTGAGAAGGCTGTGCACAGCGTTGGATCGTTTCTGTCAGGGAAAGATGATTGTATAGGTTTTCATAACAGAACATGAGACTTTGGAAATTATTTCTGTGTGGGGAAGAATAAAAATGATAGGGAAAAGCAAAGCAGCAAAGTGCCCCAGAGCTGATGGCATGTCCCCAGAGCAGCGTGCCCGGTGTCCTTCAGCTGACAGCAGGTTCATTAGCAACCAGTTTGGCTGCATTTGCTCCAAGGTGCCTAAAACATGTCAGACTGACAGCTCTTCACTTGCTTTATTGGACCTGTTAGCAAGAAGAACAGGGAATCAATTAGCAGACAGGCTAATGAAGTTGTACTGTCAGTGTGGACAAACATCCCAAAGCAGTTCTCAGCCCGCTGTGGATGCTGGACCAGCAACTCTTCACCCTGAAACTTCAGGCACTGTCAGGGAGAAGGCAGAGACAACGATCAACAAGTACAAATTTGGGCAAATTTTGTGAGGAGCTGCTCCATTGTGCAGATGAAACCATTAGATCCAGTCTATCCCACAGAGGAGGGATTCGTTCTGGGGCAGCTCACCCACACCCAGCTGCCAGGAGTCATGTCCCCCCTCCCTCATCTTCCCGTTTTTCTAAGATTCTTCCCACCCTCACATTTTATAAGGTTCTTCCTCGGTGTTAAAAATCTTTGTGGACTTGGGGGAGAGAGTTTTCCAGTCGAATCCTGTCAGGAAAGTGCCTTTTACAGGCAGAAAATTAATGCCCAGCACAAAAGCAGAAAAATATGAAAACTCAAGAGGAAACAGAAGGTAGGAAATCCAGGAAAATAATCGCCCACTTGGCCAGGCTGAAAGCAGCAGATTGCTCTACAATCTTATCCAGGCTGAATGCAAGTATCCAAGTTTTCTCCCTTGGAACTGTAAAGTAATCAATACCTACCCACTTGTGAACTTCAGTGGAGATAATGAACTGGCACATATTTATAGCAAAAGCCACGGCACATTAGGTATTCCAAAGGACTTATGTAAGCAGCACTTTCCTTAATACAGCTTTAGAGAAAATGCTTTAAGAAGTTTTATCAGCATAAAACATATTTTGAATTTAATGGAAATTAGTAATTGGCATGGCAAAGTCAAAGCCATCGAAGTGGAATGGCTTAACCCTGTTGGACAGTATTTTGCACTAACTATAATGGTTAATCTGCCAGCTGAGAGAGGAAAATTCTCTTCTATTGTCAAAGGCAGTGAAACAAAGGAGGAAATTTCTGCAGCTGATGGGGATTTCTGGAAATAAATGGAATATGGTAAGTTCTATGGAATAAGGTCTGTTCTTCAAAATGAAACCAGTTAACCCTAAATTGAGAGAAGTGAGTCAGAGCAACGTCTCTGTGACTGAATTAAGCTCTTTTTGGGTTTAGTTTGACCTCAGCCTGTACCTCCTGAACAGGAATTTTCTTCTAACCAGGCCCAAGAGGCCTGGTTTGAAGTTCCCATAAAAGTCTTTTTTTGCACCTTTTTCACACCCATTCAGTAGTCGAATTCCAACACACATTTTAAATGCAAATGGCAGAGCCTAAGGCTTGGATTTCCCTCCAGGAGTTTGTAGCAGAGAGTCCCTACAGAGACCAGGGCAGAACATTGTCCTGTGCTGTTACACATTCCTGAATTTGCCCAATTAAATGTATGAATTAAACAGATATTTACACATGGAAAAGATTGACAAGGCTTTGTGGAGTTTAATTTACACCCTAAAATTTGTTGAGCTTTCTCTCTTACTCTGCCATTCTTGCAAAGAGCACCAACCCCACTCACCAGGAGATGAATTTAGAAGTTCCTCTCTCTTGGGTCTCAGGATAATTTTGTGCTTTACAGAGTGGTTTGGGGTAGTTAAGGGCACCTCAAGCTTGGGATGCATCTTTCTATAGCTGCATGCCAGCTGGCAGCAATCATTCCCTCACAAATTCACTTCCCTGCTAGCATCAAATATATCCCAATTAACAACTAGGAAACAATGATCCTTGCCAGCCAAACCAAACAATTTTTGCTTAAAACCAACAACTCACCTTCTAGCTTCCCCTACCAAGGATTGTAAATAAAATCTCTTATTTATCCTTAATTCAACCAACCTGTGGATACTCCTGGGCTGGGCACGGTCCCCTCCTGGCCAATCCTTCTTGCCCCTCCCTTACCCTCAGGCTGCCGTGGTGTTACACAGAATCCCTGGAGCTGTTTAAAAAAAGAGATCATTTTGAATCACAAGACTTTGCCTGAATTCTTCTGTTTTCTGACACTTATCACCTGTAGAATTTTTGGGTTCTTCAGAAGAAGTAGCAACCATGTCAAAGCAAGAGTGGTCACCAAGGCTTGTTGAGTTCCAAGTGAAAGCCCAAATCCCACCAAATCCCACAGGAGTTAGGAGGGGTGAAGATTTGTAGCCTACTAAAATCTAAGATCAAATGAAAAATCCAGCTTCTCTAAAATGATTCATTTCCCTTCAACAAACTGAAACTGCTGTACCTCTGAGGTTTTATTGTAGTGTACTCAGCCAGCTGTAATTTCTGCTTTTTATATATATAATTTTCTTTTGCTATAAAACTGTGAACCCTGAGAAACACACTGTCCACATATCACTGTCTTCCACAGCCTCCAACACTGATCTGGTGATTGAATCTTCCATAGAAATACTCCTTACTCTCCATCACGAACTCCTTGGGGCAAGGAATGATTTTTTCCCTCTTTTTGTGTGTTATGCCTGACACAGCAGGGGCCAGATTCGCATTAAGCAGCACATAATAGGATCTACAGCATAATGAGTGATAACAAGCAGAGTGGTAAATGATGTAGTTTAGTGGATACTCTCCCTGTGGTTCCCTGTCATCAGCTTTTTATTGAACAGGCTTGTCCTCACAGTTTCTTACAGATCTAAAAGTTTCTCTCTATCATTATGTCCCTCTGGGTCTCTATTTAATGCTTTTCTGCTGTAGCTCCTCTTTTCCTGTCCCTCTTTCTCAGCCTGCTCCAGGGACTGGGGGACTGTGATCCCGTTTATCCTTTTGTTTGGTTTCCCCTTTCCCTTCCTGTTCACTGCCCAGCTTGGCAAGCAGTGTGGACAGTCAAGTGTTTCTGAAGGCCAGCGTGGGACAAGCAACCACAGAGAAGCAGATTTACCCCTAAACCAGAGCTGATCCTCACAACAGCCCTCCTGCTTCCCCCACTCCCTAAAAACTGAACCCTTCTCAGAGCACATCACTGCCAAGTCTTCCTGAACCTTCATCAGCACCCACTCAGGTTCCATTTGGGATATTCCTTCCACGGTGACACACCCCAAATGAGAAGTGCTGCATTTGCACCACCTCCTGCTCCTTCCACCTTCAGTCCCACACTTCAAAGCATGCAGCAGGACCTAATACAAGGCTTATATTTCAATTAATCATGTTCCTCTTGTCCCACCTGCCACCTCTTTGCTTTGATCTGGCCCCTCCAGCCCCCAAATTCACAGCACTCAGTGCAGAAGAGTTAATCAAATCCAATCTCTCAGCACAATCTCCAGCATTTGCTGTTCCATATTTGGATCCCAGCACAGGCTGCTCAGTCCCAGCCTCATCCCCCCTTGTTTGTACCACAGCTCCCATTAGATCAAATGAAGAGCTCAATTAATTAATTGGTACCCGAACTGGAGAGTTCCGTGTGCATCATTAGGAATAATCAAAATATCTCTGCTCTGTGTGGGAACATCTGCTGACTGTGTCAGCTCATCACAGCTGTTATTTGCAGGGCAGCAGCAAACAGGACCCACAGCTCACCCTGGGAGTTCCTCTCTGCAGGTCAGAAGCAGGTGAGAGATGCAGATGAATAAATGGAGAGATGGGAGAGCAAAACAGGGAAAAACAGGCAAAATTCCATGGTTTATACCAAGTGTTCCTTTGAATAACACTTACATGAGTGTGGTTTTCAATATTAACATTTTTAAAAAGCTTCAAATTTAAAGAAAAATAAATAATCACAGTATGTTCACCTCCATCAGGCTTACTTGTTTTTTGTAAGAGAATCTCTCAACACTTAGTAGATTTTACAGAAGGTGCTTTTAAAATCTTAGCCAGTGTTTGATTTGTCACAGACACTGAGGCCAAGGTGTTTTCTGGCACAACAGCCAGTGCAGGAGGCCAGGGCAGGAGGAGGCAGCTCCAAGCACTGTCTGATGAAGAGGGTGAAGCCCCAACAGCCCCAAACTGCCCTTTGATAGCACACCCAGCCGTGTTTGCTGGGTGCTGTCCACGTGTTTCCCCCTGGAGAGTGCCTTTTCCCACACCTTTGCATTGGCCATTCCTGGATTTCAGCAGGTGAGGGCAGATCTCTGAACCTGATTGTCCTTTTTGCACCAACATCAGCTCAGCCAAGCGACGAGCCCGAGTAAACCGATGGAAAACCGATTATCCACCAGCCCAATCCCACTCCTGCTTTCTTTTGGAGGATGGTACCTCAGGCATTGGCTTATTTGACATTCATTACTTTTTCTGGAGCCCAGCTGTGTCTGCTCTACCCCTCACTTCTCCTCCTCACAGCGCAAATCATTCCGGTGCCTGTGCAGCTCCAAAACAAAGCAGCCATTTCTCCCTGCACAGCTCAGCCTGGGCCTTCTCCTGGACATAATTCCTGTTCTCAGCAGCAAAGGGGATGCAAAGGGGGAGGGCTGGGCTGTGTTTAATAAAAAATATCTTATGTTGTTTACTGACCGACAGATGCCCCGTTCTTAGCTCTGCTTAAATTATTCCCTGAGCAAACAATACAAACTGCACACTTCATCTCAGCCAGCACAAAAATAAACACAGCACGCAAAATATATGGTCCTGGTTTAAGTTCCCATAGAAAGAACGCTGATTTCTTCTTTGCTTAACTGTTTTCTGCGTGATGTTTGCTCGGTGATTTATTCTTTCACCGGCTACAACAAATGAAATGTCAAAATCTGTTTATCTCGTGAATTTTTAAGACTCATGGCGAGTCTCCCGTTTCAGCTTAAATACTGTCGGTGGTGAGATACCTCCTGATGGATTGCACAAATAAAGCCAGATACAGAGATTAAAAAAAAAAAAAAAAAAAAAAAGGAGAGCTGGGTTTTTTTCCTCTTTTTAATTAGTTTACCAAGGAGGCATGTAAATAAAGCCATCAGCTCTGTTTGGCTTAAAACTTCTCAGGTGTTTGGGTTTTTCATAGAGGAGTGAAAGTATCCAAGGAAGGATCCAACCCATCACCCAGCACGGGCCTTCATCCTGTATCAGGCCACTCCAGGCTTTCCAGGGCTGCCACACAGCTTGGAGTAAGATCCTGGCTAACAGTCTCTGCATGCACTTACTTTAACTATTTCCCACTAATTAAATTATTTGCTCACAAGCTGTAAATGGATTAAGCCTGGTAAAGGACTTTTATATCTCTAAAGCCACCTTATGTTAATTCACAAACAAGCTATACCAATTTATTTCACATGAGACTTAAAAGGCAGAGGGAGTAAGAATCAATTTAGAAAAATCCAGGCACTGCCAGGAGCTTCCTATCATTCTCACTGCAAAAGCAGAAGTTGGGCTGTTCTCCTGCTTTCTTGAAGCTCAAAAACAAAGCAAGACAGCTCTCCAAGGCTCCAGAGCTGCCATCCACCTGCTGCCAGCAGCTCCTGCCAAGTGCCATGTCCTTGGAGCCCACCCAGGATAAAAACATGAATTTTTGTATTATGACTTTTGTAACAGGGTCAGGCACAAGCTCCTGCCTTGCTTTCACTGCTGATAGACTGAAAATTGCCAGCAGCAAGGAGCAGAGGGGCCAGTGGGGGCCTGTTTCCCAGTGTGTGCATAATTCACATGCTGCAACAGGGCTGCAGCTGGGGACGTGTTGATATTGGCTTTTTGGACCCGTCTCACCACAGTCACTTGTCACCAAACAGATCTAAAGATAAGTCGAACAATAGAATAAAACACCAGGGAACAAAAGGGTCTGATTCAGGGGGGTGTTTCTCCAGATTTGAGCAATTCCACTCAAAACTCTGCCTCAGAAATGCAGAAGAACTGACTGCAGAGCCCAGCAGTGGGAGCAGAGCAGTTCCTGTGAGTGGTGACGCAGGAGCAGCGACGCAGCCCTTGAGGGAAAGGGAGGATGCAGGTGGAAAGGGAAGAAAGGAGATTGCCCCAATTCATCATTTACTAAGGCAGTGAACAGATTAACGAAATAAGGAGGGCTCAGGGGTAAATAATAATGCTCTGGCTGGTGCTGAGCTCTGCTGTCCCTGCTGGGAATCAAGTGGCGGCACAGCAGGTCAGGAATGGTTCTTGGCAAGGACACAGGTGGGTACACGGGGTGGGATGGGATGGGATGGGATGGGATGGCTGGAAAGGAAAAGAGATACCCTCAAGGAGGGATGAAAGGTGCAGCTACTCAGATTACTGGGATCTTTCTCTGGCTCTTGGTGTACACAAACCACTGGGCTGAGTGACAGAGGCTACAGGATAGGGACCTTTTCTCTCTGAGGATGAAATGGCACCTTTGGACAATGAAGGGGCAGGAGGGATGGCACTGACACCTTCCTGAGGAAAACAGGCACAATACAGAGCAACATGGAAATATTCCATGCAGGCAAAGGATTAGGAGAAAATTTACACCCTCAGTGTGAAAATTAGCAGCACATATGAGCAAAATCCAAAGCTCCTCTCTGCCCTGCCACCAAAGGTGCAGCCAGCAGTGGGTTCAGCCTGAATATCCCAGCTGGAATTGAGGGATGTTTCAGGTTTTAGGAATGCTGAAGGAGACACCCATTCTGCTGGAGGTCAGACCAGCTGCTGGGAAGACGTGTGTGGAGTCGGATCCCACTGGGAGGTGGGCACAGCCCTTGGGAAGGAGCTGGGCAGACGTGGGGTCCAACCTCCTCCATCAGAGCCCCCAGTTCTGCCGTGGCTGCCCCAACACCACACACAGCTCATGGTCTCAAAAACAGTGTGATCTCACAGCAACAGGGCTGTTACACTCCTCTGCTGTGAGGGGAGAGTCAAACACTCTCTCTTGCTCCTGTGAGTTGGTTCCATCCTGAGGCAGTGCCAGGAATCTGCTCTGCACTGATGGACACAGCTCCGTGCCATCAACTGCCCAGTGTTGTGTGAGAGTTTGGAGAGCTTTTCATCAAGGAAACAGGCACATCCAGGGCTGGTTTGTTAGGACTCAGAGCTGCAAAATACTTTCAAAATGCACTGAATAGAAATATAGATCAGGAGAAGAAATACACCATAAAATGACTCTTCGAACATCACTGTCAACAAACCCAGTAATACAAATACTTTCATGGTGTGTTTGCTTGTGAAAGAGACTATGAAAGGCATTATTCTGTGAATATTTCTATATATTTTCTTCTACAAGATGGTACAGCACAGACCTCTCAATGGACAGGAGCAACCCAGATTATCTTGAATACCACAAAGGCAGCAAGGATCCCCTGGCATTGCATAAGTCATTATCATCGTGGCTCAATTAGTGTTTTCACTGCAAAGCTCTCCCGTGTGTCAGACCCACAGCTACTTCTAAGGAAGAGGTTTAAATTCCCCTTCCTGTAAACCAAACTTGGAACAAATAAAATTTGGCCAAATAACATTTTGCTGACCTTTCTGCCTTTGTCTCAGCCCTGTCCCAGCCCAAGCCCTGCACATCCTCTTGGGCAGACACTTAAACTCCTTCCACCAAAATGCCACACTAAATTTGCAGAGCCCTTGTTTTTCGCTGTTCCTTTAGAGAGAAGAAGCAGCAGAAGGTTTATATAAAAGAGTGACCCCAAAACATGAGAAACTTGCAACCTCTGCACAGATCATCTCTGAACTTGAAAAAGGGCTTAGTTAGTTGGCTAAGAGAAATATTTACCCAGCTCTAGGGAAAACACTCAGCCACAGATTTTTATCTAACAGTGTCTCTAGTGACAGTTTAACATGGAATTTGTACTCAAAGGGGTAATTTAACTTCAACAAGCTTTTTCCTGCAAAGAACACCGAAAATTGCACTTTCTTCTGGCCAATGGATGCTTTTGTTGTTTCTGGTATAATATTTTCTCAGTGCAGAGGAGATTACTCATATTTGATGCATTTACATAGGTCCAAACACATGCACAGGTACTGTGTGTACCCTTGAGATGTTGGAAAGGAAAAAGGTGCTGAGATTTTCACCTCGCCAAGAGGGAGAGGTTTGAACCAGCTCCCAGATGTCACATGACAGTTAAAATAGAACTACACTCATGTTTTTATTCAAATAGCTACTCTAAAATTACAAAAGATAAGTACCACCTTTCAGCATGAATAAACTTGAATACACACTAAAAATAATCCCACATTAACTCCTCAAGTCACTACCTCTTGGAAGGTGTAAATGGATAGTTTGCTCTTAGATGCTTTACATAACCATATGTCAAAAAATTCAATAGAATCAAAATTGTATCCCTGAAAAGCAAATCCACAGCATTTTGAGAGGTAATTTCACATATCTTTTTTTTAAAGAGCAACTAAAATCTTTTATCTAAGCCCAAAGTTTTTGATGCAAATGATTTTTTTTTTTTGCTGGCTGTTGGAGGAACGATTTTTCTTGAAGGTCAAGATGGCCCTGGATGATGATGGGAAGAAGTTCCTCACCTCCCACACACCCTCCTCCTCCTACACTGTCTCCCACCCCTTGCAGTTGTTTGGGGGTTCCTTGGGGAAGGGCAGTGCTGGGTTAGGTGTTTTTCCTCATAATTTGAAAGACAATTTTCATCATTGATTCAGGCATTAATTTCAGAAAGCACAGCTGCTGAGCTTCACCAGGAGAATGTTTGCAACTGCGAATAATAAAATATGTATTAATCCAAGTACAGCCTTTTATTCCTAGAAGACACAGCCCAGACAGCTTCTTTCTCTGTGCAAGGATGAGTTCTGTAAATCCCAGTATAGCAATACCACAAACAGGCAAAAAGCAGAACACAAAATGAATTCACAGTTACTAAGTAAAGAATTTGAGAATTATTGACTTCTAATCATTTCAAACATGGGAGGCTGTGCTTCATTGGAGCAGAACACTCCAGGATTCACCACTGGGGCTGTGTTGTGAAACACAGGGTCTATAAACACCTTCACTTCTGTACACATCTTATTTAACTACAAGACAAGCATTACATAGAATGGTTTGGGTTAGAAGGGACATTTCAAGGCTTTTGTGAGCTGCAAATGCCTAACCTGGTGGATGAACTCAAGTCATGTGAGTCATGAGAATTGGAACACGTGTTTGTGGCTGCAGAGCAGGTTTCAAAGACAGCTCAAGAAACCTTCAGGTGCTTTAAATAGTAGAAATCCTCACCAAAATTGTGAGAGTGGGAACAGCTCCATGTGACGTCTTCTGCACACTTGTCCCATCCCCCTCCCTGCATTGTAGTGTCCAACTCAACACCCATCACTGGTAGGACAGACTGACCTAATTCTTTGTTGCTGAGATCTCTTCAGTTCATAACTCTACAGATCTCCCTGCTGTAAGTTCCCTCAGCTCTGATGACTTCACCCCTCTGGAAGAATAAATACCTGCCTCGTTTGGACATCAAAAACCACCCAGGGAGGGTGGGAGAGTTTGGAAAGTCCACAGCTCCTGAGGTGCATCAGAAAACTTCCCCTGACTCCAACGGGAGCAGAGAAATCCCAGCACAGGCTTCCTTTGACAGCCAATCCCTGCACTCACACGTTTGCAAATCACTCTCAGCTGTGAATATTTATGATGCAAACATCTCCTCTTTTATCAGTAAACACCCTTCAAAGCCAACTCTCTGCTATGGAACAAACTTAAATTCAACAAGCAAATTTTTAGGCGTTTGTTGAAGATCCAGAAAATATGAACAGGCAGTTAAGGATCTTCATCTTTGCAACCAGTCATTTGCCATCATTTTCCTCCTCTCTACTTACATGTTTTAGTAGAACTGCATGATTTTATGCCTTACATAATATAGACTGGATAATCACCAAATGTTCCATATGTTGTGGGTCATTCCCACAGCTGTTGATGCTTAAACTCTTATTTCCTCTTTCCCCATGAGCAGGCATCCTACCAAGTTTTGATGCACATAATAGATTGGGTAGAGAAAAAGGATTCCTTTTAAATAATAAAAAAGGAAAGAGGGGGAAAAAAAAAGAGAGAGAGAGAGAGAGAGTGGGATGTTTTGAACTACCAGAGCAAAACATTTTAATTGAGCTGACACATAAATCAGTCCAAAAATTATCAAAATCTCTCACGAGAAGGCAAAATTTACCCAGCTGTGAATTTGAGGGCTGGATGCTGAGGGCAGCCTGGAATCTGGAGCAGAGACAAGGAGTGATACAAAGAGCTGTAGGAGAAGAGGGGTTATTTACATGAGACAGGACAAGCAGAGCATCCCTGACACTCTGATTCACCAGGAAAGCACAGCAGGGCTGTTAGTGAGTGATTGACACCGCGGGTCCCGAGGTGCAGAATTCCCGAGGCTCCCACAGCCTCACGCTTGGGGAAAAGGTAATGAGAGCATTTTGTGAGCAAAGTAGGTCACGGCTCAGCAGGAGAGGCACGTTATCACGTCAAACCACGAAGATGTAGAGCTTCCAAGAGGGTTTCTTTTTTTTTTTTTTTTTTTTTTTTCCCTGCAGTTATTTTGTTTAGCCAAGGATAATCCGTATTTTAAGGCAAACAAGATCGTGGTAACTTATGGGTCACCTCATTGTTCCTGCAAGGGCTCAATGGAAGAGGGAAGTGATTGCACTACAAAAGATGGGGATTTGAGTGAGCTCAATTGTCTGAACAATACTCTGCCAATGAGTGAGGAAAAATTGTATCAGGGAACAAAGGATGAGTCACGGAGAATTACTCAATAAGAAACAGCGAGTCAACTTTCAGAGGACTGGGGAATGTGGATGTCTCCCGAAGTTGCTGCAGCGTCAGTCAGGATGGAAACGAGACATCAGCAACGAAAACACCCTGGGGGCTCACAGGGGGAAAACTTCAGGTGACAAAAACCAACCCAAAACTCAGTCATGTCGTGTTTCTGGTGGCTCATGTCAGCTCTGCACAGTGAGCCCAGAAATCATGCCAAGAAGCCTGAGGAGCTGAGGTGTTTTGCCCGTTATCCCACCAGGAACAAGAGACTACTGACAGGAATGATTGAGGCTGGATTTTGACACTTGAGCATACATAGAGTAGGTGTAGGGAAGATTACAGTTATGCACACAGATGGGAGAAGTAGATCACTGGAGAACAGAAGTGTGACAGTATTCAGACAGATAAAGTAATTTATTTTATAGGAAACTATTATACAGTTGAGAACTGTGGGGCTTTTTTTTTTCCCATCAGAGTGAAAAGGAGAGAATATCTGATTTTATTCCACATGATCCAAAAGATGTGTCATGTGCTCCTGATGGGGTTAGAGACATGAAATGGTTTAGGGAGTGGGTGAACATTTGGATTTCTACCTGATTGACAACGTGCAAGTCAGGGAATTGGCTCAGCATCAATGAGGATCTCATTAATTTTGGCATTAAAGACTGTCAACACTGCAAGAAGAAAGTCATGTAACAGATTCAGAATCAAGATATTGCCCTATATTTAAAGATTCAGCATTCAAATGAATAATAATTTTTTAAATTCCCTGTCCCACACTTTCCCCTGTAGATGCTGGAACGAATTCTGGGTGTGGGGGTGTTTTTCTCTCAGCTTTTCTCAGTGTCCATTTAATGCAGTGACCAAACACACAGAACCCCAAAACACTGCTGGCAGCCACCCACTGGGAGTTACCTGGATCTCAGGGACAACTTCCTCCAAAATCTGGCAAAATAAGGTCTCCTGCTCTGAATGACAGGATTTTGTGTTGCTTTGCAGCAGTGACACCGTGCACAGACCAGAAAACACAAAGCTTCTGTCCTTTGCACCAGGATAAGGGATGCAAAAAGCAGGATTTCCAACACCAGAATGGTTTGTATTCCACATGCTGAGGCCAAAACCTCCCTTACAGCCAACCCAGAAGTTTCACAGAAATTAGAAGTCCAAATCTGAAATTCTACTCAAAAAAAGGATGGAAGGAAATAAATATTTAAAGAGGAGAAGCAATTTGAGGCAGCTCAAAATTATTTCAGAAATTAATTGACTTTGAAGTAATCAGCAATGCCATTTGGGCACCAGGTAGGGAATTATTTATTTTATAAAGTAAGAGCTCTAAGGGATGTTGAAAGTGGAGGGCAGAGTACTTGTATAAAACATATGGGTTTTCCTGCTAATTTTCCATAACATTATCTGTAAGACACATAGTACAAAGGCATCAGAGCCTTTCAAAGCCTTTTGTGAATTCTTCCTCCACACATTAGAGACAGAGGCATTACGAGTTGAGCAAATCATCAAAAGAAATGCATGTGCCTAAATTCTCTTTGTTTCAGTAGCCTCCCTGTTTTCTGAGGATCCAAGTCCAGAGACACCAGATGGCTGCTTTTCTCAGATATTTAGGCACCTACACATGCAAAGAGGTGCCCAGCAGTATTTTCAAGCATGTCCAAACACTTCATTCTCTAAATAACCATTAAAAAATATTGATGGAAAATTTCATCCTATGATTTACTTTTTTTCCTAAAACATCAAAGGTAAAAATATACTTGAGTAACTGAAGAGATGAGCCCTTTCTAGGCTCCAGAGTGGGGACCCCACAGGTCTGGGATATTGGAGCCAAATGCAGCACAAGACAGTGAAAAGGGCTGGCAGCAGGTCTAGGAATAACCTGGCACTGGAGGAGTTAAAATCTGCAGTTGAAGGGAGATAAAAACTCCAGCCAAATTTAGTTGTATTGCAACCACGTGGTTAAATGTCTCTGGCACTCCCTCCTTTCCAGGGCTTCCCAAAACTGGATGGGGACAAAAAAATACACTTGGGAAGGGTGATTTTAACACATTCAGCTGAAATTTTACCCCATAAAAATTCAGCAAAGAGGCCTGAACCACAAGAAGAGAAGATGGAGGCAGCTCAGAGAGGAGGAGAGGAGAAGTTTAAAGGCTGAACAAAAATACCAAATTTATCCCCCTCTTTCTATGAACGTGGATCTTGTGTAGTTGGATGCCAGCAGAGCTCTCTGTCAAACCAAACAGCCTGTGCTGGGTTCTACTGAGGAGGAATAGGGTGTTACTTCAGTTCATAAGAAGAATATATGATAGGGTTTATCCCAGAGATTCATTTTTTAGGTTCCTGACACTTCAGCAAATTAGTTTACAGCAAAATACAGAGGAAGATTGTTTCAGGGAACAATTAGGGAGTTTTAAAATGCAACAAAAAGATACAGGGAAAAATCTCTTTGCTATAATTGATAGCCTTGTCTCAAAGGGAATTAACAGAATTTTATGACTTTGATCTTCTGAAGAATGAGTTTCTTAACTTCATTAGTCATTTTGCTTTAGTTTCAGTGTAGATTCCACCAGAGAGAAAGCCCCAGCCTGTTAAAAGGGGCAATCCTCCTATATTTGTCACACTTGCCCTACTGAAACTCTGTTCAAAAGTTCAGTTAAAGGGATTTTGTAGCAGAAAATCCATTATAATTAATGAGCATTCATAATTAATGGCTGGCCCGATGTAACCTTTGAGAAGGATCACAGCCTTTTTCTTTATGATCTTAATGCAACAATTTCACTTAATGATCACCACCTTTCTACTTAAAAACTTAGCAATGGATTAAGTGATAGCAGGAATTAGATAATTCCACTATTAAGCAAAGTTTAAAGCTCTTTACTTTGCTGTTCTCAGAACTGTTCTGGTCGTAAAGCATGAATTTTAATAACAATACTGTACTGTACTCCTCAGCAGCATAGGTTGGGAACTAATTAAAATACAGCAGGGATGTATTTGCCTCCATCTAGGCAAGGAACACGACTGAGTAACAACATCTTCTTCCATTATCTCAGAAGAACCATCATTTGCTAACCCAGTTTTCCCCTGCAAAGTTAAAAGTCAGCTGAAGTTTTACTTTACTAAGGGGGCAAATTAGTTGCAAATATTTCTATTCTCTTTCTATTTCATGCATTTTGCCCTTTATGAGCGCTGGTAGAGATGTAAAAAATATAATGTTGTTTCTCTAACCGGTACTGGGTTCTCCAAATTTATTTCCATGAAGTCATGGCAATGAAATGAAAACCAATTTGTTTGCTCCATGGAAGAGCAGTTGCTCCACGAGCAACAAGATTTTGGGTTATTAAAATTACCCTTGTCACGTGCTGATGGATTTTCTTCCCAGGTAGATTCAACAAGCACAAGTCTCAGCCCATCTTTGCCAAGGGCATTTTGCAGCTTCCCTGGGGGTGCCCAGTGAGCACCAGGATGCCACGTGCTCATGGATGAGCCAAAACCCTCTGATGGAGCACTTCTCCAAGGATTCCCAGAGCAAGGGCTGCTCCAGGAGGCTGCACTCCCATCCCATGTGATAACTGTGGGAGGACACCTCGCCTTGATTAACACTAATTACAATTATCTCTCAGGCAGTGAGAGCCAAGGACACGGAGCTGTCGGAGCTACTGAAGAGGATGAAGGAGACTCTCAAGGTTAAACTTTACCAACCAAGGAGATGAAGAAGAGTGGATTCCCCTCTGGCAGACATTCCAGCCAGGCTTGCCACCCATGGATCTCTTTTCCCATCTCTCCTTGGACTTTCCCCCTTCTTCTGGTTTTCCACAAAGGTCTGACCAGCAACCTCCTACAGAAACAAGGAGAGGGTGCTCCTGGTTTTGTGGGGAGAAGACTCAGAAATCTGGATCACCAGAAAAATGGACTGATTTCACCTGGTTCAAGGCTGGGTCTGCTCCAGGTAGGGATGTTGTGCTGTCACTTATATAATTAAAGGGATCCAAAACATAGAGTGCTGATAATATATATCAAATTCTTCTCCAGGATTCAGACTCCACCACAGAACAAGGAATACCAGACACAAAAACTTGATGTACAGGTCTAGGAGCCTTTTGCCTCCATTTTTGGGTGAATATCTTCGGTGAACAGTGAAAATCTTTCAGATGAGCTCTGCTGTAAGAACAGAAATGGCAACTTTACCCCATCCTTGTGCACCTGCAGGTGATTTCGGAGAGCAGAAAAATAGGGATGATGTTCCTTTTCTCAATTAAGGATTTAATAAAAAAAAATTTTATTCTGCCATCCTACAGGTATCTTACTTCAGTTAATGAGAAAAACAAGAGTTCAGCTGATGGAAACTTTGGCTTTGCTGAGGACTGACCACCTGCTTTCAGAGATGCTCTGTGTGTTTTAGAGAAGGTTTTTACCTTAACACACAAAAGACCTTCGAGTTAAAAACAAACAACGTGATTTGTCGAGTCAGACCGTTCTGAATGTCAAATTAGAAATCACAAAACTGCTTTTCTCTATCAAGCAGCACACAAACAATTAAACTCCCCAGTTCCCTGGCCCTGCTGGAGAACACTGTGTTCAATTTTCCTCTAATTTTTGTCACAGTCATAGGTGGAAATATATCTTAATGCAGTAGCCAGCCGCTCTGAGAGACTGGTACTTAAATGGATGAAGGTTCAACTGTCCAGAGAGTGTCAATGTCTTATTAAGATTTCAGCTCCATCACTCCCAAGTTTCATCTCCCTCTTCCACCCTGTTTTAGATGGTTCTTTAGTCTTTTATTTTTTTTAATTTTTTAACCACATCAGAGTATCTTGCCACCTTCCCTAATTAATCCTCTGGATCCCTGCAGGGTAAGGAAATATTATCAGATCTGTTTTTCAAACCAAGAAGGAGGTTGCAGGATAAACATCTTGTTGGTCAGAACATGATCAGAGATACCCAGGTCTGCAGGGAGGCAGGAGCACCTCTGGGCTATAAAAGAAACTTCCAGGGGATCACCCTGGTTTAATAACTCACCTTATTGCTTGGTGTTGATTACCCTCAAAACTTACAATTAATGTCAGCCCTGAGAGAAATGAAGCCAAAATCGATAACCAGAGAAGCAAGAGGAATCCCATCTCCCCAGCCTGTCATCTGCTGTCTGACAGGAACAGCCACGACTTCCCACCACTGACAGACCATTCCCAGAGTCCAACAAGGGGGGAGGAAAATTTCTGGCACCAGACAGGTGAGTTGGACAAGCAAGAAGCCCTAAATAAAGACAGACTGATAATAAAACCCTGTGAATCTTCATGAGCAATCCTTGGCTCATCCCAAACACCAGCAAAGGTGGGGAGAAGGACGGTGGTGCCAAAGGGTTCCTACCTGAGAGTTCAACACTTCTTCAAAAGATGACAGGGACCCCCAAGCCCCTTCTGTTCTGAATTCCCTACAATGAAGCCAATACTCTGGTTAAACATGAAGTTTTACAGCACACCAGTGGAACAGGCAGGAGGGGGGCTACACATGCAGGTGGGATGTGTTTTGTGCAGCAGCCTGGAGACAAACTCACTTCATTCCCTTTGAGAAGAGACATGAATAGGAGTCAAATGAAAAGCACAGTTTTTCACAGCCTCCCCAAATCTGCTTCTGAACCCCAGAGAGTCTGTTCAGGACAGACATTGCCTTTTATTCCTGTTGCAGGTTGGTAAGGGACTGCTGGCACCAAAAGCAAAAATGTATTCAGGACTGAAACCTCATAGTGAGCTGGAACACTTCATCCTTTCTTTTCTTAACTCAGATTCAACCCCCAACAATTGGGGTTAAGCACTGGGAACACAGACACTGTGAACAGCACACACAGCCTGGTTAATGCTAATGCACAGACCTGTCCTTGGACACACATCCCTGGAGAGCAACAGGCTGGGCCAGAAACAGGGACAGGACTAACAGTCCTGAGCCAACACATCCAGGCAGCCCTCAGAGCACAGAACGTGTCTGTCCAAGAGCTGACACACCCCTGGGGGTGGGTGAAGATTTTCTGTGTCCCCTTTTGCTCCCAGCTCAGTTCACAAATCAGGGTTGTGCGACTAGAAACCAGTTTAAGTGTAAAGGAGGTACCAAAGACAACCATTCTCTACAATTACACCTTTTCCTTTCCCTTCCCAAACACCCTCCTGCTCATGTTCTCCATGTGTGGGTGTGCTGAAGCTGCCTCCCCTGGAGCATCACCGGGTGCCCACCCACACACTCCCAGCTGTATGAAACTCTCAGGTTGTGCTTTGCCTTCTGTACACACCAGGAAAGCTGCTGCAAAGACAAAATGAGAGATTTTGTCAGGACAGAGGGAATCCACATGTCTCCAAACAAGGACTTTTCCCTATGGGTGAAGCTCCTCTCCCTGCAAAACCCCTTGGAAACTGCGTGGAGCTGCCCAATGTGCTGGAGCAGGGATGGCAGGGCAGGGGGCCTGGGATGCTCCCACAAACAGCCAGAGTCATTTCCCTACATCCACTTGAGCAGTGGCAAAGCTCACTGGGATGGCAGGAGGTGTGGGATGCCTGTTCCCCTTCCTGCAATGGAACATTCCTGGATGAATCACGACATTCCTCACCAAGAGAAGAACAAAGGATTTGGACACAGCACTGATCAAACACACACAAGCTCCCTTTTATAGAATCATAGGATGTTTTGGGTTGGAAGGGACCTTAAGACCATCTAGTTCCAACCTCACTGCCTCAGACTTCTCTGGAAACTTCCTCAGTGCTCCTGTTTCAGCTGGTGCAAACATGTCCCAAGAAACCTAATGGTAGGAGTTAGTTTTAAACAGCACACGCAAGCTCTCCTGAAACAAAACATTTTCAAGACTTCTCTGCACTTGAGCCAATTTCTTCAGGCATCCTGCCCCATATTTAAGCACCAAAGGCAAGATCCCCACATCAGGTGTCTGGTGTTAAATTTTATGGCCCTGCACTTCAAAACACGGCCCTCAATAACTGAATCTCAGGCACCTGGAAATAAGTATTTTCCTTTGGAGTGATTAAAAAAAGGAAATAACCCCTGTATATTATTTTCATTTTCTTTCCTTTATAAGGTTTTAAGCTGCTTTTATGCGGCACTGGAAAGTTCCAGCCCGTGATTTGTTGCATTCTGGTGTGCTAATAGAAACATCCCCCTGACTGCTGCTCACTCTGCAGAGCAGGAGGATCGTAACACAGATTGTAAATGGTTGCATTACTGAGAAAGATAATGTTTCTTTGCACTTTCATTTCCCTGGGTTGATATTTATCGTGGTGGGGGTTGTGTAAGCGTAGGAGAGAGGGATCATGCATTATTTACCAGCCTGGAATGGGGAGAGGCTCCTGCCTTTCACAGCGTGCAGGAACACAGAGCAGCTCCCAGTTCCTGTCAGGTTTGGTGGTGGCTGAAGGATTTTAAGCAAATATGATCGTCCTGCCAGGCCAGGGAGTGACAGCAGATGGGGCTGAGGGTCACAGCTCTGCTCTCCCTCCTTTCAGCTCTGGATAGTTTATCTCATTATTTATTTCACACTATGGCTGGACCAGGACTGCCACTGAATCACCACCACCATCAATAAACTCCTTAAGGTCCAACATAGCTGAGACAAAATTTCCTGGCCTTGAATGCAGCTGAGAGAAGACAAACCCAGAGAGGCAGAAGACAAACCCAGGATCATCTGGGGTTTGCAGAAGCAGAAGCCTTTCCAGCCCCAGGATTGTCCCTGTGATGCCACCCCACTGATCCAGCTTCCCAACACTCCAGGAAGTTGCAACACTCCAGGGTTTATTATCATTAAACTCCAGCCAGTGTCAGAGGCTCTGTGTTTGTCCTCCCAGTGCTACTGCCAGTGCACATAAAATCTAACAAAACAAGCCCATTAAGTGCTGGAAGCCTTGGGAAAGAATTTAAAAAAAAGAAAACAAGGAACAACAACAACAAAACTACTAAATAAGAAATAAGTTAATGAGGAAAAATTACGAGGAACTGAAGACTTTAAATGTTCTTCCAAATTAAGGAGAACAAAGAGAAAGGATCAGCTCTTATTTTTGCAATTAAGGTGTTATTTATGGCAATTTAGCTGTTTTGAGATTAAGCCTGGATACAGTGCTGCAGAAAACACATCTGATTTACTCCCAAGGCTTCCCATCAGTTCCTGTGTGAGTGCCAGCCAGGCAGCCAAAAAACCAGGAGGAGTTCTGTGCTCCCAGAGCTCCCTGGCTGCACACGAGGCGCCTGGAAAACACCCAGAGGATTTATCCCCACGTCGGGCGTCTGGACCAGGACCATCAGCAACAATCCTCAATTTGCAGTGCTGGCCCTGGAGCTGAACCACTGTGTCTTCGGGGCAGAAATCTTCCAAGAACGAGGGATAACACTTGGGAGGAGCAAAAGGGGAACCTGAAGATTCTGGGTCTGTGAGAAACCTGCCCGTGAGGAGGGGTGGGAAGGGGAGGCTCAAAGGGGCACCCCGTGTCTGCAGGCACTGCCCTGGCAGAGCAAACAGCCCCTTTGCCCTCTCCCAGCAGCCAGGAACCCATCCCATACTCGTGACTGTGTCACCCACCTCCAGGGACACCTCCAACAGCTCGGGGGAACACTCCCCACAGGCGTGGGAGGGAGGTGAATGGTGCCAAGGACCCCCTGGTAGAGCCCTTCCTTCTCCACCTCTGCCCAGTTTGACTCCAAACCATCGAGGGGAGCACCATGGGACTGCCAAAGAACACACATTTCTGTGCAGGGACAAAACACACCACTGACTGTGACATTCATGTGCATCTTCTGTAGTATTTTTCCCCCTGTTACAGAGTTGGTAACATTTGCAGAGAACCTGTACGTGAATTAAGACCACCCACACTATTTGTAGGATTCAGCCCCAGATACCTTCTGGTTTCCTTTTTTTCCCTACAGGCTAATAAAAACAATAAAGGAAAATAAATAAAAAAGGATGCAAAGTTTGGTTATGCTCAAAAAACAGTTCAGGGAAGAGAGAGTTGAAGATGGGATGGCGCTGGGAAGACACCCAGCCTTGTGGTGCTGCTGCTCACAGACTCTCCCACTTCAAGGAGACATGAAAGCAGACATTGCAACATGACAGTTGTAAACTCTATTAGTTTTTTTATGGCTCTGTTGATTTTTCCAGCCCCCATGGCTGCCTGCCTGGGAATCCTGTTCTTTGAACCCACACAGAGTAAATAAATAAAGAATAACTACTGTGGCTCTGCAGGCAGGAGATGTGTCCCCGGGAGGAGCACTGGGTACAGGCAGGAAAAGCTCCCCCTTCCATCCTGCAAGAATTGGAGCACTTGGGCTGAAAAAAGGAGGGAAAGAGAGAGAGAGAAACAAAAATCAGGAAAACCTTCCTTAGAGTAAGATCTTTTGAATTGAAAGGTCCCCAGGACTTGGAGATAAACAGGCAGGTGATGGTTTTCCTGAGGGTGGATGCAGGAGGACGTGAACAGGGATGTGGCAGAGATGTGGCAGAGATGTGACAGCTTCCATCCACCCCAGCAGAGCTGCTGGAGGCACAAGGGCTTTACCTGGAGCACCTGGAGCTCGAGAGGAGATGAGGAACACACTGGCCAGGGTCTCAGAGGGTATGGCAGGGATTTAATTTGATTTGATTCAAATCTAACTGACCAGAAGATTTCTCTTCATTCCCCCTCTCTCCCGGCAGAAACTTTTATTACATTAAGTGAAATGTTTCACCACTGGGGCTGTTGGCTGCAATAGCTCATCCTAAGCAGCTTTAGTGTTTGCTGGGATCAGCCCCCACTCCATGGGATGTGTGTGTCACCCTTTCCTCTGCCCAGTTATTCCTCTTTCCCTCGCTCCTCTCGCCTCCAGCTCTGTCCCCCGCCCCCTTTTTCAAGTTGCAATGCGGGTAAAATAAAAGTATTAACGGCGCTTATCTGATGCATGGGAGATGTGAGAGGAGCTGGCAAGCAGCCAGCAGTTAATAGCAGCATAAAGCAATTTGATGCAAAAAAAAAAAAAAATTAACATGGTAATTGTCAGGCTGGAGAGGGTGCTGGGGATCGTGGAGAAGGAGGGAAAAAAAAAAAAAGAAGACATTGATTACTCTAGATTTTAATAATAAAGGTCTGAGGAAGAAAGGAAGGTTTTGAGGCAATTTTCTTCTTTTTGTCCCGTTCTCTGCTACCCTCCCCCAGCTCAAAACCTCCAGCCAGAGCCTCAGGCACTCACGGGAATTTATCCGAAGATCTCTTCCTTTTTAGCATCGTGTCACTGCCAGATGCACCACGGGCTGCGGAGCTGGTCGGCACCACCACGCACTTCTCCCTTTCCCACGGAGGGAAGCGACGCTGCGCTGGAGCTCCTGGAGGGGGGAAAGTCATGTTGGACAGAGCCCTGCACGCTCCCACCTCAGAGCTGGGCTGAGCTGAGGGCAGAGAGGAGCTTCCCAAAGAACTGACCCTCTCCCATTCCCAGGGAGGCTTTTTTTGGTGTTTCTTTTTTTCTGAACAAAGGGACATCGCTCAATTATTATTATTATTACTATTTTTAAATTTCTTTTTCTCGGAGCAATTGAAAGGAGTGCCTGGAAAGCTGAAGCACAAAGCTCAGCCTCTTCCCGCCGGCTCCACAGCGCGCCGTTAACTGGGATTAAGAAAGTCAACTAATGCTTCCCAGCGCCAGGATTTCAGCAGCACGGAGCCTCCCGAGGCAGGAACCGCGACGGCAAATCCAGCAGGATCTCGAGGCAGCAGCTGCCTCTCCCCGCAGATGCCATTTAACCCTGGATTTATGAGCATCCCGCTCCCGAAAATCAGCTGGAAACCCATCGTGCCTCCCCTGCACGGACAGTGAGCGCTGCCAGCCCCAGCCTGGGCTCCTCTGCTGGAAGAGGTTCTCTCCAGCCCCATGCAGGTGGAGCAGTGGCACGGGGCTCCCAGCACATCCCAGGGGCTCCCAGCACATCCCAGGGGCTCCCAGCAGATTCCCAGAGCTCCCAGCACGTCCCGGCTGACCAGCAGATGAGCCAGTGCCTCTCCCCAAAGGAGGCGTGCTGGGGGAACCAGGGCCAGGACACGAGGTACCTGCATGGTTTTTGATTCCTATTTGTGGATGAATGCCGTAAATATGAGCCAAGAAGATTTCAAAGAAAGCCACCGAGGCGTGCAAGTGAATTAATTTGCTTTTAGACAACATGTGGCCGGTTTGCAGCCTTTTGCAGGCAGGACCATTATTTCTTTCCCATGCCAAAGGCTGACTGCGTTTGCCCTCCTGCTTTACTTCTGCCGTGGAGGATATTTAAGCAAGAACATGTATAGTGAATTGCTAAATTCAACCAGTGCCACTGAAGCTCATCTAATCATTCAGACCAACACTCCCTACCTGGGCAGCACCCCGAGACCCGTGAGCTCCTCCGCTCTTTACATGTCCACAGCCAGGGTGTTGAAGGAAGGGGAAATAAATAAGCCAGACCTGGTGACTTACATCATTCTCTTTTTCTTTCTGCTCTTGACCGTGACATTCATTGTGCTCTTCATCAACTGCCAGCTGAAAAATTCTTTCTTTGCCACTCTTCCTTACGACAGATCGCTCCGGGAGGCGAGGAGCCCGTGGAGGACACAAGCTGTCTGACACCTCCCAGCCCGGCAGGAGCGGGCACCGCGCTCCCTGCGACACCAGGAGTCAGTGCCATGGGCCAGGGAACGGATGTGACCCCCGTCAGAGGAGGACACGGCTGAAAAATAAGCTGTCTGCAAATCCAAGTAGCTGTAAATAAAAAGCTCTGTTATGCAGAGAACGCTTTAGCAAATTTACACGGTTTGTGCAAAAAAAAAAAAACCAAACCAACCAAACAAAAAAAACCCCAACCGCCCCGTGATTCCAGATTAAGCTCTATAGGTATGCAAATGTCATCATCCACCCATTCAGTGGCCATACAAGGATAATTGTATTAACAACAATCTCTGATTTGGGCATCTGGTGGAGCTTGTTCCCCGTGTTTATGAAGCTACAGCGTCAAATGGAACAAACAGAGTGGATTTACCTCCCAGCCCCACACTGAGATGAGTTTACTTTCCAGACTCGTTTCTCCCAACTGCTGCTGGAGCTGCATGGTGATGCTGTGGGAGGCCTGCCAGGCAGGGGGAGAAAATGAAAAACGTTTATTTAGACTTTTGATTGTCATTCTGTTAAGGGTGTTTTTGATGTCTGAATGCGTCATCCATCGGGTTTTAAGTTACCAGTTGTGTGAAACACTTAATACTTAAGGAATTTGTTTTCAACTCTCATAAGCTACAAAGGAAATCGTTTGCCACGGCATGAAACCAAAATAATCAAGATGGGGAGAAGTGGGGAGGGAAAATGAATATCATTAATACCATGTAAACTAATGAAAGGGGAGAGCAGAGTGCTCCGAGTTCAGCACATGAAGTGGAGAACTTCTGAAAGCCATAAAACACAGCTTCAGAGGGATATTTGCTTTACTGCACAGTATCCCCTCTCCTTGTTCTTTATATAAATTAGAAGCATGAGTTATCAATACGGCAACAGCTTGATTCAACACCACCATTTTTAAATTATTAAAAACCTGATTTTGTTCTAAAAGCTTCTGCTTAACCCTGGCAGCTGACATGCTGTTTTATAGAGGCTGATTCCTTGTAAACCTGCAGTTACAGCACAATTCCAGGTCAAGCTGCATGAACCCCAGAACAGCATCTGTAATTCCCACACACAGTGGCCTAAGGGCTTTTCTTTTTTTTCCCTTTTTTTTTATTTTTGATTCCAGTAGCTCAAAACACAACAGAATTGCAGCTATTCAGAAACAACGAGTCCTAAACCCTATTTTAGCTCCAGTTTGGGGTACTGGATCATCTGTCAGTGGAATGGGGTTCAAATGGTATAAAATGCTGTGTCCATAAATACAGTCTTAACCTGCAGAGTGCAACAGAGGAGCTGTGTGTTTATATATATAAGTACATAACTTATTTCATCCAGAAGAGGAGATTTTACAATGCAATTACACACCCATAAGGCTTGCGCTGAAGCACAGAGACAAAATGTGTATATACAGGAGTCTGTCTGCAAGCTTTTTTTTTTTTTACACAGAAATTGCACAGTTAATTACAGTTCCATGTCATTGTCTTAGTTACCATGGTTTATTTTGCTCAAGTTAAACTAATAAATAACAGGTTTTAATATTTTATTCCTTTATAGGTGGCCAATATTTCCTCTGAACCAAATTTAACTGGTGTAATTCCGGGCAGTTACTCTAATGTAGAAAGCAAGAATAAATTCAAGTGTGTTTCTCTCAGCCCTTTTTGAATAAATCAAGTTTTATCAAATCAGGCATTTCTTATTTATTTTTAAGCAACAACAGCTTGTTTTCAGCTCTCAGCCATAACGAGGTGGGTCTAAGAATTTCTGCTGGCAAAAGCCTCAGAACCTGACAGAGCACATGTTGTGTTGCACTCAATTTAAATGTTCAAAAATAACTCTGGAATAATCCCATTTTTTTCCACAGTCTGATTGGAGTAATACTCCAGAAGAACCTGTCATGCTGAGAGTGTTAGCTGGTTTTCTGGGAAAGCTTTTATGCTCTCTGTGCTGCTCTCATCAATATCCAGAATTATTTCTATTGTAGAAGAAATTCTATTAATGACATTCAGAATCAGAGAATCCCAGAATGGTTTGGGTTGGAAGGGACCTTAGAGACCATCTCACCCCACCTTCCACTACACCAGGTTGCTCCAACCTGGCCTTGAACACTCCCAGGGATGGGGCAGCCACGACTTCTACCCCATGTGGGAGACACACACATGGAAAACACGTGACAAATTCTGCTTCACCAGGCTCAGAATTCAAGCTGACCAAAAAAAACCTCTTTCCAACCCCCAGCACACGAGAGGAACCCAGAGGGATTCCTTCCCTTGCTGGGGCTGCTCCATGAAGTGCAGGACACCCACGGGGTCCCACGTGGATTCTCCATCCCTTCTGCCAGTCACACCCTGCCCCTGACACAACCACACCATTCCCTGGCTCTTTTAGCAAATCCCACTTTCTCCAAGTGCCTTCCCAAAGAGCCTCTCCAAGCTCACAGCCCTCCCTCCTCCTGGTGGCTTCTCCTCAGGGCAGCCCAGAGGTGGGTAACACACCGAAACAGGAGGGATGAGTAAAGCGGCAGAAATTTGGGACACAGGGCAGGGTGGCCCCAGTTCAGGGAAACTCCTGATGCCATGCTTTGCTGTCAAAAGCTGAGCAGCTCCTGTAACACTCTGAGGAGCATCAGCACACTTAAAATACCCAGTGCTCTGGTAAACCTGCCTGGTAAATAAGGTCCTAACTCTCCTCCTGGCCAGGAAACAACCCATCACTTCTACCTGGAAGCACTAAGACCTTTTACATCTGATGCCATCCTTCCAATGGACTATTAATATTGTTATATTTCATTCTGTTGGCTCTAATCTCTTAGTCCATGGATGGTTTTGGATCCATCCAGTGCAGCACTGGCACTGAGTAACCAAGGACAAGCCACCAGCACAATGCTCCTCTGAGAGAATCCCATAACTAGGTGCTCACTCATCCCATTGCTCTGCCTGAACACTGGGTTTGTTAACATTTTTGGGACCCAGCAGGACCCATCTCCTCACATTTCCTACTCGAGCTGGGTTTCTCTATTGGTATTTTTCCTCCTGCACTTCCCTTTCCCCCAAACAAAAACCAGGAGCTGAGGGTTTTTGTTTTTTACACCCCACACCACACGGCCATCACATGATGCCTGGGAAGGACTCACCTGGAGGACTCACAAGTCAGTCAAACTGCACAGCAAGGCAAAAGAATAAATCCTAAAAGCTAAATATTGCATGTCAGCAGAGCATGGCCAGACCTGATCCCAGTAGATGTATTGGGCAAGGGGCTCAGTTCTGCTGTGCCAAGGCACATGCTCTCCCATGCTCTGCCCGTGGGCCTGTTCTCCCACACCTTTAGAGAGCCAGGAGCTTTATCTACCTGATACTTGAAACATTTAAAATGCTGGCAGATAGATCAGACTGAGAAGAGGAAAGGAAGAGAGATCTGGTTTGTGTTCACAGCACATTTGTCTTTAGGAGGTTGTTTCTTCCAGAAACTACAGGTACAAGCAGAGGGGTTTGGTTTAAATCTCTTAATCCATAAAGTCTCCCAGACAGCAAATTACAGTCACATCTTTGCAAGTTTTTTTCTTCCTCTTTCCCTGATTTTTGCCCTCCTGGTAGCATCAAATTCCTCCCTGCAGGGCTGAGCCTCTGCCCAGGTACTTCATGCAGTGCATAAAGTACCACTGGTGAATTATCTTCATGGACACACTCTAAGCTTGCACTCCCAGTTTTAATATACTGTATTTACCTCTAATTTCTTACAGGAAACTTAAGGAGAATTTTTTCTATAAAAATCTGTGAGTGAGACTGTCCACCAGACACCTCAAATCTCAGAAAAACTGGTCTCCATTTGGCTTGCACAGAAAAGAGCCCATTTTGTCTATTTTGTGTCTGAAGTTGAAGTCACCCACACAGCTCGAAGCTGTCTGGAGAGGCTCCGGAGTTTGCTGACAGCAGATTCTCTACCTAAAACCCTTCAGAAAATGAGACTTTGCAGGAGTGGCTGAATTACAAAGCACTTCTTATTTAGTCCTGGAAATAGCTTCTGTCGCTGCCAACAACACGGTTACTTCTCAAAAAGAGAATGGGGATAAAAGGTGTTTATAGAGAACAAAATAAAACTGGCCTTGGGACAAAAGAGCTGCTAATTTAAAAAGTTTGGAGGGTTTTTTCTATGTCTTATGGGAAAAAGGATGAGCCCTGCAAGGAGCAGGAACACAGAATGGAG